>NC_140354.1:9711935-10364935 GCF_963514085.1 Chelon labrosus
ATTATCGAGGCTGTTCAGTAGATGTGCATGTCGAGGCCAGTCTGTTCACTGATTTGCATACACTATGAAAAAAATAAGAGACACAGCGAATATGTAATTGTTATTCAAAGAAGGAGTTCCATAGTGTAGACTAATTGCAAATAAAAGATTGATGTCTGGATTGGATACTTAACTCTGCACACTGCTCAACAAATAAATCATCGTTATAAGTCACTGAATGGCACAATGTGGTATCATGTAATGTGTTGTTAAACTTGAGCTGTGGTTGTTTCAGAAAGAGGGTTGTCTGTAACTGCTTTCGAAATAAAAGCCCCCAGTTGAAAATAAAATATTCATCAAAAAGATACTCTACAGTTGCACCAAATCCAGATGTCAGAAAGACAATACATTTTCCCTAAATGTGTTTGAAGTACTGGATATTTCATACAACAGCTCAAAACAGCTAAAATGTAAAGAAAATAAACTGGAGGCTTATAAAACTCCCAAGGCTTCCTTTGTCATGAGAACAGCAATTTGTTTAGCTTTGGCTGGTATTCAGCTTCCAGCGATGTGAGCCCACAATTTAATGCATGCCACCAATTCCTGACTTTGTGGATTTGTTTGCACGAGTGAAAATTGCTCAGTTATATTTACAATCTACTGTGATTATTTTCGATTAGGAGTGATGAGAGACGCACATTCTCTGTGGCGACTCTTACTTTTAAATAATGGGTGAAACTAATAAGAGGGAATGATGAACCGCTGTGAAGGCAGAGCCGAAGGAGAGGGGGGGTCGATTCCTGCAGATTAAAAGCAGGATCAGAGTGTAAAAGCGGGCTCCGTTCGAGCAGCCACAAATGAAGATGGCTCGTTCTCAGGACTCCACACATTTTCCACCCATACCGCAGTCTCCCTCGATTCAGGGAAGGAAATGCTCGGGGATTTTCTCTCTTCTTTGTGGTTAGGCCTCACAGTATCTTGTATAATTGTGACTCCAGCTTTAATTGATGAAAGAGAAATTTGGGTTGGAGGGATTTTCAAATGGTCATGGTAGCTCAATTCAAATTAGGGAACTTTTCAGGGATACGGGATTAAGGACTTTCTACAATAGGATTTTATAACATTGTTTTTCTGGACATGTTTCAGCACATGCTTTCACCGCTTCTTAAGCCTTGATTGGAAAACTCGAGCACTCAAAGTTTATAGAGAAGCTTTCACTTGGTTGATGAGGTACAAACTGAGACCTGGTTGCCAAATGCTTTGACGCTGAAAATAAAACTGTGTTAAGTCCTTCCTGAAACACTTTCAGAGGAGAATTCCTTTTTTAATTGGCTGTGTCCACGTCTGTGTAGAAGCAGCGTACTAGAGTTTAGGTGTTAAATCTACGGTATGTTCCACAGGGACCTACCCACTTCGCCTTCCACCTGCAGCTTCAAACAAAGTGTTAACACACCGGGTGCAGTCAGTCATTGAATGAAAGAGGTTTGCACCTGGGCTTCATGCGTGGTTATTTTCCATTTGTCAAAGACCCCATTCATTATTCAAAATGAATTACAAGTGCAATGGTTTGGCTTATGGAGATCTCTATGTGACTCCATGGTGTTACTTAATGATTAATTAAATGCACTGTTTCTTTTTAGACGCACAAGTAAATCAAAACTTGTCAACAGCCGAGGACATAAAATGAAAAGACAAAGCAGTGCAATAACTGGGCCGACATCCAAGTATGTAAACTAAAACACACACACACACACACACACTAGAACTGAGTTTCTATTCTTGTGAGGCCATCCCATTGTCATAATGTATTGTACTCTCTAGCACAGGCTGCCCAATACAGCGATTGCCGTCAATCAACGGTTAGAACGTGAAGGTAGCGCCAGTAGATAGTTTGAAATTCAAAGAAAATCTAATTTTTTAGATGTTGATCTATCAACTGTCCTCACATCTGACACTTGGTCGATGTACAGTACAGTGACGGATTGACGGGACACACATATACATATGGTCTGGTGACTGACCCCAGATCGATATCTAAGATATCTAAAGTAGCTTGCAAGCCAAAAAAGTGTGGGCCCCTCTGCTCTTGTCCCTTACCCTAATCCTAACCATCTCAACTAAATGCTTAACTCTAACCCTGGATGTGGACGGCTGTAACTCAGTAGGTGGTGTTGTCCAAGAAACCAGAAGGTTGACGGTGCCATCCTTGGAAAATAGATAACAAGCTGAAGTGTTCTTGAGCAAGACACTGAACCCCAAGTTGCTACCACTGCTTGGCACTGGTGTGTAATGTGTGAGCGCTTGTGTGAACGAGTAGATGTGTCATTGTGACTGTGAATATAGGTAGAAAAGTATTTCCCAAAGCTCTTACCCCAACCATGTCATAGGGGGACCTTTTTCCTGAGCCCCACAATGTTAGTATCCCATGACAAACAGGACCACACACACACACACACACACACACACACACATACACACTCATATACATAGACGTGACACACAGAGTCTCCCGTTCCAGAAATGAAACTAAATTAATTTCCTGGCCGTGTGTGCCTGTCTAATGCGATATGTCATATATGGCATCCTCTCTGACTCACTCCTTCCAGTGCTTGTGTGTGTTGGTCGTTTTTTTTTTTTCTTTCTTTTCTTAGAACAGCTACACCGCAGACCCGTCTGGTGACATACGGTGCAGCACGCAAAGCCAGGCATCACGAACGGTAATTTTCTAAAACACATAGGCAAACGCATGTTGCCAAGGAGTAAAAGACTTTCACATGTTGGACCTTCCTGCTTCATTCTGTCAAAAACTGAATGCTCAAAAATCTGCATTTATAATCAGAAGTATCCATTTAAACTCAATGACGATGATCTGTTCACACATTCTGCCTCTAACCCTCTATGGTCACTTTGGGCTATTTACTGCTCCGTTCATTAACGTCTTTCGCTTTCCCCCCATCTGTGTCTAGGTCTCTAGGTCTACCCTAACTGATCAAACTTACATGGGCATGACTGTAAAAGAGCCTCTACACACACGAGCCCCACAATACGGCCACCGCTGTCGTGGGGCTCATCTCTGGAAGGATGAGGTGGAGCAGTTGACAGTGTGCCGTAGAGACAACAACCTGCTACTGAATATAGCTAAGACTGAGGGGATCATTGTGGACTACAGGAAGAAGAAAACAGACATTCAGCCCTTACTGATGTGTGGAGAAGGTGTTGGACTTCTGCTTCCTGGGAGTCCACATCATAGAGGACCTAAACTGGGGCACAGATACTGTGGAGCTGGTAAAGAAGGCCCAGCAGAGAGTTCTCAGGAAGAGCAACATCTGTCAAGTAGGGAGGGATGTTGTAGAGCAGAGGAAAGCGCTCCAGGGGGTTGTAAAGGCTGCCCAGAGAATGATAGGCTGACCTCTCCCCTCTCTTGAAGAACTGCACAGCACATGTTGCTTCAGAAAAGCCCAAAATATAGAGAAGGACTCTCGCACCCTGGTCACAAACTTTTCAAACTGCTGCCATCAGGAAGACAATACATTTTACGTCATTAGCTGATACCTGGTACCAAGAACAAAGCTAGAAGAAAGGCAACTGGACTTGTTGGATTTTTTCTGAAGGTGTTTTGCAACTTTTGAAGTTCAGTTCAGACTGTAGTACTGTAGGAAAGCATCTTAACTGCCTCAAATATTTGCACAGCAAAGTATTTCATCCTCAAAGACTGTAGTCATAATAGCAGCTCTGTCTGGCTTGATTTCACGACAGGAGTGACATCACCGTCAGTGTGTCAGATCAGAGGACTGTGGTCTCCATGCAACGGCCTCTCCTTTGAAAGAGTCAAATATACCTTCTAAGGCTCTTGCTCATTGACAACACGCCGGTTTCTGCGGTGAACGTTAAGCCAGAGCTGAGCTTGAGCTTTGAAGCCATTGTTAAAACCTGCAAGGGTGTAATACCTTCAATCACAAGGGGACAATGAATGGTACGATGCATATCTCATAAAAAGCTAAACCTGTGAGCACATGCCGGGCTGCTGCGCTGCCCCAGCACCCGTGATTGGGAAGAAACAGGCCATGAGAACAATTCCCAGCTCCCAAATCTAATTGAATCTGTCATGACTGTTCTAATGATGGACACATATAACACCAGAGTCCCCTGAGGGCCAGGGCAAGGCACTGCGAGTCTTTGAGATAACGTGCCCTGCAGGTGTGGGAAGATGAAGTACACAGAGTCAGGTTACAGCAGACCGGCCTGGGACAGGTTGATGGAGGCTCTGATTGATCCTGAAAACGGAGAAGCATGTGGGAGAGTCGCAACTGAACTTGGGGCAGAAGCTGAACAATGCGATTATGGAAGTCAAAATTACACTTGGTGAACAGAAAAGCCACAGAAAGTGTTATTGTTTAAACTGTGTGGCCGGGGGGGGACATTTTATGTGTATTACATTGTTAAAGACTAACCGGAGAGCAGAAGGTAACATCTAAACTTTGATCCAAATGGTAGCTTGTAGCAGAACCGTGGTATCTGTGGTAACTTATGGTAGAAAAAAAACCCATATCTGGTAATCTGAAAAAGCCGCAAAATGAGTTCTAAATTTAAACCACAGCCACAGGTAGCCAGTGCCAAACTGTTTTTTTCTCTGAGTTTATATAAGGATTTTCTCAGAGTGAATGAATATCCATGGCCACATATGCCGTCAGGACAGGGAAACCAAGAAAGGGGTCCTGCGGAAAAAAAAAAAATGAGAAAGGGGGCCTTCCAGATAATATCCCTTTTGGCATATTTGTAATGACAATCATAAACCTTGTTAAACCTAGGAAGGGCCCACAGTACACCTTCTAATGTTATATTATCAGTCTTATAATATATTTTTCCGTACCTGTATCTCGCTATTATGAATCACAGATCAGGCGTAACATTATGACCACCTTCCTAATATTGTGTAGGTCTCTGGGAAACAGTGTCTAGCAACAGGATGTTGTTATTGGGAGCCTTTGGGTCCTTTGGGTTGAGGGGAGGGGCCTCTGCGTATCAGTCTGGTTCCAGTGCATCACACAGATACTTGATCAGTTTGGGATCTAGTGAATTTGGAGGCCAGGTCAACACTTGTGCTGTTTTTCATGTTTTTTCACTTGTTCCTGAACCGTTTTTGTGTGTGTGCCCGTGTCAGGCTGCATCCTGCATCCTGCTGGGGATGGGGTAGGGGTGTCTGGTCTGGTTTAGGTGGGTCGCACAAGTAACATCCACACGAATGCCAGGTCCGAAAGTTTCCCAGCAGAACACTGCATCGTCACAAGATGGTGAATGTTGTTTACTTCTCCTGTCACTGGTTTAATGTTGTTTAATGTGTGGATCGGTGTATAGTATGACAGGTGGATGAATGTTAATCTATAACAATATTGAAAGTGGGCATTTCGTCTCGAAAAAAAATGCACTTTTTATACATCAAATCATTATTTTAATTACCAGGCAATCTGTGTATTATTTTCCCAATTGACCATTTGCTCAGTATCAGAAAATACTAACAACACATCCTCACAAATGAGCAGATGTAAACAGGGAATGTTTTGGTATTTGTGCTTGTTTAATTGATAATGAAAATAGATAATAATCGAATAATCACAGTCACAGTTTTATCTCAGTGTAAAGTAAAAACAATATAATTACATTATTGCGTCTTTTATTTAAAAGTTGCGACTACTCCTTCCACCACTGGGGGTCAAGACACTGACAGTGTGTGATGATGAATGGTTTTCATATCCCTGGTTTGAGTAAAACATACAGTAAAGCATATGCTGTTGCAAAGATCAAACTATCAGAAGGTTGTAAACTGTCTTCTTGAAGTACTGCACAAGGCAGGTTTTAAAAAAAAATCTGGCACAACACTGCCATCTGCTGATCAATGCAGACATTGAAAGGATGTCCAGATTTTCAGAATAAAAGCACCTTTTTCTTCACAGCCAGTCAGTGCATTTCTTTTGCCTCATAAATCTATTTTGTGTCCACTATTATTCTCGTCTATCCACTTTGAAGCTCATGGTAACAACGTCCTCGATCCCAGCCTGCAGCTCGTCATGCTCCTGCACGGCGGAGACCCCTTTGGGAGTCCCCGTCAGGATGATGTCCCCTTCCTCCAGGGTGATGAAGTCGCTGATGTAGCTGATGAGAAACGGGATGGAGAAAATCATCTGGGAGGTGCAGCCGCTCTGCCGCAGCTGATCGTTCACTTTGAGCCAGATCTTGACGTTGCCCGGGTCAGGGATGCGCTCTTTGGGGATGAATTCGCTCACGGGGCAGGAGGTGTTGAAAGCCTTGGCCAGGGTCCAGGGTAAACCTTTGGATTTGCAGTCGTCCTGGACGTCCCGGGCTGTCATGTCCAAGCACAGAGCGTAACCCGCCACATGCTCCATAGCGTCGGACTGTGGGATGCTGGTCCCCCCTTTCCCGATGACCACCCCTAACTCCACCTCATGGTGCAGGTTACTAGTGTACAGAGGCACTAGGATAGGGGAGCCCTCTCTTACATAGGCAGACGGTGGCTTCAGGAACAAGACGGGCTCGGTGGGAATCGCGTTCTTCAGCTCTTTGGCGTGGTCTGCATAGTTTCTCCCGACACAAATGATCTTCCTGCCCCATTCCCAAAACCGAGATAAATTTCGTGCTGTCATTGCAGAAAACTGTGCGCTGTCCCAAACCGCTCCGAAGCAGCCCGTTCAAGTTCAACCGGACTTTGACCGAAAACACTGACCGTCCCTCAAAAACAGGTTAGCAACCTACGGCAAGCCTGAAGGGACATCCGCTTAACTGAATCAAAACTATAATATGCACGTATTTGAGAATTTTAACCAGACTAAAATATACAATAAACCAACACATAATCATAATGTAACGTCTTTGTAAGACTAATCAAATCATTTACGAATTTAAAGCGTTATTATTCACGATCCACTCATCTTGACTCGATTGGTAGCGTCTGCGAGGCTGCAGTTGAAAAGGGGGCGGAAGCGGAACTGACCCCCGAACCAAACTTTCCAGGTTTATACATATGTGACAAGACTAAAGCTACTGTTGTTATGTTATTCAAGTCACTTGTGGGGAGTGCCTGCACTCTAATAGGAGCAGCAACCGCCTTAAAATACTGTACGTACGACACGTTTTCTCCTTTAGCGTGCGATTTTCTATCTTCTTGCCTCGTTACGTGAGGGCTAACACTGCTTTTTTATTGTTATTATTATTGCGAGAGGAGACCTGACAGACGAAAACAGCTAGCCCGTCTGAGGAACTACTCGTACCCTGTTACATAATCTCTATTGTGACAGTCGCGTTAGAGTAAAGCCTTGGCAGCTGTCTGAAAAACGACGCAAATATATTATTCATATTTTTAGAGTTAGCGTTCAAGCTAACGTTGTTTACATCTGTTGAGTGTCGTGTCAGCTCTCGACTTGAACGCCTGTCAAGATGTCGGGCAGTGTTAAGTTTCCTGGCATTTCCAATGATGAAACAAGAAACTTTCAAGGAAATAAAACTAATCATAGACTGACAGTGTCATCATTCTTTCAGCCTTGCTATCTGTTAAATATATTGATTTGTGTTCTCTCATGAAGTACCTGTGGAAGTCAAGGCCCAAGCAGCCGCTCTCATTCATACCGCAACAAGGAAATCTCACCTGGTGGAGCAAGCAAATATGAAGGTTGAACTTCTCCCAGCACTCTCTGACAACTACATGTACCTGCTGATCGATGTGGAATCCAAAGAAGCAGCCATTGTTGACCCTGTGGAGCCAATAAAGGTCTGTACAAACTATATCACAACATGCTGTAGTGTTATGATGAACGAAGTATAACTGTACACACAAATAACCACAGTGTAAAGTATAGGAGAAGCCTTAGTAACAGCTATATAAGAACAGATCGCAAGATGAAGCAGCTTAAAATAATTACAGTAAAGTTGTGTGCCTAATTTGGAGAAAATTAAATGATTTTTAAAGATTTAAAAGAAGCCTAGCAGGCAAGAAATCCTATCTTCCCGATCACCTTAGCCACAAGGCGTGTTTTTAGGCAGAGCCGAAAAGTTCCTGGTGGAAGGTCTCAGACAGCGATCGGGCACACAAGGAGTTAAAAGATAACAAATGTAAGTGGGCGTCGGGCTGTGTAATCTCTCACGACGAGCAGTAATGTTGAAATCGATTTTAAAACTAGCTGGAAACCAGTTAAGACCAGAACGTGTTTGAGTCATTTGGTCTCGGGTTTGAGCAGCACTGTTTGAATTAACCGAAGCCTATTAATGTTTCCCTTACTGATACCAGATTACAGCGTGTTGCAATAGTCGAGTCTAGAGCTGATGAGTGCATCTTTGACCTTTTTTTGTTTTTATAAATCTGTAAATGAAAGAAAAGGCCTAACTTTAGAAGTTAACCTAAGACGAAGGAAGATAGACTGCACAACCTTTGTCACCTGAGTAATAAAAGACAGACCACTCTTGAGATTTCAGGCCTCTTATTTAACATAACTAGAGGGTTGACCCAAACCTGACATGAAGCAATCAGTATTGTTTTGCTTTGTAAGAGTCATAATGATAATTTCTGTTTTGGAATCGGTAAAACTGAGAAAATGTTCAAACATTACAGAAAAGTAAGGGCTATATATCGTTACTAGTAGATTTCAGAAGGGGTTAGAGTTCTGTGTCATCTGCATAGTAGTGGGGGTTGAATTGAAAGCAAATAAATGAAAAACAATAGAGACTGGATGCCCAATAAGCCGATCGCGATTGACTGGTAGCTTGCAAAGGCTATGCAGGTAGATCGAGTGCCCTTTATTAAAAAAAAAAAGTGACACTTGATTGACATAGTGGCCACTCTATTATTATTATTATTATTATTATTATTATTATTATTACTGTATATAATTTTAATTTAATGTAGGTAGATCTTTTTGGAAAAACTGTGGGCACCCCTTTAGTAGAGGGCCCAGAATGGAGCCCTGTGGAACTCCACAAGTATGTTCAGTTTCTACAGTGAAGGTTATATTTGATAAATGGCAAACAAACCATTTTAATGCTCCAGACTGTGAAAAGATTACAGATGGCTGATTCAAATATTGTGGACAACTGTTTCAAAGGCACAGGTGAGGACTAGAAAATTTTTAACTACATCTGAAATAGGCAGTAGATCATTAGAGACGTCACCAAGGGCTGTTTTGGTACTGTCATCTTCGTACATCATCAGTTATATTGTTTTGTGCTTTCAACAGGTGGTGGAAGCTGTCAGAAAACATGGTGTCAAACTTACAACAGTTCTGACCACTCATCACCACTGGTAAGCTGCGTGTTATGTTGTCATGGCATACGGTACTCGCAACATTATT
This sequence comes from Chelon labrosus, assembly GCF_963514085.1. Taxonomy (NCBI): domain Eukaryota; kingdom Metazoa; phylum Chordata; class Actinopteri; order Mugiliformes; family Mugilidae; genus Chelon; species Chelon labrosus. Next base: position 9,721,268 of record NC_140354.1, read on the forward strand.
CAGATTTTAAACAGCGTAAATTACTGCTATAGCATGCTTCTAAACGTTTATAAATGCCTAATACCCTTATACCAAAGGAGAGTCATGATACACGGATTACTATGTTTTAGGGACCATGCCGGTGGAAATGAGAAGATGGTGAAGTTAATGCCAGGGTTGAAGGTCTGTGGAGGAGATGACAGAGTTGATGCCCTTACGAAGAAGGTTTCGCATTCCAACAGTTTCAAAGTGAGACCATCAAACTCTTTGTTCTACAGCCACACGCGCAACTCGGTGCCAAAACACTGATGTTCACTCAATTTTTTATTTTTTTTTCGGGGCTCTTTCTCAGCTCGGATCACTCAATATCAAATGCCTGTTTACGCCTTGTCACACGACCGGTCACATCTGCTACTATGTGACGAAAGAAAACAGCTCCGAGCCACCAGCTGTTTTCACAGGTATGTTTCACCCTTTTAGATAAACTGTACAATTAAATACGGAGCATCAGGCCCCTTTGTCATCTGTGATCTTTAATGCCTAAAGGCCTCTTTTTACCCATGCAGGTGATACGCTGTTTGTGGCCGGTTGTGGTAAATTCTTCGAGGGTACAGCAGAGCAGATGTACAGAGCCTTGATAGAAATTCTGGGACGCCTGCCTCCTGAAACGGTAAATATGGCAAATTACAATGAAGGAATTTAAATCAATGACTCTTTATCAGTTAGTATAAGATACATTTTTATTTTTGTTCTTTTAAAAATGTCCCGTTACGTCAAAGGATGTTTAATTTGCGTGACTGACTAACTGTGATGGTTTTGTTTTTAAGCGTGTTTACTGCGGTCATGAGTACACCGTCAGCAATCTGAAATTTGCACGTCACGTGGAGCCAGACAATGAAGTCATTCAGAAGAAACTTGCATGGGCAAAGGTATTTGACAGACATGTGTCGCATCCGAGCAGACCTCACCACGGTCAGATGATCAGGCAATTAAAATAAAAACATTTGCATCTGTGTCTTTACCTTCCCGCAGGAGAAGTGCAGCAATGGAGAACCAACTATTCCGTCCACTTTGGCAGATGAATTCACATTTAACCCCTTCATGAGAGTAAAGTATGTGCAGCTTGTTGGAATACTAGTTCACTCAGAAGAATCTAATTAATTTAGCGCAAATTCAAGTCAAAAATTCTGGCTGACATTCTTTAAATGTTTAATTTAGAGAGAAGGCCGTGCAAGACCATGTGAAGCAGACGGATCCGATTGAAACCATGAGAAGTCTCCGGAAAGCAAAGGATGGCTTCCGCGTGCCCAAGGAGTGAAGTCCTGTGCATGGTCATGTTGACAACTGCTGACAATGCTGAAAGTTTTTTTTGGTACACGCTGAAGAAAATACCTAGTTCACTTGTAATAGATCAACTACATTCACTCAAAGCTAAGGGTACATACCAGGTTATCACATACGGCTGTAAGTTATCTGTCCTTTTAAATGTATTTGATTTCTTTGTTTGTGTGAGTTTTTAGGAATATATGGCCATTGCTTTAATGCTTTATTTGAAATGAAATTTAGTTTATCTAAATGTTTAAGAGTCTATTTAGCATAATGCTGAAACGTATGTATGAACAAACTACTCTTTCAGTCGGTGTTTAAATTTGATGCACTAGACAGAGAGCCACCCAAGTAATAAATGTTAAGATATGTCTGGGAATTGATTAAGTCATATCAACGCATTTATTTGTAAAGATTTGTATCAATGTTTTATTCCGACCATGTTTCTTCACTTCATTGCTTTCATAGTGGTTGAAAATGTTTTATTACATCTAAACAGTGGTGCAACTGCTTTTATATCAAATTTTATTTAAAAGCGTCCAGTGAGCACAGCAGTGGCTTATTATTGGCGTGTCAGCATTAAATTTTTGGATATCCTGAATGCTCTTTCTGTAAAATACAGTCTTACAAAAACATATTGCATGAGGTCATTTGCAAAAATGCAATAAAACGCATTAGTTGTGAGTACAAGCAAGCGTCTGCATTCAGAATATGACTTGAAGATCAAAATATGGTAACACGGAGTTTAGTACGTGCAACTTGGTGGAATACTAGTTCACTACTCAGAACACTCTTATTCATTTAGCGCTAATTCAAGTCGAAGTTCTAGCTGACATTTGTTTTTGTTCTTTATATTTTCATACATTGCTGGATATTCAGATCAATCAAGAAATGCATCACATCTTGTATGATGGTCACTAGGTATCAGTTAAGCTCAACAAAATAATTAGAAGTACAGTACAGGTAAACCTCTTCAAAATTGTACCAAAGTAGCAGCTGAGTAAAGCGTACTAGAAATAAGCATTCAGACGGATTTAATACATTTTTAAAACGATTTTCTTTAAAAAAAAAAAAAAAAAAAGTCCTGCATCCTGCAAAGAAAACTAATCATATATTCAAACTGTTGGCTATTAACAATAAATCCATCTGCACCCAGATATATATATATATATATATTTTTTTTTTGAAAGGCCTCTATGTTTCCGGCTCGATTAAAATGTCTTGCCTCAACGACGTCACGATAACTTCCTCGTCTGCATAGAGAAATGTGGAATATTATTTTTGGGAGAATCACAGTCGGACAGGAATAACAAGTCTAATACAACTGACGTGAGGTATGTCTACCTTTTGTTATCGATGTGTTTGGCTTTTATATTCATGCTAAGGCCACAGAAAGTGTTCGGCATCATTACACTGCTAGTTTGCAGACTGGAGTAGCTGACACCCAGCTTTAATGGGCTAACTGTTTCTAACATGTGCATTACATGTACCGCTACTATGTTAAATAGTATGCAAATGGAAGCTGAATAATTGTCCATACGTTAAGTGTAATTTGCTGAACAAATATCTTCCTTAAGTGTCGCGCACCGTGTTGCGCATGCGCGAGTTGGCTGACATGAAGGTAAAGGTGATCTCCATCCTGGAAGACAACTATATGTACCTGGTGATAGAGGAGCAGAGCAAACAGGCCATAGCGGTGGATCCTGCTGTACCGCACCGGGTGAGGGACGTTGTATTGTAAACACTAAGCTTCACTCACAAGTTTTCTGGTCTTCTATTTTTTCACAAGTGGCCAAAGAACAGCAGTGGAGAACTAAAAGAGGAATATGCATGTGGAAAGTTGGAAAAAATCATCTCTAAAGAAAATGAATGAAAACAAATGCATATTCTGTAAGGAATAGTGAATTATATGCTCTGACGCTCAAATAGAAGTGCGGCAAACTACTATTTACCTCATCAATTAACCTGCACCTTATTTTTCAGCTAATTATTTGGTGTATAAAATGTCAGGATGTAATAAACACACCGTGGCCAAGAGAGCTCAGCACACTGCAGCCTAAGAAAACACATGTAAATGAGGAAAACATCTTCATCAATCTGGCAACACATGCGCGGCAAATACAACGCCAGCAAATGGAGGAACACAATGCAAGTGGCACAGACCACAACTGAAACAGCCTGCACACAATGGCGTAGTTTTCCAGCATAATAGGCAAGCTGACAATAAGCAAAAATGCAAACATGGAATCATGTGATGAGGATGTTTAAAAAAAAAAAAAAAGACACTTACATTTGAGCGGACTTCCACCACCGCTGACAAGTAGCAAGCATCACCAACTCCCAAAGTCACAAAGCTCTGAGCAACAACCGCGTCTCAGCCAGGTTCACCGCTTTTCTATGACCCCCCTGGAAACATTTCTGTATTTGATTGTGTTCTGAGTGTTTGCAGCCTTTGCATCTGTCGTCAAACTGATGCATAGGTATTTCTTAATTTACCTGTGTTTTCCTAAGTTGCAGTTCGTTTTAGCTCTCTCGGCCACTGATATTTCAACATAAAGATATTCAGCTTGCATCACAAAGGAAAAGGAAAAGTAGCAAATCCCCACTATTTAGAGCTTCCCTCTTGAGTGTTTGGTATTTTTGCTTTAAACGTGAGTTCAGCAGTTGATCGGCCCCGGTGATCATCTGCCCTGTGTCGTTTGACAGCTGCTCGAAATAGTGAAGAGAGAAGGTGTGTCCCTGGTAGCCGTTCTCACCACGCACCACCACTGGTAAGGAGAGTGTTTTGCTGTGAGAATGAACCAGTTTGAAGTCACTGCTAAATAATAAATAAAAAAAATCACACTGTTTTCTATTTCTAGGGATCATGCTCGAGGGAACGAGGCCCTGGTGAAGGAAGTTCCCGGCCTGAGGGTGTACGGGGGAGATGATCGGATCGGGGGTTTGACGGATAAAGTTGTAAATGCTCAGGAATTAAAGGTGCCCACACAGTAACAGGAGTAAAATGTCTTTACTTGAAGATTACATAGATAGATAAATAGATAAATAGCTTTGTCATATGGTCTTTTTTCTTACGTCTCTTCTCCATTTGCAGTTTAGCAGCATCAATGTGAGGTGCCTGTTCACTCCCTGCCATACATCTGGTCACATGTGCTACTTTGTTTGGGAGGATGAGTGCACCGACGCCCCGGCTGTGTTCACAGGTCTTTTCTCTGTAAACCGGCGAACCAGTTGAAATGCCTCACTTCCTGTAGCGTCAACTGCCTGCATCATTTCAAGTGGCTAGAGATATGAAGCCTCGTTGAATAGCGCTCTGTTGCTTGATGTCGTTGTGAGCGTGGTGACCGTGTCTGGCCAACGCCCTCTGTCACATCCCCTTGTTGTTTCTTTTTGGTTGTCAGGGGATACGCTGTTCATTGGCGGCTGCGGGCGGTTTCTGGAGGGCACGGCGGAACAGATGTACCACAACCTCACCCAGGTGCTCGGCTCCCTGCCTCAAGACACGGTCAGTGGGAGTAAGACACATTTGTTGTGGATTTGTGCAGCCCTCACAGGGTAAACAGCATCTAGCTTGACCTCAGATAAGCCACGGTGATGAATAAGCATATACAGTGGTAGGACTGTGTGCAGCCTGGTCTCTCCTTCCTTCGCCCCTTTACCTGTAGAGCACCTTAAGGATGGCACAGAGCCCGGGGTGATGAACCGAAGCTGTGCCGTGATCTCGTCCTAACTTTAAATGAGGCTTTGTTCATCTGTAGAAGGTGTTCTGCGGACACGAGTACACCATTAAGAACCTGAAGTTCGCCATGCTGGTGGAGCCAGAGAATGAAAAGGTTAAAGAGATGCTGAGCTGGGCCAGGGTGAGAAATACACTGAAAACTACCTGAAGAGCAAAGCAATATTTTTGTGACTGTTAACAAAAGACCAAAGGTTTTTCACAGCAAATTCAACCACAAGTTCATTTGTTGATGAATTAAATCTTTAAAACCAGGACAAATATACACAGATCAGCCATATCTTTATGACCACCTGCTCATAATCTCTGATCAGGTGCATAACGCAGGTGATTATCTCATTTACATGGCACTTGTCAGTGGGTGAACATTTTGTCCTCAAAGTTGATTTGTTAGAAACAGGAAAAACGGTAACATGGAAAGATTTAAGCGACTTTGACAGGGGCCAAATGGCGATAGTCGGACAACCGGGTCTCTTGTGGGACAAACTGCAGCTCTTGTGGGGTTTTGCCACTCCACCGTGGTTAGCACCGTTCAAAAGTGGTCCATGGAGGGAGAAACCATGAACCGATCATAGGGTCATGGGATGCTCACATGGGTTGGCATGTAAGCATCAGAATTGGACCATGATTGGGTGCCTACTCGTTGCTTATCTTGGAAACATTCTGCACCACGAAGCAAGGCACACCCTCATGATGTTGCTATGGTGGTTTGCTTGGCCTGCAATAGTATTCAGATGGTGATACATATGAAAGCAACATACGTAAATGCCAGGTACCCATCGTCAACATTATTCAATTCATCGGCTGGTGGTTTTAATGTTGTGGCTGATCGGTGTATAAATCAAGAAAGGCAAATACCTGAAACAGCTGAGCGCTGTAGTTGCAAACATGTCTTAAACTGGAGTCATAAACACACTTCTGACTATTTTTGGTAGCCTTTGTGAGTTTGACTCAAGAGTAAATGTTAAAGGTAAAAATTAAGTTGATCCATCGTTGTGTTTTTAAAAGTTTTAGGGTAATAGAATCTGTTTATTTGCTGACAGAATCAATATTTCTTATTCTTTAAGTACACATGAGAAGTAATCCGCACGTTCCTTACAGCCTTTGATGTGTCTGCAGGCAAGAGACGACGATGACAAACCAACGGTGCCGTCTACCCTCATAGAGGAGTTTGAATACAACCCGTTTCTTCGCCTCTCGTGAGTTTATTTATTTATATGCAATGTAAATGAAACGTGAAAGAACTGGCTGGGTGAAGAGCAGTCAAGGTGGTTTTCCCTTAAAGGCGTAAAGTCACTCTAATGGAACATATCCAAAAGATAAAACTGAAACAAGGGCAACTGGACTTGGTGGGTTTCTTATAGACTTTTCACCACCTTTAGTTTTAAATGACTGGCAGGTTGTTGGAGTTTTTAATTAGGATCTGTGGGAGGTGCCCTAGGGTCTCTAATGACCTGATACTTACCTGTGTTTAAAGGAAGCTTCAGGTGGGCACCTCCTATGAGTTTTCCTAAAAAACCCTTCCAGACGAAGCCACTTGGATGAGCGCCACAACGTCTTCAAAAAAAAAAAAAAAAAACTCAACAAGTCCAGTCGCCTGCGTTTCACCTTTTTTTTTTTTTTTTGGATATCCCATGACCTTCACAGACACATCATCCAACTTTTTGTCAGAGTCATTCTGTATCTCCTGGCTTGGACTGATCCACACAAAAATATTCCAGCCAACCAAAGAAATGTGTTGCTGTCCAGATCAGGTGTGTTGACTCTGGGAAACCAGTCTTGAGTCCGTTCTGAATTCTTTCAGAGATCTGTCGGGCCAGTCAAATAGTTTGAGTTGGCATTATCAGCAGAAAGGTAACGGCAAGATATTTATACGTGTCACATGGATCGCATTGGAGTTGAAAAGCAAGAAGTTTAGACTCCGCTGTAGTGTCAGTGTACAAGATATTGACAGCAAACTGCCATTGACGCATTTGTTGAGAAGCATACGTCACATAATCCGTTGCTCTGATTGGTTGTAGGATTATCTAAGAATGTGCAGAGAACATGCCCCATAAGGAAATCGAGGCAAGGAAATTTATGTCCTTGAATTGGACACCTTGAAGTGTTGCTTATTGAAAGGGATTTAAAAGACAGTCCTTTTTAGGAATGTGTATGTTTGGCCACTCGTCTAATGTCGAATCATTTTAAATACCAATGCAACTTGACAAGTTGGTAAAGCAGGTTCATTTGGTGAACTTTGTGTTTCAAGAAACATTTTTGTTCATGTTGCTTTGTTAGTTGTTCATCTTTCTTATCTTCTTCACTGCATTGCAGGGAGGAAGGAGTGCAAAAGTTCACAGGGAAGACGGATCCAATAGAGGTGCTGAGGGTCCTGCGGAAGGAGAAGGACAAATTTAAGAAGCCCAAGGAGAGGCTTCCTCCTCACGCCATGCTGGCTTTGGAGTGGGGACTGCTCCGACCATGAGATACCGTCTCAGAGCTCAAAGGTTAGGACTGCTGAGGAGGAATAAGGTGAATGCAGCAAAGCGCTAGAGCGTGGTGTCCGTTGCTTTGACTTAAGTTTGACCACTTTACTGTATGCTGCTGGGTGCCAGGTTCGCCCCACAAAACCACGTGTTTAGGTGTCAAGTCTGCTCAAAAAAGGCCAGTTTCAAGCTGCTTCCATTAAATATTCCTGAACTAATTTAAAGGCCGGTCTCTGTTATGCACAATCTAACTGGACCAGGGAACATCTGCTTATAGCTCTGTCAAACTGATGAGATCACAATGTGTCTTGTGTATTTATTGATTTAAATAACTGGTTTTGGGGGAAAGGTGTCCTTAATTCCTTTGTATTTGTTGTTTCATTTCCTTATAGATGTTTGTTTGTATTCGGCATCATGGTCAGTAACAATTTTTTATTTACATGGTATATATTTTTCAATTCACCCTTTGTTGGCCTTCTCAACTGACCATCAACCAGAGGGCTTGTAGCAAAGGGTCAACCGCTTAATTTTGTCTAACATGTGTAAGGCTCCAATCTAATTTAACATTATGTCAAATTTATGTGAATGTGCCTGTCCTTTACACTGTACTTTGTACTCCATATTTTGGGATGGGTATCAAATATGTTCAGTGTACAAAACTGTGAATGTACTTTCCCAAAGACAAGAATATTACAATTAAAATATCAGTCTGAATCTAATTTCTGGACATACTCTTTATGTTCCACAAAGGAACATTTAAAACATATAGATGCAATTAAATAATGTGTTTATTTTTCAAAATATATATGCAAATATGATTAAATATACACAGTGGTTGATTATATTTTGCTTTGTATCATTTCGGCTCCTATCTTCACAGCGTAACAGATCCCACGGAAAAATTAATAACTTAACTAATGATACGTCTAAAAGGACAATCAGCAGTGTGAGGGCAAATGATCAGTATATGAACATAATTTGGCTCTGCTTAAACGCCTAGGATCTGGTCTTCCGTGTTGCCAGGCACATAGACTTTACGTGAGGAGAACAGTGGATGCAGGCATACAGCTAACCTTCTGGTTTTCAAGTTTTCACTCCACCGTCTCAGAAGAGAGACAAAGATGGTCGCATTTTTTTGGACGGTTTTGAATCAGTGCGTGCAAAATAAAGGAATGCAAAACATCCTTTGATGTGAACTAAAAAAAACAAAAAAAAACGAACATTGGTCACCACTTCATAGCGAGCCCGTTGGTCATCTTCTCCACCGTGTGGTATTGCGTGTGCAGCAGCTCTTTGGCCCTTTCCTCTCCTACACTGTTGAGCCAGGACTGGTACAACTCGGCTACGCGGACGTCGTCTTCTGGCAACAGGGGGCGCTCTGCCTTGTAGAGCTCCTCAACTTTCTGAAGATGCTCCTTTGGGTTCTGGCCAGCTGAGGGCTTCACCTGCCCGCCACCGTTTAGACAGCCTGAATATTAACAAGATATCAGAAGAATGATTAAAGTAGTCAAGGAGCGTCAATGTAACTATCATAGGAGTTCTTCTTGTCAGTCATCTATCTGGTAACTAAATGAATGTATTAAATTTGCCAGCATACACTATGTTTTGTGGAATTTTGACGTCACAAATATTTACATTACCTGATGGACAAGCCATAACTTCCACAAAGTGGTAAGGCGACTTCCCCCTCTTGAGTTTCTGCACGAGGTTCTGGATGTTCCGGAAGCCGTACGTTGAAGCAAAGCAAAGTACGGTGACGCCGTCTTTCTCTAGACTCACCTCTTGGAAATCTTTATTCCTGGTGGAGGAAGTGAGATGAGATGTAACTCAAAAGGTGCAATTTTTACTTAATTTGCATCTGTAGCCTTTGAAGCAGTTTTGACGGACTCACCGAAGGGTCTTGTAGGTGAGCTCCTTCACCTCCTCTCCAAAGAGTTGCTTAGCAGCATGGGTGAAGACATGATGGAGGTAGCCCCCTGATCCACTCCCGGCGTGGCTCAGGAACTCATCCCCGCACACGCTGCTGAACCTGGGACAATGATTTATAACCTGTGACTTGAGCTACTCAACTGGAATTTTGTAATTCTTTTAAGTGAGAAAACTGACCCGTTGTTGGCCTTCTGATTGGTCTGCTGACACCAACCGGAGGACTCCGAAATTTAGTGAACTCCTGCCTTGCTATGTTACTGTTCCTTCCTAGGTTAGACTAATAATAGCAATGCAGGGGCCCATTCCAATAGACCATATAGTCGCCAAGTTTGGGTATAGCAGAGGAAATAATTTTCAGCTAACGTAAGCTGTCAAATTTGAACCTAGCAACAGTAACACAGGAAGTTGGGACTTTACAAAGGGTGGATGCCCTCTGGTTGGCGGTCAATAGACCAATCAGAAGGTCAACAAAGGTTCAGTTACCCACCAAAAAGCCAGATAACTTACATCGTATCTGGAACTGCAGGCTCCAAATCATTCAGAGACAATTTTTCCTCCTCCAGCATCTTCTGAACCTCTCCTTTAATAGACGAGGAATCGTATTAAAAAGTGGATTCTGCATATCTGCGTCACAAAGGGCATTATTAGAGTAGTTACTGTACCAGAAGTGATGACACAATCCACTTCTCGGATCTCAGCTTCTTTCATGTAGAAGTCTGGCCGCGAGGCCTCAAGTTTCTTGTCAAAGCATGGCATTACCGCCACATGGTAGATCTGCTGCGGGCTCAGACCCTAACGATACACACAATAAACACTCTGATCAATGGAAACTCATCTGTCATCCTTTTCCTACTGCCATTCATCTGCATGCTGTACATTAAAAGCAGGTGACCCAGAGCACAAATGCAAATCATACCTGTTGTTCAGCAAAATAGCCTTTAACCAGAGAGCCCATCATCTGCTGGGGGGAGCGAGTAGTGCTAATATATGGAAGAATAAACTCCCCATGGGTCTTCTCTGCATAGCAGACCCAACCTGAAAACCACAAACATGTTCAGATAAACATCAAAAACACAACAAACTAGAGCGTCTTTCATTGCTTTTTACTTTTTGTCAGATACGTATACCAGTTACATTCTCCACCACCAATATGATGAAGGTTCAAATTTAATTTGTGATGATTGATTTTAGTGGAATACCTGGACAGGCAGATGTTAGCATGGGAAGGGCCTTCTTGTCCTGCTCCTTCCTCTGGAAACGCTCCACAAACTCCCTCTGACTCTCCAGCAAGCTGAAGGTCCGACTAAAGCTAGTGTCAAACACGTGATGAACCCCTGCAACAACAATAATATTTAGAATGGACAGTGTCGGGCTAAAAAGACACATAATATTGGCTGACTATTACTTACCAAGGCCTTTGAAGAAAGAGGTTAGCCTCCTGCCTGCCTCACTACTGCTGAGGTCATAGGTTGCTGCAAGGGAGGCTCTGGACTGCGGTGACACTGACACCACCACAGTCTTCTGATCTGTCGCCCCGGCCTGTGTCCAAATGTTGCACAAGTCAATACAATGTCACTCTCAAAAGAAAACTAGATGTGCAGCAGACAAGCATTCGGACACATCCTTACTTTATTGTTACGGAGCACTTTAAACAGCTCCTCGTGGCTCTGCTGCGTGATGAGGACGCTCTCGGCTGAAGTGATACAGCCACTGCAGGCCAAACAGTCATTCAGCGTGATCTTTGCTTTCTCCAGCTTCTGCTTGCCACCGTCCTGCAAAAGCAAGGTGGATTCATTCAAGCTAAATGGTGCAAAACTTCAACTCTAATAATGCACACCCAAAAGTATTGATGCCTACCTGGTTGACTTGGACGTAACTGCCATCATCTTCTATCTGAATTTTGGCCACAGATTTGCCTTGTTTCTTCTCTACTTTGACAGGTTTGACGCATTCCTACAAGACATAGACACAATCTTCATGAAGATTTACTGCAGGACTGTTATATTAGAATGGATTCGTTTTAACTTGTATCCCTAAATGACAGGGGAGGAGTGTAGGTAAACCACACAAAACACTACAGTGTAAGTATTTATTATATACACTTTATGGACCACATAAACACAGTCCTTTAAAACAAAACATCTGAGAAAACTGGTTAGGAACAACAAAGGAGAGAGAGAAATGTAACCTTTTATCTGTTTTAGCCTAAAACAACGTTATTTCTCGAGATTACATCATCGCTATCGTTAGCATGAAGCTAACAGCGCCACGCGCATCTCATGCTTTTAAAGTTATTGGGTTTTTGACTTTGTAAGTAGTAACAGCTTAACCTTGTGGTAAACGCCACTATGATGAGTTTAAGTCAAGAGGACTTGATTGTCGTGGTTATTTTTGCATTCTTTCCTCAGCACTGACAAGAAAGGTTACAACGCACGGTAGCTACTCCGTTACGTTTACAGCTGTGGGCTCCTTTATGTTATTAGCTTCATATATTTTTAGGAAGCTAATAATTAATATATTACACTGTGACACGTTATAATACTTGTATTGACCGTACCTGGGATGGGGTAATGAAATCATCGAGATCTGTCAACTGCAGCACACCGCTGAAGTGAGAAGCCATTTTTACTGCCGTAAAGAAGTGTTTGTTGTTTACCTTTGTCTTGTGTCGTGAATAGCTCGAGCCAACTCTCAACAGTGGCAAGCCTCAAAGTTTTAAAATGTTTACACGAGTTATGCTTATCTAAAATAAGTGTCAACAGACGTGCACGTACTGGGGAAAGGAGATGTAAACACACATAACTGAGAGTAATTAATAATAACTTTTATCCCTATAAAATACACTTTATGTAGCTACCAGTCACTCTGACTTGGCTTTTTCCATACATGCACAAGTAACGTGACTTCTCCTGGGTCGGAAAATAGCTGCAGGAAAGGAGTGCAGACCTAGTTTATACAGTCAGTGGTGCAGACTCTAAACTTAATTCTACAGTTGTAAACATCTCCTTGTTTCTCCTGAGTGACCACGAAAAGCAACTTATAGTCTTGGAATTAAAATTTGCATAGGATTGATTGATACATGGTTCTTAAAATAAATGACTAAACAAATAAATATTGTGCTTAAACTCTGTTTAAGATGAAAAGTACATTAAGGGCCAGCAATCTGGAAACAACAGGTGCCAAAATTATGCTAATTTTGTCTTGCTGATAGTAAACAGGAACAACCAGTGGTTCCCTCAATAGATTCATCAACATAAAAGGGATATTCATAACATGACATACATTACAATGAACGTTCCTCATTTACTAAAACTAGTTGCATGGGGAAGTGTAACATAAAACACAAAAACTAAACTGTGACACACTAAGAAGCAGCGATATATTTAGAGACACGCACATAGTCACGTCTAGAAGCTGAAACGTTTCCTGGGTGGGTGCAGTAAACCAATTCTTTACATGTATGGTGGCTTTCAGAGCCCTTCACAATAATCTGTCCCACTTTCACGTGGAAAACGCAGGTAGAGACTGAATCAGATATTTTATTTATTTTTATTTTTCACGGTGTCTTTTTCGGTATAACGCTGCAATTATTATTGGCTCAAAATGAATTTTAAAAAGTGAATCATTGCCCGTTGGATTCTAGCACAGAAAGAGTAAATTACTGCACAGAAAAGCAGCACAGAATTGAAAAAGAAGTTAATTATTGCACATTGTTGTTTAAATATATACCAGATATATGTGTAATGGGATGAATAAGAGCTGGATATATGTACAATATAATATATATGTCAATATATATAGAAATATAATAAAATGGTTCGTGGACAAAATTAGATAAACACATATTTAGTTATTTTTTTCTTATTTCTGTCGATAAAAAACAGTTTATGTGAAAAACACATACGCACGCGCCCTTTTGTTGTTATGACTACAGGGTCGTAAATCCGCCATGTTTTCCCTCCCTGTTGCAGCGTTGCGACAGAGACGGAGAATTCAAACGACATGAGTGTAGAAAATAATCATACGGCAGAAACAGAGAGCGAGCAAACGAAGGACGGCAACGAGACGATCGCCATTCAAACCACACTGGGAGACGAAGGTTGGTCCTCTTAGCGGCTGAAACAAGTCCGAATTGTTTGTCGTTTTTTTTTTACGTTTGGGCCTAGCTAACTTCCTCCGTCGTGAATTGTTGCTAGCGGCTAGCTGCCATTAGCGAGACTTGCTAGTTTTTATTTCTCGCATGTATCTGCACTCACATTGCAAGTCCAGGTGGTATTTTGAAAAGTTTACACATGCCAGGTAAAAAGCGCTGCACAAATACTCGATGAAGTTGGCAAGTTAGCGGAAAGTGTCTGCCTCTGTGCTTTTAGATGAAGATGTGCACATGTGTGGACGCTGTCAGTCGGAGTTTTCCACGTTGGAAGCTTTCATACAGCACAAGCTGCAACACAGCTGCAAACGCGTTGAAGCACGAAAGGACAACAGCCAGGATGCCCCCCAAGAGGTATGAACTGTGATGGTTGGGGTTTTACATCCAACAATCACAATAAACATCAGGTTCACTGACTAATAATGTTGATCTTTGCATTTTGCAGGAAACTGCAAACACTGAAAATTATTCTTCAGAGGTGAAAACAGCTGAAGGCACATCCTCAGATGAACTGGTGAAGAACACTAATGGTGGGTCTGCAATGTTAACATTAATTCCTGGATTAGTTGTTGATTCATTGCTAGTACCGGGTTGGTACCACTTCTGTCTTCAGAGCTCCCTTGTCCATGTTGACATCATTGCATCCCGCAGCTGCTGGACATGCATGATGTGAATCACCCATTCTAGTACAATTGTCCATTTCAGGACAGTGAACTCACTGTCCTGTTCAAGAAATCAGCTTGCAAGGATTTTAGTTTAGTGACATTGTCCTGCTGGATATCATCAGAAGGCGGGTTCACTGGGGTCATAAAGGGATGGACATGTTCAGCAACGGTACTCGTATAGGCAGTGGCATCTAAACAATAATCAGTTGGTACTAAGGATGGATACATGCTTTCATATTGTTTATGCCGAATTCTGAATCTGAAATTTTAATCTCACAGAAATCAAGACTCAACAAACTTTTGCCGAACCCTTGCAAATTGTAGCCTCGGTTTCTTGTTCTTAACTAACAGGAGGGGCAATTGGCGCGGTCTTCTGCGGCTGTAGCCCATCTTCTTAAAGGTTCAGCATTTTGTCGTTATGATATGCTTTTCTGCATACCTCAGTTTTAATAAGATATCCAGTGCTACCATATACGGGAAAGAAAAGCATAAAATCCTCACATTTCAGAAGCTGATGATCAAATGTTGAATATTTTGTTTATAATAACATGAAGGTGGTGAACTGGAGAAGAAAGAAAATGCTAGTTGCTTTTTGGAGATTGTTTTAGATGGAGATTAACTTGAGTAATGGTATCAAAATGATTCCGGATCTGCATTGGGTCTGAATTGTCGTTGTTTTTGTCCGTTTCTTCGCACAGATGAAAGCAGTGACCAGTTGGGGCGAGGTCGCAGGAAGAAAATTGCTTCTCTTAAAGTCACTGACCAGTCAGATGGGACTGAAGAATCTGTGTCTGATAATGCTTCCAAAGACAAGCTTATGTACAGAGTCAACCAAGAGGGACGTTACATTTGCCAACTTTGTGAAAAGACGTTTAAAACGGTGAGTCGTGCATTTGATTTAAGTGTGTGTTTCATTGAAAAATGTTAGGGTTTACTAATCTATTTTTTTTTTTTCTCCACTCGCTAGACCAACATCTTGAGAACTCACATGAAAACTCACAGTGACCAGAAGAACTTCTCCTGTGGCTTATGCGGGACGTCTTTTCGCACTAAAGGTTCCCTGATTCGTCACCACCGCCGTCACACAGGTACGGAGCGTGAACTGAAGTCAGGCCGGACTGTTGTCGTCTTGTTCGCCTCCAATTAAATTAACCCAACCGTAATTTTTTTCTTTCAGATGAGCGACCGTATCGGTGTACCCTGTGTGGCCAGTCCTTCAGAGAGTCAGGTGCTCTTACTAGACATCTTAAAGCTCTCACGCCCTGCACCGAAAAGATCCGCTTTGTCCAATACAAGGAAATCCTGGTCAGCAAGGATGGAGTGCAGAAAGGTCAGCTTTCAATTTAAAATTTGTGCAGTAGCCGTTACAAAAGTGGGGGAAAAAAACTTGTCATGCAGCTATTAAATTAACACAACACTTTCTGAGTTCCTATGAGCTTTTTAATTAACTTGTTTAATTTTCAATTTACAAAAAAAGTACTTAAACGATAATCCACTGAGTGCTAATTGTTCAGGGGCTGAATCTCATCCAGCTGCAGTGGCTGGCCAGGAGGAGGTGGTAGTTGTGGAACAGCAGCAGCAGCCGGAGGAGCAGGAAATGGAAGTGGAGGCTCAGACTGCTGTTGTCAGTGTGGTAGACGCTGGTTCCCAAGAGGTCCTGCATGAAGTCCACTTCACAATGGAGGTGGATGGAACAACACAAGAGCAACAGGTGAGGATGCGCATTTAAAGTCCGCTATGTATTGTTTCCTTTCAAAAGCTGAATAATTTATATAGTGGCCATCTTAAAGTACAGGTGTGAGCACACCCGGGGCCCATTTGTGTGATCTAAGACCACAGTTGTAGTGTGAATGTGTTTTGGGTCACAAAAACTCACAACTAATTCTATAAATGATCACCTATAAAGGATAAAGGACCATAGCTGATGTCTATTTAATAGTAATGATAGCCATTTAAAAAAATTGTTGTAGTAGCTGTGAACTAGTAAGCGATGTGATCGTGGGGATGTGTGCAAGTAAGCCTCGTTGAGTTAAGTTGCTCATTTCCTCAATAATGTCCGGTCACCAAACTGATATGGAAGCTTCCAGGGTTCATATCATGATCTGAGTTTTGTGTAACCTGAAAAACGTAACATTGGAGTGTATATCAATAAGTAATCAAATAATAATAACGTGATGCGTGTGCATGCTTTCAGTGGGTGAGAGAAACTTTACAGCTTGTTCCAAAATATGCACCATCTGCACAAGTCATGACGCATACACAGCAAACAGTGCTGTCTCTGGTTCTGATACAGTGGTAGCGAGCAGTTAGAGACAGCAGCTGTTACATTAGTCTATTGCGCAACAGTTGGGGACGCATGTGGAAGGAAGTGTTGATGCCAAGTCTGAACGTTGCTGTACATCGATTTCTGTTGAAGATTAAGTCACAGGCATTTGGTGTGAGATATTTTTTCCTGTAACTCGTCCCGTTCTTTTGGTAACTTGTTTTTTTTTTTTGGCCAGGTGGTGGTAGAGCAGTCTCAGGCAGAAGCCCTGGCTGCTGCTGCGGCCGCAGGTGACAATCTCATCTGCCAGGCCATCCTTAACTCTGGCATCGCACTGGAGACGGAGGAAACGGTGGTGGAGGAGACTGCGCACACAACCGAGGAGATGACCAAAGTGGTTTCCGACGGGCCCGATACTGACAAGGGTGTCATCGAGATCCAAGTTAAAGAAGAGTTTGTGGAGATGGAAGAGGTGGGTGTTGGTAACTGGCATTGACAGGCATGTGAACTCAGCACCCAAGGAAGTTTTTTTTTTTCTTTTCTTTTTAAAGCTAGTCTCAGTTGAACTCATATTCTATTGTCGTTCCTTTTCGTTTTCTTTTTCAGGAAACAAGTGACAGTGGTGAGCGGGGGTCATCGAAATTGCACACGTGCCCACACTGTAACCGCTCCTTCAAGGGCTTAAATTATTTCCGCTTCCATGTTAAAGGCCATTTGGGTAGGTTCATAAGTAAGACTCGCAGCATCACAGTCTCTCCATCTCATGTTCTGTTAGATAGTCCTCTATACGCAATTATATAGTCTTACAACCAATCAGAACAGCAAATATGTGACCTGATGGGGAACTAGGCACAATCTATTGGAGCGAGTCACATCAAAGAAGTCTTGACGCAGTCTGATTAGGTCATTACATAAAATGGTTTTGGGATTTGATTTCTCTCTATACCTTTTCCTCTTAATACAGGTTTTAAGCCCTTCAAGTGCACACTATGTCAAAAAGAGTTTCTGACTGGCTACCTGCTCAAGAAACACATGGAAGTCCACGTCAGCGAGAGGAGATACAAGTGTGGCGAATGTGGCAAGCTCTACAAAACCATCGGACACGTACGCGAACACATGAGGGCTCACTCAGACGAGCGACCCTACCGCTGCTCGAGATGCAACAAGGGATACAAGACCAAGGTAGCGCTAGTTGAACGTGCTGGTCGCGCAGAAATATAAAAAGCATTTCACCGCTGTCTATGACACGCGTCTTTACGTCGCACAGAATGCCTTGCAAGTGCACCAGCGCACCCACGGGGACGAGAAACCCTACGTGTGTCAGTTCTGCTTGAGGGGCTTCAGGGAGAAAGGCTCTCTGGTGCGACACATCCGTCATCACACCGGGGAGAAGCCTTTCAAGTGCCCGAAGTGCGGACGTGGCTTCGCCGAGCACGGGACTCTTAACCGGCATATGCGTGCCAAAGGTAAGGCTAGTGTAAGGCTGGTAAGGCTAGTGCAAGTGTTTGCTCTGGTGACACAAGCGCTCCTAAAAGTACATGTTGTTTTTCCACCAGGAGGCTGCCACAAGGACGACTGCAATGAGGAGCAAACTGCTGTGACTGAAGAGCAGGAGTCGGTGGACAACCTTGCTACAGCGGCCATCATCTCGGAGGATCCTCATGCAGTCTTGGTGGAGTTCTCTTCGGTGGTGGCAGACACACAGGAGTATATCATCAAGGTGAGAGCTACAGGGAAACAGGGTTAGGAGAAACATGGTCCCTCCCTTAACATTATGGATTTAAACTTTGAAGCACGTTGTTTGTTTTTTTTTTAGAACAGTACTTTCAATTAGGATGCCAGAGCATAGACCACTGATATTTCATTTGTTTATAGAGACGTGGTTAAGTATGAAAATACTGACTTAAAGGGGAACTACTGTTTTTTACAACCTGGACCTTATTTCTGGCAGAAAATACGATCGTTTACTCACCCATATAACTTTGGTGTAATTTGTAGTACGTTCGGGAGACATCCTCGTATACCCATATAGTGGGAGTGACTGGGGCACCGAAACACAGCCTCTAACTAACACGCTATCTGCCTCGAAACTCGTTCATTTCACCAATATTTTGTGGCACCCTCCACTGTCGGCTTGTTTACGTGTAATTTGCTACTGCTGTGGTTCGTCCACAACCTCAGAATCGGAAAAATATTCAGCCATGTTGCAAAAAACTAGCAGTAGCAAATTACAGGTAAACAAGCCGACAGTGGATGACATCATCTAGGTCAGAAGACATCATCCCGGATGATGATAACGGGTAACTCCAGACTCAACGGGGAATAGCACTAGCGTATCATAACAAAATATTGGTGAAATGAACGAGTTTCGCGGCAGATAATGTGTTATTTAGAGGCTTCGTTTCGGTGCCCCAATCACTCCCACTATATGGATATACGCAGATCTAAATATCTCCCGAACGACTCCAAATAACAACAAAGTTATATGGGTGAGTAAACGATCGTATTTCATGCCAGAAATAAGGTCCAGGTTGTAAAAAAACAGTAGTTCCCCTTTAAGAACGAAAAGACTCCAACGATGTACCAAAGGTTATTGATCTTTGAAAAAAACGGTTACTAACAGCAAAGTTTCAGCTGACCGCAAATAGCCATGTCTTGTGGTCACCTGTTTTTGATGGCTGTGCTTTTAAGCATAGTGCAGCTCAAACAGCTTTTCTTTTTTTTTTTTTTTGTTGAAAAAGTAGAGCTGTTTGTCATATGTAGTTAATGCCTTTTTTAATCACGACCGTATTAAATGCAGGGATTCAACAATCCCCAAAGGAATATTCAAGCTATTAAAAATTTGCTTTTGCTTCTCTGCTGGCATCCAGACTCAAACTGAGGAGGAAATTCAGGAAGAAGGGGTCACGCTTATTCAAGACAGCCAGAATGAGGTCAGTATTCACACGCGGGTAGCGCAAAGGAGAACAAATACGTAATCTTTATGCCGTACACCAAGTGCATTTATTTGCAACCTCTCCCTCCCAGATGGGAAACCACATCATGAAGGTGGTGCAGCAGATTGTCAGCCAGTCGCAGAGCGCCGGCGGCACGGGCAGCCACCAGATCATCGTGCGCAACGTGGCGGTGAACGAGGACGGCCCGTCCATCTCGGACTGCGGCGACACCATCACCATCGCCACGCCGGAGAGCCTGACGGAGCAGGTGGCCATGACGCTGGCCTCCGCCATCAGCGACGGCACGCTGCTGGCCGCGGCGGGCGCGGTGGAGGCGGCGGAGGAGGAGGATGAGGAGGAGGAGGGGGGGACGGTTACCATGGTTACCACCGAGGAGACGGTGGAGGAGGAAGTGGAGACGGTGCAGCAGCAAGAGGGATATGTCATCACCTCCCCAGAGGAGGTGGAGATTCAGACTGTCATCGTATGATCAAAGAGGATGCTAACTGCGGACTGTAATGAGTTTCGACTGTAACTGTGTAGCCAATTACTGTAGAGTTTGTGTGAGCGTCGAGTGTGTGTATGTGTGTGTGTGGGTGAATTATTTACAAAACTAAAGCCTAAGTTCTTGTAAGGTTCATAGACATTTAAAAAGCAAGAAATTCTGTGTGACATGAAGTGTGCATGAGGTCAGGCTCTTTCATGTGTCGGATCTGTGTCGACTGATTTGCTAGAGTTTATCACTCCATTCAATGTGCTTGCTAATTTTTGAAATGCTAGTGAACACAGTTTAAAATAATTCCTATTTATTTAGTGAGACTTTCAGTTTTGAAGTCCTGAAGTGACGAGTGTTTCTTTTTGATGGTACAAACTGAACACGTTTTTGACTTCATTCGTTGCAGCCGGCTCTCGGTTCTTTGCCGGCGTTCCGTTTTTCTTTTACTACCTAAGGTGACATCACTTCAGTGCAGTTTTCCCCCCCCTGCTCTCCGACGTCTGGGACGGTTGCAGTTTTTAAACTTTTAGTTTGTTCGACGCGTGACGGCCCGGGTAGTTTCGATGGAAGCTGTGCATGTGCCTGCCTGCCCTGCCTGTCTGAGGCCGTCCGCGATGCAGTGTTGCCGGTCGGGATGCACTAGTGCACAGGTGTAAAAATGTGCTCGGATTACCTTAACGGAGTTTGCATCCAATAAATGCTATTTTCATACACGGCTGACTTCACTTTGTTTTCAGTTGTCACCCTGGTTCATGGTGGGGCCTTTGTGTGGAGCTTGCTTGTTCTCCCTGTGGCTGTCCCGGTTTCTCTCATATTCCCAAGTCTTGGGTAAATTGGTCATTCAAAATTGTCCATACATGTGCATGTAAGTCTGACTTGTTTGTCTTCCTGTGTTAGCCCTGTTATAGACTGATGACTTGCCCAGGGTGTACCCCACCCCTTGTCCAGTGCCACCTGGGATACGCTCCTGCCCCTTAGGACCCTCTACAGGATAAGTGGTTATGGATTGATTTAGCTGTGGCCTGCTGACATCTGGTTCTTCCTGGTTTTTACATTTATTTGTGTTAATTTAACATCATGTGGCATAGTTGTTGGCTATGAAAAATAGTTTTACAATGTATTTAATTTGTTTTAGAAGTGTGGATGTACACCAGTCAGGTATAACATTATGACCACTGACAGGAGAAGTAAATAACATTGACCATCTTGTGACAATACAATGTTCTGCTGGGAAACCTTTGGACCTGGCATTCGTGTGGATGTTACTTAGACATGTACCACCCACCTAGACCAGACCAGGCACCCCCACCCCATAGCAATGACACTCCATGATGGCACACAGACGGTTCAGGAACAACTCAAAAAAACATGAAGAACAACACAAGGTGTTGACCTGGCCTCCAAATTCCCTAGATCCCAAACTGATCAAGTCCACAGAGGCCCCTCCCCTCAACCCATAGCACCCAAAGGCCCCCATTAACAACATCCTATTGCAAAACACCACAGGACACCCTCAGAAGGCCCATGTCCATTCTCTGATGAGTCCGTTCAACAGTTTTGGAGACGCAAGGGAGACCTACACAATATTAGGCAGGTGGTCATAATGGTATGGCTGACCTGTGTAAGGCCTACTCTAATGTATACACAGTAACACAGAGTGTGTTTAAGCAGGTTGTGTTATTTTCACTCCTCTGGTAAATTCTCCACAAGCTGAGACACTGCAGCAGCTGATGCATTTGACCTTGAGCCCATCTTCCGGGTACATCTCTGTAAGTGGTGCTCCAGTATGGAGTTAGAATCATGCCAAAACCTCACACACACACAAAACATGTTTTACTCACGCCCAACGATTCACAAACAAACTCAGTGTGGTTTGCAAATACAAAACATCATTCACAAACTAATGTATTTTGTTTTGCAAATAAGAAACGTACCTATCAAATAAATAGATAATGCTTCAGAAACAAATGCAGTACGTTTTACACATACAAAGAAACATATTTCTTCAAGTACAAAAAAATATCCTTCGAGTACAACAAAAAATCCTTCAAGTACAAAAAAATATCCTTCAAGTACAACAAAAAATCCTTCAAGTACAAAAAAAACCCCAATTCTACAAATACGAAAACTGTCACGTGACTTTTGGCACAATCTTACCACTGTCACGTGACTTTTGGCACAATCTTACCACTGTCACGTGACTTTTGGCACTAATTTTCCGCCTTGCTGATCCACACACAAATGCCTTCAGATCCACACACACAAATGCCAGTAAAATGTCCTGTAATTCACACTCCATAACAGCAGGTGGCGCGGTTGAGTCAATTTAAGGCCGCCAGGACGAACTTTCCCTCCCCCCAAATCTTTATTAAGGCCACCAACAGGAGCTAGCCTACCATGTGTGGATTGGACTTGCCGCCATCGAATTTAACGCAATGAGCAGCCAACAGGTGAGTTTGCGGTCGTTGCTGGTGAAAAATCAAATGTTAAATAAACTCCAGAAATGTCTTTCGTGGGTAGGATGATATATGTAGCTTATGGTACCGCAGGAGCTAACCTAGCTTACACCGATAAGGCTAACTTAACTTTTCATTCTGTTTCTGACTTCAGTGACTTAACACCACTCCTCAGATGGTGCTCAAACAAATGTGTGTGGCCCAAGGTCGTCTTTACTTCAAAATTCCGTCTTAAGACCAAGACGTATCAAGTGTAACGCTATATGTGGCCATAGTTTAATTTAGTTAAGTCAGAAACAGAATGAAAAGTTAAGTTAGCCTTATCGGTGTAAGCTAGGTTAGCTCCTGCGGTACCATAAGCTACATATATCATCCTACCCACGAAAGACATTTCTGGAGTTTATTTAACATTTGATTTTTCACCAGCAACGACCGCAAACTCACCTGTTGGCTGCTCATTGCGTTAAATTCGATGGCGGCAAGTCCAATCCACACATGGTAGGCTAGCTCCTGTTGGTGGCCTTAATAAAGATTTGGGGGGAGGGAAAGTTCGTCCTGGCGGCCTTAAATTGACTCAACCGCGCCACCTGCTGTTATGGAGTGTGAATTACAGGACATTTTACTGGCATTTGTGTGTGTGGATCTGAAGGCATTTGTGTGTGGATCAGCAAGGCGGAAAATTAGTGCCAAAAGTCACGTGACAGTGGTAAGATTGTGCCAAAAGTCACGTGACAGTGGTAAGATTGTGCCAAAAGTCACGTGACAGTTTTCGTATTTGTAGAATTGGGGTTTTTTTTGTACTTGAAGGATTTTTTGTTGTACTTGAAGGATATTTTTTTGTACTTGAAGGATTTTTTGTTGTACTCGAAGGATATTTTTTTGTACTTGAAGAAATATGTTTCTTTGTATGTGTAAAACGTACTGCATTTGTTTCTGAAGCATTATCTATTTATTTGATAGGTACGTTTCTTATTTGCAAAACAAAATACATTAGTTTGTGAATGATGTTTTGTATTTGCAAACCACACTGAGTTTGTTTGTGAATCGTTGGGCGTGAGTAAAACATGTTTTGTGTGTGTGTGAGGTTTTGGCATGATTCTAACTCCATACTCCAGTACCGCCGCTATAATCAGAGCAGTGTCCCTGGCTGTTAAACCACACAGTTTCTGGGTCATCCCTCAGCCCTCCGAGAGGGCCTCATCCACATGAGCAACAGAGGGAGACGGAGAGAGAGAGAGAGAGAGAGGGTGGGAGGGTGAGAGAGGGGAAGGTATTTATAGAAAAATGGGGCTTCGCAGTACCTTTTCTTGCACGGAACCATTTCAGGACCAAGTGAGTGTGTCCCAGTTTTCTGGTCGTCGCTCAGCCATAGGGTCTGGGCTGAGGCTGAGGCTGACGCTGGACTGCCTCACCCAGGATGGAGAGCCTGACT
The DNA here is from genome assembly GCF_963514085.1 of Chelon labrosus. Lineage (NCBI taxonomy): Eukaryota > Metazoa > Chordata > Actinopteri > Mugiliformes > Mugilidae > Chelon > Chelon labrosus. The sequence goes on from NC_140354.1 coordinate 9,745,104, forward strand.
CTCAGATGCTCTCTCCTCTCCTCTGGCCTCCCTCTCCTCGGCTCCTGACTGTTGGTCCCCAGCTTAAGAACAGAGGACGGCACTGGCCCACGTAACCTACAAATGTGATCTTCTTGGTGCACTTGATTTTTATTTATTTTTTTTCTTTAGCTGGGTAGAGGCTTTTGGAGGCATTGAGCTCTGGTGAGGAGCAGCACAAGAGTGTCTTGAGGCACTCTTTGGCTGCATCGACCCCCAGGCCGGGGGTGAAGATAGGCTGGCTGGAACGTGCCCCGCCGCAAGCCGGGCAAGGATGAGGCGTTTCCTGAGCAGAAAGGGCCGCTTCTCCCTGCGCCAGAGCAAGTCTGGCACCCGGAGCGCCTCCAAAGATTTCTGTAAGTCGGTTTTATGTGGTGTCCCTGACCCGCTTCATCTGCTGGAGGTAAGATAAGGAGGGGAGCTGAAAGGAGATGTGTATCTGGGTTGCGGGCTGAAGAGAAAAGGACAAAAGAAAACTCTTGACAGTGCCGCTTTTGTTCTGGTAGAGAGAAAATGTTATGATCCACAGCTCATGTCAGTGATTTTCCAATCTGTTTGAGATGAATGATTAGTTTGACGTTTCAGCAGTCTGACACCATGTTCTGTAACGCTTGTGTCTTCATTTTAAATATGTTTTATTCACCCGGCCACACCTCACCCTAAATATTTAGCCCTCTGCTCCAGTAGATAGTGATTCATTGGATGCTTTTTGGATTGAAGCGGAGCTGACGTGTCTACCTGTCTTCACAAAGTCTTGCACCGATTCTTTTTGCACTTTTTCACTTTTTGTTTTGTTTCTAATCTAGTCTTTCTCCGTCTGTCGTCATCTTTCCCGGCCTCTGATTAGTTACGACGAGAAAAACAGTTGCTCTGTGCTGACGGTTCCAACGGAGGACTGCATGCAGTAGCTTGTGTGTCTGCAGTTTGATGCAAGAATGCGCTTTTTTTCTTAATAAGGTTTCCTTCCCAGTTTCAATAAGATAAAACCATTGTTGGAGTTGTGCTTGCTTTTATGGCTTGAGACAAACATATCTGTCATCGGATTACTTGTATATTAGCTCTTTGCTGCTGTTATCCACGGATGTCTGACATAAGACGAAGTAAACTTATTGGACTCACATTTTTAAGTAAACCTGTAATGCAAATACGAATGATCCAATTGATAATTGGAAAACAGGTATTATTAATTAACAACAGGGGCGTGTATCGTTTTCCTTCTCCGACACAAGAAATACTGAAGTGCGCTGACCAGGCTCTGTGATGTCCTACATATGTCTTTGATGTATTCGGATGGCTGTAGATGAGTGGCGGTGAAGTCGAGGGCTCTCTCTCGGGACGCTTTCCGCAGCAGTTAGAATGAGGCCAGTGACCAGGGGAAGGCCAGCAGTTCATGCACATGCGGTCTAGATGGCATCCATCACAAATAACCTTCTTTAGTCTACTTTTTTTCTTAATACTCGCAGAGGGTGGGAAATTATCTAAAAATGTTTTTTGTTTTTTTGTCAGTTTTGTTTTATGTTGTGTCTGTGGCTTGGTATTTTGTGGCTTATTAAAATAGATCAGTGACCTGCTGCTCCATCCCTGCCTGAGGTGCCCCATTTAATCCAATGGACCATTTAACCTCCATTTAACATCTCCAGCCCACTTGTTTATGTCGCTAAATTTGTGCTAGTATGACGCACTGACTGTATCCTACAAGCCTTAAAGCAGATTGTTGGTTGTGGTTTCAGACTAACTACTTTCTCAGTTTGGACGTGACTGCTATTTAAAACATACAAATCACCTGTTCGTTTGAAACCCTCTTAGTACTAATGATCTGTCTGTCATCCAGACCTCGGCCTCCCAGCCACCAATCAGAACTGGCCCGAGGCGTTCGGCTTCCGGCTGGGCGGCACTGGGCCCAGCTACATCCTCTCTGTCGTGGAGGGCAGTAGTGCCTACCTGGCTGGACTGCAGCCTGGCGACCAGGTGGTGGACATCGAGGGCCAGGATGTGACTAACCTCAGCACGCCGGCGCTGATCGCGCTGGCTCAGACGCTCAAGACTGTACCACCCAGCATTGGAGTGGTGTCACGCATCGAACAGGTCGGTCATCAACAAGACAGTCGTTATTTTGTGTATTTAAATGGTAAATGGCCTTGCTTTTATATAGCGCTTTTCTACCTATTGGTACTCAAAGCGCTTTACAGTCATAGACACATCTACCCATTCGCTCACACAAGCACACACACATTCACACACCAGTGCCACGCACTGGGAGCAACGGGGGGTTCAGTGTCTTGCTCAAGGACACTTCGGCATGTGGCACATTCCGGGGATCGAACCGCTAACCCTCTGGTTCGTGGACAACCCGCTCTACCTACTGAGCCAGAGCTTAACTGGTGCTAAAAACACTTACACATGCACATTCATGTCAACAATGGTGAAAACAGCGCTAAGGTGGTGACATCTTTGTTCTTTTCCTCAGATTGACATCAACCCAGGGCCGGATGGCCGTTTTGGCTTCACCATCGTGGGAGACAGCCCCCTCATGGTTGAGGACTGCATGCCCAACGGTCCGGCTGGCCGCAGTGGCCTCAAGGCCGGAGACTACGTCATGGAGGTCAACGGCATCCCGGTGAAGCATCACGAAACGGCAGCGGCCATGATCAAGGCCGCACAGGGCCGTCCCCTGCGCCTCGGCGTGCTCAGCATGGCCCGCCGGCCCAAGCGGCTGAGCAGCAGCATGAGGGTGCTGTCGCAGAGCGGCGACAGTGTCAGGGAGAGCCGTGCCCACAAGGCAATGGAGTTCAATAAAAAAGTGAGCGTGAAGGGGTTTCTCAAAGTAATTCATTGATGTTTTTTAAAAAAAAAAATATATAACTACGTATATGTATGATCTATGTCATTTCATTTCCCATCAGGTAGAGGAAGTACTAGGAGAGGAGCAAGATGTGAAGGAGCAGCTGTTTGAGGTGCTGAAGCAGTACGCGGCTGAGAGGGACGTGGAGAGTCTGGCCGAGGCCCTGCCCGACATTTTGATCACGGAGGATCATCAGCAGCTCATCGACAGCGTCAGGTAGCCAATCATTTGCTCACTTACGCATCGAGTAACAGACTTCACACCAGAGTCCACGGTGTGTGCATGTTTATTAAGGCTGCAAGATCAGCTTCAATGAGTAACCAGTCTTTACGTCCTCCTAAAGTTGCGACTAAGGAAGCTTTGACGCTCACACTTCAACAAAGTCTGTTTTCAGTGATGCAGTCGGGATAGTGCGTTAATATTTTAGTCTAAAATCTAAATGTGGATGTTGTATTATAATTATATCGCTTCATACATCGTTGTGTAGTAACTAAGTCGACTGTCTGATGACCAAACAATCGAAACACCTCTTAGATTTGTCATTTTTGTGTGAAATACGTGAATTACGTGAATAGATTTTTGTAAATGACTAGATTTTTACTGCAAAACATTAACAAAACATAAGGGGACCTGTTTATTAAGAGCCATATTACACATCCCAAGTAATTATTTTTGAAACACATAATAAAAAATAATAATTATTCTCAATCCGATGGGATGCAATAGCACATTCACATTATTCTTTTTTGCTTAGTGGGAAAACTACCATTCATCATAGCTAACTAAAAATCACTATTCTTGTGACTCCTTTTAAAAGAGCAACTCTCTCTGGCCCATCGTGTCATTTGTACTGTTCAGCTTCAGGCCTCATTGTACAGTATAGACAACAACAGGAACACAGCGAGGGACCAAAAACACCTTAATTGCCTCATGAAATCAATATTCGTGAACCCACCCATTCAGCATTTCCCTGCAAAATGTGTGAGAGGGAGCACATCAAGGGCACATGTGTAGAAGTTTCATCTGATATCAAGCACTGAAGGCTGCCCTTGGGTGCTTGGATGTCACCCTACTGTACAGTATACAACAGGGTACGGAAATTCGCCGGCGAATATTGCATTTCTTCCTCCTCAGCACTGATCGGAAAATCAAAACCCAAAACACAATACTGCTGCGCACACTTGCATATTTTTTTTTTTTAGTCAGTTCCTATCTCTCTATCCTCTCTGATCACTTCCTCTCACTTTGACTCTCAGTTTTCTTTCCCATTTTTTCCCTGTCAGCTGCGATGCACTCTTTGATACACATCACTGGATGCTATTCACTTCTTCGTCTGCATACGGCTCTTAGCTGCTACAGCCAGTTTGCTGCTGGTGGTTGGAATATGCACACATACGAACACAGGGAGATGCTCAGCCTCCATGCACACAGCCCTGCTTCTCACACACATGCACATAGTCCTGTCTTTCAAGTTCCATGCTGGGAGAAATTATGAATTGCTGCCTCAGGTGAGTACTAAAAACAAAAAAACAGTTTGGCAATGTTCATTTTCTGATTTTCTAACCGTTGTAGCAGGTTATCAGGTAGTACGTTACCAGGTAGCAGATTTGAAAGCTGTAGTGCTGTTAAAGCATTCCGTAACAGCAGACCTCAACAATCAGTTAGTGTTGAATTTTCCCCATGGTTCGTTTTTTGGTGAGTAATCTGTTCTTTGTCCAGCTTAAAAAAAAAAAAAAGATTCCCAAAGCCGCTGTCCAGACATCTCAGTCTGTATATCAGCCTCGAAAGCACATTTCCCTCCTCATAAAGCTGCTGTAAAAATGCTCGGTAATGTTTGTTTTGCACAGGAGTGCCATTAATTATGCATTAGTTAGCCGCAGAGGACTGAAAACTGCTTAGATGTTTTGCACACCTTCAGGCAAGCAAGAAAGTACATCTGAATCTCTCGATCAGAGTTTGAAGCAGCGTTTAGGAAAATCATCTTCAGATAACTGCAGTTGCCCATAGCCCCCCTCTGGTGTGTTAAGTTCAGGTTCGTAGCGTAGATTTAACAATGCAATGCTGACTTTTTCTTTATACCGACTAGGCAATGCAAATCATACAGGGTATTCTTGAGTTTGCATTCACAAGAAAAGAGCTACAAATGTTCTTTATATACCATAGAATCGGTCTTACTGAGTTGTCTTCCGTCGTAGGAGCTGTAGGTGCTTCCAGGTTGTCTGAGCCATTCCTCAGGGTGGTGTTTGTTTCTTCGAACAATGGCATGGTCTCAGACATCTGTGGTAATATGGAAGTATTCTGTTCTTGTGGCTGTTGAAATGTTTAATAAGCAGGTTTCAAGGCTGCTGTTGAGGCTTTTAGCTGTGCTAGCATCATGAAGGTATGCTAACGTCTGATTGCCGGTTTCCCCTTGTCTGTTTAGTCCAGGCAGAAATATTTCAGTTAGTATTGGACTGATTGCCGTTAAGCTTTCATGGCTCCCCCCTAAAATAAATCCGTCTGAGTATAGTTATTTCCATATCTAGTGCCACCAGCAGGTCAATGTACCACTCAATTCCATCACATGCTTGCCTGGAAAAATACCAGCAACAACTACATGATTAATAATTGCCAAATCTGGTATATGATCCCCATGGTGCTCACATAATCCCTGGACTTTTCTTCTTGTTCCACCACAGTTTTTGAGCTTTCAAGTTTGATGGACTGTTCCATCAAACTTCAGTTTTGGTAACTTTGACAGTTGACCCTTTGTTGGTCTTCTGAGTGGTCTGCTGATCCCCAACCAGATGCCGCCCCTTTGTCAAGCCCTGACATCCTAGGTTACCGTTGTTAGGTTAGGTAAGCAATAGCCACGCGGGGTCCATTCCCAATTGGAAAACACTGAAAACCTGTAAACTTAGTTAGCATATATAGCACACAGCAACATGTGTAAATCGAAGAGTCAATACGTGAGGGTAAAAAAAAAAAAAAAACAACGTATAAAAACTGAAAACTGTTGAAATGTCCTGTCATTTCTCCAACGTCTACCAACGTTGGCATGTTAGCGCATTAGCTGTCTCACTTCCATGTTTCCTCTAGACTCTATTATTAAAGATTTTCAATGTGTTTCAATGGGAATGGATCCCCCAATGGTTATAGTTTGTCTATCCAACATTAACACTGGAAATTGGGACTTGGCAAAAGGTAGGCGTCTTCCGGTTGGACGATATATCATATGTGAGATTGTGTTTTATTATGAGTTTGTGCCGGTGCTGCTGTTCTATGTGGAGTGGAAAATGAATGTCTGCCCCTGATGTGGGATCTCTTCTTTTATTTAAACATTGTCTCCGTCCCACCCAGGCTGTCAGCCTCACTGTCTCAATCTCTGTCATATCCTGTGACAGCCCTCAGTCACATATGCCCACAAATGCGAAAGCTCTCCACCCGCCCTACCTCAGTCTAATAATCAGAAGTCATATATCATAGATGTGAGGTGTGCTTAACAGCTTAGGAGGTAATTTCATCTGCATGCCTCGCAAGACTTGACCGCTCGGGCCACGTTTTTGCTCAGTCTGCCTCTGTCCCCTCGCCGTTTTCCCTCGTGCGAACGCGTTCTATTTTTAAGCAGCCTATTTCTTTTAATAAAGTCTCTCTCTTAGATTTCTGACGCATTTTCTAGTGTCAATTCCTGCACGGTTGCAGAGCCCAAGAGGTCAGCATGTGCTCAAAAGCTATGCATAACACCGTGTATCAGGAGTGTCAGTAGAGACAATCCTGGAACATTTTTTTTTTTGTTGACGTGGTTCTGTTGTGTCGTGATCATTCAGTGAAATTATACTGAAAGGTGGGACTTTGGCTGACACTGTGTCTATATATAGACTTCAGAGATGTGATTTAATTGCACTGATGTATTCTCAACCCAGGAATAAGGATGTGGTGCAGTTTATCTTACCTTCATTTGGTCTTTGAATTTTTTATGAATCTGTCCATTTGGACGGAAATTGGCTGTAGAGATTTGGACAGTTGTCAACATAACCAGTTCCTGTACAGTCACTCATGCACGTTGCTGTGTTGTGCACACACACACAGTCATTGTGCTGACCTGCCTATGAAATTCCACTGGGGCTCCCCTCTCTTCTCCACTTCTTTTCTCTCTCCCTCCTCACTTATTCCTCTGTTCATCTCATTCTTTCCTTCCTCCACTGAGAGAAGAGAAGATTTGTCACTCACTACCTCTTACTGCTGAATGATGGACTACTCACTGATGAGGATTATCCTTTAACTACGACCAAGAAGACCACCCTGAGCTGATCCTGTTCCTTTGCTTCTTTGTACTTGAGGAAGAAGGGGATAAAAGATGGGAATATGTATAGAATGCTGCCTCAGACGTGAAGTTGGAGAAGAGCCGACGGTTCTGCCTGGGGATGTTTTGGAGGTGTGGAGGGATGTAAACCACGTCTGCTCTTATAGTTTACTCCCTCCCGCTCTCTCATTCTCTTGCTTTCTTCACCTGGCTGCTTTCCGAGCCTGCAGCAAGCGCTTTTGAGATCCGTGCACCTTCCTATTCCTCACCTTTCTCTCCTTTCCCCTTTTGTTCGTGAAAGTTGATTGTTCAGACTAGATGGGGACTCACCGAGATAGAGGGGAAGCATTTGCTTTGTTTAACTGACCTCAGGCACTACCTTAAAGCCCGGAAGAGCCATGGGAAGGGATAGGAGCCTTTCAAGACACTTTCGGTATGGCAATTTTTCTTTGGTCTTAGCGCTGTGCTTTGTATTGTTTGTGCTGAGTTGTATGTGTAGTTCCTGAAGCAATGCTTTACTGTGAAATTGCTTTCAAGCTTCGTAACAAAGATAGTTTTCAACAGTGTCGGCATGTAAAAATATGAAAATATATACTGTTCATAAACTTGATTCCACCATGGACATAGACTTGATTAGAAAACCGCAATTTGTCATCTACAAACAGCTATTAGTAATTTCTTTGTTTACTAATGTCTTTGTTCAGCTTTTTGTGACTTTTTAATTCCACTCTGTAATTCCACTCCAGTGTGTCTCAAGTTGTGCCGTGGTTTTTGCTAATTCATTCTTGGCCCACCTGTCAAATCGGCTGATCAGAAGTGGGTCTGATGATAATGGTTCTCGCAATGAGTTTCCCAGCTGATTTCAGTTGTCATTCATCCCTCTATGCTTCGCGTCCTTGATCCACCCCTCCTTCAGACCTAATTATAGACTCCTCTCGCCCTCCTTATAATTGAGGGCATCCCAAGGCCTACATCCAACTTCACAGGAGAAAGGCTGTGAAGTTTCTGCTCACTTGTTTTAGCCAGGTTGTAAGACTTTACATGTGAAAGTTTTTTTTTTTTTTTTTTTTTTTTTTTTTTTCTGAGCTCATAACATCACAGCAGTTAAAAGGGCTAGGGAGGTGTCGGACCTGATGACAGCTGTTGAAATCAGTAGTTGACAGAATGAAATAGACCTAGAGACTACACAAATACACAACAAATGGCCCCATTCTGTTTCATTTTCCCTATCTACCATTTGTCCAAGAAACGATGGTGATGTATGAGTGCTTTTCGGGAAAGTTGTGTGGCCTACATAGGCTGTAAGCACGGACTACACTGCTTCATTCCCAATAGTTACATGACCGTGGCCTAGAAAGAGCTCTAATTCTCAGTTTTCTTTCTTTTCCAGTCTGTCAGATCTGTCAGATTTTCCAGCTTGTGTCTCCATGTTGTATTTTTCTTAGCTTTTTCTAACTTTCTTCCACCATCAAGTCACAGCTCATACTGTTCGTCTGTCAATCACGAATTTCTGACTCTCTCTGTCACTTAAAATTACTTTCAGTGGGGTAGGGCTGAGACTACTTTCCATTATTTAATGCTCTTTAGTTATGTCTCTAACTAGAGCACCTCACTTCTCATCTTGTTGAACTAAACTGGTCCTCAAGATAGCAGCACAGAGCAGCCTGGTGTCACAGTTGAGCACACCACACCCCTCCGGGGAAGAGTTTGGTTTTTGCTGCATGAATACACCATGTACTTAATCACTGTCACCTACATACACTACCTCCCTTGGTTTTTAAGTTATGTGGATGTCTTCACTGTAAGCACTTAAGATTGTACCTATGTAAGAGATTGTCAGGTCATTGATAACAGCAGTATAGTTACCTAAGAGACAATGCCACAACATGACCATTTACAGATTAAATTAAAGAGGATCCAGAATTGAGCCTTGGGGAACATCAAATGCCAAAATATGAAACTGGCAAAAGCCATTACATCACTCAGAATACTGACACAGCAGTTAAGAAGTGTGATTGGTGAGAATTCATTACAGATTTCTAAGATGAAGAACCACAAGAATGCATATAACATCATTATTACTTTTGAATAGACTTTTTTTGTGTCACTGATAACAATATTGAGCCACATATTACTCTTGGCCTACCCAATGAGCTCAACCATGTATTTCACATTTGAAATTGGTTAGACCAACACAACACATTTTTGAATAAAGACAGGACTCTTAACTTCATTTACAGTATGGTTTTAACAGACAATGACTCAAGATGACCATTTTTTACTGTTATTTCACCTAGGACCCAAACACCAGTACATCTATTTTATCATTGTTCAATAGTATACACACCAGTTTGTGAATATTCATGTATGTATTAACAGGACTGAAGTTTTCTAAGTCAGAATAGGTGTGATTATTGTGTATTATCGCTGTGCGTCAACAAATTAAATAACAGTGGACCCATGACTGAGCCTTGGGGAACGCCATTATGTCTCTGCAAATATGAATATAGCTGTTCAAACAATGTACATACCACCTCAAAGTCTCCCTCACTTAACCACTTAACTTTTTAAAGAAATAGTGTGATTGAGAATTGGGAACAAGCTTCTAAGACCAAGAATCATGGTTCCAGTGAGGTCTGGCCCTGCTATGAGAGTTCTTAATACAAAAACAAACAGGTCAAGTGTTGTGCAGTGTTGTGTTAATGCTGTAACTTGTTTGGTTTTCTGTTAGGTTTAGGTTAGATTTTCTACCTCTTGGTTATCCCGCAACAAGTAGCAAGAAATTCACACAGTGAATCAGCAGGTAGTTCAGGATTTTCCATTATGTGATTGAGGTGTATGTGTGTATAACTCAACATGATGGTGGACTAGGGGAAATTGGGGAAAGTAGAAGTTGAAGTATGTTGTACTAATTCTGAACACAAGCACCAAGAGCACAGTATCTGCGCTTGTGATATTTAAACTTTTTGGTATGATCAGTTGCAGGTGACAGCTAGTCAGAATTGTAGGGCCAATGTTCATATCCAGTGTTAAATAAGTAACAACCAGTTCAATAACTGAAACATGTTTCGAGACTGCATTGCATTTATTATCTTTATCTGTGATGAGCATCGGACTTTGGGAGTGGTTTGACTTGAATTTACAGCCTTGGAGTCAATGACCTAATATGAAAACATTGGAAAGCCTCAAGGACTGTTTTGTTACACCTACCACAAATTGACGTTGCATATAGCCAGGTTTTTATGCGCTTAATGTGATGAGTTAGTTGTAATCAAAGCCATGTTTTGGTGTGTGTATGTGTGTGTGTGTGTGCATACTTGCATAAACCTGTGAATTTTGTCAGAATCTAAAGGGGAAGTGTTTGCCTCCCTCATCTTTGGATTGTAATATATTGGTATGCTGGCAGCTTTTACTTTATGTGTCTCTTTTAATTCACATGGAGCACTTGTACGTTTTTATGTTGCTACTGAATCAAGAATCATCCAATCCTTGCCTCCTAACAATGTTCCCAAATGCACCTGTAAAGTCACTGTCACAGCTTTGAAGACCAAAGCTTTGGAACAAGGAGATGTGCCGTGCATATGGAGGCACATTGAAACTGGTTCACTCAGGGAAAAAAAAACAAAAAAAAAACAAAGCACTCTTTTCTCATCAGCACAGTAGAAGTACCCTGGAGAATCATGTTGAAGACAGAGCGGTAGCAAAAGATGTGTTGTGAGGATTGTGGCAGCATCATTTTGTAGGCGGGATGGGGACACAAATATGCAAAAGAGAAAAGCGACAAATGAGGTGTGCGTGTGTGTGAGAAGATGAGAGAAAAGCGCCCTATATTTAAAGGAGAAACACGCACTAAAACACTTTTCAGAGCAGATGTTGGCAACGTTTTCTCCATTTCTGGGTCATTTCTGCTGTTCTGTTCTGTTTTTTTTTCTGTTGTTCTTGCAGATAATTGGCCAAACATAAACCGCATGCAGCTGACAGCACAGCTACAAGAGAGTTTAATGGGAGCAGTCTAAGACATCAATGGTTAACATCAGGTTTGAGTGCTTGTGCTGCTATTGAAGGCTCCTACAGGGAGACATTTGTCATAGAAGGCAGCAGTGCCTACACCAGTCCTCGAAGAGTTTGTGCATCTACAATCTAAGCCATTTGTCCATGCTGCTGATCTCCATTTTATCTAGTGGATACTATCTTTATGTCTATAGTGCATGCAGCACACAAAACCAACTTGAGGAAAGTGGGTGCATCATGCAAAAATAACCCTTAGAACATACATACTATCACGCACTGAGACATGTCCGTATCCGATGGTGGCTTTTTCCTTTAAGAAGAAAAAAAATAATATTGGGAGTTGTTAATGGGAGGGGAGAATAACACGAGCCGAGCACTTTCTCCCAGAGGTGGCTCTGGCACAGAGCCTCCTCCCTTTTCGTACTGTATACTCGCTGTAAGCTGTCACAGACACAGAACGCTCTCACCTGCAGCTGCTACGTAGTGTGACAGGAAAAAACAACAAAGCTCGCCTCTCGTCTCTTTCATCCTCCCGCGCACATGCAAGCTCACAGACGCGCACACAAACGCTGGACCAATCCCTTCTACCTGCCTCGACCCTCCCATGAGATGATATGGACTAAACTATTTTCGTGCCAGTTAAGTGGATCCTGCAGCTGGAGCATTAATTCCTCTGATTTGCTTTAGACAAGGAGAGATTGGGATAAAGAATCTTGGATTTTGCATTCTGTATTGATGTGATTTTGTTTTCCTTTTTGTGATATTATCATGTAGAAATGCACCTAAGTGTGTTCTCACCGACCACACAGAAGCGAAGCCGAACTGGAAACCACTCCACCTCTGCATTCCCATAGAGCTTTTACTACTCTGTTTGAGGCTGTTGTCTGATTCCACAATGTTTGCCAGAATCTTCATTCCCAAGAAGCACCGGGAGCGCTTTGACGAGGTGGTCTCTCAGAGCCTGATGAGCCGGCTCAAAGGGCGGAGCTTCAGTGACCCCAGCCGGAACCGCCTCCGCCGCAGCCGAAGCGAGGACCACCCCGAGCGCCTCCTTGTCTCCACCCGCGCCAGCTCGGTGCCACGCACCCACGCCGAGGAAGGCGTGGTCCCCCCGGCCAGAGGCATGCGCAAGACCACCTCACTCATAGCTGGCCACTCCAGTGGCACCACCAACTGCAGGTCTGTGTTAAATAAAAGCCCATCGTTTGTTGAGTAATTTGGCCTCCCGTCAACCTGTTTTAGATAGTCGTGCCTGTTCTCCTGCTCTCCTCCTGTGTTGTTTCTCATCAGGGATTTTTTTCAGTCGTGTTTTTGCACATTTGTCATTGAAGAATGATAAAAAAATAAAAAAAAAACTGAAACAGCACGCGTATAAACATCACATCACCATGTTCTGAAGATGCGGGAGAAAAATTGCTCCAAGAAACCACTAATCTCTTCTGTGTGTCTGGCTTATAAAGATGTTCTACAGCTCCCATGGGGTATTCTGTCCATATTTAAGCAGGACCGTTCCTGCTCATGCAGGATGTGAATTTAAAACAGTCTTCTGAATATGGAAATCAGCTGGAGGGCCACATCTGGACTCACAAACAGGCAGAAAAACTTATCAACTAAACTGCTTAATTTGCATGAGCCTCTTAGTTGAATCCAGGCTCTGAGTATCTTTGTACACCAGTTTTTCTTTCATTTAATTTCAGGCGGCCTCTGACTTTAAATCAGTTATTAATCAAAGCGGAAATTTGTTTCTTTAGGACCGTGAGAGTGTGCAAGGGCAACATGAGTTTTGGCTTCACACTCAGAGGCCACGCTCCAGTGTGGATTGACTCAGTGATCCCTGGTAAGAAAAGAATGCACGTGCCCATACATTTAGTTATTAAACTGCCATAACTGTTAACAGAAACTGATCGTATCTTTTATTAAAGCTAGGGTTTCCCATCAATGTGGCAATTATTAAATCATTAATCCCTCTCTGTGATTTCTGTTGTTTTCTGTCCTGTAGGAAGCCCTGCAGACAAGGCCGGCCTAAAACCAGGAGATCGCATCCTGTTTCTCAATGGACTGGACATGAGGTCAAGCTTATGGCCAGTTTTTTGTAGCTTAAGTCAAAAGACAAATGACAAGAATATAAAAGTTCACACTCTAGCATAAGTAATGTCTTCTGTAGAATACAGCCAGCATTATGTAACCAGAGTACACACTATCACATATGTGTCAGCGTCACTCACCATGTGTCTGCCTGTAGGATCTCCTCCCACGAGAAGGTGGTGTCCATGCTGCAGGGAAGTGGTGCCATGCCCACCCTGGTAGTGGAGGACGGCCCGTCTACGTTCACCCAGTCCGAGCAGGATCTCGCGGGGGGCAGCGCTCCCACAGCGGAAGGAGCCCGCTCTCCCGCGCTCAGCTCGCTGCAGTGGGTGGCGGAGATCCTGCCTCCCAGTATCAGGGTCCAGGGTCGCACCTTTGGACAGCAGCTGGAGCACCTGCTGACCATCCAGGAAAGGTACACAATCTGCAAGGCTTTGGAGAACTTCTTCCAGCACAGGTGAGTCAAATGCAGGGAGAGTGGGAGAGGAGAGGAAGGTAGTGGATGGCGTCACTCAAAGAACGGATGGATAAATTAATAGTGTTGTATTCTGTTCTGCTAAGGACAAATTAAAGTGAAAGATTACACCAATCAGCCACAACATTAAAACCACTGACTGGAGAAGTAAATAACATTGACCATCTTGTGACAATTCAGTGTTCTGCTAGGAAGCATTTGGACCTGGAGTTCATGTGGATGTTACTTGGACATGTACCACCCACCTAGATCAGACCAGGCCCCCCCACCCCATAGCAATGACACTCCAAGGGAGACCTACACAATATTAGGCATAATATTGTGCCTGATTGGTGTACACTTTTTTTTTTTTTTTTAACTTGCGTGCTGTAGTAGACTTCATAGTAAATGTCTGTGAAGCTTTAATGCTCTGGAGCGTCATGACTTTGCACAGGTAACAGTTGAGCACAGGACTAATGAAACTCTGACACAAATCAAAAGCAAAAGTTCAGATTCGAGTCGCCTGAGCTCAACTGTTCCCCGTCGCCCACTAATTCACAAATTGACTTTTGATTGGACAGCCAGGCAATCTCTGTCACCTTGCCTGTGTTTCCATGGTAACAGGAATGTTGACACTCTGATCGTGGATGTGTTCCCGGTGCTGGATACTCCAGCCAAACAGGTGATCTGGCAGTTCGTTTACCAGCTGCTGACGTACGAAGAGCAGGAACACTGCCAGAGCAAGATTTCACGTTTTCTCGGATTCAAATCGCCAGGTGTGTGCGCACATTCGTCCTTTTACATTCTTCGATGTTTCTGTGTTCGGTGTGGGCAGCTTTAAGGGTCTGTGCGTTTGATTAAAAATTGCCTTTACTTTTGCTCGAGATGGACTCTGTCATCAGGATTCCTAGGTCATCATGGGGATCTTGAGTTAAACCACTCACTCATTGAAATTCAATCAGCTTGGGCGCTGCAAACCTTCATACGCATTTGCCTCTGCTTCTACATTGCCAGTATGTGTGTGTGTTCCAGTTCCACCACCACCACCACCACCTCCCCCTCCTCCGGAACCCGATGTTGCCCCTGAGCCCCATCGCCGTAGCAGCTCCATGAGGGTGACAGGGACCACGTACAGGAGCAGTGTGAGGGGACGTAGCTCTGATGACCTGGTCATTGGCACACACTTGGGCATGGGTACTGAACTTCATTATCTTCATCATTGTCAGTAGCAACAGTAACTCTACAACCATGACAGCACTCTCAAATTTCATCATTATCATGACTTTTCTTACTACTAACACAATATTCTCATTGTGACCTTGAATATAGTCTAGTTTAGTACCATTTGGGTTTTTTTAGCATCTAGAATCGACTTACTTTTGCTTCTAACTTCTAACAGGTTATATTAAATTGTGATTTAACATATTAACACCTAGTTGCTGATCGAAAGCCAGACTTTGCCATTAGCCCAGGTGAACTCATGAAAAACCTACACATAGGTCGGAATACTTTACATTTCTGCATAAAAATTATTTAAAACATGAGTGGATTTTCGCACAAGTCCTGAAAGTAGGCAAATAGAACCCAATTAAACAAATGAAACAAAAATATTACACTTGTGCATTTATTTATTCACAAAATCGTGCAGCCTTAACACCAACTAAACATTTCCGGTAACTGCTGATCCGTCATCTACAGCTGTTGGGAGGAATTTTGGCCCATTCCTCAGTACAGAACCACTTCAGTTCTGAGGTGTGGGTAGGTTTCCTTACATGAACTGCTGGCTACAGGTCCTTCCACAACATTCCTTTTGGATTAAGATCGGGACTTTGACTTGGCCGTTCCAAAACATTAATTTTGTTCGTCTTTTAGCATTTTTTTCTGTAGAATGACTTGATTGCTTTGGGTTGTTATCTCTCTGCGTGACCCAGTTTCTCTTAGCTCATGGACAGATGTCCTGATTTATTGGTGCATCAATGACGGCAAACCATCCTGGCCCAGATTGCCATCCCCCATGTTTTTTGTTTTTTTTTGGAGAGCAGTGGCTTTGTCCTTGCCATGCATGCCATGGTTGTTCAGTGTTCTCCTGATGATGGATTCATGAACATTAACATTAGCCAATGAGAGAGAAGCCTTTAGTTCAGGGGTCTTCAACGTTTTCCAGGCCAAGGACCCCCAATCTGATGGAGAGATGGAGCGGGGACCCCCTACTTATATATATATATTGTATAAAATTGTGTTTTATATTAAACCGGTCCTATAGTGCCTTGTAGAAATGTACCTTGTTGTTCTGCATTCAATACTAAGATATTAAAATAACAAACAGGTTAATATATTCATGTTTTTATTTTGAACATGCAAGGTACAGTGGTATGGGTGGCCGTGCCACTGCCATTTATAAACATACCTCAAACTGATACCTACCAAGATTATCAATGTCAGTCAATTGCATGTAACCATGCACAAAAAATATTGAAATTGACATTTTTAAAACATGTGCATATGCATACAATACTTAACTATAGCCTAACATTGACAGATTCTTTTCCCCATAATCCCCAAGCTGTATAACATTTAAAAAGAACTTCATGTGTGTTTAAAAAAAATTGTGGAGGTGAATATAAAAAAATGTCTAATCAATCAAAACATTTTCGCGACCCCCCTGCAGTACCTCCGCGGACCCCCTAGGGGTCGCGGACCCCCTGTTGAAGACCTCTGCTTTAGTTGCTTAGAAGTTACCCTGGGTTCCTTTGTGACCTATCGGACTACTATGTGTCCTGGTTTTGGAGTGATCTATGCTGGTGTGCCCCCTCCTGTGGAGCATAACAGTTGTCTGACTGTGGATTTGTGGATTCCTAACTCGGAAACACTTCCGAACAGATGGACTCTAATTTGGCCTTTAAATTAATCCCTTATCCTAAGTGCACTTACTTTTGATACTCACAGATATGTAATATTGGCTCATTTTCCTGAATATACAACTAAACAATAAATATACAACTATATTTGTGTTTCATTTGTTGGATTGGGTTCAGGAAATACACTGATGTTTTGAGGCATTTTTATGCAGCAATGTAGAACATTTTGAAGGGCGCAAAAACTTTCAAGAAGCACTGTATATGGGTCAGTCAGCCGACTCAACTAAACTAGCTGTATTTAAGTCAATCTAATTGGTGTGTTACAATAGGTCTCCGTACAGAGCCAGTACATGAGACAGGAATGAGGTTGGCTCCAGGAGAAAGACAGTCAGGGGATGGTACTTCACTCCCTGAGACTCCCAACAACCTTACTAACGTATGTACCAGAGCCTGTTTTCATGGGATGAGAAAGAAATCACAGTAAATGTCATTATTATTATTATTCACTCACCAAGGTAGGACAAAAAGTCTCACCCTGGTTTCTTTGTACATTTCCGCAATGCAAGTTGTCAGCAGTGTATGCTGAACTGGAGAACATGTATTCATCCAAGAGGTCCAAGTCTCTGAAGAGTCGCCCTCCTCCTGCCCCTGAGAGCTTGCTGGATCTGGAGCCTCCTTCACGCACAGCATCCCCTACAATACATGCTAACACAGGTAGCTGAAAGTATACATTCACACTCTAAATTCATAGCAGCTGGAATTAACAATATAATAAACTAGTATACTATACAAAATTAGTTCCTATTTGATCTCTGGTGTGCCTCAGTGTGTTTTTAGTGGAAAAGTGTAAGAGAAAGGACTGAAAAGGTACCAAGAGAGATAAAGGTAGCAAACCCATTTATGACAACTGAATATAAATTAAACATTTACATTAATGGATTCAAAAATGGGATACGTATGCAGGGAGCACTTATGAGGCCAAAAGCAGCGTTCTCATGTTGTCCTCCAACATTTACCCACGTAAGAGCATGGTGATGGTGGAATTGGAACTAGAAAACACACCATTAAAGACAGTAATTTGTTTCTTTAATGGCTAATTATGTGTACAGTTTTAGGCGAAAAAGACCATATCACATATTACTGAATTGTTTAATTTTAGAACGTGACTGCTGGAAACTTTTGCATTTGTTCAATTAATTAATAAACCAAAACACACTCCTAGCAAGTATTGTGCAAAACATAATTAAGATAAGCTTTTAAATCGAGATTTAATTTTCATTAAATAGCTATTTATTTATCCTCCTTGTCTCAGGTAACCGTAAAGGCCCCCCGCCACCGACCTCATGGCCGGAGCCTCTCCCAAGTCCCCCTCAATCCCAGTTCTACCCGTCGGGGTTGACAAGCCAGACCAGTGCGGAATCCAACCCTTACATCAGCCTGGACAGTCCCCCTCCCTCACCTCCAGAACCCCCTGACTACCCCTCTAGCCCCCCTGCCCACCGCAACAGCAAGCGCCGTTACACCTTCTCCAAACCACCCCGTTCGGAAGACACAGATCGCTTTCTGGATGCCCTGAGCGAGCAGCTGGGGCAGAGGGTGGCCATCGTGGACGAATTCTTGACTCCTGAAAACGATTATGAGGAGGTAGAGTCACATCAACACTGCGCCAGGGAATGATTTCTCAACCAGATGAAATCACTCCTAGGCATCATGGAGTCAGCAACTAAGAAACCTCTTGTTAACCCATTTGTGACCATAAAACATAAAAACAGGATATTAAGAAGAGAAGTTGGTTTTACCAATAAATATACAAGGGTCATTAACATTGTGTATAGAGGAAAGCTTCAATCGAACTTTGTGATTGTGATTGTGATTGCGATTTGTGATTGTGGCTACTGAACACCAGGTTTTCAGACAAAGCCTATTTTCTTTGTCCTCCTGTACACATAGAGAGTTGGATCGGAGGATCCATTGCATTGTTAGTCATGAAAATACTCATGTTCCATGGGCTCTGGTCACAGTGGGTTAACTGTGCTGCACTGATTCCGTCTTGTACCCTAATTTAAGCTTTGTGTTCAAATGTAAAATAGGACATACGTCCTCTGACACACATACACATACATAAAGAATACAGGGCACACTTTATTTTTTTTATACACACTTTATACTTTATAGTTATGTGAAATATCAAAACAAAATTATGTCACTCAAGAGATATAACCTTTTCATAGATGAATACAGCCAGGAGGTTCTGCATAACCTGGTCACTTGTGAGTTTGATTTAGAATTAAAGGGACAAGACTCCTGTTGGTGCCATTTAAAACTCATTAAGCACAACAAATATACAAAGATTTTCACAAGTTCCTATTTGACATTAAACATCTAATGAAATGTAATTGGTGTTAATGCCAGGATGTTGTACAGATGGGCTTCCCAGATGAGGAGGATGAGGATAATGAAGACGACTTAGGGGTGGATGACGAAGAAAACGGAGGATTTGTGGCTCCAGAGCTCAGCAGCCCGAGTGATGTTCAAAGCAGCAGTGGGGAAGAGAATGCCTCCTCCCTCACCTACTCCTCGTCTTCTGATCACATTCCCCCGCCTCCCATGACTCCTCCCCCTCCTCCACCTGTTCAGTTCAATGACCCGCCACCTCCTCCACCTCCAGCACCGGCACAGACTCAGCCTCAGCACCAACAGCAGCAGCAGCAGCAGCAGCAGCTTAGCTACACTCCTGAACACTCCCCGAGAGCATATGTGCCTATTCGCCGCAAGTCTGGTCCTCCTCCACCACCTCCTCCCCGCAGTAATCCACCTCCTAAACGTCACTCTTTACATAAAGTTCTCCCGTCTAGAGAGGACCTGCAGGTCCATGCTACCATACAAGAGCTAAAAGCCTACCAGGAACAACAAGTTTACCAGGAAAGACAAGCCTATGAGGAGCAACAAGCATATAAAGAGAGGCAGGCATATGAAGAGCAAAAAGCCTATGAAGAACAACAACTGTTCCAAGAGCAGCAGGCCTATCAGGAACAACAACAAGTCTATCAGGAACAACAACAAGCCTACCAGGAAAAACTTATCAAGGAGAGACAGGCATATGAAGAGCAGAAAGCATACGAGGAGCAAAAAGCTTTTGAAGAGCAACAAATATACCAAGAACAGCAAGCCTATCAAGAAAGACAAGCATATGAACAGCGTCAAGCCTACCAGGAACAAAAAGCATACGAGCAGCGGCAAGCCTACAAGGAGCAGAAGGCATTTGAGGAACTGCAAGCCTACCAGGAACAAAAAGTCTACGAGGAGCGTAAAGCCTATGAAGAGCAGAAAGCTTATGAGGAACGCCAAGCCTACGAGGAGCAACAAGCATATCAAGAGCAACAGATGCAGCAGATCTACCAGAGCCACCACTCAATGCCTACACAGCCAACACAGCAGAAAGCCCATTCTCCACTGCCGCTCCAGCAACTGCACCAGTCCTTACCCCCACTCCCTTCTCCGGACTCTACCCATCCCCACGCTAACCACCCTCTTTATATGATGCGCCAGGCACAGCAGCAACAAGCCCACCAGAGTCATCACCACCGACGCCTGTCTCGCTCAGCCCCTCCTCCACACCAACAATCACCCCAACCAACAGCCCACCCCAGCCAATCGGGTCAATATGCAGAGGGCATCTACCAAAGTCATCAGATTATAAGACCACAGCCTCACCATTCCTCGGCAGAGATGCTTCACCAGATTCACCCAGCCACAGCTCCAGCTCACCATGCCTCTGCTGAGATGCTCCACCAGCTGCAGCAATCTCAGGCCCACCACTCATCTGCTGAGATGCTCCAACAGATGCAGCAAGTCCATGCCCACTACTCGTCCTCAGAAATGCTCAACCAAATGCAGAAATCCAAGGCCCATCATTCTTCAACGGAGCTTCTGCACCAAGGTCAGCAAATACAGCCTCACCACTCCTCAACGGAGCTCCTCCACCAAGCTCACCAGGTGCATCGAGGACAGCCCCACCATTCGTCAACTGAGCTGCTTCATCAAATACATAAACCCCAGGCCCATCACTCCTCTACAGAGCTTCTCCATCAAGCCCATCAGATGCACCAACCCAAACCCCATCACTCCTCCACGGAGCTTCTGCATCAAGCTCATCAAGAGCCTGCCTCTCTGCCAGTTCAGCTAAACCGGGACAGCCACTCCCATCAGAGCCGGAGAAGTATTAAAGGCCATCATCAAACTGAAGTGTCACTGCAGCAGATGCACCAAAGCCAACACCCGCAGCCAACCAAACCGTCTCCGCAGAGACCACACTCTATCCAGCAGACCCACCATCATTCCAGTTCACCGCAGATCCACCACATCCACCACATGACCCCACAGCCCCCTCCTCAGGACTACCAACACCAGATTCATGTCATCCATCCTCCCCAGCAGCCGCACCGGCCCCAGCCCCTTCTCTCCACCTTTCAGCCCCTCCAGCCACACCAGCCGACCCTCTCCACCTTCCAACCTCTGCCCCAACACCACCAGTCACAGCACCAAGTCCAGTCCTCCACCCAAACTGCCCGTCCGCATTCGCAGCCGTCACATCACCTGCTCCAGTCCCAGCACCAGCCACAATCCCAGTCCCACCATAAGCAATCCCACAGCCAGAATCAGCCCCAGTCCCTCCCCCACTCTCTTTCGGATCCCACAGAGCATCTGGATCTCCCTCCGCCTCCCCCACTCCCACCACCCTGCTCCCCTCCGCCACTGCCAAGACCAGGTCTGTCCAGGATGGACTCCAACCACATGAGTGTGAAAAGGCTTCGCTGGGAGCAGGTGGAAAACTCAGAGGGGACTATATGGGGACAGGTGAGTTGCATGGTGTTCGGACATGGGGATCTATGGGGAAGTGATTGTAAATTTAGATTTTAATATTGAAATTAAATGCTAAAACTATACAATATAGAGCTGATTTTGCATTTTTTTGCATATTGTTGTTAGTTGGGAGCAAATTCTGATTATGACAAACTGCATGACATGGTGAAGTATCTGGATCTGGAGCTGCACTTTGGAACACAGAAGAGCTCCAGTGAGTACACATGGCTATATGCATTTTTGCAATGCTTTAAAAGTAAGCAAATCCTCGCACCTCTGGATTCCTTGGAGTATATTTATTTAATCACTGAATTTCAAACGAAAATGGTGCATATTCATCAAAGTTTGGACTGTATTTGTATAATCTCTCTCCTATTGCATTCTTTGTAATCTGTGTACTAATGTTTGCCGCTCTGTGTTTGTTCACTTTCTTACGTATGTCTCCATAAATTTTGGCATTCAGCTAACACTGATCTAATTTGTAGTGCTTGCTCCAGAGCCATCCCCTCATCCAGAAACCTTCAAGAAGAAAGATGTAATAGAAATTCTGTCCCATAAGAAAGCTTACAATGCATGTAAGAGGATTTCTTATTATTGTTTTATCTTTTTTCATATATTGTGTGACATTATTTACAATTGCAAACATTTAATTGTTGGTTCAGAATGAAGGATTTTCCCACTAATAATTTTATTTTTGCATTTTTTTTTTTTTCTCAAACTCTAGCCATCCTCATAGCCCATCTGAAACTGTCTCCTGGGGAGCTCCGTCAGGTATTAATGAACATGGCCACAGATAGGCTGGAGCCATCTCACATCAAACAGCTGCTGCTGTACGCCCCCGACGCAGAGGAGGTCAAAAAATATGAAGAGTACAGGCAGGATCCCAGCAAACTCAGCGAGCCAGACCAGTTTGTGTTGCAGGTACAGTTTTGTTGGACGGCATACGCGTGTACACATCATTCCGTGGATGAGCCCGTGCATGTGTCATTGCCCTCGTGCTTCACTTGTGCTCACCATATCTCGATTTGCCTGTCAGATGTTGTCGGTGCCAGAGTTTAAAACCCGTCTGCAGAGCCTCCTCTTCAAGTGTTCTCTCCAGGAGAAGACAGAGGAGCTGAGGGCAGCATACGACTGTATCTACAATGCCTCCATGGAGCTCAAGACCAGCAAGAAGCTGGCTAAGATCTTGGAGGTAACCTTCTGTTCTGAAAAGTATTTACAAATGTAAAAAACATTTTAATATTTATAATGTAAAAAGCTTTAAATATAATCATAAACACAATGTAAAGATAAGTAAAATCTTAATTTTGTAAACTGGAGCTAGACATAGAGTACACGCAGTTGTCTTCTTCTTTTCTGCCCTTTCTTTAGTTTGTGTTGGCGATGGGGAACTATTTGAATAACAGCCAACCTAAAACCAACAAGACTACGGGCTTCAAGATCAACTTCCTAACTGAGGCACGCCATACACCATTATTATATTACATAATCTTGCCAAAACATGATTGTCAAATGATATTTATGATATTAAATAACTCCACTGTGTCCTGTGCAGCTGAGCACAACTAAAACAGTGGATGGGAAGTCCACATTTCTCCATATTCTGGTCAAGTCGTTATGTCAACACTTTCCGGATGTGCTGGATTTTTCCAAGGACCTTACAATGGTTCCTCTCGCAGCAAAAGGTAGATACAATAGTCTTTTTACCTTTTACCTGCATTATATCTTGAGAATGTTTTAAAGTATGCCGGAAATTGTTTAATTCATCCACACATCTGTGTTCAGTCAATCAGAGGACTATCACATCAGAGCTGAATGATCTTCATGCAACCATCCAGGACATTCGCTCAGCCTGTCAGAAGATGCCTGCGACAGCTGAGGACCGCTTTGCTGTTGTAATGAGTGTATCCTTTAAAAAACAGAGAGAGAGCGAGGAATAGAAAACGGAGTAATAGAGTGTAAAAAAAAGTTTATGTAGCCGATAAAACTTTTTTTTTTTTTAATATATATATATCCCTTGACTAATTTGTGCAGAACTTCTTGGAAAACAGTCACCCAGCCATCCAGTCTCTGGAATCTCTCCAACAGAGAGCCATGGAAGAATTTGGCAAAACCGCCTCCTTCTTCGGAGAGGACAGCAAATCCACCAACACTGAGGCCTTCTTTGGCATCTTTGCTGAGTTCATTAACAAGTTTGAGGTGAGCAAGAATGATTCTGATGTCACCTTTACGGTATTACAGTCCAAATGACATGTTTTACTCACTAGTTTTCTCTGCCTTCCCTGATGTAATCATCCCCTAAATGTTTTAGTTTCTCGTACTCTCTACTGCTTGTAATGCATAACCCGAGCAGGACTGAGATAAATAATTTAACCATATTCAAGTCTGACGACCATCTCATTACTTGGTGCGTTTTCTGCTCTGCCAGTGTTTTGTTTTTGTACAGGCCCATGCAGTATGTTCAGTAATTAGCACAGCTTGTATTGCCTTAAAGATTTTGAGAGAAAGTAGTCTGTAGTAGGCTACAGCACTACTGTAATAATGAATGACAACGTATACCAGTGTGTTGACTTGTGTACTGTTTTCTTAATGGGGAAATGGTGATCTATCACATGAACCTTTTATCTTGTTTTATTTTTTTGAGTAGAATAAAATTAGGAACTATGTCATTTGCATCCATGATTCACACACATGCACTGCGTTGTGCACTTACAAAAATACCATCTACACCAATAAGACACAACTCGCTCCAGTGCATCCCACAGATACAGATCAGTTTGATCAGTTTGGGATCTAGTGAATTTGGAGGCCAGGTCAACACCTTGTGCTGTTTTTCATGTTTTTTTAGTTGTTCCTAAACCGTTTTCGTGAGTGTGAGGTCAGGCTACATCCTTCTGGCAATGGCTGCTCCCATCAAGGAGTGTCATTGCTCTGGGGTGGGGGTGCCTGGTCTTTTCTAGGTGGGTGCTACGTGTCTAAGTAACATCCACACGAATGCAAAAAGGTCCAAAAGTTTCCCAGCAGAACATTGTATTGTCACAAGATGGTCAATGTTATTTACTTCTCCTGTTGGTGGTTTTAATGTTGTGGCAGATCGGTGTATATCTATTGTCACAAAACACTGTCACTAAAAAGGTCCTACAAACATTTTTGGTTTCTTCACACCAGAGAGCGCTCAGTGATCAGCAAGCTGTCGAAAATCCGAAGAGCCCCAGGAGTCCCCGATTGGCCTCCCCGCTGGCCTGGTAACACACATACACATATATGACATGCAGTCGTTCAAATGCTACATGCACATGTACATAACAAAAACATATAAATTATATATAATTTCACACTCATTGTGCGGTATTAAGCAAAAAAAATGTTTTTGTGTTAATTAATATGTTTTTACTTAAGTGAAACTTTGGAATGGAAGCCTTCTGCGACAAGTGTGGATAGTTACGCTTCATGCCGGTGTTGTACTACATGTATATTCCTGTTAAAGAATAAAATCTACAATGGTTTAGACCAATAGAACACAACCTTCTTTGATCACCAGTTTATCTCTACAGATTGAATCATACTTACTCACACTATTAACATTCTATAGTTTAAGTTATATTCCTCTAAGGCCGAGTTTAGGTCAGTGATCACCTGCATAAGGCTGTGTGACAATTATACATTCAGATCATTATTGACAGTTAAGTCATAGAGTTATACATTTTATCTTGAAATAGATATTTAATGAAAATAAAAATAAATAAATCAGTTTTTTGATTAGTTTCCATGTATTGTACTTTTATAAGGCACCCACCACTCTGAATGTAACATAAATTCTTTAATAGGTGTCGCTTGTTTTCTCCAGCAAATACTCAGCTGTCCCGGTGACATTTACTGCCTTGTACCTACGCCTCAGTGTTTTTCCAAATTCACGCCGCTTGTGGCTGTGCAATTTATTGGTTGCGCTCTACTAAACCTACCAACGGGTACATAGCGGGAGTTGCTACTTACTGCTTGTTTTTGTGAAAAACATTAACCCCTACGATGATAATTTTTAACTCGGCTCCAGTCGTTAAGATGCTAATAACAGACTGCACAAGTCGGGTTGTGTGGGTCTTACAGCAGGCACTGTGCAATATGTGAACATTGAGCTGTATTCCACTGTTAGATATTATACCACTGCTACTAATGAAGTGTAAATGAGACATATTATTTGTGAAGTGTACAGAATAGCGAGAGTGTAGAAGAAATATACAGTATGCTACAATATGTGAATCACTTTGCTATTTTAATGTATTACCCAAGTATTTATTTTATTGAATGTGTCTTGTGCATTGACCGTAGAGCTATACCACTCAGAGGATAACCTGTAATTTCCAACAATATTAATAATAATACGGTGTACCGGCTTCTCTGACTTGCCAATGGTTTGTAAAAAAACTAAAGCTCCAACTGATATTTTTCAAGTCAAATGATTATGATAAGGATAATTAATGTGTGCAGCCAGTAAAAGCTTTGTTTTCTAATGCGTTTTCTCTTTTCCTGTTTAAATTACAGAACATAAACCTCTAAAGCATTGCTGTCCATTTAAGGCCTATAAAGTGTTAAGTCTGTATTTTGTATTGTAACCTAATCCTGACAAATATAAAGAGTTGTATGAGATCCACCTTTGCCTGAATGCTTGTGTTTTTAAGGCTTTTGATGAAACACAGAAATGTGCACTTGTGTGTTTATGACGAGTGCGACTGAAGTCATATCAAAGGCCTCGTGCACTGCGTTTCCAGCTTTTTATTGTGTGATTATGATTATATGTCTTTACAGCTACTTCTCATACCATTGCTGCGGCCGGTTTATCTATCCTTCTTAAGCCCTGTATCAGAGAAACATGCGTCTTTGTGAGATAAGTCTATATCTGTGTTCTGATCACACACAGACATCCCCCTTATCTTGCTCTAATAAGATCATACTGTTGCTATTTGGATGAATTTAAAACTCATTCAGCAATCGTTTAGCTGTTTAATGGTATCCCTGGTGTCATCTGAAAACACTTTCCTGTGGAGAGTAATAAATCTCTTACATTTTAACTAAACCTTGTAGTAAACAAGGTGAACGTGGAGTTTGATCTTTCGGAGCGTGGAGGAAGCTTCGAGACAAACGTGAGATTCCTGACTATGTGACATGCTGTGTTGTTTGGACCAGTCAGGGAACGCAGTCCAGCTGGAATGATTTTGAGTGCGACGACGTATTAAAAGGTGAGTTTGTTTTAGCGGTTTTATCAGTAATACTTGTCGATGTATAGGCAGTAGAGAGCTGATTTGTGCTTGCTACATGTAATGCTATTTGTTCTTATGCTAGTGTTTTAACAACATAAAATATGTTAATAAAAAAATAATTGCCCATTAACTGTCATTTGAATGTAGTTACCCGACAGCAACTCAAAATTGTTCTGTGGTAAATACACAGAATACAGTACTACTTTTATAATGATTCTGAAAACTGAAAAAGACATTAATCAACTGCAGTTACTAATGTTTTAAGTTTGTGACTGAGTTGAGTGCCAGCGCAGGACAGTCTTTAATTTGTTGGATTTCAGTTAACTTTTGACTTTGTAGGCCACCAAAGGACCACCATGCCTTCAACTGAGCCGCCCCCATCAGGGGGAATGAAAACCCTGGTCACTGTGGACATAGTGGTGCTGGTAGTCTACTTTATACTGGTGATGGGTGTTGGCTTCTGGGTAAGTACAGAGACCAGTATTTTCACATAGTAAGTTGCATTATATCTTGCTCGACAAACTAATATAAGGCGATGCTTATGAACTGAGAATTAATGACCTGAAATACAAAATATACTGTGAAGGACTGTGCTTCCTTTTGCCTTTTTGTAATCAGCAAATGCTATCATTGTCCTTCAACGAGAGCAGATATCTCTGTAAGCTTTGTTAGAAGTACTTTCCACTTTTTCATTGTTGCCCTTTCCCGAGACACTTTCTTAGACCCTGAGGTTTCACCACCCAATCAAGGACTAGTGACCGCACAATGCCTCTCCTATAATACCGCAACGCAAATGCTACTCATCTCCCCTTAAAGGGGAACTACTGTTTTTTTTACAACCTGGACCTTATTTCTGGCATAAAATACGATTGTTTACTCACCCATATAACTTTTGTGTAATTTGTAGTCGTTTGGGAGATATTTAGATCTGCGTATATCCATATAGTGGGAGTGACTGGGGCGCTGAAACGCAGCCTCTAAATAACGCATTATCTGCCACGAAACTCGTTCATTTCACCAATATTTTGTTATCGTACGCTAGTGCCATTCCCCGTTGAGTCTGGAGTTACCTGTTGTCATCATCCAGGGTCTGTAGATTGACCTACAGACCCCGGATGATGTCTTCTGACTTGGATGATGTCATCTCTGAGCGCCACACACACCCACGACGGTAGGCTTGTTTACCTGTAATTTGCTACTGCTAGTTTTTTGCAACATGGCTGAATATTTTCCGATTCTGAGGCTGTCGACGAGCCGTAGCAGTAGCAATGTGGTGCAATGTGGGCCTGCAGTTAGAGGACTATACACATGCTCATAGAACTGGAGTTATGTCCAGTAACTATGCCTGTGAAGGTTCTCAGTCATCCAGGTCATGGTACATCCAAGAATGTCAAAGAAAGGCAACTGGACATGTGGAGTTTCTTGAAGACATTTCATCACTCATGCGAGCAGCTTCTTCATTTCTAAAGGACTGGTGGGGAGGTGAAATATAAATAGGGACATCTGTGGGTGTAGCCCATCAGAAACTCACTTAACTAGTGTCTGTTAATGACAAGGATACTTGCACGTCTAGAGTCTGTTAATGGCTAGATACTTACCGGTCGTTGAGGGGGGACTTTTTATCTCATGTCTGTTTGACGTGGATGGCTTCCTTTACTTTAAACCATCTGTCTTCTCTGGCTAAAATGTGGACGTTGTTCCCTTCAAAGATGTGTCCTTTGTCCTTCAGGTTTAGGGGGACTGCTGAATCGTTTCCTGATGAGCTGGCTCTCCTGTGTTGGTACATGCGTTTTGAGGATGGGTTGTTTTGTTTCCCCCGATGTACAAGGGTTTGAAATGAATGGGCATGCGTTGTTTCCTGAAAATTCACCCAAGTTTCTGAAGTATCCCAGCCACGGAAGGGATGGGAGGGATGACAATGTTCCTCCTCTTGTTGTCCTTTCTGGGATAGTTTTTTGAGCTTTTGACAAAAGCCCAGTTGGGATATCTACATGTCCTGAGTGTTTGTTTGATGTGTTTTTGCTCCTTTTGAACAGTTTTATAAATCCTTTTACAACCGTTCAGCCTAAACAACATAAAGTGTGACCAACTGGATCTAGAGGCTGATGGTTTGAGCTTTTGTGCAACTTAATTGGGGATCCTGGCAATAATTGTCCTCTCATGCATTATGAATTGATGCGTCTTCTTCACTTTTACCTCCAAGATGTTCTTTAACATTTCCCATATCTTTACCAGTCTATGTGGAGGACAAAGCGCAGCACCGTGGATGGATACTTCTTGGCTGGGAAATCCATGACCTGGTGGCCAGTGAGTAAAACACCACAGAAACCTCTGTGGAAAAGCATCTACACGGACACATAGGTCCTACACAAACATACGTCCTGTGGTGTGGAGAGAATTCAAGTATGTTTTTAGCACTGTCAGACTGGCTTAAGAGTGAATGTTGTGTGGTTCAATGTGACATGCCAAGCTGATCCTGATTTTGATTCTTTTATCTACATGTAGGTCGGTGCCTCGCTGTTTGCCAGTAACATTGGCAGTGGGCACTTCATTGGCCTGGCAGGGTCAGGAGCTGCAGCGGGAATCGGGGCGATTGCATATGAATGGAATGTAAGGGATAGAAAACATGTTCAGGTAGAAATAAGTTTCATATGAGTAATGAATCATTTTTGAAGTGTTGATGTTTGACCGTCCACAGGGTATGCTGATGGTGCTGCTGCTGGGATGGCTCTTCCTGCCCATTTATATCGCCTCTGGGGTGCGTTGCCCACACAGCAGACTCGCATGCACTCGTGCACGATTCTGTTCACTTAATCCCTTGTGTTAACTTTCCGACTCTTTCCCCTGCAGGTGACGACCATGCCGGAATATTTGCAGAAGCGCTTTGGTGGAAGAAGAACGCAGTTATTTATCGCCGTGCTGTCCTTATTTATCTACATCTTTACAAAAATATCGGTATAATCCACAATAACTCATTTTACTTTGCTTAACGTCTCAGCAGTGTCTACCATAAATGACACATTTTGTATGTATGGGCGTGTCTCTGGCCAGGTGGACATGTATGCAGGTGCGGTGTTCATTCAGCTCGCCCTAGGGTGGAATATCTACCTGGCTCTGGTGCTGCTGCTGTCAGTCACTGCCCTTTACACAATAGCAGGTGACCTTTCTCCTTCTCTTAACAATGTCAAAGCTTAGACATAGGAGTGGCAAGTAAGAAAACTAAAACATTATATGCTGTTTTTCGCTTCTAAGGTGGTCTGGCGGCAGTCATCTACACGGACGCAGCTCAAACTGCTATCATGCTGGCAGGAGCTCTGACCCTCATGGGCTTCAGTAAGTCACACGTCACTGATCATGGCACCCTCCCAGCGCGTTATATTCTAGTTTATCTGACATTGTTGTCTCCAAATTTAGGCTTTGCCGAGATCGGAGGCTGGAATGCTCTGATGGAGGGTTACGCCAACTCCATCCCCTCAATCCGCGTGCCCAACTCAACCTGTGGCATCCCCCGAGAGGATGCTTTCCACATATTCAGGCACCCGGTGGACTCTGACCTGCCTTGGCCCGGTGTTATCATCGGCATGTCCATCCCTTCCATGTGGTACTGGTGCTCTGATCAGGTACCGTAATAAAAGTTATTTGTAAAGCACCTCTTTTTTTTTTTTTTTTTTTTTTTTTTTAACCATATGAGAGAAACGAGGTGTAAAGCAGTAAATGAAAAGCATTAATAATGAAAAAGTAAGGATAATCAGTGGTCATAATCACCAACTGGGGGCTCAGTGTTGTGCCCAAGGACACTTCCAGGGTTCGAACCGCTCTATCTACTGGCCACAGCCGCTCATAAAACCTGAATGATGGCAGTAAACTTTGTGATTACCATTTCAATTTCGTACATAGGCCTCCATTAAAATGTAGTTACACACCGCTGAATATTTCAGTCACTCATTTACCACCACTCGCTGGAAGTTAACCGAGCGCCCCCTCCGTCGGGATTCTTTGCAGGTGATTGTGCAGCGCTCTCTGGCAGCCAAGACCCTGACCCATGCCAAAGGTGGCTCACTGCTGGCTTCATACCTCAAGATTCTGCCTTTCTTCGCCATTATGCTTCCTGGCATGATCAGCAGAATACTCTTCACAGGTACAGTATGAAATGATTACCAATCAAGGCTGCGAGTTCAATTCAATTCTCAAGACGCTTCACAAATCTCAGACCAAGCACTACAAGAAGAAACTTTGAGCAGAACCAAGCTCATATTGGGGAGACCCATCTGCAAGTGGAAATTTGTGTTTGATTAACAGTTAATACCACTTATTAACAATAACCTTATAAAAGTAATAAAGTTTTAGGAGCATTTACAGATGTTAAATGTCTAAAAAGTGTATGGTTCCATCTTAATAGTGAATATACAATAGATATTGTTAACTGAAGGGTGTTTGTGTTGTGTATAGATGAAGTGGCGTGTGCAGAACCTGAACAGTGCACACAAATCTGTGGCAACCCAGTGGGCTGTTCAGACATTGCCTACGCCAAACTGGTCATGGTGCTGCTGCCGGCAGGTGAGCCACTTTGTCCCGGTATACCTTCTGTCCTGCCTTTTGCTTCACGCACACAGCCTGGACAGTGATGACTTTCTGCGCGTCTTTCCTCCCAGGACTGCGGGGTTTAATGATGGCCGTGATGATCGCTGCTCTCATGTCCTCTCTGACCTCCATCTTCAACAGTTCCAGCACAATTTTTACCATGGACCTGTGGAAGAGTTTCAGATCCCGTGCTTCTGAGTGGGAGCTCATGATCGTGGGCAGGTACGTGAGCCGCTCTGGTCGGCATATAAACTATATTCTGAAACTCCAGTTTGCGATTGCGCTGAGCAGCAACATAGGAAAGGGTTTAGGACTTATGAAATGTCTCTGTTCTGTTGAAGGCCAAACCTCTGTTGGCTTTTTCCACAGGTCTCAAGTTGAAGGCTTAACCAGAGTGCATTATAAAGCCACATATGGCTTTATAATGGATGAAATCATCCGCCATGTTAAATAATTCCAATTTTTTCTCTCATCCTCGCCCAAACCATAACCCCTCTTTCCACATATTCCTAAGTAATGACTTTTTCAGATTTTCTCCTCCAGCTTTTACAATAAGCCTCATTACCTTACACGCATGTATATTGCCTTTATATTTTAGCACGTTAGGGTTTCCCTTGTCAGGGATCGGCATTCTTTTACATTTTAAACTGTGTGTGCTGCAGGGTGTTTGTGCTCGTCTTGGTTGTGGTGTCTGTGCTATGGATTCCTGTCGTCCAGGCCAGTCAGGGCGGACAGCTCT
The DNA here is from genome assembly GCF_963514085.1 of Chelon labrosus. Classification (NCBI taxonomy): domain Eukaryota; kingdom Metazoa; phylum Chordata; class Actinopteri; order Mugiliformes; family Mugilidae; genus Chelon; species Chelon labrosus. The sequence continues at coordinate 9,777,092 of NC_140354.1, forward strand.
TCATCTACATCCAGTCCATCAGTAGCTACCTCCAGCCCCCTGTCTCTATCATCTTCCTCATGGGCTGCTTCTGGAAGAGGACTAATGAGAAGGTTTTGTATCTTCAGAATGTGTCCAATTTAAATTATTTATATTTTTTTTTGTTAAGCATATTCTTGTTCTTTACGGACATTGGACATAACATTGGCATTTTCACTCTTTCCCTCCTGCAGGGTGCATTCTGGGGCTTGGTTATTGGCATTGTGGTGGGCTGTATACGCATGTTGTTGGACTTCATCTACCCTGCTCCTCTGTGCTATGAAGAGGACAAGAGGCCTGGGGTGTTGAAATACGTCCATTACCTCTACTTCTCCGTCCTGCTGTCCGTCATCACCCTGGCTGTTGTGGTTGGGGTCAGTCTGGCAACAGAGAAGCCTACAGAAGAGCAGGTGAAATTCATTTCTCTTGTCGTTTCACTTCCTTTGCACTCCTATGGACTATTACAGGATATTATATGGTTTCTGTTTGGGCAGTATTTATTTTTTTTGTTGAGAGTCAACCTTTTTTAATAGTAAAAGGTTCTCAGTCATCTAGGTCATGATATATCCAAAAGGATCTAGACTTATTAGACGTTCCACCACTCATCCAAGTAGCTTCTTCAGTTCTGAATGACTGGTGGGAAGCTTTGTTAACAACTAGTTAGTTTTATTCTTGTTTCTCCCAGTGAACACTATTCAGAGACGCTCTTTTGAGGGAAATGGCTTACACATTTTGGCCATTGAAGAGAAATGGGTATGAGGTCGTTAGCAGACCCTAGTCATTTGAGTTTCGGGCAGGCACCACCCACGGTTATTTCTAAAACTAAAACCTATATTCCCCACCAGTCATTTAGAGCTGAAGAAGCTACTGGGATGACTGACTTAATATCTTCAAGAAAACCCAACAAGCCTAGTTGCCTTTGACTTTGGGTACTTTAACAGATGCACTATGAATCATGCATCGCATTTACCAGTTTGCAATCTTCTCTTTAGAAGGGCAATGGGTCATTAATGTCACTACACAATATACTGTACATTGTAGGTCTCCCTTGTGCCTCCAAAACAGTTGTGACTTATCGGAGAATGGACATGGGCCTTCTGAGGGTGTCCTGTGGTGTCTGGCAACAGGGTGTTGTTAGGGGGGGGCTTTGGATCCTATGGGTTGAGGGGAGGGGCCTCTGTGGATCAGTCTTGTTCCAGTGCATCCCACAGATACTTGACCAGTTTGGGATCTAGTGAATTTGGAGGCCTGGTCTAGGTCTGGTCTAGGTGGGTGCTACATGTCTAAGTAACATCCGCGTGAATGTCAGGTCCAAAAGTTTTCCATCAGAACATTGAATTGTCACAAGAAGGTCAATGTTATTTACTTCTCCTGTCAGTGGTCTTAATGTTATGCCTGATCGGTGTATAAAGACTATAAGGATCTGATCATAACATGGCTCTACAGCACCACTAGATGTCAGTAACACTTAAGGCCACCTCCCAAGGAAAACTAATTTTCAAATAACAGATTCATAACTTGAATGAATGTCACCTGCATACAACATGAACAGTTTCAAATGTTCAATATGTACTTTGTTTTTTTTTAATTTACAGAAAGTGAACTTTTTTTTGTTGCTGTTGGCTCATTTCTCTTCAACAGATTAGCCGCCTCACGTGGTTCACCAGGTTTGACCCTGTGAAGCCCAAAGAGCAAGTGTTCACTGTGGAGCGGAGCAGCACAGCCTTAGAGGAGATTACGAGTCAGACGGCCGAGGTGGAAGTCAAGGGGAGAGAGCAGGAGAGCGGCAATGGAAAAGCATGTGATCACAGGAGAGGTGGGTCTCTGTCCCGTCTTTTGTGACTCTTCTCATTTGCCAGACTTGCTGATAAACACAACTGCCAAACTTTTCTCTCCAGACTCTGCATCGTCTGCGTCCAGCGGTCAACGTCAGCCTAGGTGGAAGTCTGCTCTCTACTGGCTGTGTGGGATGGAGAGGCGGAAGCAGGGAGACAACAATCCTCCGCCCCCTCCTGAACCCGAACAGGCCACCCTGGAAGAAAAGCCGCGCCTGCAGCTCATCGTGAACGTCAACCTCATCATTAGCCTCTCCGTGACTGCCTTCATCATTGGTTACTGGGCTTGACTGGCAGGTTATGACACTCTAGATGGACACAATGTGTTGAATATTTTATTCTTCCCTGTGCAGAAGCTTCTCATTTGCTTTTTTCTTCTAATTAAACTGTCTTTTTCCTTTCTAATATTCCCATGTGAAATTAAGACTTTTGTCGTTTCATCATTGTTTCGACATGCACTGAAAAAATGCAGATTTCTTTCCTCACAACAGCAATCTAAACCTACTGCAATGACTGACTGCAAGCATCTTTATGTACAGTACACCTCAGACGATTGTTACACAATGACAAATAACTCAAGAAAATGAGCAAAAAAAACACTTGAATGATCTTTAATTATTAAGGGTAATGATGCATTATACGATGCGTCATGTGCAGAAAAGCCACCATAAAAATTCTGAAAAGGAATAATAACAATAACAACATAATCAAAGAGTTGAAAAATACCCTAAACAAGGCAAAGATGTGAGCTATTATATAAAAAAAAAAAAAAAGTATACACATAGACGATTTGAATTATTTGGTCGTAGCTAGGTCTGACTGGTGGATTACAATCAGTTTGATAGGGGGAAAAAAGTCCCTTTTAATTGTAAAATCGAATCTCTGAGCATCTAAAATATAAATTTGTAAATCAGGTCAGTGGTAATCAAATAAAATTCAAATGGTACAACACTATTAAATCCTCCCCTCTCAGTGGATCACTGGATATAATGAAGTAAAAGTGCCTGAAATACCTAAAGTGGCAGCGCATGTGCCGCCACTGGAAGACGACTGCATTTCGTATTGCACTCTTGCCAACTATGCGGTCATTAGCAACCCTTATTAACGCTGAACAGATCTAAATTTGAACTGAATTTCCTCCGGCACAAAGCCGTTTCTTTGGTCCTTTATTGTAGGCTGTTGTAAGTGTGTCGCTCCTCTGCGCTGAACATCACAACGGAAAACATTCAAGAGAAACATCGCACTTCAGTTTCATGATATATAAAGGTCACCCAGGGCTGGTTAAAGTTCTGTAATCAACAGTTTGAGGTAAAAAAGAAAGAAAGAAATGAATCAAACCTATTGCTAAAGCCACTTTCACAGATTTTTAGTCTGAATTTATATCACTGGATCTTAAGAACAGGATTTAAAAAGACAAAAAAACAGGAGAGAATTAGAAGCTTTTGTTTGAACAGCACTCTTTGGCTAAATTGTTGAGGTTATGTGTTCCGTTAGCCTTGTGTCTAGCAAGGTTTTGCAGTCAAATCTCAAACATCTCTCCAGCAGTAAATGGAGCAAAACGAGTTCACTGTAAAGCCTGACATACAACGCCACGGCGTCAAGAGCTTTGTGGTTTAACCCACCAAATGTTAAACAAGGTTCCTGGTTCGAGTCAGTATAGCAGACAAAAAGGCAGCCATTTGTTTCCAGAGAGCATTGCGCGACGGGAGGGGAGCTTGAGGAGGTGGAGCGAACCATCGCGTTTTCGTGGTCACCCGTCTCGTGTTTGATTCTAAACATTTCTACCAGCTGAGTGTGGTGGGGGAGGGGGCTCCTCTTCGTTCACAGAGCGGTGGTCTCTGTTGAAACACGAGGGTCTAGGTGTAGGTTGGTGGCAGCGGCGGGCTCATGACCAGCAGAGCTCTCCGGTTGTTGGTCCACAATTATCCCTGGGATAATAGCTCTTCCAGTCCCCTTGGGCAGGACCAGGCCTCCGTCTGCACGGGACAGTTAAAGGTACCAGTCAGCAAACAAGTCAATAAGCCAAACCACTTTGCTTCAGGCTGAGGTGCGCGCACACACACACACATGTGCGACACGTCTCCACACTCCGTAAGACACCAAGGACTGCTCTCACTATTAAATCATGTCAATATTGCACATATAGTTTTAGAAGTGGAGTCAATTATTCAAGAGTTTCCTTGGTGTGTTAGCCTTTAAATGCAACAAGTCGTCTACACAGCTGTGCAAGAGCTGCAAGAGTACGCACACACAGGTAGCACGCTGTCAGTTTCAATGCCATTCAGGGGCATGTTAGTTATTACAGGAAACTGTTAGCAGGCAAACAGTGGGGAGTCACAAGCATGTTAGTTTTGTGGGAAAGCACAGATAAATGTTAGGTTAAACGCACAACCACAAACCATGACATTATACATACAGCATAGGTATAGTATGTTTAAGCATAAAAGTACGTGTACGACAAAAGTTAAACGCTGACACCTGCATTCAATCCCCCCCCTCCCCCACGTAGACACACGCATGCAGTGGACACAGAAGCAAGCCCAATGCATCAGCCAGTCAATTCCTTACCATTACCTGCCTTGCAAAGCTCATCTTACAGGCAGCCCGACAGCTCAGACATCTGCAACATTTACACATTTCCTGTCATGCTTCAGATCACCACAGTTCCTTTTAGTGTACGAGGCACTACGAGACAGCGAAAACCGAAAAGCCGCAGAGCTAAACAGGGCAATGCCCCGAGAGGAAACTGAATTCTCAGGTGAATATCGGCAGACGGAAAAGCAAGTTATTTTGGTTATCGCAACGTCTACACAACAGAAATTATGTTTAAAAGAAAAACATGTGTTTTACTTGATTATTATGCATTTCTTTTCAATGTTGGATCATAACCATTGTATAATGAGTATTTAGACAAAGCTTGTGACCCACAGTAAAAACTATACATTTTAGGCATTTAGTTGTTTTTGGGCATAGCTAAGTCTGAGTGACCAATCCCAATAAGTTTGTTGGCCTTCTGAGTGGTTTGCTAACCACCAACCAGAGGGCTTCTAGCCTTTGTCAAAACCCGACTTCCAGGTACTGTCGCTAGGTTAGACAAACTAGCATAGAAAAACTTTAATAATAATAGAGTCTAGGGGTAAGGTGGAGGCGAGACAGCTAACGTTAGCAACCGTGCTAACGTTGGCAGACATTGGAAACATTATTTCCTCCACTGTAACCACTATTGTCAGCTACTGTTTGTCTGACCGAGAAACAGCAACACTGGAAGTCGAGACTTGCAAAAGGGGGAGGAGCCCTCTGGTTGGTGGTCAGCAGACCAATCAGAAGACCAACTAATTAGACAGGAGACCGCTGATATTGGTTATATTGTCATTTCAGATTAATATTACAAAATACAATCAATAAATACGATTCTGTATGAATAGTCCAATACTACTAATATACAACAACATAACGTTTCATTTCACATAATTTATTTTTTCTTTTAAAAATGCACATTGCTCGTAATACTTCTCTTTATCTGCCGAGTTGTATTTTGCACGCATGACTTGATCTGTGCACCACTGTACTTCAAAATAGCCTTATTTCTGCATGCTGTGCGCACGCACTCGCATAGTACAACCCCTTCCGCTAATATTTTTGTTACAATATACAACGACCAGGCATAACATTATGACCATACGTCTAATATTGTGTAGGTCTCCTTTGTGCCTCCAAAACAGTTGTGACTCATCAGAGAATGGACATGGGCCTTCTGAGGGTGTCCTGTGGTGTCTGGCAACAGAATGCTGTGGGTTATGGAGGCCTCTGTGGATCAGGCTTGTTCCACTACATCCCACAGACATTTGATCAGTTTGAGAGCTAGTGAATTTGGAGGAAAGGTCAACAACTTGTGTTGTTTTTCAAGTTTTTTTGTGTGTGTGTGTGCCTAGGCAGCATCCTGCTGGGGATGGCTTCTGCCATCAAGGAGTATCATTGCTATGGGGTGGGGGTGCCTGGTCTGGTCTAGGTGGGTGGTACATGTCTAAGTAACATCCACAGCCAGGTCCTAGAGTTCCCCAGCAGAACACTGTATTGTCACAAGATGGTCAATGTTATTTACTTCACCTGTCAGTGGTTTTAATGTTGTGGCTGATCAGTGTATGTATGACAGACTTATTTCTGCAGCTGCCCTTAACTACTTAAACACCATACTGGATATTATTCTTATTATTTATAGGTAACTATAAACACAGAAAGACAGTTTACCTGTTATGATCTTGGAGGCAGAGCTGGATATGCCATTACCTTCGTCATTTGTCGCAGGCTGTGGGGGCGGCGGCATGTTGGGTCTGGGCCTGGGCCTCGGAGCCGGCCTAGAGGGACGGGGGAGAGATCCAGAGGGATAGGAAGAGAGCGAGCTGGAGTGCGACCCATCGTGAGGTGGAGTGTCGGGCGGTGTGGGACTGCTCGGGGGAGAGGGCTCAGGTTCCCCCTGGGCATGGTGGGCTTGAGGAGGCTGCGGGGGAGGATGGCTCGGGGCGTGGACGAGGTTGTCTCTGGTGGTGTGGCGGCGGGCCATGATGGGTGGGTGATGAGGGGTACCCGCTGCACCGAGTTGAGAGACGAAGGGGCTGGCCTGCTTGGGTGGGGCTGGGGCCTGCTTCTTTGTGCCTTCAGAGGAGGATGTAGCTATTAGATATATTTTAACATTTTTAACATCAAATGATTGGAAAGGCGATGCACGATTTATCACCTCTTCGGACCATGTGTGGGCTAGGCCCCCTGGACCCGCCCTGAGAGTGCGGCGTTCCTACTGAAAGATGAACGCCACCATTCCTCTGGGGAGGTGGGGTGGACATCAGTTCACGGGCGGGGCTGTGGAAATACAACATGTTCAAATGTTAACTCTATTTACACGTCGTCTGCGCTTTTAAATTCAACAAACAAGATTCAAGTGCTGCACCGCAGGAACTCATGCACAATTTATCGGACAAACGGCGCATCTTTCCAGACGGATTACATCTGACGAAGGTTATCACATTTAAAAACAAACAAAAAAAAAAAAAAAAAAACAACGGAAAAAGGGACAGAGTCGAGTACAGGGAGCGGGGTGCAAAATCAGAAAAGAACGTTTGTTGAAGAGACTGAACAAATACTCAGTAATGAGTTGCATGCAAAATCAGACAATGCCACAAAGAAGTCAAACAAGACACACTGATAAGCAGGCATGAACAAAGGACTGTTATCTTTTAAAAAAAAAAAAAAAAAGTCAATCATCACAAGCAGAGGACAGGCTGAAATTTATGTAACCACAGCATACCATTATTGTCACTGCATTACATTCATGATTAATGAAGCCAAATTAAAAGTTGTAGCCACTGTAGACACAGTTATTCTCATTATTTTTTGATTTATCACATCCAGTGTGGAACTGTAAACTACAAAACCAATCAAACACATGACAAACACAAAAAGGTGGGCGAGCTCCAGATTGGCTGATTGGCTGCGAGCACACGGTGGAGTATTGCTGCTACCTCAGCTCGCTCCTTACCTGCTCTCTTCTGCGCTGAGCTGGGTTACAACCTGACGCTGCACTGTTGCTACCTGGACCCCACCACCTAGACCACCACCACCAATACCAGCACCGCTCAGGCCAGGCTGCTCAGCCTCTGCAGCCGAGGACGAAGCTCGAGGCTGGGGCTCAGGCTGCGGAGGGCCGCCGGCTTCCAGAGGGGGCAATGGGAGTTGGGAGGTGGGTGAGGTTAGCGGGTGCTGCTTTCTATTTACAATGGTGAATCTGCGTGGAGCGGGCTCCGGCTGTTTGTTAACAGGGCTAGGGAAGGGGGGGGAAAGGGGAGAGAGTTCAGGAGGGCAAACCACACGCCATCAGACAGAGTGACGGAGCAAGAGTACAAGAGTGACAAAAAAAAATAAAATGCGAGAGCAGTAAGAGTTGTTGCGAGAGACAGAAAGAGACGCTACTTCCGGAGTAAGGTGAACCCAGTTTAGAAAGAAGAACCCAAAGAGGACATAAAACCACATGACAGTGACCTTTTAAACAGAACAACTTTGCAGTGAACTGCAAGGCCACTGCAGGGACATTAAAAACAGGTGCCACATCAAACAAACAAAATGCAACACAGGAAGCCCACACAAAACATAAGCAACCTACATGTGGCCTAAGCTTTAATAGGAAATTAAAGAGATAACACAAGAGTACACAGCAATAACACCAGAGACATGATACTCTAGACAAAATGCTGTCCCAACAATACTGAAAGTGGCTGGTGTTTGATGAAAATATGTGAAAGACGGCTACTTATTCATGTGGTCAATCTTGAGAAAAGCATAACTGATCAGGCTGTGTTTAAATCATAACAGAAACGTGGTGCATAAAATGACACAAAACATCATTCCCTTTTTCACTTTTTAGGAACTGGACTGACGGGAGCTACATGAGACTACGGAGCAGCTTTGAAGTCTGGGCAGGGCAGATCTTCAGTGGGTGTTTCAGTGACCGTGATGGACTCATCGGCCACTACATAAAGGGCCGACACGGCTGGGCCCCGCGACTCCTGCCTGCTCATGGTCTTGGTACGGGACGGGAGGGTGAGGGGCAGGCTGAGGCTGAGGTTGGGGCGAGACAGATACCTGTCTTTACGGGGGGTGTGACTGTCCCCGTCCTGCCCCATGCTTCCGGGGCGTTTCCTGTCCAGGCCGGATTCGGGTTCTGGAGTGGGTGGATGGGTGGGCTTGGCGAAAATGCCTGACACGTTGAAGTCCACCTCTGGAGGGAAAGAGCACACCAATAGACTTTGATTGTGAAGAATGTAAACAAGATAGCTGCAATGAGCATGTCAACATTGTTACTTTGAGCATGTTAGCATGCTGGTATTAGCATTTGCTTTATGACAATGTGCTCTACATTGTTCAGACCTAGTTTTAACATGTAACCCGAGTGATCTGGTTTCAAATGGCCAGCTAAGTGAGAACACGATCTGAACGCTTAGACCACATTTGGAGGTGGCTTGGTCAGCTGGAGACTACTTTCTTCAGTGTGAACACACAATGTGTCCAAGCCACATTGACGGACCGCCTACGCCCTCTTGTATGGACGCTTCCATGGTTTGAGCTCAAACTAGTAGGTGGAGATCTATTAGAGACACCAGCTGTTTACACAGTATTCTTCTGCAATCTGAATTAAGTTAGTGTTTATTTGCCAACAGAGGGCGAAACTGAGATTGGATCTCAAGTGGTGGCTCCAGACGCATTTTGACACTAGGTGTGGACACGCCTACTTACAGCTGGATACTTGTCAGCCGATCACTCAGGATGCAAATTATTACCAGGTATGACACACAGCTCATGTTACGGTAGTTATCATCGTAATTTGTATGGCAAATAACATGCAGACATACAACGCCAATAGGTTATGTTCCTCTAATTTCTTTTCTGCGTAACTGAATTAGACCGCCTTTAGGTTAGGTGGTCAGACGGAAAGAAGTAGTATTGCTGCAAACACAACAGATGTAATTTACCTTCAGGGAAGAACCAATCTGCATGTTGGATGATGGGCTCAATGATAGCCACCACATGGACAGATGTAGCTGCTGCCATCTCTGCCAGCGTCCTGAGCACAACCAAAGAAAGACGGACAAGGACGAGAGGAAGATCAGCTAAACAACCCATGGACTTACACCTATGGAATAACATAAATATGAGGTGAACAATGTACAAGACTCTCACCCCTCGTTCTTCGCCCAGAGCAGGTTGGGTCCCAGGACTATGGCAATGTTGCTGGGGGTCATTTTGTTGACATCGCTGTCCTGGGCCAGTTTAGCCAGGAACTTCACAAGATACCTGAAACAAGGACACAAACTGCTTTAAAATCTAAGAGAAACTGCATTTTTTCCCCCATCATTTAAGCCAATGGATCCCAACCTTTTGGACTTCTGATCTCTTAGAGCAAAGCTATAGCGTTGGCTTGGTCATGATTAATGAGCAGTTCAACCGGCGTGACTTTTCCATTTCAGGCTGCTTTTCTTGAAGGTTTTTAAATGTATACATTTTTAGCAATAAATGTGAAAAATGGAAGCCAGCTCTTCAGATTCAAGTTCTGATGATTCACTTTTAGAAACAAAGAAAATAGAGGTAAAGATGCTCATACCTGACATTGGGTTTGTGAATCTTTGGCAAACAGTCACATGTTGGTTTTTCCATCATACATTTGGTAACAACTACACCGATCAGGCATAACATTATGACATGCCTAAGAGGGGCCTCTGTGGATCAGGCTTGCTCCAGTGCATCCCACAGATACTTGATCAGTTTGGGATCTAGTGAATTTGCAGGCCAGGTCAACATCTTGTGCTGTTTTTCCATGTTTTATGAGTTGTTCCTAAACCTCCTTTTGTGTGTGTGCCTGGTCTGGTCTAGGTAGGTGCTACATGTCTAAGTAACATCCACACGAATGCCAGGTCCAAAAGTTTCCCAGCAGAACACTGAAGTGTCTCATTTCTTCTGTCAGTGGTCATAATGCCATGCCTGATCAGTGTACTTCAAGCCAGACCCAAACTCTGAGAGCAAAATTAAGACCTTGGTGCGGTCATGACTTCTGAGCAGTCCAACCAGTGTCACTCCTATTTCAGAATGCTGTCCTTAAAGGACTTTAAGAGGTATAAAGTGTAAAAACGCTCGTGGGGTCATGTCCCACATGTTCAGGGAGCGCTATAATGAGCTGTTCTGAGGTATCAAAGCGACATTTAGAGCACTCTATTTTCAGCTAGCGCAAACCTGTTGTCTCAAATGGACTAATGAAAGTGAAAAATGGAACAGAAACCAACCCGGGTCTGATGCTGCGCTTTTAGAAAAGGAGTTCAGTGCCGATGTGGCAACACCGTTGTGTATTGCGAAATTACTTACAAACACATGAAAGAGTTAAATAAAAAGATATCAGATGTGAAAATGCTCATACCTGAGATTGGCTTTGTGAGTCTTGGGCAAATGGTCACATGCCACCCACAAGGCCTGAAGCCTCTTGTCAGGGTCCGAAATACTGAAACCAACACAACATTCGCCTGTTAGTGCTGGAAAACAGCGTACACTGCCTCAGGTTTAAAGCGTATTAACACTGTGTGAGTCTGTCCTTTTACAAGACATTAAAAGGCTTTTTTCTGTGTGTGCCGTCTTACTTAGAGGCATGTGTCCACTCGTCGTAGAGGCCATAAGTCATTAGAGGTTCAGGAAGTTCCCTGAGGTAGGACTTCAGGGCTCCTGTGTATTGGGGGGAAAAAAAAAAAAAAAACATCATGAGAAGAAGATCTGGGGCAGATGGTTTCACTTTTTACGGATTTGTTAGAGGTTGTACCAGCGACGGCGTGGGGATCAGAGTAGAACTCCTCAAGCTGTGAGGTGGAGCAGTCCAGCGCCGCTTTCAGCTTTTTCAGTTTAGAAGCTCCAGCAGCTATCCTGAAGAGACCCTGGATGGGAATTATAGAGAGAATGAGCGCACACAGGTGTCTGGGTAGTGGCTACTCTGAAATTAAAGAAGTGGGGCCAGGTGAACGGGGAAAGAAGAAGTCTTTCTAATCCACTAACTAGCTGAGAAAGCCGAGAGAGGAATTGTTTTGTTACCAACAGAGATGTGGCTCTTTCAAGATGAGCACCAGACAGACGCACGGCCAACGAGCGGTTTCCGTTTATAAAAGCGTCTTAAAATCGTACTTCATGGGGAGTCTGGTGATACTGTTACATTTAAAGAGTGCAACAGTGGACATGCTAATGGGTAGCAGATGCCTACACACATACACACACACACACACACTTCTTATTCCCACAGGCCCAAGACCAGCTAACCACAAGCTGGCCGCAGATGTTTCCAGACTCATCTGTAGAGTGCAGGCACATGACCCACATCTCCTTCCAGCTCAAACTGAGAGGAAGTTTTACGGGGACACATTTGCTTCCAAATTCGCGGTCGGTGCGCCTCAACTTTGTCCCACTTCTGCAATGTTTCCCCGTCGCGTTCTTCGAATCGCTTCGCACGTACCTCCTCCCTCATGCCGGTCTCCAGCAGCATCATGACGCAGGCCTCTATGGGCAGGGCGATCTCGCGGTTGCTCCTCTTCAGGTGCTCGTCCAGGGCCGTGCCGTACGCCGGCTTCTCCATCCAGGAGTCTAGGTGAGAGGAGAATCATCATCATAAATGTAATGTAACCATCTGCACCTCATGTTTGTCAGCTATTCTTCCATTGTTCTCTGTCTGGTAGAAAATAGGTCTAAATATCATAAAATTAGATATTTTTAGCATTGGAATCACTTTTTAAGAGTTTTAGCTTGCGTCAGACTTGGATGAATCATTCACTTTGATTATATTTGCATGATTTCTCCCTTTGTGCTGTTTCTTTGTTGTACAACACAGTAGCACCACAAGAAAATAGGTAAATGTTATATTTAAGCATCATTTGCATGTTTAAAAAGTCCCCTTTTGTTTTGTTTTTACCTTGCTGTATTTGGATAGTAGGTATAGCTGCCTCCAGTGCTGCCAGAGACTTCCTGTGATACTCTGCCTGGGCTTCTAGTAACTGACATGCACACACAAACGTACAGGCAGATCACACATACAGAATTTTGGCACATATGAAACAACAGATTCAGATCAGCGGAGTGGACCGCGTTTACATCTCATTTCCATTTTAGTTCCAGGCCATTGGCATTAAAACTGAAGCGAACTCACCATGACATAATAGCGCGCATATTCCCCCTCTTTGGAGGCAAAGCTGTACATGTCGGCAGAGAGCTGGTCCTGTCGGATGAAGAAACAGATTTCACCACCACACATGGCGAACCCTGCTGTGCTTTACCAATAAACCCTTCAGTAGGACGCTGATGTACGCCAGATGACAAGGCAAAATGACAGACCTTTAATTACACGGTCCTAATAGTGTGCATGTCACAAACGCTTCCTTTGTTGAGCCCGTTCATTCGCTATTGCAGAGGCCTTGACTGGAATGTACAGATATTAAACTAGACAAGCGTCTATTAACTTTGCATACCAAAACGCATGACCGCTGCTCTTATACCACACTGCTGTGTGACACCAGTATAAATCTATATGTACAGTATACAGTCAGTCGCCAAAACATTAAGTACACCAGTAAAAACCAATGCATTCTAATATAAAGGTCTTGCACAAAGCTGTAGCTTCATGACTTTTATATTTTGAAAGCATAAGAAAGGTGGTGAGTCAACTATATGACATGCTGTTAAACTGGATTGAAATATACACAAGTGCCTCTGTTATTCAGTCTAGCCCACTGACTAAAACAGGGTTGCCAAAATAACAGAAACGTGCGTCGGTGCAACGCAATACAATTCAACGGTACTGCAAACCACAGCCTCCAAAATATAATTGTGTCGACCGCTTTCTAAGTTCTTTTCAACAAATGCTGAATAGCAATAGCACGTAGCGCAGGAGTGTTAAATTAGAATGCAACAAGTGTACCTAACGAGTAAGTATATATAAAGTACTACGAGTAGTACATTCAAAAAATAAACTTGCATCACAGGAAGGATTTAAAACGAAGTCTACCTTGCATATTTCGACTTTATTGAGGGCCTCGTCCATCTCGTCTTTGAGCATATCAGCTTTAGCTGCCATGGCCTGGTTGTTGGACTTTGCAGCCTGGAACCACCTGCGAGCCAAAGCATTAAGATGCTTGGGAATGTCGGCAGTGAGCGTAAGTTTTTTTTTTTTTTACTTAACAATGTAATTTGTAATTCACTTTATCTATGCAGAAAGACTGAATGAAGCAGCACATAGGTATCAGCCGGGGAGAAACATTGGGCTTTATTCTTCAAATTTAGTCCAGGGCAACACAGTTAGTCTGGCTTTTATTGACGTGATACCTCTCCAGGGTGTCCACTACCTCTCGCCAAATGCCAGCTGGAATAAGCGGTTAAAGATAATGGTTGGATATTCATACAGTACATGCAAATGTACCTCGTCTTAGCCGAGTCATAGTCAAGAACCAGCTTAGCGAGTTGCTTCCTCTGTCTTAGTATATTGGGAATGTCCACCTGTAGAAAACAGCAGGGATCATCAGTGCAACACCACAAAATACAATCTGCAAATTAGATACAGCTAAACGCAGGTCACAAGGGATCGGCAAAGCATGAAAAGGACGACAGCGTCTGTATTTCTACCTCTGCCAACTGGTTCAGAGGTTCCAGAATGTCTCGCTCGATCTGCACTTCATGATGCATGAGTTCCGTGGCTAACTTGCTCTCCGCCTCCCCACACACGTCCATCATCTTGCTGTTTGCATGAACAAACACAGGACAGAAAACTGTTACTTGAAAATAATCTGTTCATTCATCATTTTATAGTTAACAGGCATTAATGCGGGTTTTTTCAGACAAATGCTCTCGTCCGGTAGCCAAATGTTCGACACATAAATGTAATGTTGAGCTACTTAATTTGGTCCGGCTTGTAACGAATTCATACCCGATCAAACTCTCATCTCCAAGCTGGTTGCCTCCCTCCTGCATGGTCTGGGACAGCGACGTTAGGGGAAGCTTTTTCTGCAAGAGGAGCAGCAAACATAGTTTAGCCTAACACAAATACGTGCAGAACGCACATTTATTTTATCTTGTGATTTAGATGAAACTCGACAAAAAGTCAAAAGTCAACGTAATGATTTCTTTTCGCGTCTTTCCTCAGAGCTTCGTGGGCTGGGTCTGCTAGATAGGGCTGGTGAAGCAGGCAGGGAGCCAGCTCTGAATAGTTTTCTCCTGACTCTCTATCATATCTATGTGTTACATAAGAAGAGATGCTACGTGTTCCCGGCACAAGATAGCAGGTCCCTGCCAGTACTAACACTTGTGTTACAGTGATCCGCCCTTCAGTTCAATTTGTGTACGAGCTCTACGTTATAGTTTGCAAAAAAGTATCATGTTGCACTGATAAAATGAGGTATAATGAATGAAAGAGTAAAGGAGGAGGGTGACAGGGAGGAGACAGAGTGCTTCTTACGTGTCTCTTCTCCGTGTCCGTGCCCAGTTGACTCTGCAGACAGGACACCAGCCTCTTGTGCGTGTTGTGCGACACCAACCGTACCAGCTCCAGACGCCTCTCGATCTGCATGTGCACATGAGACAAGCAAAGAGATGAGGGGTTAACCGATTTAATCCAGGATGAAGGAAATTGTGCCATCACAGTTTTATCTTCTCACCACACGCACACACACGCACACACACACACTTCTTCCTGTTCAACGCTAGCAACACAGGTGAAGTCAAAACACAGATGGTGCACCAGCACACATCCATCTCTAAACTTTCCATCCTGCTCTTGTTATTGAGAGGTGATGGAGGATGCAGGCGTCGCTTGTCTGGATCTGCTCTGCAGCGTGCAGCTGTGCAACAGCGAGCTCCGACAGCCATGTGGAAGGAGTCAGTGGCGAGAAGTAACACAAATTGATGGATCGCGGCCTTTTACTGTGAACGGGGTAAGCTCCTTGTCAAGAAACATGAAGAAGCACTTTGCGGGAGAAAAGATTAACTGTTCTGACTGCAGGCCCGATGTTTACTGGTCACGCTTTGTGAACAGGTGCGACACGGACCTTAGCGGTGGTTTCGTATGTCTGAACCCCTTAACTGCAAACTGTGGATTTTACTTTCCCAGCCTGGAAGCCAGACAAACCCAGAACCCGTTCGGAAATATACAATTCTCCCGCAAAGATCTGGCAGGCCAATCAAACTGTTTGCGCGAGTTTTATGCAGCGATGTATGTCATCCATGTCATCTTAGCACCGCAGAGTTGAATTTGTTTACAGCAAAATGGTTCCGATTGGTTGTAGGACTGTCCAATTGCATGCAGAGGTTTTTTTTTTTTTCCTCTGTATCAGATGAAACACGCCCCATAACGAAATCCAAATGGGATGTCACGCCAGGCTAATCCTTTCCATTACCGTGGCCCATTTTCAAAAGCATCTTGTTTTTTCCGCATTTAGTTCTCTGCCTTCCAGGGACGCAGCGGTTTGGATTTGTGCTCCCACACCTATATTTAGTAATTGATACAGTATTGTTACGATGTTCGGTTTGCGTTCACAGGGCAATCGAGACACAGGTCTGACATGACACACCCTCAACAACAAGCGTTCGCAGACAGTTTTGTGATTGGTCGTAATTTCATGAGAAAATTGGATTTCGGGAAATCCCGCTATACAGTGACCTATTCCATAACAGGTAAGCTGCTGGTAGTCATATTGGTCCATGGGTAACGTGTTCACACTGCAAATGGCTTTTTCTGTTTTTTTTTTTTCTGGGGTTGCCCTGAGAACTCAACACGCTGCAGCTTAACAAAATACATTTACAGCGATAAACAAGATGTGCGGAGTCCGAGAGACTTTTACTGTTCTTATTTGAGAGATTACTATTTACTATTACTATCAAAAATTAAGAAGAAAAACAATATGTAAAAAGAAAACTCTGTAGATTCTTGAAAAGAAAGTCTGAGTTGGCATCCAACTCAGAAATCACAGAAGTCAAATTTTCCTTGAATGCACCACTGAGATTTTCCAGTCCTTGCTCGTGGCTTCTTGACCATGTGACAATGACACAACCATGATAAGTGTCAAGTTTCAAGTCTCCAGTCACCAGTTAAGTAGTAGTAGTAGTAGTAGTAATAAAATGAACTGAAGACATTCCTTACACCACTATAAATTTAGATGACATTTTTGGATGGAGGCTTCAGATATTTTTCATCTAGTATTTGTGACAGGCTGGCTAACACCCAACTAGTTGCCATAAGTATTCACTTCCTCTTCCTGTTTCAGTATAAACATCCAGCCATGCCACAACATCTTAAGGACCCTGGTTTGCTGTCTGTCCCTCACCAAATCACGGTTCTCGTTACTCCACGTCAGTCTCTCTTTCACACACACACAAACAAACACACTTCTCCCTTTAATTTACTTTCATCCCTTTTTCCTGCAGCAGCTGCACCGTGCCAGACCACATTCAGACTTGGCTTCCTCGCCTGGATCCAATTGATTCGCTCACCATTCAGCTGATCCCTGGCTTTCGATAATGTTGGACTGGTGATGGTTTGATAGAATCCAGATTTCCAACACAACTGTGTGCCGGGAAAGGAAAGTGGGAGGCTTGAGTGACTGCGGAGTGAGCAGTACGGTAAACGAAGAACACTTGGCAAACACACTGTCCAATAGAGAGTTTTTTTAAAGAGCACATCTGTCCTTCACTGTTCTTGAAAACCGTTCATCTGATCTAACAATAGGTGAATCTATTGATGGGGACATTCAGATGAGCGGCCATCATCTGTTGTGCTTTAACAACAGTCAGACGTGAAGCTCAGGCACAGAAGTGGATGGTTCCCAAGAACCACCAAGGGCTGACCAGTTTTACACCATGTCTCAAAACACGCCAATGGCATGAAATGGTACACACCTCCTGTCTACTAGGTGGGTGTTCTCAGAAGTGTTCCATGTCGCATCTGGATCCAACATTTAGTTTAGTGACTAAACTGGTTTCTCAGAACATGATCTCCCCCTTAGGCCTAATCCCTACACCCTTACAGACTTAACTTGTTTCGCATGGTAGATGAATGTCAGACAACGCAACAACACAAAATTTGGGACACCTGAAAATACTAAAACGTTTTTAACAGCATAGCGATTTTTGGATTAAACCTAAAGAACTTTAAGGGGCCTGATCTGAACATCTTCTAGGTTCTGGCCTTGCAGAGTAATTCAATTATCCAAAGGGTATAATTATGAAATATGAAACAGTGAATAAATACACTATGTGTGAAATAACATAGCACGTGCTTGTTTTATCTGATTTCATGTATTTTTAATGTACCATTTCCTTTTTCTTGTAACTTATTTCCTCTAAGGGTTGATTGCTTCGTCCATGTTTTTTTTATTTGCCCCACTTGCATGCTTCCCCAAAGCTGTGTCACTATGAACTGAGGTATGTTCTGCCGAAGAACAAATACTTACAGATAGTGTTCATAAAGGGCGCAAAAAAGCTCTAATGAACCTGTTGATTTGGCACTGGCACAGACCTGGGCCACCACAGGCTTAGCAGGAACGGGTCTCCATCCAACGTCCCCTTAAGAAATGGTTTGACCCAATCCCAGTGGCAACACTTATGGACGGTGTTTTGCCGTCATCTGTATGTGTGTGTGTCCACCAGCTCCAAAAAAAGGATAGTCCTATTTACCTATTCTAAATTATGATAGCTGGAAAGGACTGGTGTATGGGCTTATAATTATGGTTCTTACAGTTATATCCCATTTTTTCTACATAATAATGCATCCATGCTTTAAAGTTTCACAAAAATGGAATAGTTGAGCAAGGCATAACTTTGTGATATTCATCCCAATGTTCAGAACAAAGGAAATGCCTTCAGAA
Organism: Chelon labrosus; assembly: GCF_963514085.1. NCBI lineage: Eukaryota > Metazoa > Chordata > Actinopteri > Mugiliformes > Mugilidae > Chelon > Chelon labrosus. The sequence continues at coordinate 9,795,363 of NC_140354.1, forward strand.
AAGCAGGAAGTGCTATTAAAAAAAAACAAAAAACAAACATAAGCTAATTGTTTATCTAAAAATCAGATGTGTATCTCGATGACTCAGATTTAATGATGTTAATATAGAAGAGAAGAGAAGCATGCCAAGTTCCTGGTAAAGCCATTTTTAGAATAATAACCCATTTTTTAAGCTACAGGATTTACTGTGCTGGCAACAATATATCATTCTTCAATTAAAAAAAACACACACAGAAAAACAGTGTAAGTTGAAGCTGAAGAGGGAAAAAAAAGGTCAGCTCCCTGATTCTAGACACAAGTAACCCACGCACACACTTGAACATAACAGAGATCCCTTCCACTCTCCAGTTGCAGAAGTGTCCAAAGGTTTACAGGCCAGTTATTGCCAGCATTTTTCCAGACAGCCCAGCAATGAAAACAGTGAACAGAGCGAGCTGGCGACCTCTGACCCGCCGTAGCAGAAAATACGGAACGTTTAGTGAGTCAGAGAGGAAGCAGCCGGGTGGATACAGTTTTGTTTTCTGGCCTGGGGCCGCTTTTGGCTGACTGAGGAGCTGGTTAACTGATGGCTGGCTGGCCGGCAAATGACGAAGCAGAAACATGACTCAAGGAGGAGTCACGTTTGCTTAAAGGAGTAGATTCACATTTGGGGAACTACAATACTCTAGTCACGTTACGAGGAGAAGATTATGACCAATCTCAAGTCTGCCTATTACAACATGGTGACAAAAAAGCTCTTCCACCAAATCCAAATTTTTATGTTAGCTAAGCTAACTAGGCTGTCATCTCTAGGTACATTTAGCACATGAAAGTGTTGTCCATTTTCTCATCTAAAGTCATGAACACACCACATCAATAACAAAGTACTACTGGCTACAAAGACTGACTGGGACGTCATCCGTGTCTGGTCCAAAATATATGTTCTTGAACACACCGTGAAGACCCGCTTCATACCAGCAGGTGGCATTAGAACGTGTTTGTCATTCAAAACCACAGGAGCTATTTTTAGATGGGAGGAATATTTGAAAAGTACAGAGCTGGCCTGTCTTGAATCATACTGGTGTGTTTGTCTACAGATTATTCATTTTAGATTATCATAGCATTGTGAAAACATTTGTCTATTAAGATTTTCAGATTAGATTAAGACTAATTTCAAAGAAAAGTGCGAAAAGCCGGAAGGGTTCAGACTAACGGTGCAGGATACACCGGAAGAACTTCGATCACCGATGCTCAACACCAGCCCAACACTGGCCGACAGCGTTGGCTTGCTGTGTCACAGTCCTAAGACTTGACAGAGACTGAAGGGTTTTGTTTAGCTCACCAGCTGGTTCACTGACAGATACCTGCTTACCATACAGTATCAGATATGAGTATCTACCAGTCAATCGTATCCTCTGTTGTATTCAAATACTGAGATACGGGACCAGTTTCAACCTGACCCTCCAGCGTGTGAACCAGGCAGGGAGGGATATACAATCCAGTCTGACAGCCTCCGCAACTCTCCCACTGAGGCGGGACATGTCCAAACAAGATAGACAGCCTTAGCCAATGCAAAGGACTACGGAAAAAATGGAAGAGAAAGGACACCAACTCCACGGAAATCAGTGTCAAATTTCATGGAAGGGGGGACTTCTCATAGAAGGGGGTTGAAGGAGCTTGTGGGGTTAGGGATAGGAAAAACTATTCTTTCTCAGCTCATCTTTGGAAAGAGTGAAAGAGAAAACTTTTCCAGGCAGTGTGATTAAATTGCTGTGCAGATAACGAGTCACTGGTCTATGAATCAGTAAACTGGGAGCTACACATTTTGCAAGTTTGCCAGGTAGCGGATCTGAAAACTATGCGCAACATGCATCCCGACTGATTATTCTGATTATTCAACACAGTTCTTTCCAAAAAACACAAACTCTGACACGCAAACTGAAGCTGAAGTTGTTGTGCCAAAAGACATCCTGACAATCACATTCCTCAGTGAGGGCTAGAGCTTAAGGAATGTCCAACACAGCACAACGATCCAGTAGCTCAAGACCAGGACCAAAAACGAGAGAAAGCATTCTGTGAAAGGGTTGGGTCGGTTTATGCTCTATGCCTTTGGGATGGCAGTAAAAATGCAGCTAATAGCACCGCTGAAGCAAAAAAAGTGGTTTGTGTTCCTGTGTGTTAACCATATGAGGTTCATAGTTCACTGCAGCATGTCATAAAACGTCCACGACCGAATGACGAGTTGTTAAAAGTCCTTCACACGTTTCCTTTTACCTTCCCTCAACAAAAGTCCCTTTCTTCTCTAAACATGCCATGTCTTTCTCAGTTTCTGTCATATTTATTCACACTCACTTTCTAGCAGTGATCTCACAGTTTTACAAGCCAGCGTTCCCATCCCCCAACACACACACACACACACACACAAACACTATGCGGCAGTGTACTTCCAGTGTGATTTCAAGATAAAAGAACATTGCCAGAGTTTGCCTTGAGTGGAAAACCATGAAGCACTCCTCCTGCACTGCCAAACCCTTGGGCTGGAGAGGCATTAGCGACTGAAAGGCTATCCAGTAATGTCTTAATGCCAGCAGTTGTACTCAAAGACTGCAGGGAGACTTGGCATCAACAGGCTACTAAAGCATGATGGCTTTAACAGAGACTTCAAGGGGAACTTGTAAGTCCTTTGATAACTTCTGTATTTTAGCCTTCCAGAAAATGACTTCTAAAATAGCTATTTTTAAATGAAGACAAAAAATGGTGTTTTGCAGTAAACAGGAAACGACACCCTTCATGGGTGACAGACACCTCGGACTGAACATTTTTTGTCAACTTTAAAAGCCCGGGATGCAACAATACGGCCTGCTCATGATTTCGTGTAACACGTGATGCCCGCTTTATTTTTATTTGCAAGTCTGGCAAAAATAAAACTGCAGTGTGACACCAAATTTTCCTCATTTGCTCCACTTCACCTTCACCTGTACTAAAAGCTGGCCCTCCTCTACTCAGTTGATGGCCTCTTGCGTAACAGACTTTTGCTTCATTCATTCATTCATTCACAAAACGGCTGATTACAATGATCACCAGAAACCAAAAAGCACCAGAAGCAAAGTCCGTTCAATAAGCATGCAGAGTCTTTTAACAGCATTTCCCGCATAGTTACTGCATTTCCTTAACAATCACTGGTATCTTTATTAACTTTTATTACCTTTGTTTATTTTACTGCTGCAAACGGCACTGCAGTGATATTACTGTGCATACAGACAATTCCAGGGTTCAAGTTATAATCTTATAATTTATTTGCTCAGAACTGTGGTCAGATATGTGTGGTTAGACAAAGTTCCTGTCTGGCGATCCAACTTTCCAAAAAAAAATAAAAAATAACCTCCACATGGCTCAAAAACGACTGAGAATTAGCTTAGTGCAAAATAACTTTCTGCCCCATAAATGGCATAAGCATATATCAGAAGACACAAAATATGTTTTCACGTACGTGGGATACTAATGAAAGAAAATGTGTTGTTTACCTGTAGGAGGTCATCACTCAAGACTTCAGTTTTCTCAGCCCTGTAGAAGACAACACAAAGGCCAGCGGTCAAAAATAATGAAGAACACACCTTAAGCATACAGTGATTATACACAATTGCACAAGAGGCACACATTTTCTTTGGCCACGACACATGGCTTGCACACAAATGTGTTTACCGTATGTAAAGGCTACATTATCTCACTCTTCTGAAGTGTGTCTCCTTAACATGCTGCACTTTATTTGGCATTGCGTGCACCGGTTTTATTTTCACCTCTTTGCTATTTATTAATAAATCTTGGCCTTGTGTCAATGGCAGCAATGATATCAGTGGTGTTAACCTAACTGAAGCCCGACCACATCCGTTTACAGTTTGCACGAAGCAAAATGCCACATTATGGTGAGATCCACAGTAGAAGTACGGTATAGTAGTCGAGAAGCATGAGGCTCATTACGAATTACATGTGTTCACAAATGCTGTGTTGAGCCCGTCGGATTCCACCACCCTATCCTAAAAGACACTTCGCTTTGTGTCATCTCCACCTTGTTTGTTATGGCAACAAGGGAAGGTATGTGTATTTATGTGGAGGAGGAGAGGAGTGGCCATGTCGGCTGTCTGTGGCCCATAGCATTGTAGCAGAGTCTGCAGAAAATAGATTAGCATGACATCACTCAAAGCGTCTTGATAAAATGCTGAAATCGCCTCCATTTGGTGTAATATACACATTAACTCCTTCTGGTTGGCTGGTTTTTAAATCTTGCTTAGACTGCAAGATCAACAAAAGAGGTCACGCTATCAATATCTGACAAATACACCGACGTATTATGTCTCCACACACAAATCCCTAAAGACCTCTTCCCTCCCTCTGCCGGAGCAGGCCTACACTATAGATTTAAGTCTCACAGGGATCAATTAACCCTCAGCCACACAAGAGTTACGACCTAATCCTGGTGTAAGACTCAAAAATAAGATCTTCGTGTTACACCCTCCGCAAGCAGTACGCGCTTACCTCACCCATGCCTGAAATATTCTCAGTGTAGATCAAAAAACGCCTCTGGGTGCAGACGACGGGCTCAGGCCATAAGGTTTTACTTCAGCTAGTCAAAGGCTGAAGTTAGAAGGATATGTTTTTGTTTTACTTTCAATCAAAAAAGAGACTTTTGTTTCTTTAGAATTTAATAAAACTTTATAAAGTTACAAAACTCTTCAATGATTGCCATCCAATATAAAAGCCAGTTTTAATGACGGTTTCAGTATTGAGGCCGTGACACACCAACCCGAGAGTCAAGTTCTTTTTCGGCCATCGATGAGCGTCTCCGTCCCTAGCTTTCTCAGCGTGTCCCAAACTGTCGTCACTGGTTGTATATCAGGTGGCTGCTTTTCAGCCAATGAATCAGCGGCAGATGCAGCAGCCAAAGAAACTGAAGTGATGGAAGTAAACAAAATAACTAAGTTCAAAGCGCTCAAAGACGAAGCGATGGTTCTTCTCGTTTTTCATTTTCATCTTATTTGAATATTCGGGTAAGCAAATAACTCCAAGGTGACATGATCATCTAGAATAAATAAACTGCAGACCAATTGGTCAGCATGATTCAGGAGTGGTTAGTCTGGTATAACGGTTTGTAGCTCTGCCTAGCATCCTAGTCTCCCAGCTAATAGTAGCTTTTCCGATTTTTCTTTTGTAATAACAAACTGCCATCGTGCTGGTATAATTATTTTGTCCCTCTCATGCAGGTGCAGAGCATATGTGCAAGTAGGCCATTGGCTGAAGTCTTCACAGTGTGTTCGAGTGCAGTGAGTGGTAAACCTTAATTTCTATAGCACTGTTTTGACATTAACCAAGAACACGGTGTTTGCATAAAAAATTTTAAAATTCAAATGCTGAAGACTTGAAAGAAGAAGTTGATCATCCGTAGATGAACCCGCAACTATTGCATTGACAGATTCATTGTTTAGTTACGTGATAAAAATCTGCAGTGTAGTTCTATAATAGTAAATTGAATATTTATGGGTTTTGGACTGTTGGTCAAACAAAACAAGACTTTGGTAGTGGTATCTCCTGATGGTATCTTTTGTGGTGACTTGGCCTGGTTATTCTCACAATCTTGTCACTCAAGATAGGTTCATGGCTTTGCGTCAGATCTATGGCACACAACGTGCAATGGCAATCAACACTTCAACTGCTGTGATTGGTATGAAATGCATCTTTTTGTTCATGGCCTCCTCCCGCCGTCTACCTTCTACTCGGACGTCTACTCTCTCTTTTGTCAATTTGCAGTCATTTCAGTAAAAGTAATGGTTGTCCAACAGTATTTAGCTTCTAACTCCAGCATGAGCTGCTCAGTACTGCTTCCCACTATTTGAAATACAAATAGAACCTCAACACAGCTGACAAGCTGCTGACAAGTCTTTTAGCGGTGTAATTACAGAACGATGTCGACAAACCAGCTCAGATGTGGGCTATGCGAAGGTCCCGTATAAAAGCAAGTTTTGTTTCTCGAAGAACGGTGCTGACTGAGGTAAAGCTCAGGTACTGTGTTAGTATAAGCATGCTGAGAAGAAACACACACGCTCTGCACACAGAGACTGCAAGTAGGCCATTCACTGAAAGCCTAATGATGAAGAGCATGCTATCTGCAGCCAGAATACCTTGACACTGAACCACATGATCACATTACACATTAAGCTTTACTGGATCGTTTCTGAAGGAAAAAGCTACATGAGTAATCTTTAGATTTCCATCAATACTGAATTAGCATTGATCTGAGCAGGGCACAACTTGTCTCTGGCCAGCAGCGATTGTTCTAAGAATAGACTCCTGCATTACTGGAGCAAAGACACTGTGAGAACACTCCATGGAAAGCTGAGAAACAATGATAACAGAACAACACACACACAAATATTGTGGACACAATCCAAACTCTAAAATCAAAAGTATTCGCGGATCTTCTGCCACACTGCAGCAACACGTGAATCAAACTGCTTCCTCTCGTCAATCACATGCAAATCGGACTGGCTTCCCCTTTTATTAAAAACGCCCTCTGCAGCGGCGGGACGTTCCCAGCCCTCCGCTGTGTCCCCCGTCAACAACCATGGAAACGCTTACTCCACAAAAACCCTCCGTGCCAAGCCTTTCCTGTGCCATACACAAAACCACAAATCATCACAGACTCTCAAATCTGATCCACCACTTTGTGAACCAAATATTCCTTGTCGCAACGGGCTCAAAATGAGTTTCGTCAAATTGCATTTAGCTTGTTTGCTAGCAGGCCGTAAACAGTTACTTTGATAGCTCATGCGATTTTCATCTACACTTATTCTGAGTACTCAAACCTATATATTAAGTTAAACCAAAACTGGGACAATGTTGGTTATGAGTTTTTATATATATATATAATTAAACATGTTAATCACACCTACTCATTTCCTTTCAGTCATGCAATGATACTGTACAAATGGCACCTGATGATTTCTGGCATGTTAAACTCTGTCCAGCAATAATCCAGTGTGGGTGTGTGCTCGGGGAGCAAGCTGCCATTCTGCTCAGTTGTGTTTTACTGCTCTTACACAACATGTGGAGCAATATATGTGAGGAATCCAAGGCCAGTCATTTTCAACCAACATTATCTGCAGATGTATTAACTGATGTAGGATTAACCGGGGACATTGTCTCAGTAGTGGCATTTGGTGGAAAGAATCAGGAAACGTGAATTATAAATGAAAACATTCTACTACAACAAGTTACGCACTAAAGCTTGATCCTATGTTTGGGGGGTGGGGGGTCTGACTGTTGATTCATTTCTGAGACTGTGGTTTGTAGTACCGCTGAACTGTACTGTGTTGTACCGACGCCTGTTCCTATTATTTCGACTACCCCATTTTAGTCAGTGGGCTAAGCTGAACAATAGAACCTCTTTTGTGTTTAATTGGATTCAATCCAATTTCACAGCACCACAAACTACTTCCTCCAAAACGATCATACAGCTTAATTACCACCTTTCTGACGCCGTTTCAACATAAACTGAACATGACAAAGCTAAGATTTAGCGCAGGACTGCTATATTAGAGGGTTAGGGTCATTTTCAGTAGCGCACCTTGTGTTTTTGGCGAGCGTACATTTAAAAAAAAAATAATAATAATTTATTTGTTAATGAAAGACTCAGGGAAAGGACAATTATCACAGAATAATTTCTTCTTTAATAGATTCCCCACTATAGAGCAACAACCGTTATAATAAATGAATGGTTTGAGACTGCGAATAAGACCGTTAATTGCTGGTCTCAATCTAAAACGATTAGAACTCCCTGATTTCTTAGTTGCGTATCAAGCGATAGGTCCAATAGAGTGAATGTGAATCAACTAATCTAAAAACTAAGGCAAAGGTTAAACGGAAATTAAAACATTTTTTTGTTGTTGTTTCAGACATAAATCAAATGAACTCACTGCTATTCCAACGGTTTGCCATCAGGCCAAAAAAAAACAAGAAAGGGCCCCCCTGGAAGGCTACCTTTTGACATATTTTGCATTGATACGTAGATCTTAACCTCCCCTTAAGCCTTAAGGCCCTACAGTGCACAACAATTCTCCACAACCTCCTCTAGGCCCCCCTTCTATCTACCTTATGACAGGTTTCACTAGTTTGGACAAGTTATGATCTGTAACATTCGTTTGGGCACACACTAGTACGTCTGTCTCTGCCCGGGGACCCCCAGAACCTAGGCTCGCCACTGCCTTAAGTCCACAGGTAACGGTAAATTATTTTTCATAACGAAAGCCAAATACCTTTGTTAAACCACATCATTTACAGACACGTGGTAACTTGTGTGTACTTCCGTCAGCACTTAATCATAAACGGTTGATTTAATTTTCTAAAACTTAAACAACTGTCCAGGTATTTATCACCCAGAACCGTGGCCCGGCCCTTCCGACACCGCCCACAACGAGAAGACAGATGACAATGGAAGACAATGCTGGCCCACCAGCTTACAAAAAAAAAAAAAAAACAGTGACACCATCTCGCAAAAATGCAAACTAAAACACCTCACCGTCCAACAGTCTGGTTGGCGAGCTGCTTCATGCGATTAAACTGCTTCTTCATGTTGCCACTCTCCTCGGCGTCTCCTGCAAGTGTGAGAAAGTTTGCGGCACCTCCGAGCGCCGTCGGTCATCCACCTTGGATCAGAAAAGTTGCGCTACGTCGCAGCCATTGTGGTTTAAAGAGAGAAAAAAAAAAATGAAGAGCTGCACTTCGGCCGCTTTTGTGCGCTACGATTGAAAGGTTTTCCGGGTTGAACGCGGCGGCATCGGCTGGTTTAAACGCCACGGAGACGCACGGAAGTCAACCTCTACCAAGCTCCAAGATCCCCATTGCCACGAATGTCAGACGCGCTATTAATCTGACTGGTTTCAGTACAAGTATGGTAGGAAGGAGGAAGTGCCTTTACTTCCCGGAGTGTAAGCCGCATGGCCTGATGACAGAAAAAAAATAAAAAAAGCACTGACTCAGCCATTGGTTTGTCATGCTCATAGAGTTAGAGTGAGAATAAAGCCTTTAAAATCTTTTTTTTTTTTCTTTTAACCTGGCCTGATTATTTATTCTGTCAAGTTAGAGAAACGTGACAAAAACTATAAAATTACTCTGTCAACATGTTACCAAAAAAAAAAAAAAATAAGTTTTAGGTTATGGTCCACGTCAGAACCGATAAGTTTTAAACAGCTAAAAAAAAATTCGTTTGAGCACAGTTCCAGGTTCAGTAGGACACACCAGAGCTGACCAGAAACCCTGCAGAGATTGAGCTCTCCGGACTGATTTGAGGTCAGTTTGCCACCGACCTTGTCTCAGTTGGTTGTTTAAGAGGGATCTGCTGCCACCTTGTGGCTGAAGCTCTGTCAAGACATGTTGAATTCATCCATTTGTGTTTCTTCATCTTATTTGGGCGATTAAATGTGGACATTGAGTTTTTGTCTTTTTTTGTGAGCTGGCCTTTTGAGACCCGTTTATACACCGATCTGCCACAACATTAAAACCACCTACCTAATAGCGTGTTGGTCTCCCTTGTGACTCATCCGAGAATGGACACGGGCCTTCTGAGGATGTCCTGTGGTGTCTGGCAGCAGAATGTTCTTAGTGGGGGCCTTTTGGGGGTCATTTTGTCTTATTTTAAAATCACAATATATTAATTATTTATCAATAACTGAACTCAATTGCTTCCGGGTTCGAATCCATGGGCCAACTGGGCCTTTCTGTGTGGAGTTTGCATGTTCTCCCTGTGTCTGCGTGGGTTCTCTCTGGGTACTCCGGCTTCCTCCCACCATCCAAAGACATGCTCGTTAGGTTCATTGGTGGTTCTAAATTGGCCGTAGGTGTGAATGTGAGTGTGAATGGTTGTCTGTGATAGACTGGCGACCTGTCCAGGGTGTACCACGCCTCTCGCCCAATGACAGCTGGGATGGGCTCCAGCCCCCCCGCGACCCTTCACAGGACAAGCAGTTACAGAAGATGAATGAATAAATGAATGAATGAATGACCTCAGTTGCAAGCTCGCCAGTCTATCGCAGGGCTGTAATGACATGTTGCTACTACCAAAACACAACTGAGTCCTTTGCAAGGGGATGCCATTTGAGTAGCGCCATCCGTCACTGTGGTCTAGGATGCAGTGTGTGTTCACACTGCTGAAAGAATGTGGCCACCAGCAGACCACTTCCAAATGTGGCCTGAGCAGTCAGATCACAAAAGTGTCATCTGTGTGTCTTTGGGTGCGATCGCACCTGTATTTTAAGCTGACCACTTGTGATCAGATCACCCATGACGTATGTTAACCAGGTCTGAAGAGGGCCTCAAACCCAGCATTGCATGTGTTTATTGTGAGTCTGTGCAATGTTAAGTTGATGGAGCGCAGCCTTCAGAGGTTAGATTCAGCTTTTACATTGTCAGTGAATTGGTAAGTATTTGGAGATATCTCCACGTGGCTGCTTGTCTCTAGCCTTGTTCATTATATATTAATGGACAGGATTTCAAGGCACGGTTCCCATTATATCCCTCCATTCACTCTGGCCATTTAGCTGTGTGGAGGGATGGAGATGAATACCTTTGCATGTCATACCTTAGAGTTGATGGGGCAAGGGTGTCATTGAAAAAAACAAACTCTTATAAGTACGACCTCTTTCTACTGTATGTCTGACTGATGCCAGCAGTTGGAGGACTATGTCAGATCATTTGGTGCTGCGTTTGTTCTGCTGCGATCAGACAGTCAAGTGGTAGGAGCTCTGCCCGGAGAGGTCGCCATGACTTGCCTGGCCACCGTGGCGGCACTGCTGTGGCTGCAAGACCAGAAGCCCTCCAGTGTCTTTTATGGTTGGCTGCACTGCTGTCATCAACATCCTGGCCGGGTGAGTAAGAATAAGCGAAAATTCTACAATAAACAACATCTGTGTAGGGAGGGAGAGTCTCTTTTTGTAGCATTTTTTATTTGTGTGAGATAATTCCCAGCGGACATAATTGTGGTATTTTACAGCCTTTGTAACATGCTGTAGCAGGTTTTAGTTTTTACACAGCTAATGGGAAACTCATGTTTTATCAAAGGGGATGTGTCTGACACCAGTCTGACCCAGCCAGAGGTTTTGGTCCAGCATTAGTGAGCAATACGGGTTTTATCGCTGGGTCTACTGGGTAGGGCCCAACGTGGGCGGACTGGAGGCAGCTGCACTAGTGTGGTAGACAGTGACCCACAACAATACTAATGCACTGAGCCTAATATCACTCTCTTTTGACTCATGGACCCACCAGAGCTTTACTTAGGGCTGAGGTTCCAGAAACAGCAAAGGACCGGATTGCCTGCAACAACGGATTGCCTGCAACAACAGCCCTGGTAGCCCAAATCCCACACATGTTGACATATTTAAGACATTATTCTCCTTCCAATATACGTTCAAGCGTGCACAGATGTTTCCCTCTCTCACTACTAATATAGGAGATTAATCATTAATGAAACAAAAAAAAAAGGTTATAGCCTTGCACAAAATACATGCCTAGCTTACAGGTTTATTAGAGTCAAACAGCGTTGTAGATGACTAGAAACTTAGTTACCCCATCTCTCTCACCAAATGAGGAAATAAACAAATAAGTAGGACAATGTGTCTACGTAGAATACGTAGATAATAAAGTCATGATTTGGCTTCAAATTTAAAAGAGGTTTTCCTGTCTAATTAAGATAAATGCATTCTGCTTCTAATGCTTTGTCTCTATTTTGTGTTTAATACCACAAGGAAATTATAAAATTATACGGAAAAAAAATAAACAGGTGCAGGAGTGATTATAATAACCCATAGCTCTTTAGAATATCTGTTAAACTCATTACCTTCAAAGATGGAGGAGCGTTCTCTGAAAGGAAAAAAAGACGCTTTAGTCAAAATTCACTTACTTCACATTTTCAACTACAAATGCGTCCCACTTTTAAAAGGAGACCAAATGGCAACCTTTTCAAAGCCAAGAGACATCTCTGCCTCAGCTTTGTGTTCCTGCCGCCCTGTTCCCCGCTCTCCATGGCAGGAGCAGTGAATGCCTCTTCAGCACTGGAGGGTATCACGCTGTTTCCATATTGTACCCCTGGGCCTCCCCGCAGCAGTGACCCACATGGGAAAGCAGGCCGGGCAGCGGGATAAACCAATTACCCCCCAGTCCGGCTGGACTCCTGCCGGTGCACCATGCAGCAGCTCCGGGGCCGAGCCCTCCTAGGCTCGATCCCCATGAGAGCCTGCTGGAATTCCCCCGAAAGGAGAATTGTGTGGTCTCAAAAGCCTGCAGAGAGACCATATTTTGCTTGGAAATTTGACATGGGGGCCTCCTGGGACAATGCAGAGGGTGGAGACTTGGAGGAGGATGAGAAAACACTTTTGTGGTAGGCTTGATTTTTTTGCTCAGCATTCATCAAAATAAGACATTTTTATGACTTACACACACACACACACACATACAAGCCGTTCTTTTTTATTTTTTTATTACGTTTAAATTCCATGTATCATAAATATGGTTTAATATTCATATGATGAATTTAGTTTTTCAACACATGAAATAGATTTGCAGCTTATCTGAAACTGCCACAGATATGTTCACACCCAGGAGTGATGCAGAAATTCACGGGAAAAGCAAATGTGTACGCGGTTGCAATAAAAAAAAAAAAAGAAGGACAGGGCTCACCCTTCCACATAACCTTCTTGGATTCATGAGCCCTTATGCTTTCTGGATGACAGCAGCCGTGACAATGGTCATTATGTCCGTTAGGGGCCTTGTCACTGCAGGGCCATTGTTCGGGCCCCATTCACCGCATAGTCATTTACACTTTCATTGGCAGCTATTTAGTCCTCATAAAAAGTTCAACATGCCAATTTGTGAGCCCCCGCTCAGCCGAGGAGAAGAGTGGAATTGGCTCGGGAGAGCAGTCGCTTTAAAAGTCAATTAATTGTTCCCGCTCTCCTGGGAGGGGCCGAAGGGGAGGTTCCCAAGGCTTTTGGGGGGGCCTCACATCTGTCCATTCGTCTTCTTGCCGCGATGCAGGGGCCGAACAGCTCAAAAGAAACTCCGCATTCAGCCCGGTTCAGGCCGTCTAAGGATATTCTGTGTTTCATTTTATGAGGCTATCCCATTATCATGACAATCCGATTAGCGGGTGAAAGATTTGATGAAGAAGGACATTGGACAAAATAAGTTTGTAAGACACCAACATTAAGTCCCAGATATTATGGTGCCTAGGATGGGTGGGGGGTGTAGATTCATTAAAGCGGTTTCAAAGCCGCCGGTTAAAAAGAGACCAGAATTTGAATTTCAGTTTTTGGACATTGTCCGTTAGCTCGATTAAACACAGCTTATGAACTGATTATAATAGCTGTGAAATTTGATATATAACTTGATAAATGTTATACACTATTGCCCATAAAGTTGGAATAATTTTGTTTTCAGAGACATTCCTTTATTTATTTACACATCAGTCGTATGCCTGGAAGAGACTGACCAATGAATTTTTGATCAAAACAATAAAATAAATGTAGTCTTTCTGATGAAACAGTGTGACAGAGACATAAAGGTTTATTTGATTTGTGTGTGAGGGGAAAGAGTATGATCACCACAAGGTATTTCTTCAACACATGAAATGCATTTTTTTGCGTTGCAACACGTACAAATAGACAAAACCATTTAATAACCATTTGAAAGTTTAAAAAGCAGAGATATCAGAGACTAAAAGTGACTAAAGGGTCAATAGGACAGACTGGCGATGATAGAGTCTTCCCTCCCGCCTTAGTTCAGCTTTCACGGAGAGCCAGCCAAGTGAACAACAGTTGATGTGGGGAGAGGCACAAAAAAAAAAGAGAGCAGCAACCCAACCCCTCCTTCGTCTCCCAGGACTGAGGGCAGAGATGGGAGAGAGACAAAGGACTGTGCTCTCTGAGCTTCAGTGCAGGAGGCCCTGCTGTTTGGCCCTGCTCCTTTACTCCAAATTTGTTTTTCACCAGCATTTCAGCAGCTCCGTCCCTGCTGGTGGCACTGGATGCCACCTCTGTGGCGCACAACAGCGTCCCAAGTATCCCACAGTGTCTGGGTAAACTGGTGGCAGCTGTCAGGACAGGGCGCTGCTTAAAACAACACCCCTCGTCGCTCAGTCTAAGGGGAAGTCGCAGGAATTCTGACGAGCCGCCCGGGCGCTGCAGTACATAGACAGGAAGTCTTTGTATCGCGGGGCACACCCTAACCAGGCTTCCCCGAAGTGTTCTGACCCCGTGAAGAGAAACTCCCCGTCCCCGGGCTTCACGTGGCACTGCAGGAGCGTGCGGATGTGCCCGTGCCAGGACGGGGGCGAGAGAGGCGAGGGGCCCGCGCGTTCCTCGAACACGCCGCCACGCTGCCAGTACACCCTCGCCGCCGACACCTCCACCAGCGATGTTTGTCGCTTAAAGTCGTGGGACACATTCTTAATGTTGCCTCGAACCACTAAAAGAGCAAAGGAGAAGAAGCACACGTCAATACACAACATGCATGAAACTGATTCTGCTGTGCGGCCGCCAGCAAAGCACGGAAAGTCAAAGCACAGAAGTCCTTGAGATTCAGCAAAATCCAGACTAATATTTCAGTTCCTCTGCCCTGTGACATTGTATTAACGTGTAAATTATTTCTGTAGATGCAAGGAAAGCTCAGGAGAAGTCAGAAAGAATGTGAATGACATGGGAACGTTATCAGATCTTGGCTCTGTAGAGGAGGGTTGTTCACGTATGTACTCACCAAAGTCACTGTTGCAGACGGCCATGAGGAGTTCAGAGTCATTGCAGGGTCGGCATGAAGCTGCGGATGGAGAAAATAAGAAAGTATTTTGAAATATCTGTCGCATTTGTCTCATTTCATTCATGATCCAGTGATTGATAGATTGGTGTCACTTCTCCTCCCAGCCAAGTCAGTGTCCTGAAATGCCCTTACCCACAGACCGGCCACATTCACCCCGTTCTCCTCACATCCCACACAAGAAACCATGGATTAGACGAAGGAATGCGTCTCCAGTGTTTGTCTTTCTTTAAGTGCCCGGCCCGCCGCTCTGCCTCCAGATCAAAAACCCCCTCACTAGTCCTGACCCCATGTTTGACTCCTATTGTATCCACCTAATTGAACGACCCCGTGCCAATGCAGGGGACCGCAGGAGTCAAATACTCCGCCAGGCTGGCAATGCGGAAAAGATGAACCAGCAGCTGTCTATTATAAGAGCGGGGTGACATCACCACGTCGGGAGCGGCCCGCACACACAGATAAATGCTAACAAGCGGACACGAACAATAAGGAGGCATTTGCGGAATCTGCAAAGTATTTGCCGTCTCGATTCAAGCCTCTTGGCCCGGTGCCCTCCAGCCACCCCGCGGTCTCCTCTGGCCTCACTGCTTTGTCCCCTGATGGAAACCAGACAACCAGAGAAAACACAAGGCTGACCAGCAGCTGCCTGATCCAGTCTGCAGCTAAGGAGTCTGTAATTTAATAACCGCCATTTTTCGAAGCTAGGAATTACATCTGGTCGGCAAGTCTCGCACACAACCGTGAGTCAGCAGTGGGAACGGCCTGCAAACATCAAGAGATACTGAAAAACACACTCACTTCCTGATAAGACAAGGATATGGTGCAAGCAATAAATCTGTCAGAGTTTGATATACACTCACCTGACAAAACATTATGTACACTGGAGAAAGTGCATTCTAATGCAACAGTCTTTTGTGACTGTTACGATGTGGGGTTTGTGTTGAAACAGGAGGATGCAGTTTGTGGTGATGTTAAACTGGATTTAATTAAACACAAAACTATTTCTGTGATTTAGTTCAACCCACTGACTAAAATAGGGTTGTCCAAATAACAGAAACGTGTCGGTACAAGTTGAATCAACAGCTCTGTTAGTTATTTTAAACAAATGCTGAATACCATGACCTTCATGAAGTTAAGATTTGGTGCAGGACTGGTATATTAAAATGCATTTGTTTACACTGGTATACCTAAGTAACTATTTTATTTATTAAAGCCTGATCAAATTGTAACCCCTAAGTTGGTGTGGTCCAATCTATCCAATTTCAAAACTTGAAAAGTCCGGCTTATTAACAGAAATCAGATTAAAACAGTGAGCACACTTGGAGCAGAGGACAGTCACGCAAGGCACCCTGGGAGCAGTTTGGGGGATAATTAGTGGTGGAAAGAACATCTGCTTTACTGTTAAAGAGAGGTTTGAAATACTGCCTTTTCTTGAGTGTTTACATGTTATGCTCTGTATTTATACTCCTACTGGGTTTCAGGGAAATACTGGCCACTTTCTCCTACTATATTTCTCTGAAAACTTTTCAGTTTGCCTCAAAATACCACAGATGTGAAGTCTCTTGTGTGTGTTGCCGTGGCACCTTCTGATTTCTCCACCAAAGAGCCACAAAGTTTCTCAGATGATTTCATGTTTCAGTTCCCTAATATAAAATAAGAACTGTTGCAATTAAAGTACTTTATTACTCTTATAGCCTATATTTTTGCACTACTTTAATAAGAAATTGAATGTAATACTTGAGCTACTTATAAATGGGAGTTCTGCTTATAAATGATAAAGATTCGGAAAACAATACACGTGGAATGCATATAAATAAATCATTTTTGCCATAAATACTACTAACCTCCTAATAAAGGCCATTTTAGCAGAGTAGCACTAAATGCATAAAGTTAGGGTTCATCTTTATGAATCATGAAGGTCGCATCCATACTACTCACCCAGGTTGGGCGCAGCATCACTCCTGTTCCCCAGCAGCTCATATCTAAAGCCCATCGTGCGTCTGCTCCATGGTCTGTCGCTCTGCAGACTGGCCTGGAGGTAGAGGGCCGGCCGGTGCGGTCCATCTGCGCGGAAACAGAACACCTGCCGCTCGGCCTGCCCGCCGTCCGTCACCAGCAGCTCCAGCTCCCCGGCCCGCTCTACGAACACGCTGACTCCACCGAAGGAGGGGGACGGTTTGATGCAGACTGTGCTGCGTCGGGCGGAGAACAGATTGGGCTCGAGGACCACCCTGAGGGCCTGGCCCGGGTATACCCACCTCACAGAGCCCTCTGTGCAACGTAGCCGAACCTGAAGAACAATCCTGGAGTCCACGGCCGCTGCAAAACCGCTTTAACCGAGGGGGAACATCGATTAATTGATACAACAGTTTTTGCGGTAATTCAAATTAGATTACTGCATTTTAAAGAATGGATTCACTGAATGGATAGCACTTTATCAGAGCTTAATATGTTATTTACCAATGTTTATGTTAATAAAACAGTCACATAACTAATTCTAGGTTGAATAAATATATATTTGTCCCTTGGGCTATCGATCAAAATAAAAAGTTTAACAATCTAGTAATAAATAGGCCCTACTGACCGGTTTCCGGAGTTTAAAACAACGACAAGGCATCACATCCACCCTTATTTAAGTCTTTTTGGGGAAAGATGCGATCAGTATCAGGCTAGAACCTGTCACAAGTCAGGTTGTATTATTTTTAATCGATTTTAACCGATCTACGAAATACAAGGAAATTATTTACTCTGACGTTTTTCAATAGTCACAACCCCATCCTTCATTTTAAATTGATTATTTGCCCTTCAGGACGTTGTCCACATCATCTCTACTGAAGAAAAAAAAAAAGCGTCTTACCTCCCAGTCCAGTTGCACAGATCAGCTGCACAGTGGCGTAACCGAAGAGCCAGAAAACACATCGAAATGATCACATTTGGCAACATCTCACCCACGCGAATACGAAAATCTCAAAAGAAGCTGGTGGCAGTGCATGACTACAGAGTTTGTCTGTGAGTGAGTACCAGAGTACAAGTGCTCTGCTGCAGCCCGGCACCGTGACTGAACCTTCTCTGGGGTAAGGGCCGAGGTGCTCGCTCTCTCTCGCTCTCGCTCTCTCTCTCTCTCTCTCTCTCGGGTACACACACACACACACACACTTTCTCAAGCTCTAATTAGGAATGATCCAGTTGCTGAGGACTGTCGGCCTCTGCAGGTCTTTGTCTTTGCTGTCTGAAGAGACAATCAGCTTGAAAGCTCTCAGCCATCTGTCAACTGAGTGCGTCTTAACGCAACAGCAGTTCATTTACTTACAAAGACTGTCCGGGGTATATTATTCTACATTAACTTGAGTTCTTGAGTTATACTTGGCATTTAAAAGCCCATAATTTGATGCTCTCAAAAATATCTCAAAATTATGTTTGTTTTCCTTTAAAAAATATAGAGCAACTTATCTCAGTTTAGGCACGAGATAATTCTAGAAGTAGGCCACTAAAAGAAGGAACAAATACAAAAGTAAAAAAAGTAATATGTGTTTTTGTACATGAGCTTCATCTAGTGGTGGGAAGATGCATAGTCTCCTCACATCTGGAGGGCAAAATGTAGTCTGCTGCAGGCCTTAAGGAACAGCAAGAGGCAGGCTGCAACTCAGCGACCTTTAATATTGTTCATGAGTACAAAGGAAGAATAGGTTACTTGTTTCATTAATGATTAATCCACCTGGGATGAGCAGTTTCGCTTAAATGTAACCCTCGCGGCCATTGTGTAAAAAATTTATTTGGCACACTTTCAAGGTCTTGGCGGTGGCGACATCTTGTGGAGGTAAACTCCATGGACCGTGACAGTTCCCTGTGAGTGCGGGTGGTTGCTTCTGTCGAGGTGAGTCCAAAAAAGGCCCCGGGGGAACGGTCTGGGGTCTGTGATGGGTGCGTAGTTGGGGAAGTTACATTCATAGGGAGAATTCGACCAGATGCCGCCTCAAATGCTGGAGAGGGATTTGCTACTCACCTGACAAAATCTCGAAAAGTTCGATGTCCAAAAAACATTTGAGATTAACGCTGCGGTTGGATTCAGTTAGAATTTTCTTTCATATAGAAAACGCGCTACATTTTTATTTTCCCCCTTCAAATTAGAGAGCTAAAAACCAGACGGAGTCATTTTCAGATCGCGTCCCAGAGAGACAAAGCAAAGCCAAATGAATGGAGGCCTGTTATTGGCGCAGTGCAAAATATGCCGTTGGCCTGAGGTGATACATGTCGTTAAAGAAAAAATCCACGTCTCTACATGCTCTTAACCCAAAGCCGCCTTCTAAAAAATACAATTAGATGCATTTAAAAAAATAAATGAATTAATAAAAAGACCCGAGGTCACGGTTTCTCTGGCTCCTCCTGCAGATTCTATCTCCAGACCTGCAGTCAAAATTCTCACTAGTGATATAAAGTAACCACAAGAATATACTTCATAATTGTGGTCTAATAATTATTATAATGATAAATGATAAACTGCTAAAACTAACCCACGCTCCTGGCTGTCAGCTTCAAGGCCCAACTCGACCTCTAGAGCCTCTCCCCGCTGAATACTAACGTGGCCGTGGAGAGGACGATCAGGAACACGAAGAGGAGCCTTCCACGTTTTAAATTCAAAGCAGGTTTACTACAGCTTCACATTAGATTAGACATTTTAATAAAATATCTCCCAACTATTTAACTTACGGCTTTAAAGTTATGAAATTCAAATAAAGGCAAATAAATTCAAGGCTGTTTCCCCCCCAGGCCTTCATTCACGGTTTGAACTGAACCAGCGGGGTCAGGGGAACACTGAACTCCTTTAATAATATATTTATATATATATTGATTTATGACATATCCATACAATGTTTACGGATAAAGATGTTTTATCTCCAGGATGATGATCTAGTCGTCCCTTTACTTGCTTTCAGAGCGATTTAATGCAGAGTAAAAACCCCAGTAAGGACTCGTAAACCACTTTTTAATGTGACCCTTGCTGAAAAAACAGCATGATTTTTATTTTTTTTAATAATAAGCATTTTAAGATTGGGAGTTTGAATTTGATGCAAAAATTGAAACGAATGCAAAATAAGTTCTCTAATTTCTACCAAGTCAAAGTTGTTTCTTTTTTCTTTTTGTGGATTTTCCTATCTTGTTTTCTGAAAAGATCCCCAGACATTTATGTGGACGAATTCATATACTATATATATTTAAACTGACAAGTGAAAAGTCTAATTTAACTCACGTGAAGTTGTGGTTAACAGAAGAAGAAGGAACTGTATCACATCTCATTTTCACTTCGCCATAATTAACCCGAAACGACCGTAAGTGTGGAGCAGTGTTTGTGTCCTTTTAAGGATCTGTTTTACAAAGTTTATTAAACGTTAATATGCAAAGACAATGAGGCGTTTCCACGGAGAGTGCAAAAATAGCAACAACAACAACAACAAAACTATTTAGACTTCCAATATCGCTTTCGTTTTAATTCTCTCAGCAGCGTATTAAATATTTGCATGTACACGTTTGAAAGTTACATAGAAAAATATAGTATTACAGTAGGTTTCTTTGTTAGTAGCATGTTAGAACAGTTACTTCGGCCACGAAACGCATCAAATACTCATCTTTTTTCTCTGAAAAAGCCTTTGTCCGTGCTGCTCTCTCTAATGGTGACGGTCAAGAAGTTCATGGTGACATCGGTCACGGTGACAGTGTCCAAGCTGGAGAAGCAAGGGGTCCAAGAGGGCCGCGAAGACGATTCTTGGATGGACTCTGCGGAGATGGCGGCGGACTCTTCCCAGGGCGTACGGCTCGGGTGCTCTCTCATCTTGCACGGCTGGGAAATTGGCACCCTGCTCAAACAAATAGTCCTGTGCCCACCTTGGTCGTTTTTAAGCATATCTGGACTGAACCCGCGGCTGCTGTAGGATAAGCTGGTCCCTCCCGCGTGTCTCTGCTCGCTGCTGGATTTGGGTGTTATCGTGGTCTCCTCCTGGAACCTCTTGGTCAGCTGGAGGAGGCTGTGGTCCGACGTCTCTCCGTGATGATGCAGGCGCCGGGACAATTTGGACACGCCGTGAGACATCGGCTCCTCCAGCGACCTGCTCCGTTTGACGTTGGGCTCTGCCGAGGTGCTGCCATCATCTTTATCATAATGCAAATGCAGCTTCGGTTTGCGTCCCCTCTTTTTGGGAAAGCGCGATTCTTGGGCCGTCAGAGAGGCGGGTGGCGTGGGTCTGGGCCTCCTCTCGGGCTCCGGGGGTCGCAGGTGGACACTCTCCCCTCTGTTGACCGTGCTCGGAGGAAAGATTGTGGGAACCACCGTGCGTAAACCCTCCCGGGCCCTCGGCGTTATGACGGGCTCCGGGATGGGATAGGTAACATGAATACCTCTGGGAGCCTCTCTTCTCAGTTCATACGTCTTTTCTTTGGCTTTGGCCTGAAGACAGAGGGAATAAAGGTTATGAGTTTTTCCAGAGGTAAAAAAAAAAAAAAAGTGAAGTCTCTTGAGGAAATTTAAAGGTTTAAGAGAAGCAACTGGACCTCGTCAAGGCCTCGTCCTAAAGTTGCTTTGTTTTTTAAGGACTGCAGGGTCATGAGAAAGAAAATGAACAATATACACAATGATTTTCTATTATAGATCATGGGCTCTTCTATCAAATAAACTAAATGACAGATTTTCTTTCTGAACCACAAAACGACGGGTTCAAAATTCAACTTTCAAACTTTCAAATCACTAAAATGATTTATTTTTTTCCCTGTCCATTCCATTTATGCAGATCCCCAGAAAGGCGCAATAGGTGGCGACATGGAAAGATTCACCCACCTTTAGGAGAAAAGTCTCGGGTTTGGGTCCCCTCTTTTTCGGTCCGAACATCTCCCTTTCTCGCTCCCTAATGAATGGAAATTAAAGAAGGAACCATCACAACGCATTAACTAATTATTTCTTGTTAAGCCAACAACTCAATCGGAAAATTTTATTTTTCACATGTGGGCCAAACTCTGAAAATAGGGCGAGATTTAACCAGTTTCCATCGGATTTTCTAAGTTAAAGGAAAATGGAAATGAGGACGAATAAAGAAGACAACTTGCTTGTGACAGGAGAACCACTTCACATCTTGCAGCCATTTGAAGTAAACACAAAAAAAGAAGCCACATCTTACTCTGACATTTTGTTCTCACTTCCGTTTAGAAAACTTTTAAAGATTGAACCTGAGATAAGTTGACACATTCGAATGGGTATTTTCGTGGCGCACAAATTCGGTGCCGTCTCACTCCTGCAGAGAGGCCTACTGCTGCGCTGTCAAACCCTCACCTCTCCTCGAAGGCGGCGAAGAGACGTGCATCCAGAATGTTTTCCTCCGGCTCCCAAGTGCTGTACCTGCGTCAACGACAACCGAGAGGAAAGCTGTTGGCGCCGTGCATTGAAATGATCGCGTGTCAAAGCGGGGTGCGATACTTTGTTTTAATTTTTATTTTTTTTATCTCGAACCAATCTCTCTGCTTGAGCTGTAATTACAGACTACGTAGCGGACAGTGACGCATGGTGAACTCAGCCATTGCTAACGCTGTAGCGTGGACTTAAAAACATCCCACAGGGCTTGGGCTCGGTCATTTTCAACACCTGACCGCTCCTCACAAGCCAGCAGTGGCACAGCAAACTGCGCCACAGTACAAACAGCACATTGAAGCGTTAAAAAAAATAAGCGTTCCTCAAGCCGAGGAACGAGGGAGTTGGTGCATTTGTACGAGCGGCCAGGATGGAGCGCTGTCCTTCACAGCCTCGCTTATTATATACTCACTTCTGAGACCAGCCCTTCCATTTCACGAGATATTCCCAGCGACCCTGCAAAACAGATCGGTAATAGATTCAGATTATCAGCCTCTCGGTTTAGGCACAAACACAGGTTTGCGTAATAAGTGTAGAGACACAGCCTGTTGGCGAAAAAGACAAAAAAAAACAGCGAGTACCCGTCTGATTCGCCGTTTAATGATGGACTCGGCTGCGAAGACGCTCTCACCGACAGCCGAGAGCTCCATGATTCACCATGCACCTCGTTTATTTCTGTCTTTTTTATTATTTTTGGCTTCCCTTCGTCCTCTCCGGGTTGTTTAATTCCGCACATCCCATAATACGCAATCTGGGGAGGACGTCATCACGTCTCTCGCTGTTGCCAGGCACCGCGCTCGGTAGGACGGATCGTGGCTGAGCACATTGGCTCAGTTGTTGCTACGTGCTCCGGGTTTCTGAGTGAAGGGGAGGAGTCCCGCTGCTGCTGCCGCTCTGGCGGCTGTGCAGGAATGTCTGGCACAGTGGGGCAAGGCAGAGTCAGAGGCTCCCGGAGCGGGTCCACTGACCCCCGAGGTCCCGTGAGGGTTCAGATAGCCTCCACCGAAATGAAAATCGTTTAATTTCGCAAGCAAAATAAATAAATAATTAATAAACACATAATATTTAACACTATAGCAGAAGAGAAGCATTTGTCACAGACCAGATCCTCAAAACCATTCCCCTTTAGCTAATCATACATAAATTTTACCTTTATATAAAGCATCAGCATTAAAAATCAGTGGAATATATTCACAAATACCACTGTGTAGAAATTGTTGGCGACAAATTATGTCCCATTTGAGGTGTGAACATGCCTTGAGCAAGCCCGAGGCACGCCTCGATTGGTATCTGAGTTCGTTTTAATTATTCAAAATGATTTGTTTGACGTACAGCTCAGACATTCATTTAGAATGTCACCGGTTTCAGGTGCAAATCTCTGAAGGGCCCATGAGTCAAGGGGCTACCCCGCGGAGTCCTATCGTTCGTCTTGTGCGCATCCTGACTCAATTATGACTGTGCCCACCGTGACTGTCCTTGAATCACTGCCTGCGATAATTTAGTCTGAAGCACACAAGGATTGCTTGGACAACAGAATGTGTTTAAAAAATAAATAATTAAAATTAAAAATGATAAATTAAAAAAATTCTAGCAGTTTTAAAAAATAAAAAAATTATAAAGATTATTCCAAACGCTCTGATATTTAGATAAATATATAATTTTTATATGACCAACCAAATTGTATGAATTGCAAGCTAAAGCTTTAAACAACCAAAAAAAAAAAATAAGCCAAATATCTGTAAAGGAGAGAGATCAAAAACCACCCCGGAGTGTTCTCCAGAAAAGAAACAAACTGACGCGATATCAGTCGACAAATAATTCACCGAAATATAAAAGGTTTTTATATATATATATATATATATATTTCTGTTTCTTGTTTGATTAAAAGTTCCAGCAAAACGGTTCCTGCGCAACTCAGGTTCACCCGATTGCAAAATAAAAAGCATGTAATGTTTTTGGGTTCGTCCGGTAAAGTAAAATAAATAATAAATACATAAGAGTAGTCCAGCTTGATCAGTAACGAAGGAAGTATTGTTCACTAATTTACTTTACAGTCACACAACGGACTGTCCTGGCTCCCTGATCTCTGCTCCTTCCTCCGCCGTTTCTTGTTCAGACCCACGTTCAGCTGTTGGACAGCAGAGTTAAAGTATTTAACAATTCATTTTTTTTTTTATTGCTGGTCTCACTATCGAACATCACAAACAAATAATATAGTAAATAAAAAATATTAGTAATCTACAGGAAATGTGTCAAACTGATGTACTTTTTTCTACATTCTACATTAGTTATTGAAGTTTCTGCAGCCATTTATTTTAGCACCGTCGAAGTTGATCACTACTAAAAAGAAAAGAAAAAAGATATTTCTACTCTTTTTTTTTCAACTTCTAATAGTTTGCGCACTGAGTCTAGTTAAACATTGGAAATGGTCAAACCAGAAGTGGGACTCCAGCGCTGGTAATCCAAGGTAGAAAAAACCTGTTTGTTCTTCCCAATCTATGAACATGGCTAAATCCTCATTATCACCTGCTTGTAGCTTATCCGAGCAAGGTGTTTTTCTGTTGTTGTTGTTTTTTTCCTCTGCACCATGCCGCCTTGCCATCCAATAATCTCTTGGTATCGACCAAGTGAGCACCTTTTAAGGAGATACGTTCAGTTGAGAGCTGCTACCTGCTATTCCAGTTTACACCAGTGGCGTCGCTGCAGCTGAGATGACCTATTGAATATCTTTAGGCCTATTGTTTTTTTTTTCCTCTGCACCATGCCGCCTTTCCATCCAATAATCTCTTGGTATTGACCAAGTGAGCACCTTTTAAGGAGATACGTTCAGTTATGAGCTGCTACCTCCTATTCCAGTTTACACCAGTGGTGTCGCTGCAGCTGAGATGACCTATTGAATATCTTTAGGCCTATAGGCAGCACGCTTTGAAAGAAAAAATCAAAAATAGACAGGTGTAGGTGTACCTTCTAGGAAGTGTTCCTCTGAACATATGTTATTCTTTGATATTAGTCAAAGTTCAGTCAGGTTTTGCAAAGTAACAGATGACTTACTTAACAAAATAAACGTCTTTTTGTTCTTTCATTGCTGGTGTCTTACTTCATTGCATTGATTTCAAAATCTATAGTAACAAATAAAGAATTAATTATATGTTTTAACCCATAAACGAAACACGATGCAGCAACTTGTTAATGGAGTAATGAAGTGAAGCCCACTAAACTCATAAACTGTCCTGAAGGCAAACATGCTGCAACTCAACCTCCATGAAAGTCTATTGCTCGTGTTAAAATACGTAGGCTCAAGATAATATTTGCTCACATGGATAGATACTTGTTATCCCTCACGGAAATTGTGTGCCCCTGGACCCGGACATTCAAATGAGTTTGGACCTTCCTGGCGAGAATAACCGGCCCTCACGGGACGAGTGAGACATTTTCCCGAAATGTCTGATCGTCTGCATCATGACGGTTTTTAATTCTGAAAATTTAAGTGACATTAGGAACAAAAACAGCTTGTCTGCTCGCCAGAATTTTGAATCTTAAAAAGTCTGCCAACCAAATTAAATTGGGGTTAAGACAGAACGCTGTTCTTCTTTAATTTGATTTAACATATAGAATAAGAACATACAGAAACTTTCAGCTGTGAGAGCAATGGTAACACCAAATTTTCAGGAATTATCTTTTTTTATTATTTTTAACAGTTATCCTAGCTGTCTTATTATTATTATTATTATTATTATTATTATTATTATTATTATTATTTAGTGACTAAAACTAAGCCCACGAACATATATAGGTATATGATTTTGTGGGAAAATTCTGGTCAATTTCAGTAGGAAATAATAATAATAATAATAATAATAATAATAATTATTATTATTATTATTATTATTATGTATTTTTGCACAATTTTTCTGGATTTTTTTTAACGATCTCTAATAACCTCCATTTGAATATTGGTCTCACAAAAAAATTAAATAAATAAAAAATACAGTACAGACTTTCATTACATTTTATTTTCCTTGGGCCTCAACTGCAAAGTTCTGCGCACTTTAGCTATTCGTTGCAATTAATTAAATGAAAATATAAATAAAAATAATAATACTAAATCACCATTTTGCAAAGAAAAGCACAAATCTTCCACGTCTCTTAGCAACATTTACCATATTTACCTCTCACTTCCAGGACACCACCACCACGCTAACCTTGAAGGGAAAGAAGATTCCCATTTGGGGGGGGAAAAAAAGTAATTTAAGGGTTTCAAAAATAAGGTCTAACCATATCAAGCAATGGGTCCAGTAATGGTAAAACGTTAGCTTTCTTTTATTTCAGACTTCTCGTGTATTTTTCCTCCTTAACTTCCAGTTTGTACATTTCAAATGAGAACAAAAACACAAACTGTACAGGTCTGTGGGAGTTAATTCACTGAATGAATGAAGCAGGTTTTAATTGTATATCAAGACCAACTGTTTATGGGAAAGCCATTTCCCTTGTCTGACAATTTAACATTTAAAAGGACGCTGCAGCTTTCAGAGGAGGACATAACCAAAAAGGGGAATTATTGCAAAAACAGTGATTCGACACGAATTCAGCGCAAATTTGTGGGATTACAAAGAAATATTGCCAGGAAATCCAATTTATCTCTCTCCTTCTCCTTCTCCGACTCTGGGCTCTCCATTATATCGAATAAACCAATAAAACCTAGACTTACATTCGCCTTAAACAACCTCAATGGGAGAAAGCGGAAGGATTTCTAATTCATTTGAATTATTTGTGAGGCTGAGTGAACAAGGTGCGTGATCTTTTTTTGGGGTAAAAAATGAAATGTACAACAAGCAAGGAGACAGACACTGCGCGCTGTGGAGAGGCGCACCAGCGATTTGTCAGCATCTAATCGGGATCGTGTTAAAGATAATGAATAATAGGCTGATATATACGTGTATGTACATATAAATACGCATGTGTCTGTATATATTTGCTGCCAAGTGTCGCAGTGGAGCAGACAAAGGCGGGCGCGCCGCGGACAAAAGATGCGTTGTGGCTGCCGTCGAAATATGAACCACCATTTTGATAGTCATAGCCTGTAGACCGACATTTCCTGTTGGTGCTAGAATGGTTATAGCCTGTTTCTGTAGATACAGATAGAGGAGTGGAGCCTGGTGAAAAGAGGCACACTGCACACTGCTGCTGCTGCTGCTGCGGTTCTCCATATTTGGCCATGAGTCGATGAAAAAGTGTGTCTGCAGGAGCCGCAATGGCGACAGCCGCACATGAATAAACAGAGCTGGCTCTGTGAGAACATTATTGGCTCTCCGGTTTCTGGGCAACTGCTGCACACAGCTCGCTGTTCGCTGTCCTACTTTAACCAGGCGACATTTTCTGCTGTATAGGTGGCTCAGACGCACACACACACAAAAAAAACCGCAAGCGAGAGACTGTAAAGCCGCTCTGACCTGCGTACAGCCTTGCCATGTTTCAGCACATGTTTAAATTAGATAGCGTTATTTACAGCGGTATGAAGCAGCCACAGCACCAGCTCTTATTTCTTAAGGCTGTCACCACTTATAGTTTTTTAGGTGTATCATATGCATTTTCGCGACAAATCCGCTACATATTCACTGACATTACTTCAAAATCCAAAGAAACGAACGCAATTACGCATTCATATTGCATACATTTAATCATCTTAAATTTGATCGATACATATTTCTGTAATTTCAGTGATGCCACAGGCCTCCAGTTGGTCCCACGCAGGGCTTTCAATTAGAGAACTGATCCTGCTGCTGACATGAGAAGCTGCATGAAACCAACACTGTGCAGGCTGCTGCTGCTGCTGCTGGGCTCTATGATAAAGGGGGAATGTGAAACATCACACTTGGTCTATAAATACGTTCCCCTGCTCAGCCATGTTTCAGTTTCTCACTGATGCATGACTGAAACGTTGTTGGTTTGAAGACTTGGAGACATACATATTCGTACCCTTCGGAGAGAGAAAGAGAAAGAGAGAGAGAGAGAGAGAGAGAGAGAGAGAGATCTGTACTCATGGGGTTTGAGGTTCCGGTTATAGCTTCACACATGATATCAGCCCAGTTTCACATCGTGGAATTGCTCACAGGTGTCTCCGGTTACCAGTTTTAGACGGGTCCCCTTGTTAGGATTAATCGATTGTTTGTTTTTGCAGTTCGACTTTCACAGTCCGAAATGCGTTTCTAATTCGTTAAATTAGCTAACGAATCTGCCAGTGGACAAAACGTTGACTCAAAAATCCGAGAGAAGAAAAAATGAGGCGTGGAAATTTCGATAGGGGTCGAGAACCAGTCCAGCTCCCGCGAATGGCCTCAATCGTGCACAGACACATTTTGCCATGAGTTTCATACAGATCTGTAAAGGCACCGTTACCTCTGTTATCTTTGTTTGTTCCAGTCATTAGTCCTTAAGGTTTAAGAATGCATTTCTCTGGTCTTTGTGTTGATTTTATGGAATTCCAAGCAAGAAACGCACAGAGACAAATCATGACTTCAAATTTAAAATGATAGCAGCCAGTATCACAGGGGAGATCAGCACATTTATTCTCTCAAAAACTGGAAAAGAAAGTGCTGGAAAACGTTTTGTTTTTCTTTTTAATTCAAACATATATGAAGAGGACATTCATTATTTGAGTAATCTAAAGCCAGATCTGGCCTACACCAACAAGCTTGCCCTGTTTCAGAGTCTTATTCCTTCTTAAAGTTGGCCGCAGTTCTTATTAACATTCTCCGATAGGCAACTCCCACCAGTGAACTGACATTCCAGGGCCTTCGTGTCTTTCAAAACTTTCAACTTGCAATCAGTTTGAGATTCCACTATGACAGGGGGAAAAAAAAACTATTTAGGTATGCAGTTCCAGACCAGAGTCCAGGGTACAGGCCAAAACGATCCAAGTAAAGACTGGAAGAGGCCCGCAGCATTCAGCAGTGTCAGGAAAGAAAGGTCAATATTTGAGAGTCCATGCAGAGAAGCTGAGCTGTGCACAAATATGTGTCTTCAGCTTTGCATTTGTGTAAGCCTAGACTTGTTTGTCTGAATTAACGTGGAACCGCTGTGTCATTGTCACACAGGCCTTCAAAGTAAAGTCCCTTATGACAACAAGCAAGCAGACATTATATTTAAAGGTCGTTACTGACGCAGTTCCCTGCTACGTTTTGCTGGTTTGTACATTCGTGATGCCTTTTCGTCCGGATTGAATCTAAGAAGTGAATCGCCGAGCAGCTTTTCCCTGCCCTTTTCCAGTTATGCTCGGTGTTTACATTCCTGCTTGGGGTCGAGCTGCAATAGAAAAATAATGCATGGGCAAGGTTTTAATAATAATACGAGTGACCGGTGCAGTTACGCAATACAGAAGGCCCTTTGTGCTGGATTGTTTATGATTATGCAACATGATCTGTTTTCCTATTCATGGTTCACAATCAAGTTAGTGTTTCTAGTGTTTAATGTTTCGTTCTTTCCCTCCGCGAGCAAAGTGATTTCAGGGGATCTACAGGGAAAGAACAATCATATGTGAATCATTTTGCTGGAACTCTATGGAAAATTCCATAAAACAAAATGAAACGTCTCGACACAAGAATATCCCCCAGTTCCCCCCTTGAGCAAATAACACATGCAACAAAATACCAGAAGTCAAATCTCTTTCTTTATTGTGAAACATACCATCCAGTGAGCTGCGCCAACAACAATATGTCAGCCAGCTCCTGGTATAACAGGCTTTATGACAATCATTTTCACCTTGAACGGAGTGCAAGAAAGACTGGACAAAAACAGAGGAGAAAGGAAGAAGAACGGCAGCACACTCATTCAAAGCGGTGGAACTGTTCAGTGGAATCGCTTGCAGCTTCTGATGCAGCTTGGAACTGTTTTGGAACGTCAATAAATATGAACTCTTTCTTCCTTTTTCGTTTTTTACTACTATACCATTTTAGCATTCTTACTGGTTTTGCATTAAATGTGCGTAGAAGGCCGTTGTTACATCCAACAGCTCTGATATTTGAATTTTCAGCAGCATAATCAGAGTAGCTCGCACTCGTTGCTTGTGAGAGGCAACGTTGAAATAAATCACAACCTTATCACGGCAAGAACCGGTAATTCATAACGGGATGTAGCATGTTTTATAAATGACGACATTTTCACAACGGTAACTGACCTCTGAGATGTGTACATGCCAAGTTTTATTCCTATTATGTGTCCTAAATAGGAAATGTGCAATAAAGATCGAGCTGCAGTGTGTGTGAATCACTGGCGTCTTTGCCTGATCTCAAGGAGAAGGAGACGGAAACGTTTTGGGACATTGTTGACACAGTCGAGCCTGTCTTACATGTGTCGCTGTGTTTACACTGTATTCAGACACACCTGCTTTTTAAATTGACACGGCTAATTGTTTTCCTGAAAACAAGCCACGAGCAAAACATGCAACGAAATATGCCAGTCGAGTCAAAAGGTACCTGTCGAAAAAACAAAAAGGATCCGTGAAGCTGTCGCGGCTAGCTGTTTTCTCCAGCAATGACACAAGCAAACGTATAAAATGTAAGTGCTTTCAATTTGATCTTCGATCACCATAAACAACTTCCTCTCGACCTTCTAATCAAGACCAAAATCAGAGATATTATTAATACAAAATATGTATAAACCTTCATACATCTCAGGTTTTAAGTTTGGTACAAGTATGAAACAACAGCAAAAGCATCCCATCAAGCTCCATTTGAAGAATAAACAGATTTTTTTTCTTTTTTTAGTGGGACACTTCCACCTGAACGCATTCGCTCAAATCCTCGAGGGCACTTACTTGGCTACAATATCACAGAGGAGTTACAGTATAAAACATTATAAGAAACATATTGGATTTGAATGATAAATTATAAATTTCCATATATACAAAATTCTGATGTTTTTACATATGCACATATAGACAGGGTCGTCCAATCAAGTCACTGGTAGTCCCGGATCATAAGCCGCTTCTTAAAAAGAAACATATTCCTTGAAGGTGACGGTGAGACTGTTCGTTGTGATGTCGGTGATGATGATATTTCCCATGAAGGGGGTCTGTTTTATAACAGGTGCTTCAGTAGATTTCTCTGTGGATTTTTGTGTGTCCTCTGTCGTGGGAGGTGTATCTTTGACAGTAGGCTCAGGCTCAGGCTCAGGCTCTGGCTGTATTTCTGTTTCAACATTCTTCTTAGCTTTAGGGCAGCTGAGGTCCATTGGCTCCTCTTGGCTGCCCATAGCCTCATAAGTGCATGTACTACTGTGTCGTGACCCGCTACAGTGGAGGTCCATGGGTTTGTCCTGAGGTGGTGTAACCACTGTGCTGGGCCCGCTGAAGCTCCTTGAAGTCAGGTATATTTTGGCAGCACTCCTGTCCTCCACAGGATCCGAGAGCTTTCTCTTCCGGTCCCCGGGAAAGGAAGGGATCCTGATCTGGTCGACAGCCGTTAGGGTTGGGATGTTGGTGTCAACGGGCCAAGACGTCGGCGGAGAGCTGGCGGTCAGCTGTAGGGGCAAATCATCCGGTAAATCCGCCTGACCGCGAGCCACTTCCGTGTTGTATTCCTCTGCTGTGCTTGGCGAAGGTTTGGAGAAATGCCTGTCCTTTGGGGAACACTTTATGGGATGCTCTGCGACAGAGAGGGAACTGCCGTTACAGAATTCTTTTGGGATCCCGTTCTCTGGGTGCTCCACCATTTTGGTTCTGTTTGCTGGATTGTTTTCTGATGGTTTGGTGTTTTGGGGTTTCTCTTCTCTTGACGACTCCCCATGTTTACCCTTTGTTCCGTGAACCTTGTTGCTATCCATATACTTGCTCATGACAATAACAATACGTCCGTTCTTGTTTTTATTCTTGATTATCTTCATTTTGCTGCTAATAGAACTTGGCAGGGTTGCATCCTTAGGATTAGGTTTAAGGGCATGCTCGCTCTCTGCCTCTTTTACAGCTGGTTTCCTCACTTCCACTGCCAGCTCTTTGACTTTGCTCAAGCAGCCCGTGTCTTTGTCCCGGACCCATTTCTGTTGCAGGGCCGGAGGTAAGTTCCAGCCAGGATTTGATGGTTTACTGGCCGATTCCTGAACCTTGACCACCTCTTTGAGCCTAGAAGCCTGTGTATCGTACATATTTGGGTCCGGCTCATAGTGGTGGTGCTTCTTGCTGTTTAGCTGGTAGATGAACTTCTTCTTGCTGTTGGCTAGCTGGTCAGCAGGGACCTCCTGGCTGCTGGGCTGGTACTGATGGTGCTTCTTGCTGTTCAGCTGGTACTGCTGAGGCTGGGACCGCTGGACCTGGATGAGATCAGACTTGGGGTTGACGTCTGCGTCCTGAGATGTTTCCTCAAAACCTGCAGGAATACTTGATCTTCGGGCAAATGAGGGCACCTTAAAGAAGAAACAAGACATTTAGCATTTCACCTACATTCATAATACTCTTACAATCAGCTCTGCGTTACAGTAATAACACTAACAATGGGATATGAATAAAAATGGAGCAGTAGTTTTCAAGTCCAAGTTGCGAACCCTGACAGGGTTATTTCCTTGGACTTGACACAGCTTCTCCAGAGGCACAAAGGACATTGCACAACTGTTTTCACTGGCAGAACATAATAAGTAAACTGACTGACATCTGTTGCGACATCACTTATGCTTCAACATTGCCAAATTCTGTAGAATTAACTATCCAATCAAGACTAAAGTTATAGCCTGACTACCACAATCCCGTCCCCTCCTCCTCCTGTACAGGGTGACCCCTCGGCCGCCAGAAGGGCACCGCAGCGGAACGCTCAAGGCGCTTTGGATGTGACCTTAGGTCACAGAGGTGCCACCAGACATGTCACGCTTTGGCCCTGATTGCTGGCCACGTGTGAGTCTGGCAGAGAGGTATGCCTCTTAAGACACTGACACTGCATAGCAATCCGCTCTCTCAAAATATATAATCACATTTGGCTCGGGACATGGCCCTGTAAACGCCTGTGCTGAGATAGTCAGAGCCCAGCAGAGTGCTACTTTCAGCCATGTATTTTTGTCTTGGGGAAACCATTTAAAACAGGGAAATGAAAGAAGACAATTCGCACAATCTCTTTAAAAGGCAAGCGAGTAGCTGTTTTGCATGAAAAGCTATTTAGAATCAAGGAACAATGCACGTGTAGGATAAATTAGTGCACCTAAGCAGTGTTTGCATAACCTCAGGCAACAAACCCAGTTTCATGATCATGATGCAGCCAGAAATCCAATTGTATATCCCTGTCCTCTCTTTGTCGCATCTATGTCTGAAAGAAACCTACAGCAGCTCTAGCACACCACTCCTCTTTTGACATGGTGTTACCACAGAGACTATTGTGTTGGCGATGATTCACAGACACTTACCTGAAGTAAAAGATGTTTTGGTTTTGGCCCCCGTTTACGATATCCCATCAACTGCTCCTGCCTCTCTCTGTGAAAACAAAAGATAATTACACCTCATTACATAAAATGTCTTAAGCCAAATCTGCCTTTTTAATATTTATATATACATATTGCTTTTTCCTTTCCTCCATATATCACACAGTGCAGGTTTGACATTTGGACTATTCCTTCATTTTCTCCTACCTATTCAAGGTCAAAAAAATGGAATTTTGATTCAGAGGACTAATGAATATCCACATGTGACCAGCTGCAAAGCATTA
The DNA here is from genome assembly GCF_963514085.1 of Chelon labrosus. Taxonomy (NCBI): domain Eukaryota; kingdom Metazoa; phylum Chordata; class Actinopteri; order Mugiliformes; family Mugilidae; genus Chelon; species Chelon labrosus. Next base: position 9,829,259 of record NC_140354.1, read on the forward strand.
TGATCCTTATTTGCATAGCTCTCCATGGTAATCGGCCCATTCCGTATTCTCATTATCCTGGAGAAATTCAATTAAGGCTACTGCAGGGAGAATCTCTCCCTGTCTTTCAAACATCCTCCCTTCTGCAGCCCACCCTTCCATTTCTTACATTCGATGTCTAATTAGGGTCACGGCGTACAAATGACATGGGGTAAACAGTGCACAGTTTAGTGCTTCTTGCTGATGTCGAAAACCTACACACCACCAGGTCTGTAGTACATGCACTTATGAGGCTATGGGCAGCTCAAAATACAAGGTAATAAATAACAGTTAACAACTCTTGTTTTATTGAAGGAGGACAAGGAAACGTGTAATTGTAGTTGTGCTGACTAGACCAAGCACTGAGCCATCTGTGAAATATTGCTCCCTGATATAAACCTTGACTCATCTTTGGCTCATAAATAACTGGCGGCGGATGAAGGCCAGCTGTACGCAGGCCTCACCAGGGTGTGCGCAAACCTGGCCTATTGTTGGCCTCTGGCTTCAGACGTTCGAACTATCGGGGCCGCCGGAAGATTGTCACGACGAACCGTCCGCACTGCTGTCATGTGTACGTTTTCAAACAGTGTCTAACGGAGTGACCCCTATTCACAGAAGATTTGGCAATTACAGACTCCCTCGCCGAGTCCCCTCCCCCATCCACTGGGAGCAGAGAGGAATCCACACACAGCGCAGAGGCAGCACTCCATGACCATCAGCACACAGCCAGACACACACACACACACACAGACAGTCAGCCAGCCAGCCAGCCAGGCAAGCAGGCAGGCAGGCAGGCGGGCTGCAGGGGAATATGAGAGCGGTACACTGGAAACGTTGAAGAGCACTGCGTGTCAATTAGCCTTTTCAGAGAAGCAAATTCCTTTCCCCAGCCATCCCGTCTTTACCCAGTCTCATGTGCGGCCTGCTGGCCTACAGAGAGAGAGAGAGCCTATATCTGAGGCCTAGTAGGTCCAGCAACTCAGACAAAACGCAGCTGAACTGATGAAGACTGACAGTCAATCATTTCTAAGTGCTTCCACAGGCCGGTCTTGACCTACGTTTGAAAATAGGTTGTCAGCGTGCGCATCCAAGGCTGGACATTCTGTTTCATTAAAGTCACAAAATAAACCCAGCTACAAACCATCTTGATGGATCAAGACAAGTGTTTATGAACGGTTCTTCTCTTGACTGGAAAACACAAGCAAAGTATACACTCACTTGCCATTTCACTAGGTGAAAACAAATGCACTCTTACACAACAGCCCTGCTCTAAATCCCTCTTCATGGGTGTTCAGTTTATGTTGAACCTGCATCAGTTGCCGCTAAACTGTTTGTATTATTTAGCGTAGCCCACTGACTAAATTGGGGTAGCCAAAATAATAGAAACATGTGTCACAATACAATTCAAAAGTACTACAAATGACAGCCTCCAACATAACAAAAAAAATACCAATGCTGAATACGATAACCTTCATGACGCTAAGATTTAGAGCAGGACCGTTTATATTAGAATGCATTTGCATTTACTATTGTACCTAATGAAGTGGCAGGTGAATGTAGAGCTCTGTTTTGCAGGCTCATGCCCATCCAGTCATGCACCAGACTGGTTTTGCCAGAACAAGCTAAGCTGCTACGCTGTGCTTGTGTAGTGATAATTGTAGTTTGATCTGCATGGGGTAGGTCTAGCACAGGCCTACGCTTCCAGGGCCCCTTTGGCTCTTCAGATTTTTTTTTTTTTTGACATAGGCCGGTGGAACCCACTGGTTCCCGGTGGACATAATATTTCTTATGGTTTATGCTGTACATCCATGCGTATTTCCATAGCAATGATTAGGACATTCTCATCAAATCCCGAGTCTTTCCCCCAGGAGAAAGTCCTGAGGGAAGTGTGCCTGTGTGCAAGCGCAGGAGAGGGGGGGTGGGGGGTTGCTCGTGTTACTAGAGCGCCCCTCCTCCCACGTCCTTATATGGTCATGGCAGAAGTGGAGGCTGCGCCGCCTCGTCCGAAGTCCACCTCTCTCTCACCTGTGTTGAAACGCGACCAGGAGACGCGGGTCAAGGATGTTTTCCTCTGGTTCCCATGTGTTGTATCTGCAGGGGAGGCGCAAACAAACTGTCAGCGAGCTGTCACGTTGGAACTTCCTTTTTTTTTTTTTTTTTTTTCAGGCTGACTCACAGGCCTCTGTCACACTCGCTCACACATTCCCACATCTTCACCACTGCTGCGCAGTCAGAATAAACAGGTGATGAGGCACGCCTCCAAATTCTGGTTAGAAATTTGTTGGTTTTTTTTTATTTCCAGGGGATTATTTTTAACCTCCGCCTCGTTTGAAAAAACTGTCTAGGGGGGGGGAAACAACGGCTATTCGCCTCACAGGGGGAAGCGTTAAACCAAAAAAAGAAAAAAGAAGAGTGGCTGTATGTGCTCTCCAAAACGTCCTCCAGCAGCGACATACAGTCGGCCATTTTAGCACCGCTGTCTCGTAAATTCGCTGGCAGAGCAGAAATAATTAAAACGGGATTACATGGCCGTGCCTGCACCCCCCCCCCCCCCTCCCTCGCATAAATTAGTGAAGGCATCCGCGGATACACTGAAACACATACCGACCGCGCTCTCCCAGCACACACGCACACACACACACACACACACACGCGAGCGCGCACACACACGTTAACCACCACAGCCTGTGCGCGCACTTGATGGATGGCATTTCTAAACTGTAACAACAATTTGTTACATAATGGCTGCACCTATGCTTATTGGAGATATGTATAGAAAGAAAAGCACGAGACTTACTTTGGAGACCATCCTCGCCACTTGACCAGGTACTCTATCTTGCCCTGTGATGGTTGAGAAAAGAGGGAAAATGGTGAGGCTCTAATCTGAACGCGATATTTCAAACGTCGGGTTTTCATCATCACCATTATTATTATTATTATTATTATTATTATTTTGCAAATGCGCCTCCGTTCTGTTACCTTCCGAATGCGCTTCTTTTCGATGCCCTCTACCGCAAAGACGTGCTCTCCGGCGGCAGGGAGCTCCATTCTCGGCTCAATCCGATCGCAGTAGGGACGGGGAGCAGGAGAAAAAGCAGGCTGCGCACCGTCGATGTGCCTTCCGCTCGGCTGCGTGCTGTGCGCGCTTGGTTGTTTTCCAGTCGTATCCAAATACAGCTACAATTCCCTCCACCTCTCTCGTCCTCTCTCACTCTCTCTCTCTCTCTCTCTCTCTCTCTCTCTCTCTCTCTCTTCTTTGCACACTCCACGGTGCTGGCAATGAGCATACGGGCAGTCACAGTGGTGCGGCTGCGAGCAGCTCTTTTCGTGCAGTTGCTTCGGCTCGGTGCATGACGTCAGGAGGGGAGGGGGAGGTGGAGACCTTGCAGGGAGGTTGGGGTTTTATCCCGAGCGTACCGGACTGCAGGAGGGATATCTGGAAATTCAAATCAATCACTACGTTACTGTCACGTGGTGGATTCATAAAATCCACTCGTGCAGTCATTCCGTTTTGTCCAGTAGTACAACTCTGGGTGACTGGTGTTCCTCTCACAGTTGATGCTGCCTGCCACTTAGGAGAAAAACAATTTTAACGGTTGACTTTTATTCAAGTATGTACACGGAGAAGCAAATGGCACCAAGCAAATGTGCATATGCGCCATATTAATTACTAAATGTAACATAACTGAGGACATTTTTAAAGATGCAAGACTGCACACAGGGGAGCTAGAATTCACAGTTTTGTCAGCGCCCATCCGCCCTCTCCTCCTGTGTCCACAGCAGTCAGAAACAGCCACTTGTAAACAACTCCCATAACAAAGATGGTCTCTCAGCCTTGGGAGTGACAGCACAGTGTCACCAAAGCTCTAACTATCACTCTGACTAAAGCTGACGCACAGACGGGGGGGAAAGTTCTCTTAAAGCTGCACAGTTATGGGCGACAGAGGCTTAGAGTTCGGTCTGCTAACAGTGCTGTGCAAATATAGGCCAAGCACGCTCTGATAGTCAAACCAGCGCCTCGTCCTCTGGGCTCGTTCGCCGTTGATGTGACACGCAGCAGAAGGTAGACTTATCAATCTACCTGTGGCAACTTTCTATTGGCAAACTCGTCCCAGAGCATCCCCACAGCCTGTTATTGGCTGAGATAGTGGCCGGGGCACGTCTGTCTGCGCCATGACAGTTTAAATCCAGCTGCATAAACCGAATCACCAGCGAGCATGTACTCTGTGCTGTAAATGTCATCCACATTAAGCCAACTGATTTACGGAGAAGGGGGGGGTCTTAATTAGAAACAGACGCCAAAACGCGCCTCCGGTGCGCAAAACCCAGGTTTCAGCGCGTAAATCGTGACCTGTGCGCACGGGTGCCATCAAAACGGGGGGGGATTCGTTTGTTTGTGGTGCATTTGTAATGTCAGGAGAGGATCTGTGCGCGCGCTAAAGCCGACGCTTTTCTTGCACTTAAAATAATTCAGCAGCAGAAGGGTTAAACGGAGCCTCTGAGCAGAGCGGCAGCGGCCAGCCTATTACATACAGGCACGATATATCTCTCCCCTGCCATATAAGGTAATGGACAAAAAGCGCCGAAATATTGCACTTTACACCCCCTACTTCCCGGGTTTGAGTCCTGAAATGGGTGCAACAGGGGGTTAAGACAGTGCCCGGTACAAATGTGCTCGATTGAAGCGTCACATTTGAGCGTTATTGCTGTTTTTTCCCCGTGCCCTTCATCCGCGGCCAAGGAGCGCATACGCCCTGCTTCCCTAGCAACAGCATAAAAGGAGAGAGAGAGAGTGAGAGAGAGAGAGAGAGTGAGGAGAGAACCCCCCCCCCAACACACACACACATAGAGAATTTAAGTTTGTGACAAACAAGCGAGCTCTCGATAAAATGGCACCGATGGAGCTGTCGTTTCCTCAAACGTTATTCTCTTAGCCCAAAGATGTTTCCGAAACGAAATGCACATTCAAAAGCACGGAGGGGGGGCAGAGCAAATTCGGGAGCTGCATGGGTTCACTGTCAGCTCTGTTTGCTCTCCAGGTACCCAAAATACTAATTAGGTCTCATTTTGTGTTTGTGCTGTCGGAATGGACGCACGAAGACAGACACAGAGATTTAGAGAATCCCCCGGCTCAGCTTCTCCCCGTGATCTGATCACAGCGCCGTGTAATCTCAACCAGAATATATCTGCCAATACTTGTGATCAGTACATTTAAGGTCGGTGGGATTGAGTGATCCTGCAGTGGTGTAAAAGTGAAACAGCGTCGCCCACACGCACGACTTAGTGTTATATTAATTTACAGCAGCGACGTGGCTCTTCAGGTGTTAGGGTTAGTTCTGGGAATTAAAACCATTCGTTCTCCCTTTAAAAATACAAATTTTCGTCAATCTAAAACAGGATTTATGGGCTATCTTCACCGGCCAACAGTTCCACATTGCGCCCAGATCGTGGTGATTTTATTTTTTTGTTTCCTGAACATCTTGGGAAGTAATCGTGGATCACACAATCAGATGAAAACGAGGCTCCGCAGTAATCATCATCTTTTAAAATCGGAATGCGTATTGAGTTGTCGCCCCACGGTCCGTGTGCTCTCTCTCTCTCTCTGTGGAATGCGCTTAGGTGAGCTCAGCTCTCTTTCACTTGTCCACCTGTGACTTTTTTTTTTTTTTTGTGGCACTCACCACAAAAGCCGATGGGTGGAAATCCAGCGTTTCTTTCTTTCTTTCTTTCTTTCTTTTTTTTTTTTGCAAGCGGATTCGATTTCCGAAAGAGTAATCTATGCAGGCATTCAAATAAAAATAATTACAAAAGAGAGACACGGGAAAATGAAACGATCAAGTGGAGACTTTGCAGAGAAACAAAGAGTCAAAAGAGACACTTCTCCGTGTTGATCTCTAATATTTGCGACATGAAAATGGCTCCCGGTGACGAACAAACGTCCATATTTAACGCTGTTCAGTCTTTAAAAAGCTGCCATTGTCTTTCATTTTGTGCATTTCAAATTTGTGCATTTGCTTTTTATTTTTTTCCTTTAAAGCAGAGTGTGCCTCCAGAAACTATGTTTATTTTGTCCTTGCCAAGGCCTGTCAAGGTCAAATGAGCCCTTATCTAAAACACGAGGATAAACTCAGGGTCACCCAGTTTATTTTTTCCCTCTCTCTTCTATTTGAAGGCACTCTTTTCAAATAACTTCTGGGGTTGTTTTATTTCAGCGTGGAGGCTGTTTTTACCCGTGGTTTTGCTGCCACGCGGCTTGAAAAAGCAGTTGCATGCAGATACTTTTATATTAAAACTAAAAAGTTTTCCTTGTGTTACAGGAGGCGGTTTCACGCGCCTAAATGTGTCACGTCTACGGCGTAGAGAGAAGAATGTTTGTGGAGGATATTTGCGTGTGTTCGTGCAGGAGGTGCCAGGGTCGGGTTAAGTCCTGATCTCTGGTCCGGTCTCAGCGGGACGCATTGAGAGCTCGGCCTTGCGACCTCTCTTCCGTCGCAATTTCTTTCAGAATTCTCCTTCTTGCACTGGGCTGCCTCGCTCACTGAGCCATCCACAAAATGGTGGCTTCTGGGGAAGGCCTCCTGCCTTTTCCCTCTTTGGCACCCACCGCCATCACTACCACCCACAGCGCCAGGAGTGCCAACTGGTGTGACGTGAGGAAAAGGAACGGTGTGGTGGAAAGGGGACCACATGGAAGATGAGGGATATGGAAACAGGAAAGAGGGAGAAAGACCTCTGAGTCGGCCACAGCCGAGCATCTGATTCATTCCTCCGCAGCGACAAGGGGAAAGAGTTGATTGGTTTAAGGGACAGAATGCAAGGACAGGGCGGAAGGAGGAGAAGGAGGAGGGGGGGTATTAGAAAAATGTTAAGAGGGCCTTCAGCCATTCTCACAGCACTCAGCAGGCGGTTATTAAGCTGCACTATCAAACAGGCTGATGTGGCAAGGACACGCAGATGAGAAACAAGCGTGGACCTTGGTTCTCCCGTCTCCACGCCGTAGCCGTCAACAGATTACGGAGACTCTAAATTACAGAAGGCAGAGGCTCTTTAATTAGCTACTGTAAATATGCTCTGTGAGTCTTATATACAAATGTGTTCGGACTAATTACGCCGTAACAAAAGCGATCCCTTTCCAGCGCCTGTATCCCCCTTCTGCTTCAGGTGCTAACACAGAAATCTCCCGTTTCCTTTGTCTGCCCGTGACATGTGTTTAATTATGATAATTGTAACAAATGAAAGCTATTAGGAAGTCATTCATCTTGGGCGCCGCAGATTTGAATGCGCCGCGAAGATTGTGTGTGTGTGTGTGTGTGTGTGTGTTTGTGTGGTGGGTGGTGGAGGGCAGCGGAAATTCCTCCTCCAGTGTCATTGTCAGGGCCATTGTTGCACCGAGGGCGACAGGTCTGCAGCGAGGGGTGCTCCTCTGCCAGGGTGGCCCCCCTACGCTCCCACCCCACCGCAGCCTCTCCCTCCCTCCCTCCCTCCCTCCCACCCTCTTCTTCCTCTCTGCGCCCTACCGCTCGCTTCTTCCCCTGCAAGGCTGCCGACGTGTGGGGTTCACCCCCACCTCTGCCATCAACACCATACGCTTCCCCCATTGATTCCCCTCCTCTCTCTCTCTCTCTCTCTCTCTCCCCTCTGCCCGGGAGCCTGAGCAGGAGGTGGGGGGTGCATGGAGACCGGGAGAGAGGGAAGCAGGGGGGCATACAGAGCACCAGGCTTCCAGGCGGTTGGTAGGGGTGAGGGCCAAGGCCAGAGCAGGAGGAGGAGGAGGAGGAGGTTGCGGTGCAGTGGAATTCTGGCAGATTGTGGATGAGCACACAACTTGGCGATACTGTATTGAGCTGGAGCATGAGAGGCAAGGAGGGCGGCGCGGCTCTCTGACTGACGGTCGGGCGAACGGCTGCACCTTTCTGTTCAGCGCAGTTCTCAGTGGTACTGCGGAAATATTTGCTCAGTGGCGGATACTCCAGCTTTGTGCAGCAAAACACAATGGCAAGCTTTTTACATGAAGCGCAACACAATAGCGGGCACACAATTGCATGCTTCAGAGAACAATGGCCGAATGATTGTGCAGATTTTCGGCCGATCCAAAGCAAGAAGTGGTTTTCTTTCTGGACGTGGTTATTTTCATCAGCACGGGGACCTCACAGCGGCAGACGCAGCTCCTCTAAATGTGCCCGAGACCCGGCTCTCAGATTTAGCTCCCTTCAGTCTAATGCCGTGCTAATGATGAGTGACACAGGCCCTTATCCTGAGAGCCCTTTCCTCCTCTCTCCTCCCCTTCCCCTACCACCCCGTCTCCCGGGAACAGCTTATTTGCCTGTTTTTAATTGCGTTTTAATTTACATGTAAGCCTGGAAGCGCTGCGACGAGGAGCCCCGTCTTCCCATTTTCTTCTCCTTCCCCATTTTTTTTTTCTTTTTTTTTTCTATCTCCTTCCCCTCGCCGCCGGGGAATCGTGAAGTGCAGCTTTTACAAGAGGAAGAAGGTGGCTAGATGGAGCAATAATGCCTTCCAGATCAGATCACAAGCGAGCACAACACACCGTGGCAGAGAGAAGAAAAAAAAAGAAGAAAAAAAACAAACAGGCGCAGGTTCCTCTTTATGGGGTCAGCATCGGTTCAGGAGCAATCAAGTGTCCGGGGCAGATAGAAACACGACAAAGAGAGAAAGAGAGAGACGGGAGGGGTAATGGGGAGGGTGTTGCAAGTTGATGATGAAGCAGCCATCTCTCCATAAAAATGTAATAAGAGGAAGAGTGGACAGCGAGCTTGCAGATAGACAAGTATAATATGCTCGACCATCTATATGGAAATTCAGCCGTGCAGGCTTTCACCCCACTGCTTCTCTTCTTTTCTTTTTTTTTTTTCTTTTTCATAATTCACTTTTGCCTTTGATTGGCTGCGCGGGGAGCAAAGAGAATAGGAGGAGCGGGGGAGATAAGGCGAGCTTTCTTTACTTGAGCAAAGACCACATCAGGGATTTGGTATTCAGTTTAGAGCGAGATAATCAAGACGCCGACGGAGCGTCTGCCATTTCTTACAAGGAGGGGAAAAAAAGGTGACAGCCTCTCGCAAACTGCCTTCGACAGCAGTTTTTAAATCACAATACAAACAAAGACACTGCTGCTCAATATTATCTTTTGTTTTCCAGCTCGCGTTCTTATGCCTTCTTTGGAATTTTTCACATTCCCGAGCTTTGCTTTCAGAAATTCCAGTCTCTCCATCTCGGGCTCTTTCTCCCTCTCTGTTCACATTTGCATTAAACTAATCTATAGAAAACTTTTCAGACTATAAGCCATCATGCCCACGTGACCGCATAATCACCTCTCGCTGCCACAGCGATGGCCTACGGCAAGCCTGTCAGGACTCATATAAGCGGGTCTGGCACCGCGTGTGCCTGTCAGTCATCGCTCTTGAACGCGTGCAGCAGACATCGTGAACTCAACACAGGAACTCGGTGTGCATGTGTCACAGGTACTGCAGCTCACCACATCAGAGCGAGAAAGGCCTCTTCCTGAGCACTACTGCACAGACAGCCCTTTGTCTGCTGCATGTCCTGTATTGTCCCCCCCCCCGCCCCCCCCCCAACACCCGTCTCTGATGCATGCAAGGTCCTGTTGTCTCTGCACCGTGTGGGGCAGGAATGTATTAGATGACGCCCCTGCACTAATACAACAATTGTGTTTGGGAAAGAGAAGGGATTCTTGTTATTTCACGTGCGCGCACGAATCCTGCACAAAACGATGCACAAACGATGCACAAACACACGCATGTGTCTGTCAGATGAAAACCTTCTCTGGAGTCGTAGTGGAAGGCTTCATGTTCTTTTGAGGTATTAAAATGATTGCAGTTTTGAACCGTGCAAATAAACAGATGGTCTTAGACAACTTGTTAAATTTATAAGCCATATTAAGATGCACGATCACTTTAAAAAAAAACAAGCAATTTACAACAATTTATTTCACAGTGAAACTGAGCGAAACATTAAGTAATAAATGATCCTTTTAGCGAGAGACAGGCGAGTTTTATGTTCAGTTTTTATTCAAGCTGCGCAGTGATCTAAACTGAAAGTGAGCTAAATTTGGTTGGAAAGTGAAAGTTCCTATGTGATATACATACACTCACTTGGAAGTTCATTAGGTACACTAGTGAAACAATGCTTTCTAATATAACAGCGATGCACTTAATCTGAGCTTCACGTACGTTCTGGTATTCAGCTTTCATCTAAAACAGCTGACGGAGCCGCTGATTCAACTCCGTTTTCACTTTGGAGGCTGCGATTTTGTTGTACCGACACGTGTTTCTATTCGTTTGACAAGCTAATTTCAGTCGGTGGGCCTGGCTAAATGACTGAAACGCATTTGTGTTTAGTTCAATCCTGTTTAACGGCACCACACACTACATCCTCCATAACGATCAAGCGGTTGAATCGACACCTTTCTGGTGCAGCGTCAACACAAACTGAACATTATGACAGTCATGAAATAGGATTTAGTGCAGGACTGTTGAATTAGAATGCATTAATTTTCACTAGGGTACCTAATGAACTGGCAAGTGAGTGTATCTCAATTTGATGAGCCTTTCATTATGGAGTGTGTGTGTTTTCAAAGAACTATTATAGTATTAGTGCATTAAAACCAGCGTTAGAGCCAACATGGAGTCCTGTCCATACTGACTGTAATATAGTTCCAGTGATGGAGGCAGTGGTCTTGGTTTTGGCTTGACCCTCGAGTATGAGCCTTACAAAATCTTTTAGTACAAGAACTCTAGAGGATACCCATTTGATTAGTCTAAGTCAGACTTGACCTGCCTGTTATCCGGAAATACCTTCATGCCACATAATTTTATATAAATGTGGTCAACTCCACAGAAGTGTATAGTAAGTAGTCAAAAAGAAGGCTTAAAGGGGAACTACTGTTTTTTACAACCTGGATATTTCTGGCATATAATATGATCGTTTACTCACCCATATAACTTTGGTGTCATTTTTAGTCCTTCGGAAGATATTTAGATCCAGCGAAGCGCCGCGTATATCCATATAGTGGGAGTGACTGGGGCACCGAAATGCAGCCTCTAAATAACGCATTATCTGCCGGGAAACTCGTTCATTTCAGCAATATTTCGTTATGATACGCTAGTGCTATTCCCCGTTGAGTCCAGAGTTTCGTGGCAGAAAATGCGTTATTTAGAGGCTGCATTTCGGTGCCCCAGTCACTCCCACTATATGGATATATGCGGCGCTTCACTGGAGCTAGATATCTTCCGAAGTCAAGTCAAGTTACACGGGTGAGTAAACGATCATATTATATGCCAGAAATAAGGTCCAGGTTGTAAAAAACAGTAGTTCCCCTTTAACATTAGGTGACGCAGTAAATTTTAGGCTACAGTATTTTTCAGACCGAAAGTTGCGCGGTCGATGGGAAGATAATACGAAGGTAAAGCCTTCTGTTAACTTTGGGTGAACTTCGAACTGCAGTCTGTTACATTAAAACTGAATTAGGAGCAGATCTATATTCTTGAGTGGTGTGAAGAGGTGGATCCATTAAACAGCACCCAATGCATATGCAAACATGTATTTAAAGTATGTTCAGTATACAGGCTCAGAAAATATACGTATACGTAACTACATATCAGCATGAAACAAACCTGATGTGACAGGTGATTTGTTACCATCTGAGGTGTTGTACTTTAAAACCTAAAGCACAAGAGCTTTCAAAGAATTACTCTACAGGTTATTGGATGAACCATCTGTCCGTCATTATCTGGGCTAACCTCCACCATCAATGTGACATTGTAGGACATTGCAGAAGACAAAACACCAGATTCTGTTGCATGAGGAGCCTTGAAGGCTAGCAAGCACTGTAGTCAACTTTTAGCACACAAAAAGGCACTGTTGAGGTACCTTTATTCCAAACTGACAGCAAAGAACTATAGACTGTGACACCACCTCACATTAACTCATGTGTCTGGACTGAAAAAAAATGTTGCGCTTGAACAAACCACAAAGACCAACAGCCTGCGGGCACATACGTTCTGCACATGCACGAGAGGAAATACATCCCCACACCAGCAGTAGTCTTCCTTCAAACGGGGAAACCGGAAGAGCTGCTATGAACAGGGAAGCTAGGAAGGAGTCCTCTGAATCTTGCTGATCAGTTGGTCTAGAGTTTATTAATTCCAGATGATTGTTGTGTTGTGAAAACACTCCTGTACTTGAATGTCGAGATCAGACGAACATTCGTGCCCTTCCAACTTTCGTTTATTTCCATCACTTCTGTTTCTCTTCACGTTTGCCGGGCTGTCAGTCAGAGAGATCTCTCAGACGGACTCAACTGACTGCTTCAGCCGGCGGTTCAGCGTGCTAAATTTAGCTGAAAATCCTCGACGGGGGTCTGACAGGCGCCAGTGTACACGCCACCAAAGCTAGGGCCATGGACACTCACAGATGGCCCCGACACAAGCGAACGGCTGACCGCCAGATTGAATCGTCACGGCCTTTGAGAGGGACCCTCGTCACACCCAAAACAAAAAGCCATAGCTGCAAGTAGTTCCTCACAGGGCGCTGATTGGTCCACATCTCTGTGGATCAGCCTCGAGCGAAGAGCTTGAAACCCAGCAATATGGATTTTTGCGTGATCTCATGATTTCATGAATCACAAAAATCCAGCTACACTATGTGACTTTAACTTCTGAAAGAAAACTTTAGCCATTCAAACTAATTTAAAACACCAACATGAACCCGTCTTCCAAAAACAGAGCAGCTACATTTTGAGATATGTTTTTTTGCTACTTCAAGAAACAACTTTCCTAAATGACTTAACCCCCACCTTAAAACTAAACCAGGCATCTGTCTTACCAACTTACTGAGCGATATGAATACGTTTGGATTAATTGTTGGAGCCTTATGTAAAGAGAATATAAACAACCAGGGTCTCTGGAGAAGCCTGATTCAGCAAAGCTTAAGATAATTCACCAGCTTCTTCTTTGTCAGGCATAAGACGCATGCAGAAGATTGCCTCGCTTACACCCAGCGCCCCGCGTGTTCCAATTCGATATGGCTCCTCCGTGATATATCTCTCTTGTCTTCGTGTGATGGTTATTTAAAGGGAGCCCCATGGATTTTCTCCCCCGCACAACATAATAGCAAATCAATAGCGCAGGCCATATGGGCAGAGCGGGGGCATTTCATAGAGCGGTCTAACGGATGGGAGACCAAATTGAACCGGAGCCTCGGCAAAAAAGGGAATAAATGGCTTTTAAAACTGCATTATAAAAATAAATGTTTAATCATTCTTGCCATTTGTGGAGATGAATGCGTAATACTTCGTGATCGCTGTGGCATATGTTTTGAGAGATTTGCCTCCTGAAATTCGAAATGACATTTAAGTAAGTAAGTCAGCCACTTTTGTGCGTCTGTAATTAGTGTGCGTCAGAACACATGAGAACTAGGCTGCTGAGTGTGCTGATGTACCTGAAAGGCCGCTATGGTGTCTGTACACGTGATTATGCGTGTTTTTCCGATAACAAGGCGTGTCCGCCATGAGACAGCTGACATCATGCTCTGAGCCAGTGGAACGGTTTTTCCACTGACAGTTTTATGGAGTGTGTTTGTGTGTAGGACGGTTGTTGTCATGACTTACGGACTGGACAGGAGTTTCCTTCTGGGCCAGAAGACAGGACTGGTCATTCAGAGCAATGCCGTTCAGGGTGGAGGGGCAGGAAGCCTGAAATCAAAGAAGAGGTAATCGAATGTCCACAAACCACCAACTATGACAAAGACACAGTGAGAAAGGAGACAGCTGTGAAAAGACAAGATGCCCAGAGGTCCTCTGTGTTAACACTTTCCATTCTGTCAGTCGGAGCCTCTACCATTATCTGGCCCTTATCTGCGCCGCAGCTCACAATCCCTCAGTGACTCACCGCGGCCTGATGTGCGGCAAACCTGGATTTGCAGGAGGAGGGGAGGGCTGAGGATCGACAGCAAATCTTGCTTAATCATTCCGATAGCCGCTGGGTGTGAATGAAGGATGTGGATGCTGCGGGTGGGAAACGAGGGAGTTACGCTACATTTCCAGATATGATGACAGCTGAAGTAACACTTTGTGACTGTACAGCTTTACCCCGCACTCCCACACTGACAAAGGGGAGGTTGTCTTGCTTTAGTACAGGGCTGGAGAGCCCTTGACATTGGCAAAGCTCTCGCCAAACTCCTCGGGTCACGGCCGGCGCTTGTTTTAAAGAGCCCCTTTTGTCTTTGTTCCGCCTGAGAAGCCCCCGGGTGACTAACAAGCTGTCAGCGTGATCCTTTTTTTTTTTTCTCCGCTTTTTTTTTTTTTTTTTACAGATCAAACCTAATGAACCTCTGATTTCTGTTTGCATTGATTTGCGAGAATGAAAATGGAAAACATGAAGCATTCCCGGACGTGAAAACAAAACCCACCCTTGAGCACGTACCCACACACACGCGCGCACACACACAAAAAAAAGAAAAACGCACAATTTCTCACACAAACACACACTTCACTGGCTGATCTGAGTGTAATTTCATAGACGAGAATTGTCTCGTTTTGCCATACCACAGATCGCGGGGTGTGCTTCACACCTCTGCAAAAAAAAAAAAAACTCCACACAAACTATGTACGTGTGAGTGTGAATGTGTTACACACATGACATGTGATGAGGCTAATTTCATACATACCGCACACAGACACACAGAAGTACATTCTGATGCTAAAAGTGAATTATGGAAGAGGTCACCGCTTCATTGGCTTTTCTCGGGCGCCAAGACAAACTCAATTCTGCAGATGCCGCGTTGCCTGGGCTCTCAGAGTCTATCAGAGCAGTGGACGACGGAAAGAGCCGGGGGGGGGGGGGGGGGCTTCATTCGGGAGGTGTGATGCTAATCTAACGCTTTTGGGCTTTAAAGTGAGGACAGTAGCTGAACTCACACCTCCCCGCCTTCCAGCTGAATCTGATTTGTCACTTATGCATGCATATAAACTTGCTCAAAGGGGCCGGCCGACGTGCGACTTTTTTCCGCCATATGCATTGTGTCTCAGGAGACAGAATGATCCGGCACACGTGCAATTGCAGCTTCAGACCGCTTCTTCAGGACCACTTTTATAGTCACCATTAAGTCCGTTTCTGTTAAAGTGATTATTCTGATACACAATTTCCATCATCTATACCCAAGTTGAAACCCAACTTTTCACTCGTGTCTTCTACCCCTCCATCAGACAGCGCAGCTGCAGCACTGGCACCAATGAACGGCCAATTTCAAGAAAAGATTGACAGCAAAGGGGCTGATTAAGCAACGATGACGCCTCAGACACACGACCCAGAATTTTACCGCGAAAGTATCGATAGAAACGGCCGCATGAGCGATTGCATCAGCCGGATTATTGATGCGTGCGCAGTGGAGAGGGTGTAATTAAATAGCCCCCTGTGTGCGCTCAGGTCACCCTGATGGCTATCAGCAATAAACAAGAGTCGGACGGAGAGGGGATTGAGATCAATGCGAGGGTGTCGGGTTTCAAAAGTGGAAATTGCGGCTTGTGCGCATGAGCTGAGTATGAGTTAACTGGATCATAATCTATGATGAAATGTCAGTTTAAAAAAAAAAAAAAAAACAACTGAAAGAAATCACAAAATGTTGAATGCTGATGATTAGCTCTTCATATGAACTAATTTTCCGTCGTGTTTTCAGGTCACACGAGGGTCCAGGTCTTTTTCCCCCTGGGCCCGTACGGTGACCTCTTCCATCATCTGCAGCAGAGGATGACTTTGATACCTATTTCAGCGCCTCATCTCATCCGTCTCCCGCGTCGCTCCATTGTCTGAGGCCGCATTTAAATGACAGTGATACATGCGGCACATTACAAAGACAAAAGGTCGACAAGGCCCATTTTTGCTCGCATAAAAAGCGTGACAAGACCATGCCGCCGCCGCTCGGCCTCATAATGCTGCATAAGAGAAAAAAATAATTTAATAAATAAAAATTCACGGGAGCAGGGAATTTATCGGGAACAACTGAAACGGCAGCATCCAGAGACTTAGCCGGCTGAGGTGTGCGCAAGGATCCCATTAAAATGCACTACAGAAAATGAGATTTGGGGCAGCCCTGTGAAAAACCATGCGTGTAATCATCTCTCTTCCCCTCTCAGTTTATCTGCGAAGGATTTGGAGGGGGCTTTGGTTCCCCACCCTCTTTGCCCCACAACCTCCCCCTCGCACATTAATATTCATAGAGAAGATTCTCTCCTTGCTGTCTGTTGCCGCCTGTAGCCCACAGACTTGGCTTATTAGGCATCTTAAATATGGCTAGCAGAGTTGCTGCTGGGAAAAAAAGCTATCACAATTTTCATGGACTGCCTGTGCAGACTGATAGCGTCAAGGCGTTACATGGCACAAAGTCATGTCATGAACCCGCGGGTTGTTTCCGTAACTGTCAACTGTTTGTGCGTCCTCATTATCAGTAAAACTTGTGACGCGCGGGTTAATTTGTCTGTTGCAAATTTGTTGCCATGTGCTGAGAAACAGCAGGTTGACAGTTCAGTGCTGCAGCGTGAGTTCACACGGCGACTGGTTGGTCCTGCGGCTTGTTTTGGTCAAAGCCACCACAGCGGTGAGTCAGAGTGAAAGAGATCGCTCCACTTCGCGCTTCCTGCCTTGGTTCACGATGAACATTAAAGAGAGAGAGAACAAGGTGACTCATGTCTCCCATGAATAACCTCAGTAATTACATGCTTAAAGTCATCTAGTCCACCTTGCAGATCTCTGAACAAGCTCCACGACGACGACGTATCAAATAGCCTTTCCTTCTCTCGGGGTCACTTTTTTCCAAACCACGCAAGTTAACGGTAAAAATGTTTTTATAAATAATTAATCTCAAAGTCTTGTCTCCTTTACTTCCATCCACATTTCTCTCCCTATTTCTTTTTCTCTGTTAGAGGATCAGGTGTGACAGAGACCAGATGTTGGCCTACATGCAAAGCATACATGATATTCAAAACCTCCAGCTGTTCCTCTCACACACACAAACAAATTCGTATCCCTATCACTGTGAGGACAACCCATTGACATAACGCTTACACCTAACCCCCTAACCCTCTAACTTTAGCGTTTCCCTAAAACTACACCTTAACAAGTTTTAATCCTTAAAAAGTTGTGGGGCCCAGCAGAATCGGTCTCCTCAACTTAAAAACAGCACCACACACACATAGTTCACAGTTCATACAATGTACGGTCTTATTCAACAAATACAGCAACTCTTCCATAAATTCTAAATATCCATACAAGTAATAATCTTCTGTTTTGCTGTCAGAAATAGGACAATTCAGCATTTATCACCGGGCTCATGCTTAAGGTGGTGGTGCAACATTTCACTGAGAAGTGTCTCTAATTTTTTTGCCCTTTCCATTTGCATACACGTGGCTGTAAACCCTTCTTGGTATTATGCAGTCCAGTACTACAACACCAATATCTAAAACCTCATTGCATATTATCTTTCTGTTACAGTGGAAAAAAGAATTACAAGCATCATAAAAGCGGACACTATGGCAAATGATTGCCTTTGCAGGTGCTATGTAACAGAGATTATTATGCACAATTAGCTTCAAACTTTTGCATTTTGCCCTCATTTCACGCTACAGATAGGCAGGAAACGCGCGGCGAAGGCAACAAAGTTCTCATGCAAAACCACAAGCCTCAGTGGCGCCTCAGTAATACAAATGTTTCTAAGTATACCAGAAGTAACACTTTGGTACAATGAATGTAACTGCATTAAGACTAATATAGAAAACCGTGGTGACTGCACAAGCTGACACAATGCTCAGTGCATTGTACAGGCAGACAAAGCCCAAGTCATAAACACACAGATATGTTTAAATGTCTAAAATGTTGGCCAAAGCCTCTGCAAACATTTGTCTGTGCCCTATCTGACACTCTTCTCCAGAATACACTTGAGAGAGTAGAGTGCAGTACTTTGTACTCCCTCTCTCTCTCCCTCAGCACTCTCCTCTTTCACATGTAAATGAGACTTTAATCTCCGCTGCTCTAATAGACAACCATGGCAACGGTGGCAAGCCTAATGAGGCAGAGGTGCAGGTTAAAATCTGCCTGCATGCTAGCACTACTCACACGATCAACAGTTTAAATAAACACCCACGGTACGGTTTCTCTCTTTCTATCACACACAGAGGTTCATACAAACAACAGACAATGCAGGCAGAGCATTCAAAAAATACACTGAAAACATGAATCAGGGAGAGGCAGGTGGCACCAGAACGAGGGGCAAGCACCTTAAGCCACAAACACACATGCAAATATTGCACGCATACACCTATCCACTGCTACACCGCCTGTTACTTTATCACTGTCGCTCACTGCTTTACTGTATTAACAGGACACCACTGTCCAGAAGCTCGCTCATTTTTTAACGTTTGCATGCTGAAGATTTAAAGCCTTTACAAACAATTGTTGTGCTGGCTATCACAAGGTCAACAGAACAATCAAATGTTGTGGACAGAAAGAACCAGTCAACTCAGCGATAAGAACCCACTAGGATATAGAATATATACGTACCCTGGAATAGAATAATATATTCTGGAATCTAGGAAATTTACATATTCTATTCTAGAAAAGAATAATTTAGTCTGGAATCAAGGATATGCACATACACTGTTCTTGAATAGAATAATTTAGTGTGGAATTGAGAATGTATACATATTTATTCTGGAACAGAATACAAATATGTTTTACCAATCCAATGAATTAAATAGACGAACCCTCATACCTGATTTTAAAATTGTTATGTTGTTACCATTCATTTTTCATCTTTAAAAATGCCCAAAAAAATTAGCATATGTCAATATTTTTCTGCTTTTTTTTAAATAAACACACAAAATTTTACAATTTTGCACAAAATTTTATGCCTTTATATGCCAGTGTTTGTGATGGCATCAAAAATTTCTCGTAAAAAAAACACAAAAATTATTTTCAATAATCTAAATGCAAAGTGGATTTTTCTTGGGGGGATTATTATAGCCTTGGATATGTCAATGATTAGTAGCAACATTGATTTTGATGGATTTTTTTTTGTTGTTGTTTGTAGTGTCAGATTTACAAAAATTGTTACCATTAAGAGATAAAAGTATCCTCTTAAATGCCATAAAATAGCATATGTTAATATTCTTTTCTGCTTTTTGTTTACATAAAATTTTTAATCAACTTCAGTCCTAATCATAAATACCAAATGTTGATTAATTACATAAGTTTGACCCTTTATATGTTAGTGTTTGTGGTGGTATCACAATGCCATTTAGGAGTCCAGGATCATTCTAGAAATAAAATATAAATACAACATATGATGTTGTTTATTTTCAACAAACAAATATTAAAAACAAATTCGGAACATGGCATGAAGAATGTTGTAGCGAGTGTCTGTGCGTGTGTGTTCATGTGTGTGAGTTACGTTCACTCTCACACACAGGAACTGCAGCAAAGGCACGTGTGAACTTTGCAAATGTCTTTTCTACACTTGCAGCAGATGCTGGTGGCCTTCCTTCGTTGCGCAGTGCACTGCATACACCGTCCCCTTTTGGAGGGACCTGGGTACCACTGTCCTCCCTTCGCTGTCGTGCTTCAGCCGCTCTGGCTGTGGAGCTTGGGTGCTTGGGGGAGCCGCTGTCTGCGCTGCATGTGCGGCGTGACCGATGCCATTTCCGGCTCCTCGAGGAAAATTCGATGCTTATATAGTTTTCTCTGGTTCCAGGTTGGATTCACAGCCATCCACAGCATGAAAGCGTTGAAGGCAATGAACAATGAACTGAAAAATGTAAACAGAAGCTGAAAAAGTGAACAGTGCATTATATGGAATATATATTCTTGACTCCTGTCAGCTGTTGAGGAGTCTGATGGCAGTGGGGAAGATGGACTTCTTCAGTCTCAAGGTCCTACATTTCACGCTCCTGTATATCCGTCCTGAGGGTAGGAGTGTGAACAATCCATGTTGGGGGTGGGTGGGGTACTTAGTGAGGGAAGCAGCTCTCCTGTGGACTCCGTGCTTATAGATTTTCTGCAGAGAGGGGAGTGGAGTCCTGGTGATCCACTCAGCAGTCTTCACCATTCTCTGCAGGCGTTTTCAGTCCACAGACTATTCTTCCTCATCACATCTGAATACATTATTAATTTTTTTTAATAAACTAAAGAAATATTGAATGATAAATACACTAAATGCATCTCAGATATGCACATAAATCCAGTAATAATAAAGTGTGTTTGTAATTGCACATACCTTATTCAAGTTGTCCACACCACCTTTACAGCTATTGTAGTCCAGTATTATTTTCAGCTTCTATTGGGCCTGGTTGCTAATGGCTGGGTCCCGGAGTACGGTGCTGAGCAGCAGGACATTTTTGCCACGCTTTGGAATGTAAGAGATGGCTGTGTGGGTTTTTGTGAAGCAGAAGGGGGAGGAATGGAGGTCCCTTTGCCTCATCTTGAGTAGAACCGGGGGAAGCTCTGGCTTGTTGCATCTTATTGTCCCAACCAAGCCCATCTTACGCTTTAACAACTCTTCCCCAAGTCCATATGACTTGGAAAAATTGGCACACGTCTCCGTATGCCCTGCCAGTCCTTCAGTCAGCTCCAGGACCTCAGCCCGTGTCAGGCTATCACTGAACTGCAGCTTGGAGGCTATTATTTCAAATTTGGTTCAGGACATGGTGGCTGGAAAGATGGTACACCCAAACTTTTCACTCCACGGGGTGCAGGTGCTATCATCCCATGAGCGGTAAACCCCGGCCAAAATGAGCAGGCCGAAGAACGCCTCCAGCTCTGTCTTGTCAATATCTCTCCAGGCTTGTATGGTGCATCTCCCCTGCAGGTCTGTCATAGTCAAGATGAGCTGGATAATATCATCAGTCATGAACAGATCCCAGCAGAATATCACCTGATCCATGATCCGGGCAATGGCATACCGTGTCGGTCCAGGAGGCAAACAGATGGAGTGTTTCGGAATGAGAGGCTGACCAGGAGACCTGTCGATTTTTGGACGTCCATTCTGGAGTTGCTGTCTCCTCACCCTCTTCGTTGACCTCCGAGCCGTCATCTGAGCTGTAGGGAGAACTGTATTGTATGGAGATCTCCCGTTCAGCGTCAGAGGTATCTTCCGGGGACAGGGAGTATGGAGACAAGGCTTTGCATCCTTGAAGCGACATGGCTTGTTCCAAGACTTGTAGTACGTTGAATCTACATCTCTTGGGGAATCTGTGCACCATGATAGATTCCTCAAGAGAATCTATATATAAAGGCTTAAACTTATTAAATGAATCAAACATTTGGTATTTATGATTAGGACTGAAGATGATTAAAACATTTAAAAAAAATATTAACATATGCTATTTTCATGGCATTTTTGAGGAGGACATTTTTGTCCCGTAATGGTAGCAATGTAACATTGTAATTACAATTAACTAATTACATAAAAATCAACGTGTTAAAAAAATTAACACATTTAATCGCAGTTTGCGTTCCAAACAACGAGGAACTTTTGTCAGTACACGATTTCCTGGTGCACCGATTACACTGATGCACATGTCAGAGCTCGGCTAATGGCTACCAAAATGGAGGAAAGCAGGTTGCTAGGACTGATAGAAGGAAAATTTTATTAAAAAAAAAAAAAAACTACCTGATGGAAGCCTTGATAAAAGCGGGGTTTTGTGCAAATTGTGCCAAAAAAAAGAGTTTGCATACCACTCTACGGTGCCATCTAAATGCAAAGTATGTTGCAGTGAGCACAGAAACCGCCGGAGCTGTTAGCACTAGCAGTCCTGGTCCGAGTACGGACAAGATGTGTCGGCAGCCCAAACTGTTTTTTTGTTTTGTTTTGTTTTTTTACCATTTAAAGTCAATACTATTCTGAAAAAGTACTTAAAGTACTTAAAATGGCACTTTAACTGTAGGTCTCTTCATTTTTGGCCTGGGATATTTTCTTTCTTTTTCTCTTCTCTTTGTTTTTTTACTGTTTTGAATTGAAATGCAATTAAATCCATTTTTCCAGACATTAAAAGATTTACAATATTCATGTCTCTGTCCATTATCTGAATCAGTCATCCACTAAAATCCATTTAAATTTAAAAAAGAAAAGAAAAGAAAAAAATATTACCATATGCTATTTTATGGCATTTTTGAAGAGGACGCTTTTGTCCCTTAATGGTAACAGTGTACCAATTATCAACCAAATACCATAGCAACAAGCATAACCAATGCTAAGTAATAAAAAATAAATAAATAAATAAAACTTGAAAAGAACACTTTTGTCTCTATCACTGCCAATAAGTATTTGCATATTTTATATATAAGAAGGTTAAAATGCCTATCTAGAATATATATATTTGAATCTAGAATATATACATCTGGATTATTACAAACACAGTAGGAACAGAGTAAAATACTGAAGAAGAGATATAAGAGTAAAGATAATGAAGAGAAAGAAAAGAAGAGAAAGGGGATTGTGCTGAGGGATGAATGAGGTTCGGGTGCAGAATATCAAAGTGGTGAGTGTTGCAACATTGCACATTTCTAGTGGCAGCAGACATGCCTGTGTATACTGTGTCCTACAGAAGCCTAATGGCCTAGTGGTAGAAACTGTCCAAGAAAATAATATTCAAACACATAGGTGACCTCAAAAACACTTAGTTTAGTCCACTGAAATGAAGACGTTGCATGTACACACCACCATTAAAGCTTTGAACACGCTAAAAGGCACTCGAGTAGCGCTCATTTCCATGCTAGTGGTACTGATGCTACAGCTCTCTGTTGACTGTAATTTACAGCCATATTAAATCCATTAGACCAACATGTGTTTTCAGGATAGTTCTGCCCACAGACATGTTATTTAGCATGCTGCAGCTCCCAACCTCAGGCGCGCACACACACATGCGTAGTCAGTATAGAAGAATGTGGGGGATGAGTGTGTGTGTTGCATGGGGGCGACACTAAAAGAGCAGTGTGTTGCAGTTATTTCATGAAAAGAGCTTTGTCATCCTTCAGATCCTGTTCTACTGCTTGATTGTGGGACATTATGCTTTTAACTTCAGAAAATTCCTGATTGTCAAAGATAACCCGTCTCACACGCACACATGAACACATGTTTTGATGGCTTTACTTGTGTGATTGACATTATACATCCTTAAGATTACCCTGACATAAGACTCATTCTAAACCAAACCCTAAAACATAACCCTCATAGAGTGTGTCAAAAATCTAGGATTATACAAAGTGTCCTCACCCCAAAGACTAAAACTTACACTATGGTCCTCACAATGACTGCTGTACAAACACACACACCTGAGATGTATCTGGAATGAGAAACGGTATGTACTGTACTGGACAAGACAGCGACTACAACATAGGTTACAAACTGTGATGCGGGAACACGGGATATCACTGAGAAACAAACAAACATACTAATTCTAACATTCTTTGGCGGTTTCACTTGGTTTTGAACACAATGGTGACGAGGTGCATGCAAAAAATGTGATCACGTTTTTTTTTTTGTTTGTTTGTTTTTTTGTGGCTTTAGTCCAAGGATTTATCTCCCCAGAATGATTTCATTTAGTTATTTATTTAGCGATTATTTCACGACACCCCTTTAAAATAATATGTGTTTGCATATTTTACACAAAAGAAGGTTAAAGCAATGACATATCTTCTCAATTCTCGTTGCCCCCATCAACCGCACTGCAGCAAATGACCCGTGAAATGTTTGCCTGTATGTGTTTGTGCAAATTTGCACAAAGTGAAACCTGTCACGTTTGCGAGAGCTCCTCTTTTTTTTGTTTCCCGCATCCACAAAGGGAGCAGATGCTGACATGTCCCCGCAACACCTTTCATTGTAATTATTCTGTGTACACCGACACAGTGCTATCACCTCACACAGGGGTCTGTTGCTACGCCGGCCTAATTAGCAATTAACAGTCATATAGTCATGAAAACACTGTCTGTTGAGATTCACAGGGGGATTCAGGCTGCAAATAAGAAAAGAAAGAAAAACCTGAACAAAATATAAGTGTTAGGATCTTTTTTCCCCCCCAATAATGCATTCAGAACATGATGACTAATGATTTGCATGTTAATAAAGAAGCTACAGTTTACATTGACATGAACCTTTTGTTTCAGCAGAAAGGCGTGGGCAGATGAATGACAGAACACATTCCATCTTTCTTTCTTTGGCGCGGTGTTATTTTTGCCCTGAGGCCCAACACAATTAACACCCACTGCCAACTGGTAGGTCGTGTGTGTGTGTGTTTGTTGTGTGTGCACATGCATGTTGTGTCTGCTTTAGATACATGAACTCTAATTTGTGGAAAAAAATAAAAATACAGTTTTTTTTTCTGGCAAAATGTTTTGCCACGATTACGGATCCGCATCCGCAGACTCGACACCGGGGACTGCTCTTTGATTTTCAGCATTTCCGGCATCTCCTGATTAATCGCTCTCGTGATGTTAATTTCTCAGTAAATGGAAAAATAAACATGCGGTAAAGCTTTGTTTAATTTGGCCCAAAAAGAGGAACGATTAGAGCGACACACACACGCACAAGTGCACAAACAGGTTCCGCTTGCCATACAGCATCTGTTAAGAAAAACACAAATCAAATGTGTGATAGAGATTGATCACCCCGAAGCAAATCAATGGCGTTGGGTTAAATATTTCTTCAGAGGTAATATAACAGTAAAGCTTATTAATGTATCACTACTGCCTGTGTGTTTGTGTGGTGTAAATGAAATATGAGTGGGTAATCACAGGCCGGGAATTCTTCCGGCGGTCGGACAGGCAGGTCGGTATGCTGCGCAGAGGAATGCGGAACCTGGAAAGCCAAAACAACTCAGTACTGGAATGAGGAAAAAAAAAAACGGCTAAGGACGCGAGGAGGGCCTTGGAGGACAGGAGCGAGGGAGAGAAAAAAAGGAGTGGCCAACAAGTGGAGGAGTAGAAGGAGGAAATGGAAGACTGTAATGGAAACATTCCCAGCCTCCAATCAAGGAAATGTGGCATAGGTTGAACAATACCAGCCTTGCTTTGAGCACGTAACGCTTTTCAGGAAGTAAAATATGCTGTTTACTTGTTGTTTATTATGAGGCTCTAAAATCCTTTCATAAAAGGGGGTTTATCACCACAGTCACTCTTATTCTCCTCCCTCTCCCTGTCTCAAACCTCATCCATGCTATAGCCTCCCGTGCCTCATCCAGAATCGCTCTAAACCCGTGTAAATAAGGAAATGCTCCCATTTCGATGCACACCGGAGAAGAAAGGATGCATGAAAAGATGTGTGAGCCCTGTAACACAATACAATTCAGAGGTGTGGAAATCTCTCCTCCTTAATCCAGAAATCAGTGCTGTGGAAAGAGGGATTTGGGGCTGTCACTGCTAAGCTCCTTGTCCCCGGTGTATTATTGGAGCTGTGGCATGGAGGAGAAACACTAGGAGGGTGACGCCGTCGCTCGCCGCGCTGCAAACAGGTTTCCGAAAGTAGGAATCTTGACGCACGCGACCGTCGAGGAGCCCTCACTGCTGAGGCACAATGTTGAGATGTATATACAGTTTACGACGGCGTCTGGCGGAGGAAAACGTGCGTGCCGAATGCAAATGAGCGTAATTATTTATTAGCAGTTTCACACTTTTCCAGCTCAAAAGCAGCGGAAAGGTGACGCGCATCCCCTAAGACACTCACATCCAGACAGAGCTAAACTGTCTGTTGTTAATTAGCTGAGAGATGTGCTCACATGTATTTGGTAAATATTGCCGTGAATTGGCACATTGGTTCAATTATTAAGTACATTTTTGGATAAGTAAATCAAAAATATTCTGGTAATGGGTAAGAATTTTGGAAACAACAAAAGAAATAGAGCACGGTGGATTCAGGCATGCAGGAGCAATACATAAGACACGAGCAATGTTAGGGAGGTGAGTGGGTCGCAGCTCCAGCCCTGTTCTATTCATAGACCCAGCCGATAACAGGTTGACTTCTCTGGGAAAGCAGCAGGCAGGGAGGTGGGGGAGGGGGAAGGTGATAGAGTAGAGACAAAGGGAGGGCGCATGAAATTTTACCTGTCGGAAAAAAAAAAAGGAGCAAAGCCGAGGAAGAGAGGATGTTTTAGGGTTAAAGCGAAGGGATAAAAGAGAGGATAATGAGGCATCTGTTGAAAAAAAAAAAAAAAAAGGAAGCATCCTTCCGCCCACACGCACCTGCACTGCAGGCGCATGATATTTTCAAACGTGACTGCTGGTGACAGAGGTGGAGAAAAGAGGGATTTCCGTGCTATAAAGGGTTGAACGAGACGGAGGAAATGGAAAAGACCCGTTTGGGCGAAGGGCTGCCTGGAAACGCGATATTCCGCCTGTTCCATCCCTCCCTAACTTATGAAGAAACATGAGAGCGAGGCTGAGCAAGGACAGCGACGATATGCAGCTGCACAGATGGGCAACAACACGTGAAAACAGACTCATGCAGCAGCGGCAGTTGGTCTGGTGTGATTCATGTCATGTGACGGTGCCCCGTCCGTCTGCGGCAGAACTGTCACACACGTTCTAAATCTGTAATGAAAAACAGGGACTGAAAATAGAAACGGCACGTAGGTGATATACTGGTCCGAGCTGACATAAAGGCCTTCTGCCGCTCTAACGTTGCGCGTATGGCATCGTCTGTTTTCCCGTCCGCCCTTTCACTGTGTCCGTTAGAAGATTACGCATCGTTTTCGCAGTCACACACGGTGTCATAAAGACTGCAGATACGTGTTCATGGGTATCGTGGTCATTTTCATTTATTCAAATTGGCCCAGAAATGAGATAGAATCCAAGCCTGGAAAAAAAAAGGCGCTGCAACACTCGGCTCTCTTTGTCCACCTGACACAAGTTCCCTGAAAGCTGCAGCCTCATCAAGTAACAAATAATTATACAGAGTTTGGATTGAGATGTCAACGGTGGGACTAAACATCTTGGTGCAGCAACAGCGGTCTCTTTGACCAAGAACAACTGCTTTGGTTATTGAGTGTTTTGTTTCAGACACTAGTGAGATTCAGGAAGTCCAGTTTTAATTTCAGATCTAAAGACATTTATCCAATGAAAAATTACAGGTTTATCTTATCTTATCTTATCTTATCTTATCTTATCTTTCGTGGCAACGATTCCAGGGCACGCCCAAGAAATACTGCGTTCAAAACCTGCACTTGAGCACACTTGTCTGAACCGACAGATAATGGCGTTGTTCCGCATTCTGCTAATGCGAGGCTGGGTTCATCTTTTTTTAGCCACGCACTCCAGGTTTTTCAGGCTGGGCTACTGTTAGATGAGCTGATGCCTCACCAGTCAGCACTTGACTGGATTACCTGCAAAGTGACATGAAACCAGATCTGCCAATTTTGCAGGGGAGTTTGTCCGGACTTGATTAAATCACACGCTCGCTTGTATCCAGGCAACACAATAGTCTGAAAGGCGTATGCCGCAATAAAAACTGTTCCAGTAGGGAGGACCTTGTGACTCCGGAAAGTTATTACAGCGGTAGCTATTTTATCTTTTGTTGTGATGATCTCAAGGTACAATCTAGAAATACCATGGTCACGTTAGGCTTAGACTCAGACTTAGATAAACTTTATTGATCCACAAAGGAAAGCGCGTGGTCACAGTAGATTAGTTGCACATAAAAAAAAAAACACTCTTAAGAAACACAAGTAAGATAAAATAAAAATAGTGTAAGCAAAACATTTACAGAATTAGCATATGAACATGTGTACAAGAAACAGAGACGGAAAAATATATATTATATACATAGGAATGATAGTAAGGTGCAATAGCGTCCATCAACATGAATAACATGAAGTTATCTGTTACAGGAAGGTGAGTTGTTGTACAGCTGGACTGAGAAGGGTATGAAAGAGGTCCTGTAGTGTTCACTGAGGGATCTGTTGGAGAATGACCTCCTCTGCCCCTATATTGCCTGGTGTAGTGGATGAGCCGGATTGTCCATGATGGAGAGTGGTTTTTCCGGTTTGTCTCCTGTCCCTCACTGGGACAAAGGTCTCCAACTCATTGCCAATAACATGACCAGCCTTTCGGATCATTTTGTCGATCCTACTTGTGTCATTTTTGCTGGTGCTGCTCCCCCAACATACCACAACCTGCTGTTGTTAACACCTGAGTAAGTTAATGCAGCAAAGAGATAGCCTGTTTCAATGAGGACAGTTAGGAGGCGGAGTCAAGAGGCACAACAGCACGTTGCAAGAAACGTGCTCTTGAACATATCTAATAGGTCAAAGTTTAAAGGTCTGCATTCTGGGAATGTCAAGCTGGGTTAAGCTTTTAAGCTAGGCGGCCTGGATTTTTTAATTTTTTTTGCAATCTAGGCTACTGTTGGATGTATAACCCTAACCCTAACCCTAACCCTAAACCCTTAACCCAAATCTGCTGATTTGGAAAAGAAGTTCTCCTCACTTGACCCAATCACTCAATTACCTTTTGTTGTGAGCTGCTTTCCTGCCTATCGCATGCGCCCCTCCCGCCTCCTTCGAGGAGCCTTGCCAACCTCGCCGAGCACGCCGATGCCAACAGAAATGGCCTCCTCTAATTTAGCTGGACCGGCTACATTCCTCGCCTAAAACAAAGCGGTTGCTGTTCACCATATTAAGGCCGATCTTGCAACAGATACCAGCTCCACGTTGAAATGGACTCTAATCCCTCTTTTCATGCCGGCCTCTTGGTCCGCGTCCAGTCGTACCAGAACTGACAATTGAACCGCCTCGGGGGGCACATGCACTCTCATTTTTAGCGGCTTTAGCGATAATAGTGAGAATCCCTTTCATAAATAACACGTTTCATTATATGTAAAATCTCAAAGGGGAAATGGGAGGATAGAGATGAAATGTAATTAAAAACAGGTAAAGAAACAACAAGCAATAGGAAAAATATGTTGGCTAGTAGTAACTTAATATCACGCAAATTAGGCTGATGTGTTTTTTGGATTGAGACTTGTATTTATTGCCATGTACACTGATCAGGCATAAGATTATGACCAGTAAACGACATCTTGTGACAATGCAACGTTCTGCTGGGAAACTTTTGGACCTGGCATTCATGTGGATGTTACTTAGACATGTAGCACCCACCTAGACAAGCCCAGGCACCCCCACCTCATAGTAATGACACTCAAAAACGGTTTACGAACAACTCGGAAAAACAAGACCTGGCCTCCAAATTCACAAGATCCCAAAGTGATCTGTGGGATGCGCTGGAACAAGCCCGATCCAAAGAGGCCCCTCCCCTCAACCCATAGGACCCAAAGCCCCCCACTTACAACATCCTGTTGCCAGACACCACAGGACACCCTCAGAAGGCCCATGTCCATTCTCTGATGAGTCAGAGCTGTTTTGGAGGGACAAGGAGGACCTACACAACATTAGGAAGGTGGTCATAATGTTATGCCTGATTGTTGTATGCTCACAATGAGTTTGTCATGATGACTGATGCAATGAACATAAGTCCAATGTGCATTCAGGCGTTCAAAGGGTGGGTTATATGTGCACAAAGACTTAAGACCTGGAGGATTAGAGTGGATTCTCCAACTAATGACCGCACATTTGTTTATTTTCTCCCCGTGTTCATGCTCACGCCCTTCTTCTATTGACTCTTATTTCTCTTATTCACACGACACACTTTCCTTTCCTTTCCCTTCCTGCGTCGTCCTCTCACTCTCTGCCTGAGCCTGCCCTGACCCAGACGTCTGTTCCCCGTCTGAGCTCCTGCCAGATTCCTGCAAGGGGAGGAATGCGCGAGAGGGCCTCACCGAGCCGCAATTAACATTTCGTCAGTGCCGTGCCCACACCTATGCAGGGCCGCTTGATGACGGCATATTCATGAAAAGCAAATATTTGCGCGGGGAAGCTGTCTCCCAGCGACCGCTGAGAGGAAAAGGAGGATAATTGAAAGGAGCTCGCGGCACTTTAGAGAAGAAGAAGAAGGAGGAGAGAAAAAAAAAAGGGAGAGTTGAGATAAATGGAGGGCTGGGCTTTAGAGAGGCTGGTGGTAGTGAGAGGATACCCTGCGAAGAGTGTGTAGTGACAGGAGAAAACCCTCTCTACGGGGGACAGCAGCACATGCTGAGAGGACACCAGCAAGAGAGAGAGAGAAAAAAAAAAGGGAAGAAAGGTAAGAA
Organism: Chelon labrosus; assembly: GCF_963514085.1. Classification (NCBI taxonomy): domain Eukaryota; kingdom Metazoa; phylum Chordata; class Actinopteri; order Mugiliformes; family Mugilidae; genus Chelon; species Chelon labrosus. The sequence goes on from NC_140354.1 coordinate 9,859,490, forward strand.
AGGGGAGGGAGGTGACAGGTACACTGAGATTTATTTCCTTTTTTTTTTAGCACATTGAGAATTAGAGGTATGTTTAAAATAGAGACGGAGATTTTTACAGCAACAAAGGAGGCAGAGAAGGAGGCGAAGGCATGATACACTGACGGTTTTCCAAGAGGAGCAGACTGCATTCTGTACTCCATTTCCCCAAAGAACATCCCTCCCTACTGCTGCCCCCAGCTGGGAGTGCGCACACATGCACACACACACACACACACACACACACACACACACACACACAAACACACACACATCAAGCCCGGCTGTCTGGTTGGGGGAAGGGAACGCCGAGATGCAGGGAGATGGAGAGGGATAGTGATGGAGAGGGGAAGAGAGGAGAGCGGCGGAGAAGGATGCAACAAGGAGGGGAGGGTCGGAAAGACAGGGAGGAAGAAAGATGGAAATAGGAGGGAGGCAAAAAGCAGAATGTGCCATTTGGAAAAATAGGAGGAGGAGGGAAAAAAATAAAAACAAAAACTATGCCGCACACACAGCAGCATGTCTCCGTGTGAATCTCCAACGCGCTGCAAATCACCCACCTGACTCAGCACACCATTCTGCTCACAGCACACCTCTCCATTCACCAGCCACGCTCTCTTTTAGCCGCCACCGCACACACAAAATTCCAACAAGATCCCCCCGCAGAGAAGTAATTCACTAGTCAATAACGTGGCACACACACAACGCCACCCCCCTACCCCCTTCAAGACGCACATGCACCATCCCCCTTTTTTCGAGCGCGCACGTTCACACACTCGCAGATATATGTACATGTGCACACACGCAGACCTAAGCGAGACAGCTGGAGCTATCAAAACCAAAGCCTGGGAGAGCCAGCTTTCTTCAGATGGATTTGAGAAGTGGGCTTTACCGTATCATCTGCCAGCACGCTGCTGGGAATGAGACGTCACATTCATAACAGCCTACTGCCTTATAAGGCAATTATCTTTTTCTCTCTCCCCCTCCCCTCTCTCTCTTTCTCTTTCTATCTGTCTCTCTCTCTCTCTCTCTCTCCTTCGGTGGGGGGAGGGATGAGTGGTTTCAATTATGGGCGACAAAGACCAAATTAGGCACCTGGCAATTTCAATATGGCCTCTTTATCTGCATTAAGTTGATAGGATGTGGTTTTGATGGGGAGGTAATGTGGTTGTCTCATGGATGAACGCATGCGTTCGCCTGCACAGCGGCAAACGAATTGCTTTTGAATTCATTAACAACAACACCAGAGCAAAAACGTCGCTCTTGTTGTGAATCTTTCAGAAAAATGACGGGAGATATAAAAAGATGTTCTTTTTTTTTTCTCTCTCTCTCTCTCTTTTCTTATCAGGGAAAGCAAACACCGCACATTCCGCCGTCACACAAAGGCCGCGATCGATGCGTCAATGGCGGCTTTGAGGGCACGTTGAGACTTTACCCTGATTGACTACTTCGCGATCGATAGCAGCTGATTAGCGGGCTGGAGAAACTTGCTGGGGGTGTCTGCTCCGCCGCTGTCGTCGCGGACATAGACCACAACAAACACGAATGAAGGAGCTCCAGGCAGCTTCAGGACAATAGGTCATTGGTTCAAATCTCCTCCACGTCCATGGCCTCATCCTTCCACCACGCCGCGGGCTCACTTTTACTACGGCATGTTGAAATGCACAGAATGAATTCCTTGTACGTTAAAATACACTCTCCAGCCACTTCATTAAGTACACTAGGGAAAACAAATGCATTCTAATAAAGTGCTGTACCAAATCTCCCTTCTTGGCCATTATGAGTGGAAGAAAGGTGGTGAATCAACTGTATAATAATTATGGAGGATGTAGTTTGTGGTGCTGTTAAACAGAATTGAATTAAACACAAAGGTTTTTTATTTTTATTTTATTATTTTAGTAGCCCAGCCCATCGACTACAATGGGGTTACTAAAATAACATTGTGTCGGTACCACACAATACAATTCAATAATAATTCTAACCTCCAAAATGAATCAACGGCTCTGTTATTTTAAACAAATGCTGAACACTATACCCTCCATGAAGCTAAGATTTAGTGCATTTTACAGTTTTTGATTTTTTTTAAACCTTTAAAGTGACCTCTCATTTATCATCAGAGGTTGCTATGGGAGCTGTCATCTTTCTGACAGCGTGACCCACACGTGAGGCATTTCATTGTTGTAACGAATGTAATTAATCGCATATTGTGGGTCCGGCCTTTATTGAAACGGCCTTTCACTTAATCCACCCGCAGAGGCGACTGACACCACATTTGATCACCCCGTGTCAAGGCTGGAAAAATCAACCCTTCATCTGGCATGAGTGCACACTCAACCGTCCCCTTTTTTATTTCCATCTCCATGTATGGTAGCTGCGAGGGGACCGGCTCAGCGCTCACTGCTCCGCTCGGTCTCTGCGCCTTCCTCTCCGGCAGCTCAGCGCCTGCACGGCTCTAATCCACTGAGCTGCTGAGGAAGGAGTGCTGACGGTGCCCTTTTCCAGCGACTATCCCCTAATCCAGCTGGCTGCGGGTCTGGGAGAATAATCCAGGATTAGGAACTCTTCCCCGCGGAGCGACCATGGGGTCCCTTGTGGGGGCCCCCCGTCACAGTCAGCTGTGCCTGAGGCGCTGTGCCTTTCACATCGTGAGAGAACATAACAGCAACCCCCCCCCCCCTTACAAAAAAACAGGCAGCAAACAGTGTCTGATTGGGATTGAATTGCTTCAAACCTCGCCTAGTCACCCTGAAGGGAGGTGCGGCGCTTATTGGAGATGAATAATGGTAAAGAAGGATAATGGTGGATAGGCCTTGTGGCGTTACAAGTGCTTTTCATTGGAAGTAACAAAGATTTGGATTCAAAACTGGGAGGAACTGAGCCCCCAACGAAGTACTTTGTCAGCGCTAGATACACTCTAATCGACGCACTGTTGGAAATGGCAGCCATTCTCTCAAAGTGCACGTGTTCCCGCCTCAGCTTTCCTTACCAGAAGGAGATGAGCGTTATTACCGCGACACCTGCGCAGCCAAGACGCCGAAAACGATGTGAAAAACGTGATTCGTCAAAAAGGGGGCCGTGAGTCAGCCACGGTTATGACACACCTCTCAGGCCTGAGTCACACCAAAACACAAATAAATGACGCATAAGAACGCAACAGTCGGAGCGGTGCACAGTTCAGGGTGATTAAAAAGCGCACAAGCCACCGAGACTCTCAAAACGGTAATAGGGAGCGACAAATTATTCATGGCGCACACCGAGACTGAACCAACACATGAGAGGTATCGCTATCCTCTGACTAAGGCGAGGCGTCTCAGAGCCGCGGTCATCCACACATGTAGTCGACCACCGCCACAGACCAGGACGAGTTCCATGTTAAAAACCAGGAGACTTCTTTAAAATGATCACTAATTAAGGGGAAAGGCAGTTTTTTTTTTTCTTTATCATCATCCTCTTTTTGTGAATCAATAATTCACAGCCATGAACCTCTACGGAGGCAATTAAATACCACTAAATGATACAGGAGAATTTTTCTTGCGGGTCAATACAAGATTTGTACTCCAGTCACCCGATTAAGGATTGATCCGAAGCTCACGCTGAGGCAGAGAGAGAGAGACAGAGAGAGAGAGACAGAGAGAGAGAAGGAGAGTCGGGACACAGAGTACTGTTACTGTGGCTATCCAGTCAGTGATCAACAGGCTTCTCTTTTTTTTTTTCCTTTTTCCATTTGTACATGTGACGTCTTCCCTTGGCACGCAATCACCGGTTTATTTACCTGCATGGCTGCCCAAGAGAGACGGGAGCTTGCGTCAGCGCACATATCCCACGGCCCCCGGTGAGCAGCACAACAGGGACGGCATTAAGCCTCCCTCTTAATGCTCCGAGTGTGTGTGGACACATCATGGCAACTAATGGTCGTCAAGACGGTTGCTGATGAATTTCATCATCAGTGGCTAAAGGCTTTCACCCAGCTATAGGAGGACGTACACATCTCCGTTATATTCGTTTTTTTAAAAGTAACATTATAAAGCTCACCTCAAATGACAGGTATTTTTCTTTACCGTGTGTTTCTTATGTCGACAAATTCATTAACATATGGTTTAACATTTGTAAAACATCTGGGGGCTGTCATTTAAAGCAATGGCTACCCAAACAGGAGCAAAATATGGGACAATTTTAAACTGTCAGTTTGCTCAAATTAGTACACATTTGGTGCCCTCGTGAGTTTTTTTATTATGTCTTAAGGACGTTGGACTTTCTTTTCTCCCATTTCTCGAATCATTTGGCTCTTTGGCTTGATCTCCATCAGCCCGTCTGCTGTTGCATGTCATTTCTCTTGGTGAAATTGGTAACCCCTTCACCCGTTCACCTCCAGTCTTCACATCCCGGGCTCAGGTCGAGCTCATCAGGGACCAATCCTCGTCCCGTTCCAGATCTCCATCCTCAAGTTTTCAGTGACAGCAGGAGACCTCCCTGAGGCACCCCCATCTGACAAAACTTGCGCGCTCAATTCCGTAAAAAAAAGGATGAGGAGGAAGAAGAGAAAAGGGAAGGTGAGCAGATAATGGTGGTTATTCATACTAAATAGGAAGCTGAGTGCTACTAGTCTAGCCTTAACTATGGGACATAGTTATTTATAGAGACATTTGAATAAAACAGCATCAAGTCTAGCAAGAATCTTTTTTGCCTCTGATCCAAATAGACTCCAGAATTACCTCTGTGCACACATGTGGCCAGTGTAGAATTGCCAGCATTATTTGTGAATGTTTTCTGAGAAACACCAATACACCAATCAGCCACAACATTAAGAGAAGTAAATAGCATTGACCATCTTGTGACAATTAAGTGTTCTGCTGGGAAACTTTTGGACCTGGCATTCATGTGGATGTTAGTTAGAGATGTACCACCCACCTAGACCAGACCAGGCACCCCCACCCCATAGCAATGACACTCAAAAAACGGTTTAGAAACTGGCCTCCAAATTCACTAGATCCCAAACTGATGAAGTATCTGTGGGATGCACTGGAACAAGCCTTATCCACAGAGGCCCTGCCCCTCAACCCATAGGACCCAAAGGACACCACAGGACACCCTCAGAAGGCCCATGTCCATTCTAGTACAGTCCTAAATAGTCCACCTCCAAAAACAGTGGATCCATTCAGACTTCATGTCTCTACTTTCCGCTAAAAATTTGAAGTCTATAATGATGTCACTTTGCAAATTTACCATCAATCCATTCTATGACGCTCTGGAGTCAAGAAGACTACCTTCCTCCTCAACCATTCTCAAACCTTACTCTCTATTCACTCTTCTCTAATCAGCTGACCCGATCTAAATCTTGATCTGCCGGTCATGTCATAGATATCCAACTTTAAGTATGTTTCTCCTCTGCTGTGGTGAGCCGTCATTTCAGTAGTGTGAAACTGACGCGGCCCTTCACCTTCAGTCCTCTCGCTGTGGGCCCAAGTCGAGCTCATCCCATCCACATCTCGAGCATCTGCGACCATCACCAAACCTCCTCTCATCACCACCTGCGACCCGACCCCGAGGATTTCCCCAATCACTTAAAAATGTCTGCATCACAATGAAAGAGAAAATGAAAGTGCAACAGCGTGACTCATTGATGTCCTTTTGGGACAATGTGCTTTTACGCAATAAAAAAAAAAAAACTGTATATTTCCAATCTTCTATGACTCACTGATCTCTTCTAGTAAGAAAATAAATGCAAATTGGTGCCATAGTCATTCATTTCCTGCCTTGTGCTCCACCAGCACATGCAAAAACACACGCACACCGTCAGGGAGACTGGATTCACAACTCACACACAAACACATCTGTAGCCTCTGTGTTTCAGATCTCCGCCCTGTCAAACACACATCTGTATTACCGAGCCTGTCACGCTCACACGGTGTAAATCAAACTCAAAACTTAATGTTAATGTTAACACGGAACGCTCCACAATCCGTCACGACACCTGTGACATATCTCTGAGGCATTTCACACGGCACAGGCTCAAAAACAACCCGTGAGCTCTAGAATACACACAAAGTCATAACATATATCTTCACCTCTGTCACCCTCAATCCTCCGAGAACTAGCTTCCCACCGCCAACCCCCCACCCACCCCTCCCCGGTTTGCCTGCGGCTATTTTGAGAAATGCCTCATTTTCATTTCAATCTTCTGGGTGATACTGTGCACGGCTGCCGTGAGCTGACTCCTTCAGCTAAACGACACTAACAGTTGAATAGAGCACAGACAAGACACGCTTGAAATAGTGTAATGATAAGAGGCCAAGTCAATCTATTTGCATTGCTGGGTGAAAAGAAATCTATTTTAGTGCGTCTCTGTACTTGAATAGATAGAGGAGAGGGGAGGATACAGATGGTGCAGCAGCATGAAAGCGCCGATCAATCTTCTGTCATGCTTGATCAGTACTTCTTGTCGAAAGACATGAGCGGCTACATGCAAATGACGTGCTGCGTGAAGAGTAGAATTTCTATATAAAGGAAACTGGAGTATTTTTCTTTCAATGGTGCACATTTTGTAACACACCGAATACTGCTGAAGTCTGAGGGCCAAAGAAACTGCTGAGCTGGATGAGCACTTTTTAACAAACGAAGAGCGTGAAGAAGCAAGTTCTTTTTTAATGCGGCTGCAAATTTTGGCTGTGGAGTGACATGTTAATTATAGTCGCTGAGTAAATTCAATAGGTGATGGCCCCGCATTTCCCATTTGTAAACCTGCTTTGATTATCTTACTTCTGAAAGAGAAAGATTCTTTTGAAAATATGATAAAAATTGGCCACTCGTGTATTTTTAAATATCCTCCATGTAAAAAAAGAAGAAAAAAAAGTACAAAGAGGAAGTAAATATCCACAGCTGTTGACCCTTTTAACCTCTAAAACAGAATTATACTCAACTGCAGGAAACTATGGGATGTACACAGTAGTACACGTTAAGTTTAATTATTGGTGCTTGTTTTATATCTCCAGTGTGGTTACGGGAGTTTTTGGTTTTTATGGGAGACCATAAAAAAATAATCACTATCAGCTATTCCAAAATGGCCAGAAAGTATTGAATCCTAAATATTTTATGTGGTAATATGAGTCAACCTCCAAAAACGGTGGATCCATTCAGACTTCATGTGATGATTTTAAGCTAAAAATTTGCAAATTTACCATCAATCCATTCTATGAAGCTCTGGAGTCAGGAAGACTACCTTCCTCCTCGCCCATTCTCAACTCTTAAAGGGGAACTACTGTTTTTTACAACCTGGACCTTATTTCTGGCATAAAATACGGTCGTTTACTCACCCATATAACTTTTGTGTAATTCGTATTCCTTCAAGAGATAATTCGATCAGCGTATATCCATATAGTGGGAGTGACTGGGGCACCGAAACGCAACTTCTAAATAACGCATTATCTGCAGCGAAACTCGTTCATTTCACCAATATTTTGTTATTATACACTAGTGCTATTACCCATTGAGTCCGGAGTTACCTGTTGACCTATATTGACCTACAGACCCCAGATGATGTCTTCTGATCTGGATGACGTCGTCTCTGAGCACCGCACACACCTGAGACGGTCGGCTTGTTTACCTGTAACTTGCTACTGCTATGGTTCGTCCACAACCTCAGAATCGGAAAAATATTCAGCCATGTTGCAAAAAAACTAGCAGTAGCCAGTAACAGGTAAACAAGCTGACTGTTGCAGGTGCGCTGTTATTTAGAGGCTGCGTTTCAGTGGCCCAGTCACGCCCACTACATGGATATACACATGTCTAAATATCTCCCGAAGGAATACGAATTATACAAACATTATATGGGTGAGTAAATGACCGTATTTTATGCCAGAAATAAGGTCCAGTTTGTAAAAAACAGGAGTTCCCTTTTAAGGCTCGTTTAAGGTACTGCAGGACTAGACGCCGTAACCTACGCACGTAGACGGCGCGAGCCGTTTATATTTGTTTGCTCGTCAGTCTGGCTCACTCTGTCAAAACACCACCCAAATGCTATGTAGCGCTGTGTCGTTTTTGCCAGTCGGGTAAATTTTTGTTTCTGCTTTCTGCTTCACTTTCGACTGAAACCTTCGCCGATATTTTGTGGACGAAATGACTTGTATGATTCGTCTTTGAGTCATTATGGGGTGTGTTTTAACCGATACAGGGAAAACAAATACGCCTGCACACAATTGGGAAGTCCACCAACCAACCAGAGCCATTTCACTGGAAACAAATTGAACTCAACGGTGCCAAGATGACGTGTAATACTATGCCACTGTTACTCATCTGTCCACCTCCACACAGAGCCAGCCCAAACTATTTGTTGGACCAAGCAGATCTTTGCCAGCCTAATTAAACTCCCAACAGAGCAACTTTTTCAAAAAGGGAATTTACCCTTTCAGATTTTTATCTGAGACTCTGGTGAATCAGCCCGCTGATTGCAGCCCTGGAAGGCCCATTAACACCTCCAGAGGGTATAGCCCAGCCCCCTCTATAAACAGCCCAGCCGGCGGTCCAGCCTAATGGGCTAAGCTCATTCCCAGCCTGGCCTGCTCCAGGTGTGGAAGCCGAGCCCCGTAATTGATAATTAGGGAGTAATAACCCCACGCTCAGTGCAGGCCTCATGACAAGAGAGTAGCCAGGCCCCACACTGTCACTCAGGCAATGGCAAGGGAAAGTAGAGAATTGAGGAGGAGGTGGAGGAGGAGGAGCAGGAGGGGAGGAAAGGGCTATAATTCAACAATGGGAGCATTTGACGGGCGGAAAGGGGGGTTGAGAAAAAGAAGTAGTAACTTGGAGGCAATAACACATGTAACCGCAGGCTGGTTTTAGAATGATTCATATGCAATGAGTGAAAGAGCAGAGAAGGTGCACTGCTCAAACACAAAAAGCCTCTGCTGCCGATAGTGTGAAACTGTAACACACCACGGACAAAAGGTTGGCCACATGGCTACATGCATCTAACTGTCAAACCACAGATTTTATCAATAAAAATTTATGCAATAAAAAGTCTGTAATCTATGCAGACATACGCAAAACACCTCCAACCACCAGCTCAGCTCCAAAGCAGACAGGCTAATATAGTTTTATGCAGTTGATTCATAAGCCTGTACATCATCCATATAGACAATCTTTTTTTTCTCCTGTGGATAAAAAAAACTACAATGACGCAAAAAGGCCAAAGATCTGAGTAATGAGAACTGGCGTTTTATTCATTTATGTATTTATTGTCATTTTTTTCTTTATCTAGTTTACTGTTATAGAAATGCATTAGCCCTGAGAGAGGCTCTCAATCAAAGGCTAATGGGTTGTAATTGCAGGCAGGCAGGCCCCAGCATCAGAGGCAGTGGGGTCTCTGGACAGCAGTATAATCACACTTACAGTAGAGAACTGCTTACGATGGATTAGGTCTCCGGGCGATCTCGGGGTATAGGTTAAGAAACTTTCCTCGTTTTCATTTTGAAACCCATTATACTCATCCCAGTGATCTTTTGCACTATAAACTTGGTTAATATAGTGAGTGGTTAAAGAAGGAAGACAGGGAGAAGACAACCAGGGTTATAGAAAAAACAATGTCCATTCTAGGACAGTCCAAAATAGTCAACCTCCAAAAACAGTGGAAAACAAAAGTCCAGTTTAGTCACTGGCTGCTGAGGTAGTGTACATTCATAAGATATTTGTGTCTTTCAGAGAAAATAATTTTGTTTTCCTGGATCCGCTGAGTAACTAAACTTGAATGCACAACTCTGTCTGACTCTTTCCCCCAAAATGTCTGCCCTTTCATTTTCAAGGAACCAGCCACCTGACGACAGTGTCTGATACCCTCTCCACAGCTGTCCACGACAATCAGTCGATTAGCCATCAAATGCCTGAGCCCTCACCTGAAACCCACAACAAACTTCAGAGGCTGATGAGACATACTGTAGGTCGTTTAGGGTTAAACTCTGGGAAGTGCACCGCCTGCCTCTGCTGCTTTTCTCACGGGAGGCCTTAGATTGTTTGTCAGAAAACTGGACTGGAAATCCCCTGTGAAGCAAAATTCACACCTCATCTTTTTTCATCTTTGCAGAGTGAAGGGCAAGGCATGCTACAAAACAAGGTTTTACACCCAAGTGGCTGCCCAGGAGAGCACATGAAGGCCAGTGCTTTGAACAGGAAGCCGCCGAAAGCGGTCAAGGGTGGATTTCTAAAATCTACAAATTAAAAAAAAAAAAAAAGTGACATCTTAAAAAAATATTTCATCCACACCACAGCAGCTTTCAAGTTGAATCAACGCAGTGAGAGTACACGTGGCACAAACACAACAACATAGAAGGGAAATGATAATTCATTATTTAACCGTAGGTGAATCGCACATCTGTTGGGCCTGTGTGGTAACAGTTTTCTCAGAAACTGCTGGGCAGCGCAGTTAGGCAAGTGGTTTAGCGCTGAGCTTCCACAACAGCGCTCTCTACTTTCATGTCTCGGCTTAATGTAAAGGCTATTAGAAACCAAGAAACAGTTTCAGGAAGCTGGTGGCTGTCTTTCAGCTTCTCCTAACGCTGTTGAGCAAAACTAGTTCACGGTCCAGGAAATTAGGTAATTTAACACAAAGGGGGCTTATTGTGAAGTCTGTCTATTATTGTTGGTGCCTTCATCGTCCCAGAAATAAATTGCATGTAATGTTGTAAAGCTCACTGTAAAAAAGAATCTCACTCTACAATGTCAATTATCCTGTACAGTTGTATGGTTGTATATATCAAGCATCAGTTAAAGTTTCTACTTACACATTCCACTAGTATATGTACCGTTTATATATTCTTTTGAATATGCTGTCATAATAAATTGCGGTAGAAATAGTCAGAGTAGCCTGGGATTATAGTCTTACTTGGTCTGCTATAACCAGTAACTCACAGCCTTTAATGTTAGTAAACTTTAGATAGATATTGCTGTATAGTTAATATTACTATATCAGCTGGTGACTCTCTTCCATGTGTGCTACTATTACACCATGTTTTATAATTGAACATACCCCTTGTTTTACCTTTGGCCACAGTGGCTGCTGTTTACTAAATTAACTCCTGCTTTAACATTTCACAAACATAGAACATGCCAACCGATTTGGATTAACTCCAAAAAGTGACCCAATTATATCATCACATTTTGATGCTTTTTATACTAGTTACTAGAAGAGTGTGAATTTATCCTTTATTAGTCTTCTGACTGGTCCTGCAGACCACCAACCAGAGGGCTCGTACCCTTTGTCAAGTCCCAGCTTCCTACAGTTGCTAGGTTAGGCAGACAATATGCTTTCCATTCCAATGTGTAAAGGTTGAGAACTTGTTGACTTGGCAAGCATTGAAACTTGTAGTTGTGACTCTTCAAAAATGTAAAAAACAAAACAAAAACACGGTTACTAATGTTGGCTGTATGACCTCCACATTACTTCGAGATTATTGGGGAATGGCCCCTGTGTGTGACATAGGAAGTCGGGACTTGACAAAGGTATCAACTCTGGCAGTGTTGCCAGATCTGGCCATTTTCAGATCTTGAATTTTATTTTGTTCACTGAATAAACTACTTGAACCTGCAGAAAGTCCTACAGAAAGTGCTCAATTTCTCATCCTGTAGACTGGGAATGTGTATCAATGCCATCAACATTTTACGGTACATTCGGTAAAACCCTGTTTGTTCCACCCCTCAGATTTTTCTTATTTAACCTTGCCATTTAGACAAACGGCAAGGACCTAATGATAGCAAACACATCTGGGCACATGGATCCAAAATGCTTTATTATAATGATTGTAAATGTACTGTTGGTAATAAAAAGGTTTTCATACTAGATACAATTGCTTTAAATAAATGTAGCTTTGAACCAGCATTTTTGTCACGTCATTTATCATCTATGACTCAATTAATATACTTCAAATACGATAAAGACTTTCCAAAATCTCTCCATGACTGAGACACTGGTATATTTATTTATACATAACTTCACAATGTCCCGATATCTGTATTTATTTAATAAACCACAGAAAATGCTAAAAACTGAGCAGTGTGTAAAGATGAAAATGCTGGTGGTGGTATTGTGAACATTTGTGTTTTACTTGTTAATAAAATTACATTTCTTATCTGTACACTTGGTATATGGTCCTTTAATGTCCAGCAAAACATTTTCTAGAGCTGTTTCATGAAAGTATGATTGAATATTATGACTGTTGTTCTTTTTATTGACACCAATTCTAAGAATAGGCTCTTTTTTTTCTGGGAAGTGTGCAATAATACATCAATGTATCATAGAGCTTAACAGCAACATTGTACATTCGTGGCCATAATTCACAACAACCCCTTTAAATGGGAATAGTCATTCATCAAGCTAGTGACTTGCAGTGTCCGTGTAAACAATGTGATTTCAGTGTTGATAAAAATTCATGAGATCACGCCCATACACACAACATTGTATGCCTATCTTTGTGAGGACATTAGTTAACATCATGCATTCGCCCTTAGCTCTTACCCAAAATCTCAAAAAGCCCCTTGTGAGAAGGTGAGGCCAAAATGTCCTCGCTTGAACTGTCTGAAACTCAACCTGGTTCTCACAAAGATAGCTGTACGAGTACTTACAAACACACGCACACATTAGTCTTTCTATAGTTGTGTGGACCGGGCCACTGACATAATGTATTCACTAGTCCCTAACCTAATTGTGACCTTAGCCCCAAAGACAAATGTTAACCCTAAACACAGTGTGAGGACCGCCTAAAATGTCCTCACAACATTGTTCTGTCCACACGACTACACAAAGACAAGTACATGCATGCACAAACATAGACATTGGTCTTTACATAGTTGTGAGGACTATCCATTGATGCAATTCTCTAATTAACTAATCTTAATGTAACTGAATCTCTTAAGCCTAAAAGCATTAATCCTAAAAATGTTGTGAAGACCAGCTAAAATGTCCTCTAGGGATGTCCTCACAACGTTGCTGTCAAGGACTGGTTCACACAACTACATAAAGACAAACATACACACACATTTTAACCATTTCTGACATAGCTCATATCAACACAGTCATCCTGTCTTCAAATCTTATTTCCAGCTGCACTTGATAACAAATAAGGAAGAGCAGTTATTGAATGTCTTTTGCAAAGGCTGTTCACTGAGTGAGAGTGCGGGAAACCACAAGAGAAACAGAGAGGAAGAGCAAGAGAGCAAGAGAGAGGGGGGTGGGGCAAGGCTGATTGAAGGTATTAATGTAACATTTTAGCAGTAATTTAAAGCGGTTTCCATCCCCAGGAGTGTCACTCAAAAGCTCTCAGAGGGGAAAGGTTCCAAGTAGAGACCACCTTAACTACTGGCTGTGAGATCAAACACATTAACGACCAGCTTGTCTTTCTTCCTTCTCTCCCAGGTTCTCTTTCGAGATGACTGCTTTAATTAAAGTCAATACTCAAGTGACCTTGTATGGCTTACTACGTATTTAGAGGTTACTAAAGTTTATACGGACACAGCCACTTGTATATCATAGTGTTTTAAACTGTTGTTGAGTGAGAAGAAGCAGAAGATAGATACATTCATGTGGACTGATTCTTAGCTTGGAGTATGTTTTCATTCATTGTAAGGTGAAAGTGGAAAGAATGCAAGTAGAAAAAAAACAACAACAGCAAAACTGTGCTTCACAACTCCGTCTAAACATGGTTTAACACAGAAGATGAAATTTCAAGTAGAACAGAAAGTCATAATTTTTTTCTGTCAGGATAACACCACAATCCATGCTCTCTTTGGTGACAATGCTGCCATAGCCATCCCATGCATCAGATAGGATAGGATAGTAAATTCGTTTCATGTTTCATGATAATGGGTAAACGGTAAAACTCCTATTGCTCAACAGGTAACATTAGTGCCTGTGACTGACTTTATCAGAAACATACTTTTATCTTCCTCATGCTTGCTAGGAAACACCATTTTAGCAGAGAAATTACAAGAACGTTCCTTACCGCCATCCGATGAGGAAATATGAGAAGCCCTATCATGTGAGTGTTTGTAATGTAAACACATTCTTACTTCTTGTTTGGACTGTTTTCCAGCTACAAATATGTCGTGCCCTCTATACGTAAAGAATTGCACATGCAAGGATATAATATTGCTAAATATTTGTAACTGCAGATAAAATCAAACATTCAGTCGCTGAAAAAATTAAGTTGAACAAAACGTAAAAGGGACAGTATTTCATTGTAATTCATTTGTAGGCTTTCCCTTTTTTGTTAACATCGAGGATTTTTTTATTTTGTGTTTTAAAATGTCCTGCTCAGACTTCAGATATGCACACGTTACTGGATATTAACACAAATGTTCCTTTGTGAGAACACAAGAACAAAAGTTCAAGTTCAAGTCCTGTGAATGAATCTGCAGTTTTGTTTGACCCAAGGTCAGAGTCTGCAAGAATGCAGCCCAGTTGCGTCGGACTCTGATACGACCCCTGCCCTGAAACCCGGTGGAAAAAGCAGACTAGAACCTGAAGAAGCTCCAGACCAACATAGTGGCTGGTGATTGTCCATTCTGCTTTGAGAGGAAAGCAGCTTCTTGACTTGTGGTCTGTCCAACAGCAAACCATCCTCATTGCCGATTCATGTGATACTGAACGCTGAAAACAATAATCTGGTAAGGCAGTGTTCCACATTGCACCACATGGAAGAGTCAAGTGTCAAAAATACACATTCGATGGTGAAATTAAAAGCATGGACAGTATATAGGGAGAGGTCGGAGGGCAGCAAGGAGTTCAGATGGATCCAAACATCTGCTGTGCTATAGATCGATACGAGCAAAAGCACCCCATAACCTCCACCTCAGGACTGTTTCCGGAAGGTGAAAATGTCCCGCGTTTTGGAGCCTCTCTTGCCCTCCGGTGGAGGTGTAGGGGTGGGGTTAGGTGAGGGTGTGGGTGTGGATGATGGGGAGGGTGAGGAGGGCTGGGGGACGGAGGTGCCTCCATAGGGGCAGCTCTGTGAGTCTGAGTGTTCACCTGAACACTCCACAGTGGGGATGTAGCGGCTGTCCCACATCCCCGGGCCACACAGTTTACAAAGGTCGTGTAGGCTGCAAGGGATCCTGGGTAGCAGACGGAACTGGTAGAGAAGGCTGCGGGCCTGGCAGCGGCAAGATGAACAGAAAATAAAGAAAAGGATTTTGGAATTGAGAAAGACACATAGTCAAGAAATTCAAAACAGATTGTTCCTGATATCAAAAGTAGCAGACTGGAACATTTAAATAAATCAATACCTTTGACTCCTGGCTAAAAGATAACCAAAGACAGTCAAGGTCAGCCTTGCGTGGGTTTTACCTAAAGCTACAAAACCAGCATGCCTGCTCTCAAAACATTAGATACAAAATCTCAGGCAGCAACAAAAGGAGCTACACCAGCTGCATGCTAACATGAACTCACTGCCTGTGGTTGCAGCGGTACTAACGGCATCCATAAACATGAGGAGGCAGGCACACAAACAATAGCAAGGATGCAGATCATAAATCCACTGCATGGCATGGTAGCATCCCATTTAGCACGCCGAGGCCTCTGTGGTCAGCTTACAGTTACTTGGCTGCAGCACTGGACTGCACCCCTTGATACAAACAACACTGGGTTTGGATTAAATGTAGTAATAATAAAGCATTAACGCAGCTGTTGAGGAATTCTTGTAAGCATGATCATAAATCATCAAACAAATCAAAACAGATCAGAACGTATTGTAACATTTTAAGATTAATGGATTGGTTTGCAGAGGGCCTAGTCACAAAAAGAAACAATGTAAACATGGCACAAAGACATGTAAATCAAGGGTATTCACTATGATACCTTGCGTAGCACCAGTTCTCCATTCATGTGCATGGAGAGATTGCTGAAGTGGAGCAACATTTGGTCAGTAGCGAGCAGTTGTTCTGTCACGTCCTCCCCGTAGAGAACAATGATGGCAACACATAGGAATAGGTGGAAGTAGTCCGTCTACAGAAAGGGAGATCCATGAAGCAGTCAAGGGTTGAAGGAATCATGTAGGAAATGTGCATATTATAAGCTTATGCGCTCTATAGTTAGATATTAATGATGGATATAAAAGATGGATGTTCATTATAAAAGGATGATTACTTCGATGCATGATCCCATGTATCATGAATCATCTAAAAGTGTCATGTCATCTTGTATCTTGTATACAAGCTGCACTTACGCACAAATCTATCTACTTGTTTCTGACTACCTCCTCTTTTTGTCTTCTGCCTGGTCAGCCTCAAGCAGATGGTCGACCCCAATATGAGATGGGTTCAAGGTTTCTTCCCAGTAAAGGGGAGATTTTTCTTGCCACTTTGCTCTGGGGATTTCTTGCTACATGGTCTTCACGTTTCTCTTCCGTCCAATTCCTCTCTTTTTCTTTTGATCTCTCTACCCGGTCGGCCTCAAGCAGATGGGCCCTTCTAGATGTGAGTTGGGTTCAAGGTTTTTTTCCCAGTGAAAGAGAGTTTTTCTTGCCACCGTTGCCTTGCCGCTTGCCCTGGGGATTTCTGGCTTTTGCTTCGAGAAAACATCTTGAGATGCTACATGCTCCTCTCCTCTATCTTCTGTCCTATTCCCTCAGGTCAGCCTCAAGCAAAAGGGGTTCAGCTCAAGGTTCCACTTTGTTAATTGCCAACATCACCTTAGTGCCTGCTCAGACTACACCTTTCAGACTATGGGTTCTGTAAAACGCCAAGAAACTATTGTGTATTCAATGATTGTGAAATCATTGAATATGAATTTGATTACATTTTTGAGGTAGGCTTATCGAGGGACTGGTAAGTCTCTATCTGTCTAAACATTTCAGAAAACAGACGTGACCCAATATTTCTGACTGCCTCCCCTGCACAAAAAAAAAAAATCAGATACCAATCAAAAACTCTTGCATTCAGCCCATCTGCTGTGTAACAACCAACTGTCTAAACCAAGGTTTCACTCTCCTATCTTCTCTATCACCACCTGCAGCTCAAGATCAGAGCATCAAGCAAGGAGCGTGAACAGATGGCACAAAGCAAAGAGATAGATATTTGACTGTGCGTCAGTGAGAAGAGGCACTGTACCCTGATAAAAGAGAAGACGGGGTGGAAGAAACATCCAGTGTGTACATAGGTTTAAGACTGAGAGCCAAATTCAATTGCAACCTTAATTCATACAGTTTACTTACCTTTTACCAGTTATATTTGAAAAGTTAATATGATTTAAGAAGTGCTGGAATGTGAAACTGTGAAAACACAAAATCTTCAGTGAATTAAGCCATTAAACCACCTCAAGACCGAGAACACATTTTATAGGTATTTAGCAGGATTACGGTAATCTGTGGAGACAGACTTTAAAAGAATAACCTGGACTCTTTCTATTGCAGACAATGTCAGCAATTCATCTGCATGCCACCTGAAAGGTACTCAAAACTCTGGAACAGTACAGAAGCAGATAATCGGCTTAGCGCACTCATGGAGTATATGCAAAGTTTTTATTACTAACTTGTGTATGCAAAGGAATCAGACTTTGACCTAACCTGGTAGTGTGCCCAGCAGGCCTCCCACATGCGCAGGGCTTCTGTATCAGGGAACTCTCGTTTGAAGCAGAGCAGGATCCAGCGATGGCAGAAGAGAAGCTGGAGGCCATCCTCCCCCAGCCTGGTCAGGTGCTGGTGGAAGCGGGGCAGCATGAGACGCAGTAGCTCCCGCAGATACATCTGGGGGCAGGTCGGAGAGGGCGCGCATCATCTTACAAATCTTTTTATTGCGCTAGGTTAAGCTGGAGTTATGCTTTTACGGGCTGCAGTGGACATATATGGCTGTGCTTTTTTTTTTAACATACAACATACTAAGAAGCAGTGTCACCTTTTGCAAACCCCAGTGTAGAGAAAATGTAGAAGAAAGTGGAAGTAGAAATCAATTTCATCCATGTGAACATGTGATCTATAATCAAAAGCTCAAAAAGACTTATGGTAAATTTATGCTTGTCACTTTTCAGAAAGCCAAACTAAGTGTTCAAATAACCTCACTTGAGGGCAGTCATCAGCCAATCATCAGTGAGAGGTAGGGGTGTAACGGTACACACAAGTCACAGTTCGGTACGTACCTCGGTGTGGAGGTCACGGTTCGGTACGGGTTCGGTACGGGTTCGGTACAACGGGGAAAAAGCAACAAAAACTCACACGTGTATAAGTCTAGCTTTTTTTCATTTATTTTGAACAGACTGAAAAAACTAAAAAACACCTCATGTTATAAAAGTAAAAAATAGAATAAAGCATAAAACTAATGCATAAGAAGGGTTCTCATACCATTAATTCATTTTGTTATACAGAGGAAAAGAAAAAGCACAATTTCTTGTAGGGATAAACTGAGGTAGTCAGTTAGCAACCGGCAACTTTGGTAACTTCATTATAAGTTGTATGTTATATTACACAGTAAAATGTAAACAGTGAACATACTCTCAGCAATACTGTCAAACAAGTCAAACAAATATTTCCAACAATATTACAAAATATATAATGAGTGTGCATTAGCATGTTTGATGTGTTTCCAGCGTCGTACCGCACCTCCGCGAAACATCGTCGGCAGACGGTCTTTGTCCGGTCCACCACTCGCGTCCCATTGCCGTCATGTTGCACCGGGAAACCAAAATGTTCCCGTACTATTTTTCTTCTTCGTCTGTTTTTCTTCTTCTGTAGGCTAATGACGTTAGCTGGCAGCTTTTAGGCTCATTACCGCCACCTGGATTGAAGTGAGGACTCGACTTTTTCTTTTGTTTTCATTGGCTACTCACTCAGACGTATTCGCCGTGTGACTGCGTGCACCGAACCGTGACGCCCGTACCGTGACACCGCGGGACGAATACAAATACCGTTACACCCCTAGTTAGAGGGGGCGATAAAATTATTGCTTATGCTTGAGACACACATTTTCAGACATTTTCTCCATGGAAAGCAAAATTGAAATAACTGAAATGAGGGTTAGGGTTAGGGTTAGGGTTATGAGCAATGAGAGGCCATAAGATCATATCAGGGTTACTTTCTCACATCCTTAAAGAATGAAATGAGTATGAATTATGAATCAGATTGGTTTTTCTGAAATTTACAGGAAGTGTTGCACAACTGTTTTCAGGTGTCGGTGTAAATGCAACTCAAAGACAAACACCAAAGCGTCCTACCAGCTGCCTCTCCATGTCTTCATCACGTGGGGAGCTGATGAAGATGGTGTTCTCCATGAGGCCGACAAAGCACCAGAAGGTGTCACTTTCATCCTGGATCTCGGTGAGCAGAGGGGCCACCAGGTCAGACATACCTTGGCAGTAGCCCATGTCGGGATTAAACACTGCATAGTTGAGCAGAATTCGCCTGGGGCAAGAACAGCAATGAACATCTTAGTACTGTCAAAACACCTCAGCAGAAAAACGCTTACAGCACTTAATACATGAACGAACACAACAGGATCATTCATTTCAATTCTTTTGACAGCCGCTAACATTGCCTCCATGCAATCCAGCCAGACCACTGAAAAGTGTGGTCCCACCCAAACGCTCTGAACGAGCCAACATGTGTTTCAGCATTGCTGGCAATGCCCACAATCCCCACTTTAGCAGTTGCTATGCCAACTCCTCTGGTAACCAGGGAGCTAATTAATGATTTTTCTTGGTTACTTCTTTGCAGAAAACTTCCCTGGCTGCCCTCATAAATAAGTGGGTGTTGTATAAACAAATGGAAAAATCAAGGACATTTTATTGTTTTAGTGAAGAATTTGTGTGTATTTTAGGAAACCTGGCGCAAGATATTTCTGAGAAGCAATATAAGGAAGTCAATATCTTCAGTCTCAACAACATGCTTAGACAGAATGGCTCGGATAAACATGTCAATGACGTATCTGTAATAGTGTGGAAGTCTGAGATAAGTGCTTCGCATCTGGACATGGTATCACCATGCTTCAGGCACAATATAAAGCATAATACCAAGACAAATACCAGGAGCCTCGATGAGAGTCACTAAACTAATATGCTATTTAAATCCTCTTGCTCCTCGTTTAGAAAGCCATTAGCTCTGAGTATGCATCAAAAGTGCTCAGACGGCTTAGTCAGAGTCAATAAAGCATGAAACTCATTTGCGTCTCCCCCCCCAAAGGGTTCAGAATATGAAATGAATAGCCCGTGCGTTGAGTTGAGGAACGGGACTGACAGACGGAGACAAGGTGGCGGAGAAAAGAGCATGAGAAGGAAGCGGACAAACAGAGCCTGACCTCATGATCTCCACATTGGGGTTGTTCTCTCCTCTGAAGAAGTGGTTGCTGCGATCCGTTCTCACCACGTCTTTATCCACCGTGAACTGGACCTTCCTCCAGAACTCACTGTGCTCCTCTGGGCTCATGGACAACCTGAAGAGTCGCACAAACGTCAGGCAGAAACAGAAATGTTAGAAATACTGAATCTTGCAGCTTCATTCTTGATCAAAACTAGCTGTTGGTCAAGCAACTGGTTTTAAGACAGTTTGTATTGCAAGGCTCTTAGGAAATGCTTGGTAGTTAGGAAACTAAATAAAATAAACTTTAAATGTTACCCTGGTTTCAAACATGAACAGTTAGCTGCAAATGGACTAAAGAGTGTGGGGGTGGGCTTGCACTGAACCGAGGGGTTATTTTACCGCCAATCACTCCACTGAGAATAACACCACAACAATAAAAACCCCTATCCATCCCCGTAGATGTTAGGGAGTACATTAGCAATGTACTCTGTGTGTGGCACTAATGTACTCAAGTCCTAACAAGCAGAGGGGATTTAATTAACACTGTTTGTTTTCCATGCGGCCCCACCAGGAATTATGAGCGCACACCTGATGCAACGCCACGCAACTGTTTAGTTTTAGTGCCGTGTGTTTGTGTCTTCTTCGCGCCGATCTGATCCCTCTTTAAAAGTTGCCTTGATCTGAGACTTAAATGATCCCATTTATGGAACACATTAAGTTCTGCTTTTCTACCTACTAGTACACGAAGCACTTTTACCGTCACAGTGACACATCTACCCATTCGTTCACCGACGTACACACACATTCACGCACCAGTGACAAGCACTGGGTGGAACTAGGGGTTCAGTGTCTTGCTCAAGGACACTTCAGCCTCTGGTTTGTGGACAACCCGCTCTACTTACTGTTCCACTTGAGTAAAGAGGTTCGTCTTAGACACAACTGAGTTACTTACCAAGAGGCTCTAAGATTTATCACCACGTCATTGAGCAAATGTGGCTTTGGAGCGTCGAAACAAATGGTTATATTCGTAAATAAGTAGAAATATATAGTTAAAAACTACTAGGGCT
The DNA here is from genome assembly GCF_963514085.1 of Chelon labrosus. Classification (NCBI taxonomy): domain Eukaryota; kingdom Metazoa; phylum Chordata; class Actinopteri; order Mugiliformes; family Mugilidae; genus Chelon; species Chelon labrosus. The sequence continues at coordinate 9,880,836 of NC_140354.1, forward strand.
GAAACAAGGACAACTGGTCTGGTTGGGTTTCTTGAAGACGTGTCACCACTCATCCAAGTAGCTTCTTGAGTTCTAAATAACTGGAGGGGTGTTGGTAATTTATTAGGAATGATTTTTAGAAATTATTTCCGGGAGTTGAGGTTTTGTTAGTAATTATTCTCGGGAACTGACAGGACGAGTGGTGAAACATCTTCCAGAATCCCAACCGTTCCAGTTGCCCTTGTCTTAGTGGATATACTATCACCTCGATGACTAAGAACGTTCACAATTAGTTAAGAATTAAAATATAATCTTGCAAACCAAACATGAAAAAAGTACTTTATCTTCAAGCCTGCCAAATATGAAAATTTCAAAAATGCATTTATTAGATTAATTTAAAAACCTGGGAGGACAATCTGAAGACATAAGAAGATATGTGTTTCTGTGGTATGTCTATGGTATGACTCATAACTCACATTTCAACTATTCAAATATCCCTCTTCTGCTGTCATTTTCACTCATTCTGTTCAGTTTGCCTGTTGACTTTTCATTTGTAAGCCAGTCCTCGGTTACTCAAAAGTCGTCGTAATTATTACAGCGGCACTACTTCCATTTGCCGCCGCTTACTTATCACAGCTTAAGGAAGGACGCGAGGTTAGATGACGAGGAGCGAAACCACAGACGTGTATCCTTTCTCCTAATGATCGACTGGTGGCCCCGGAGGCTGCTCTAGTCGGGGGATCTTTAAAGGAATTCGCATCAGAGTCAGAACAAGGACTCTAATTACCTGACTTCGATAAGACCTTCTGGTGCGCTCAAAATGTTAATAGGCCATACAGATGAAACCTGTCCAATTATCATATTCATTACACACACAGCGGCAGAAGGTGTGAAAATATGTGCACGCTTAACCTTTTGATGGCAGGGAGGAGACAATATAAAGGCCTGGGGTCTGCTCGTGTGTGTGAAGCGTGTGCTTGTCAGTGCATATCGAAGATGTGTTGGTTTTTTTGTTTTTGACAAGGGAGTATGATCTGATAAGCACTGACGTGTTTTTTTTTTTTCTCTGAAAACCTTTTATTTCACACCCGGCACCTCCCCTTAACTGATCCCTGATAGTGCCTATTGATTGCTCAGCGATGTGAAGACACAATAGATTCACATACGGTTTACCATTTGACTGGCTGAGCATTTGGCAGCCGACTCTGCAGCTGTGTGATGGTTTATCTTCTGTTTCAAGTGTCTACCAGACTTTTTGAAATGAGGGGATTTTCACAAAATTAAAGAACATAGAGGAGGAAATGCCTATACACTTTATACTGCAGAGCTACAGAAATAATAATCAACCAATAGAGATGCACCGATCAGGCATATGGCATTATGACCCCCTTCCTAATATTGGGTAGGTCTCCCTTGTGACCCTTGTCCAAAACAGTTGTGACTCATCAGAGAATGGACACGGGCCTTCTGAGGGTGTCCTGTGGAGTCTGGAAACACAATGTTGTTAGTGGGGGCCTTTGGGTCCTCTGGGTTGAGGGGAGGGGCCTCTGTGGATCATCCAACAGATAGTTGATCAGTTTGGGATCTAGGGAATTTGGAGGCCAGGTCAACACCTTGCCATCAAGGAGTGTCATTGCTAAGGGGGGGCCTGGTCTGGTCTTGTCTAGGTGGGCGATATATGTCTCCTGTCAGTCGTTTTAATGTTGTGGCTGATCGGTGTATATGTTCTTTTTCTAGCCGTAACCAACCTCCTCTGCTGGATGTCATGATAGTGGGAGCGCTTCTGCAGTCTCCAGGCCTCCCTCTCTTGGGAGGTGGAGTCGTAGCTGTAGTAGTGCAGCAGGAAGGGCCACACCTCGCCGCGGATGGATGGGTCGATTCCACCGAAAAAGATGGCCTGGTGAAGAGAGCAAAAGCGGGGTGCACGCTGAAAAAAACCGACTCAGGTCAAACCGCAAAGCATGCAAACGAAGCATGCAGAGAGCGGCTCCATGGCAGGGCCCGCACTTGCACCACCTAATAACAGAACTACAGTACACCTATTATTTCACGCTTGTTGCAAAACGCTGCAAGAACGAAACTTCCTACAAAAACAAACACTGTTCAATCACCACGCCCAACAAAAATCGAGCTCGACTGTTCCAGCATTTACTGAGGAAATGTTTTGGTCATTTCTAACTGCAAATGAGTCATTTATAATATGGCAAACTGAGTCATTCCAAGAGGGAAGGGGGAGTCGGGGTTGGTGGCATTGACCATGAATAACCCTGTCTTTTTCTACAGACAATGGTGCTGACTGAATCTGAAAGTGCGCTTGACTTTCTGTGAGTGTGATTCAGTGGAAAATGCAACGAAGTGCAGCCAAGTGTTGCTTGACTACCATATGGACGTCGGCCTTATTGCATGATCTGGTGCGTATACCTTGCGCAGCTTATACTCCTCCTCCACCTGTCCACTGTGGTTGAGGTGACGCAGCCAGGTGGTGACATCCAGCCGGCGATAAAGCCTCTCCTCCGGGTGGGCCTCGGCTGAAGGCAGGGTGGGCCTCTGGATGGAGAACTGCATGCAGGACTTCTCATCTGACACCTAGTGGCAAGTGTGACAAATGGAAAAGCCCAGACGGATTAAAATGCTGGCACGGGACCAACATTTGCACGAAAAAAAATCTGGGAAAGAAAGGGTGAAAAATTCCTAATAAAACTCTGTGCCAAATTGGACTTCGAGACGTAAGCTGACCTGGTCTTTAAGCTGAGTTTCTCTGCAACACTTCCACTGCTGGAAGACCTCGGCCAGCTTGTCCAGGCCAGCGTGGTGAAAATGGAGGATCTTATACTGGCTCTCTCTGCTGGCTATGACCAGCTGGCCGCTAGTGCACGCCTCATCACTGCAACAACAGTGTAATGCAGAACGTTAAAGACTCAGTAGCAAAAATTCCCCCGTGAACTTTTGGACTCTCTGCTGACCTGAAGAAGAGTCTGAGTGACCTCATGTGACCCAGGTCCACCCTGAAGACTCCGCATAACTGCTCCAGGGCCAGCACCTTCTGCTGCTCCTCCCAACGCATGCCCTGCGGCTGGCCGACGATCTCGGAGGGAGCGTGGCTGTCCAGGCTAGAGGCAGAGCTCGCCGAGTGGTTCATGGACTCCTCGCACAACTCTCTGGAAAAAAAAAATACTACAAATAAATATTTCAGAATTATTATTTCTTTTTTGCGCTGGGAACAGATCCGTTCTTTAAAGTGGAACATTAATAATAAATGTCGTGTGTACTGTTAAGGGTGGCGTTTAGTGAAGACAAATCTCCAGCTCATTTCCGTCCGCTTGTTTTGCGTCTCAATGCGACAACAGGAGGAATGCACAGGGGCTCCTGCAGACACGCATTCGCGGGGAAATCTGCGCACACACACAAATCACACTGTCTGCCGTCCAATTTCCCCTGTCATTCCCCCATGGCGAGCATGTTTTTCCCGGCACTGAAACCTGAGCCGAGGCCGAGGGTTCCTCTGCTGCGGGAGGAGACAACGCAAAACACTGCACAGAACGCTTGTACAGCGACGCACGTGACGGCAATTTTGTGGAAGACGGGCCGCAATGCGCGCGTGTGGCTGACGCAAATGGACACAGATTTTGAGCTGTGAGAATCAATCACTGGCTGGCACAGTCAATGTCTTTCTCTTTCTCTCTCTCACCCACGCACACACACACACACACACACACACACACACACACACAACCACAAACACACAACCACAAACACACACACACAAATGGACCGTAGCTAATGACCATGATGCACTCTTAAACACGTTTCTGGACATGCTAAAGCCGAGAAACCGAAACGCGTTAAACCCTCTGACATCTGGGAAGTAGGCGTCTAAATGAAGTTATTTGCTGACGACTTGCTATTATATATACATGATGTATTTTAAAAAAAGATCTAATTTAAAAGTATTTTAATCTGAAAAGTGTTATTTATGATATCAGTAACAAAAAGAGGACGCTGATGAATGGGTGAATTTAAAAGTGCGTGCGAAAATCATACATTTTTCACCCCGAATAATAAGACGTGCACAAGATAATAATAGGATGTCTGTTTCTATTTTTCACAAGTGGCACGTCGGGGGCTCTGACGACGAGGGAGGCTGACCGTATCCAGCCTTTTACACCGTGCATCAATCACGCCCGGCTAATCGTTTCCCTGTAAGCAGACGGGAACAAAACAAGGCTGATCAATCCAAGCTGCGCAGTTTCCTTACGCTATCTGGTGATTTACCGCTCTCTGTCTCATGTATCACGCCACAAACCAGACTGTGGAAGACTGGGAGTCTGGGAGGCAGAGAGAGAACAGAGGGCTCTGGCGAGGGAGTCGAGCTAAAATATGGAGGGGCTCTTTTGACACTAGACTACCGTGCTCGCTGCTTCATAACTCCAGCGCCTGTCAAGATGGGGGCAGTTTACAAGGCCTACAAGCTTGTTAACAGACCTAAAGCACACATGCAAAAAGCTTTTTCTTTCTCAGAGTGCAAAGTAAAAGTGAAGGAGCTCTCCTGACGTTCGCTGCAAGCACAGGCCGATAAGCGATTAACCACAGCCTGATTGTGATCATTTACTTGCTCTCCAACTGTTGGCAGCAGCCACGCCGCAAGCAGGGCGTAAACAAGCTGTTTTGACAGAGTCGGGCCCGGCACATCCCACCAGGCCGAGGTGAGATCAAACTGCCCCGAGGCCCTTCGTAACACTTCTCCCCGCATACACAAGGCTTTACCCTGGGGGGGGATATGTGTTGCCAGATCACCCTGAGAACCAGGACCGAAGGCTACAGGCCTCCAGGGACACCCAGGTCCTTCAAATAATCCCCTGGAGGGGACGGGGAGTCGAGGGAGGCCTCGGAACAAGGGGGCGGTGTGAGCACTGCAGACGCATATGGCACGAGGGTTCAGTCCAGTTTGGAATTTGGAGAAAAATATCTGAAATCTCTTTTCAATCGATTCAGTTTTTTTTTTTTTTTATAGCAAAATAAAACGAGATAACTTTGTCAATACCTGCGATGTAAAATCACAAGAAAGCAAAGTATTTCTTGTAGGTTTATCGATTGCTTTTGCCTTACTCCTTCAGGACTCCCACAAATATTTAAATGTAACAAGGAAAAACTGCAATCACAAGTGGCAGACTAGAGATATGCAACCAGCGATGCGTGGCTGCAGGCAGAGCTCGCTCCGTTTTAAGCCAAAAACATGAAAACCACTGTTCCGAGTTTTAATCACATGTTAAAATTTGGCCTGTGAAACCCTCGAGAAGAGCGTGTGCGCGCCGACGGTCCCACAAACTCCTGCGAAACTAAAGGAACTCGTTAAGAGGCTTGACACAGATTGCTGTGGATTTCTCTTTCTTGCCCTCTCCCACCACTCTCCTCTTTCTGCCCCCTTTTCATCCGCTCTCACTCTCCCATACGCGGTTCTTTCTCTTTGAATGATTCCAAGTGACATGTTTCCAGTTCCTGGCCCCTTAACAGTGTCAATTAAAGCGAGAGAGAATGAGAGATGGAGTGGGTTCCAGGGTTTTGGCTGCTGCTCCGCTCTCTTCAGTCCTCTAATCCGGGGAGCTGACATTCAGCCCAGCACAACAACCCTGGGAGCACTGGGAATCAAAGGGCTTCACACAGACTTTAGGAAGGGAAGGAGGAGGGAGGGAGGGGGGGGGGGGGGGGGGGGGGGGGATATTTGAGAGGAGGTGGGCCACACCAAAAGATTCAATATTGAGGAAAAACAGAGGGTGAGCAAGAGGAACATATGCAAAAGAAATAGTGGGAGGAATTGACAGATCTGGGATAGAAGGAGAAGAAGAAGAAGAGAAAAACAGGCAAAAGAAAGGATGGATTTGGGAGGCAGAGAGGCGAAAGGGGGAGACACTAACAGCAAGTGAAGAACAGAGCAGTGGAGGAAGAGTGGGACGGAGCGAAGCTGTGAAGCAAAGAGTGCTGCCAAGTCACACACTCACTGCACTTACAGAGAGAGAGAGAGAGCTGGGGTCTGGAAAGTGGTTAAAACAGAAAAAATAAAAAAACCTGAAAACACACACACACACTGACTCAAGCTCCATATGACACACACTGATTCTGAGGAAATAACCCAGGGCCAAATAGCTGCGTGAGGAAACAACCGCGGAGGGGAAGGTGAAGTCAAACGGCGGCGAGGTCCGAGCTGCAGCTCAGTCACCGGACAGGGGGCTCTCTCGCTAAGAGGACGGTTTGTGGGAGCGCTGTGGGTTTGGGAAGGATTTAGGGAGTCAACTTGGGAGATTATAAAACACTGAGCAATGGGTTAAATAAGCAAATACATTTTGCCTCCTGCTGAAATCATCTACCTGCTTTCACTCCCCAGGGAGCTTCTGCTGCAGTGCCGCCATGAGGCCTCAGACTGTAAACCAGCCCACATGCCATCAATTCTTTTCTGTTTGGCTCCACCTTCTGGTAGTTTAGAGTAACTCACCTTATTAAGGAAAGTACAAACTTGTCTAACAACAAACAGTCATCTGAATCAATGTGTTACCGTATCCTTTTGCAGTGTGCCATTTTCAACAAAGAAATGAACACCAAGATCACTTAAATTCACTCTTGATTAAATTATGAATTATTATATAACAATATACACAAATCAGCCACAATATTATCTGGTTCTCGTGGCGATCAAACTGTGATGGCTAGACGACCGGGGCAGAACATTTCTGGAACTGCAGCACTGGTGGGAAGTTCCTGGTCTGCAGTGGTCGGTCCAAGGAAGGAGGAGAACCAGAGACAGGGTCATGGACCGAGGATCATTGAGGAGGAGGAAGAGGGGGAAGAAGAGAAGAAGGAGGAAGGAGGTGTGTTTGGTCAATGTTCAGGTGGTGGTACGTCTCAGAGTCATATCCACATAAATACCAAGATCCGCGTTCGCCATGAAGAACATTGAGGAGATCATCAGTGTTCTTCATTTCACAGGCTGGTGGTTTTAACGTTGTGGCTGATCAGCGTATGTGGGTGTTACTTTGATACGTTTCACCACCAGAACACCCTTGGCAACCATGGCAAGGGTTTGTTGCTTGCATCCTGGTGCCATGTGTTCCCCAGCTAAGTGACATGCAGGCCCCTGGCCGTCCACGTTATGCAAAAGAAAATGTGATACATCGGACCAGGACACCTTCTACCATTGCTCAGTGGTCCAGTTCTGATGCTCACATACCAGTTGTAGGCAGTTCCGGCAGGGGACGGAGTCAGCATGGACGACCTGACTTGTCTGCAGTTAAGCATCCCCATACAAAATAAACTGTGACGCACTACGAACACTTATGTAGCCTTCGCTCCCCATCATTGAGACTTGGTCACCCATGACCATGTCTTCAGTTCACAGCTTTTCCTTCTTTAAACCACTTTAGGTACTGACCACTGCAGACCAGGAACACACCACCAGAGCTGCAGCTTTGGAGATAAATAGATAGTATGCCATTGCAATTTGACCCCTTGTCAAACTCGCTACAACATAATACACATCATCCACAAGACCTTGGGACTTTTATTCCTTTACAACCGCGTGATGCATGTGTGTCCCTGTCATAAATTGTGCTGTAGTGATATGTGGACTCAAAGAATATAAAATAACAGCCCTTATTAGGTTTCAAAAGTTTGCTTCTGTTTTGGTCGTTAAGGGTGATATGGGCTGGATTCTGATAACGACTGATAATGTGGATGTGTGGAATGATAAGACTGGAGAATTGTTTGCTTAGTATGTTTGAAAGCAGGGTTTATTTACCTTGATTTCAGATGGTTTTTCTTTGGAGTAAATTGTATGTTTCTACACGGGCTGTAGAGCTTTGGGCTGTTTTTGAGGAAGTCGAACAGCAACATTGTTAAGCCCACACTGATTATATAATTGCAACGTGAATATGTTTTTGGTAAATAGCTAAAATATCAGAATTTGTGTCAGTAGTTCTGTTTTCACGCCAGGAACGTGCATAACAACTGGTTCTGTATCAGTGGAGCTGAGGTAAAGAAGGTGAACAGTTTTAGGTCCATGGGAATACACACCAGAGAAACCTGCTATGGTAAATTATCATCTGTACCGCCGACCAAGCATATGTTGACACTGGTAAGTAAGATAAGGTGTTGGTGCAGGGTCCAAAGTATACTAAAAGAACCTACTCAGGCCACAACTGTTCACAGTACTGAAAAGTCATACACAAAAACCTGCAACTGTACCACCAGACTGTGGAAAAGTTTCTTTCCCCAGGTTGAGATTACAGAATTCATCCACCACGAAAACCGTTTTACCTTTGCTACGTGATTGTTTTTTTATTGCTTTTGAACTTTTCTATCTGTAGTTTTGGTACACAATGTAGTGCCGCATACTGACACACTGAAACGAGATATATTTGAACTGTATATTTTGTACTTGAAGTTTATTTGTGGAAGCAGACATTAAATGAGGGGACTGCAGGTACATAGTATGCACTGTAACTATTCAGCTGCAAGAAATATCCTTATTTTTGCTAGTAGTAATGAGTTAACGAGTTACAATAAATGACCATAATTACTATTGTTGACTCATTTTCCCACTGCTGAATGACAGTCTAGAGAAACTCCACTCTGTTGTGTATAAATAACACCATAAATCTTTAATGAAGCCCGTTTCAGCCTTCGCACTGACCTGCTTTCGTTGTCCAGGAAGACGGAGCCGCTGCTTTCGCAGAGAGCCTCACTAACGGGGGACAAGCAGAAAGGGGAGGAGAAGGTGTCCGAGTCCGAACCCATGGTGCTGTCCCGGCTCACTTCGTCCGACAGCTCGCAGGATCCCTCATCGACCTCCTCCCCGGCTGAGGGAAGCGGCTGCTGGTGTGAGGAGGGGTCCGCTCCAGCCTCTACCGCCAGGCTGGACTGGCTCTCCGCGGAGGCGCTACTGGTAATGTTCCTCTCCTCGTCCTCATCTTCTTCCTGGGCTGCTGGGGGGCGGGAGTGCGGTCTAGAGGGGACGGTCGGGTTAAAAACCCATTAATGTCTTTTATAACACTGACTCCAAAAAGGTTTTTAATCTAAATCTCAGTGTGGTTTTCATACTGTAACTGCATGTTTATTCTAATATATAACATCTCAAGGACTGATCCTCTTGATATGGAGCATACTTTCAGCCTTTTCAGAGGCTCATCAGCGCTTTGTACTGCAGAACCACAGACCTCATAATCAACTAATCTCTTCCTAATATCATATAGGTCTCCCCTGGGCCTCCAAAACAGTTGTGACTCATCAGAGAATGGACACGGGCCTTCTGAGGGTGTCCTGTGGTGTCTGGCAACAGGATGTAGTGGGGGCCTTTGGGTCCTATGGGTTGAGGGGAGGGGCCTCTGTGGATCATCCCACAGATACTTGATCAGTTTGGGATCTAGGGAATTTGGAGGCCAGGTCAACACCTTGTGTTGTTCTTCATGTTTTTGTGTGTGTCTGTGTCAGGCTGCATCCTGCTGGGCATGGCTGCTGCCATCAAGGAGTGTCATTGCTATGGGGTGGGGGTGCCTGGTCTGGTCTAGGTGGGTGGTACATGTCTAAGTAACATCCACACAAATACCAGGTCCAAAAGTATCCCAGCAGAACATTGTGTTGCCACAAGGTGGTCAGTGTTATTTACTTGTCCTGTCAGCGATTTTAATGTTATGGCTGATTGCTGTATATCTCCATAATACCCAAGATAATTTTAAAGTTAATTTAGGTTAGGTTTCAATGCATCCAGGACATTTTTCGGGCACATTAAAACGAGAAACATCTTTTCAGACCTTCTGCCTCTGCGGCGGGTGTTCCTTCGTACGGGGGAGCTCTCCGGAGTGATGTACCGCAGCGCCTCTTCATCCTGCCTCTGGATGCGGGAGTTGGGCACCCAGGTCAGGATGAGAGTGGTGCCCAGGCTCTCGTCCTTCTCAACGTGCACGCACAGGTAGCCTACAGGGGGCAACAAAAAACCATTGTTAGGTTAGGAGCAGCTACACTCTGGGTATAAACTTGTAAAAAGACAGGTGCAAAACTTTTTACAGCGGGCGCTCGCAACTTTAAGACAAACACGTAATTGGAGCAAAAGTAAGCACATCGTGAGAAGGGAAACCTGAGTGGTGAGTTATGACCTTGAAAAATACACAGACAAGTAGAGGACTAGGAGATAAGACATGAGGTATTAAGGAAATGCTGGTAATGATTACAGCAGCAAGAGGGGAAAAATGCATATAAAGCACAAATCTTCTACGCTATGCCAGATCTGATGACTCAAGTAGATCAAGTAAATATAACTTTCGTCGTGTGAAAGGGAATCTACTGTTTTTTGTAACCTGGACCTTATTTCTGGCATAAAATACAATCGTTTACTCACCCATATAACTTTTGTGTAATTTGTAGTCATTCAGGAGATGTGCGTATATCCATACAATGGGAGTGACTGGGGCACCGAAACGCAGCCTCTAAATAATCGTTAATTTCACCAATCTTCTATCTACAGACCCCGGATGATGATAACAGGTAACTCCGGACTCCATGGGGAATAGCACTAGCATACGATAACAAAATATTGGTGAAATTAACGAGTTTCACGGCAGATAATGCGTTATTTAGAGGCTGCGTTTCGGTGCCCCAGTCACTCCCATTATATGGATATACACAGATCTAAACATCTCCCGAACGACTACAAATTACACAAAAGTTATATGGGTGAGTAAACGATTGTCTTTCATGCCAGAAATAAGGTCCAGGTTGTAAAAAACAGTAGTTCCCCTTTAAGTTGTACTAGAAACAATGAATGGCACTGACAGCAGAACATCAAGTCATCAAATTAGCAGTATGAGCCTTCTTGCAATTATTTTTATCTCCCTTTCTCAATGTTTTTGGTATAACATTTTATAATTCCTTGTATTTTTTTGTAAGCTCTCCAAATACATTTTTTTGTCTCATGTAACCCTCATCCTGACTCTAACCCTGACCCTCCATAAATACAGACAACTGAACTTGAGCGAAAGCCTGAATCCACTCATAAACGATGCAGCCTAACCTGGGTGGTGCTCGGCCAATCCGGGCAGGGGTTCCGTAGGGTGCACGCAAACATTGTTCTTGGAGAAGATGATCTCGCCATCCAGGCCCGAGCGCAATACCGAGCCGCCCGCCCCGGGGTTAAAGGTCAGGAGGTCGGACGCCTTGGACGAGGCACGCCGTAGGAGCCGACCCAGAGACATCTCCTCAGGCACCGGGACACTGGGCCCATCCTCTACATACAGAGATTAGAGAGAAGAAAGCAAGGGGGGGGGGGGGGTTTAGGCAGAGGGTGAGAGATACAGTATCAGAGCACACTTCACCTCCTCCATCACATGTTTGCTAGCATTTACTGCAGTGTCCTTACTGCAGTGCTCAACCCCACAATCCCTTCACCCCCCCCCAGTACTTGTTCAGCATTTCTCTGTGCCACATTTTCTATGTGCACCTGCACCCACGGACACATCCACAGCTTCTGTGTATACTGTAGCAGTGTGTAAACAGATGTGTCCCACCTTTTGCAAACACCACTCACACACTCGCTAAGACATGTGCAAACACACATCCCTGCGTCCGTGTGAAATTCCGAACGGCTATCAGCTGCCAACAGATGTCATCAACATCCGCGTCGAACTGGGATCAGCGCGTCACACCGCCACTGTTGAACTTGTTTGCTTCAGTGAGGACGTTTTCTGTGATGAGACAAACCTCGCATCAAGCTAAAAGTAAAGGACGCTGAGTTGAATGCTGTCTTCTCCGAAAAGGCTTGAGAGGGATGTTAATCTCAGGATCAAAGAAAGCAGTTGAAGACACACATTTTCGTCAACACACATTCACTTTCTTTCTCTTAACTTGGACACGTCTGTATCTTTGGATCCATTTCACGTGCAGCCTTGCTTCCTTGTCGGCTGAATGCTCGTGACACGTACTCCCCACTCCGTCTGAGGAATGTTCCCTCCTTTTTCCTCAGAGGACATGTTTACCTCTGCTTGATTAGGCAGGCACCCCACATCCTGATGCCAAGGCCCAGGCAGGAAGTCTGGTGGCACAAAATCCACGCAGGATATCGTGGGGGGGGGCATCAGTTGGATTGCATTTTTAAAAAGTAGAAGAGCGGGTGGTTCTTGTAGTTCGAAATGCACCACAGGGACAGAACATCTTCTAAAAAAAAAAAAAAGAAAAAAAAAAAAGAGCCTGGCGTTTCCTGCAGATGTTGGGCTGCAACATATGCTTCCAAAAAGGAACCATCACAATCACAACTGGTGAAGCACACACATTCGACACCTTCAGTTCAATTTGAAACTGCTACTGTTAAATCAATTCATTAAGTATCCGCTAACACCGCTTTTTTGGCCTTCTGACTGGTCTGCTGGTCACCAATCAGAGGGCTTTTACCCTTTGTCAAGTCTCAACTTCCCATGTTGCCGTTGCTAGGTTAGACAGTAGCAGTGCCGGGATCCGTTACCATAGAAAAACCTGTAGACTTTGTACTTGTGATTCTACGAAAACATAAAAAAAACAACATAAAGGTAACCAGTGTGGATACAGTGGAGGAAACAACTAAACATAAAAATAAGAAACTGGCGAAAAGACTGGTGAATTTTTCCAGCGTCTGCCAATGTTAGTCGTATTTACCACTGGCCCTTCTTGAACATTCGTCTCTTTTGCTGGTCTGGTACATTGACACCTGATACCTGAAGCCTGATACCCCATGACTCATGACAATATGGCCATCCCAGACTTTCAGGTGTCTACTGGTTGGTGTATATGTACGTGGATATATGTGACTAGTTGGCCTGATGCCCCAAGCCCACTTTGCGGGTAGGCTATTGGCTCATATGTATATGTGTTTGCATTTTTTTCTTTTCTTGACTACCACGATGAAGGCGAAGAACATGTCAGTCTAATAAAGTTGCTCTATATACCACAAGTGTTGCTGGAGTCCTGGCTGGCATAACATTAACCACCTCTCCTCCACGTTACCTCTAGAGCATTATCACAGGTTTCTAATGGTATACAATCGGAACGGACAACTTTGCTAGTGCTTGTCTAACCTAGAAACTGTAACATAGGATGTCAGGAGTTGACGGAAGGTAGGACCCATCTGGCTGGTGGTGAGCAGACCAGTCAGGAGACCAACAGAGAGTCAATTCTAATTTAGTGTGTTCAGACTTTTTTCTTCCCCCTCCGGAAGTTAGAATGAAAGCATATCCAAAAAAGGTTTTAAAAGCTACACTTGTAGAGTTTTTTGAGAAGATGTTCCACCACTCATCCGAGCAGCTTCTTCAGTTCTAGGGGACTGGTGGGAGGTTTGAGGTTTAAATAGGACACTCCTACTGAAACTTGCTTGTTGTGTAAACAACCAGAAACCGGTGCAGCTAATTTCCATTAACAGTTGGGTACTTACCTGTTGTTGGGGGGAGGGGGGGGCTCAGGAGCCTCAAACTTCCCACCGGTCCCCTAGAACTGAAGAAGCTACTCGGATAAGTGGTGAAACGTCTTCTCAAAAAACTCCACAAGTCCAGTTGCTGTTCTTTTTAAACCTTTTTTGGATATACCATGCCCTGGATGACTGAGAACCTTCACAGACACAATGAAAACATCTAATGTAAAACTGGAGGGAAAATAAATGCAAGCTACAACATTTCACTACTACTGAATATTAGTGGACAGCCCCTGTCGACTGGTACATACCAAATACTGGAATAATGCAATGTTTATGTACTCCGACTGTTCATTCTTGCAAGATGCACACACAGAAAAACATACCATCATGAACATAATCCACATAATGACAGGCTTGGATCTTAGACCAGCTGTTTTCTGTACAGCAATAACTAATTCACTGCGGTGCTACTATGTAGGGGTTATTTTGGTCTGTATGTGATTACAGGGTGACCCGGGTCAGTTTCTTGTTCAGGCTGGTGGCTGTTCCGTCTCTCTTCATCTTTTATGCTGTCAACACCTCAACGCCACTCACACGCTGCCTCTTCTCTCTGACCTTTCAGCGTTTTATCAAACTTGCATCCTTTGCGACTGAAACAACGTCCTCACACTCAAGTCTACTCCCACCGTGACCTACAGAATACTTCGCATTTTTTCACAAACTTTTCTACGGGCTGCCAGGCAAACGGAGAAACTTTTAATAAGACCACGAAACCTACACCTGTGCGGTTTAGCTGCGATTATAGGAGCTAAAACTCCCAGGGTCTCAGCTTCCCACCTCTGGGCTACATTAATTAAGTTGTCACGCTCACATTTGACATTTGAATGGAGGGGCCAATACTGAACACACCTTTTCATCTGCACCGCATACCAATGCCTGGGGCAGCTGGAAGAAACCAGGCACAAAGAAGCCTGAAAAACAAGGTTCTTCATTGGTAAAGTGTATATATGCTCAAGTCCCGAAAGCAGACAAAGAGAACAGAATAAAAAAAGGAAACTAAAATATTATACTTGTGCTTTTATTTGTTTAAGAAAACTAATCATGTCTGTGGATTTATGGATTCCAAACTCTTTAGAGATGGTTTCGTAAACTTTTCCGACCAGATGAGCAACAACGACGCCTTATTCTGAGGTAATCAGAAAGCTAATTTGTCCGTGGCATCCTACCCTTCCACAAACATGTACTGTAAAGATCAGAACGTGATCAGATTGTCTCATTACATGGATTAGAAAACACTTCTGAACAGACAGACTCTAATTTGGCGTTGAAAATTTGCATGCACACGCAGACAGATTGGGATATGTAATATTGGTTCACTTTCCCCAATAAACAAACACACAAGCACAATATCTTCACGTGTTTGATTGGGTCCTCTTTGAGTACTTTCAGGACTTGTGTTTTGAGTCTTTTCTTATGCAGAAATGTAGAAAATTATGAAGGACGCAAAAAGAAAATACGGCTGTCCTTTCCAGTAAAAACATCATAAAGTAATCCCCTGCAGTTAAACACACACGGGTGGGTTCCATTTTCAGATAACACCAGCAGCCTGCAAAAAAACTACATAGTATTATGTGATATTTAAGAAATAAAGGGCTAAATTTTGACTTCTTATTCCGGAAAACACTTAGATTGCGCAAAGACTTGTGAACAAACTGTTGGTTTAAAGCTTGAACAATATTACTTCATGGCATACTGGTATCAGAAAATGAATAGCAGTGCAAATAAAAGTCCCAACCAAGCTTATTTTTGGTGCACTCAAGAATTTACATTTTTAATTTTCCATTCATATTCATGGCTAAACTTATGCATTAAATTTCAGGCTGACTGGAGGTGGCTGTTCCCTGTCCTGGCTGTGATGGGACGAGCCCAACGGCAGCAGCTTGTGTAGTAAAGGCGTGCCATGCTGTCTGGGGATCCATCTGCTACCATTACAGCCTGACAGGGAGCATCCATCTGACAGCAGGCCCACACTAGTAGGCTGTTGACAGTGGGTTTCTGGCCCGAGCCGTGCAGCCCTTTAGAACATAAATATTTTAGTCAAGCTGCCCGTACCGCGGCCGAAAATCTCTCACGGGCGTCCACGTTTACTAGCAAACTAAAAAGTTTCTCATCCAGCAGCAGCAGCAGCAGCAGCAGCGACAACATCACAATTTTACTTGACAACAAACGGCCGTTGACACACACCTGTTTCAGCAGGAGAAATGAATGAAAAGCAGGCGGGATGTAGGGAAGCGGGGCCAGGCGACTGAGCTCTCACCTTCAGTGCTGCCGCAGGAGTCTACAGCCCATACCGGACAACCATCTCACCGTTCCGGGAGGTTGTACCGCGCAGCGTGCGCCGACGTAGCTGCGCCTCCTTTTCCCGGATTTGGGTCAGCTGTTAACGAACCGTAGTCTTGTTTTTATTATGCCGTTTTCCGACACTGACACTACACGCCTGCCTGCTGCCGTGTCCACGGCAAAAACTATACACTTCCGGTTCGAAATTCCAAACTAAATCTTCCCTATAGGTGAAGACAGTGCGTGCACTTTATTTTGAAATCCAAAAGAAAGTTACTTCCTACCATTGCTTGATCTTTTCCCTTTGACTTTACAGCTCTAGACCAATCCCCCAAATTCCGCTACTTCCGGAATGCCAGACGATTTTTTATTTTTTTTTTCTGTCAGACATACCGAGAATTTAATATTTCATCAAAAATAAGACTATAAACTTCTATGGGAAAATGGAGCACGGCGGCGCTTAACATATGTAAACAAATACATTTTACATTATCCAAAGTCGTCATCAGACCCAGCCTATCGTAAAAACCTTACCCTTTACATCACAATGACGTTTTAAAGGTCACTGGCAAACGCTTGAATGTAGCTGGTCTGTCATCAGGACCAGAACTGGAGTCAGAGCATCCCCGTCTCTGCTGGCTACACCTGTCCATTTAAAAACAGTCTCAGATTAGGCAATGAATTAATTTCTGTATTCATATATGTATATATAATGCTATTTACTAGTAACAATTTTATTTGAAGTGCATTTTTTAAAGTCAGAATATTAATTATAAAGGCAGGTTTGGGGGAATCTTCTTAATAAGCAATACATCATCTGTTATACACTGGTGGTATATGTCATCTTTTCATACAAATCCACTAAAACCGGTTCAGCTGCTCATTAAAGCAAATATGTAATCAGCACGTCACACGGCAGGAATCAGTGCATTCAGGCATGAAGGTCAAGACGATCTGCTGAAGCTCAAACCGAGCATCAGACCTCGGGAAGAAAGATGATTTTAACATGGCTGCTAAAGGGGTAAAAATGCCAGAGGTCTGAGGAGACAGAGACTCGAATAACCCCTTGCTACAACCGAGGAACGAAGAGGAGAATCTCTGGAGGAGTACCACTCCTGTCATATAATAACTGCAAACAATTGGCAAGGGTTCACCAAAACTGGACAATTGGGAAAACATTACCTGGTCTGATGAGTTTTAATTTCTCTTGTGACGTTCAGATGGTGGGGTCAGAATTTAGGGCAAAGTACGTGAAAGCATGAATCCACTGTGCCTTGTCCATCCACAGTCAACAAATCACAATCCAACAGAGCGCCTTGGACATGTGGTGGGTTTGGAGATTCACATCAAGGATGTTCATCCAATGAATCCAGTTCTCCAGAGAAACTCATAATATTTCACAATTTTTATTTATGTTTCATAAAAATCAAGTATAAACATTTTTTTCAAAATCACAATAAAAAACATTTACAAAAAACTATACATTGTACATTTACAAAGAATTAAATGGCGAGGATTTGAGTAGCAATAAGCAGCAAAAATATCCTGGAAATAATGAACCCTGATGTTGCTGCAATTGCTTAAAAAAGTCTCTAGGTGTCACTGCAGGAAAATGCAGCTGTTGTTTTTTTTTTTTCAGCAGCAGCTCAGAAGCCAAAGCTTCCCCAAGGCCTATGGGTAATGAAATTCAGTGAGAGTAGGCCCACTGGACTGTAAACGCCTCCGACATGGGTAAGGCCAGGTTAGTCACTGTCAGAACCTATGGGGAGGGACAGACACAGATGTTTGAGATGAATCGATATCACAGAAATAGAAAGAAAGATTAGAAAATGAGGAAGCAACTCACCTTTGTGTCCGTGCGGTATGTAAAATCGCTGACTTTCTCCCCGTTTACCAAGACGTAGCGAGGCGGTGAGGGCACTCCGAACACCTGCAGCCACCCCAGCACCAGACCGTCCAGAGCCCCATTCAGCTTGAGAGGGTTACTCACAATCTGGGACTGAAGTGAAGGTAGAGACATTTAGAGACAATGTCTAGATTTCTACCTAAATGCATAATAAAACTGCCACTCAGTCATTCAGTTCTCTGCGTCGAGTCGTAGCAAACTAAAATGCAAAACCTCCGCAGCGTCCCGAATGCAAATACCAGCTCATCTCTCCCCTACCTCGCCGGCCATGAAGATAATGTAAGAGTAGTTTTGTGTTTCAAAGGTGTCAAGGCTGTCGCCGTCATCCCAGAACAGGTCACCCAAGGCCCAGCCACCTGCCGACAGAGCCACCGTCAGGAAGAAAGGGTTCGTTCGGGAGGCTGAGGTTGTCAAAGCAGGCTCCTTCACGAGAAAAGAGAGGTCAAATTATTTAGTTATTTAACAAAGTGCTCTCTTTCCTTCATGACAGTTTTAGGTCAACAAAACCTGATACAACATTTAATCATAAGCAGTCTTGTCCTTAAAAAGTGAATTTTTTCCCACATAGTAGGAACAGAAAGTAGAAATTTTAGCCAACTATTAGTGCTTGTTTTGCCTCTGTCAGTTGTGTAATGAGGGATTTTACGTTAACCGCATTTATTTTCCTACTGAACCAAAAATGACACAAACCAAGCTGCATTTTGGACGGTTCTGCAGAGGAGACACCCACCTGCCGGGGGATAATGTGTCCCTCCCTCACATGAACGTTGATAGTGTCCAGAGGGGCTGGCAGGAGCAAGTACTGACCCACACTGTAGAAAGGCTGACCCTTCGAAAACAAAAGGTGGACGCGTGTGAACACCTCAGACGTCCCTCTTAACAGACAAAAAACTGATTTAACATTTGACGTAAACCTGGAATTTTTTCATTGGTACTGCGAGGTCTAGTGACTCACGTCGTGCAAGCTGTACCAAGTACTAGGGGGCAGGTATGCGGCCAGCTCCTCTGCCCCTTGCTTCAGAACTGGGGTAATGAGAAGTGAACTCCCCCACATGAACTGTCGGTCTATAGTCTGGCAGTTAGGATCTGTGGGAAACCTAAGATACACAAGATAATAAAAAAAAAACACAACATTAATTGGAATAGCCACTTTTTTACAACCGATGTATGAAGAGGATTATCTTTGAACACTCAACATGTGGAAACTTGAAGAAGATGGGCTACAACAGCAGAACATGCTATCATGTCAATATGGACCAAACTCTCTAAGGAATGTTTCCAGCACCTTGTCGAATCTACGCCACGGCACTAGCAAGGTGCATCTAATGAACTGGACAGTGAGTGTGTCAAGTAGAAGAAGAGGACACATACTCCATGAATAGGGGCCTGGCCACAGTGTCCGCAGAAGTATGAGCGTGGTGGAATAGCGTGTAGAGGAACGGGAGGAGCGAGTAGCGGAGGTTCAACGCGCTCCGCATGGCTGCCTGGGCCTTCTGGCCAAATACATAGGGCTCCTGAGGCTGAGGGACACAGACAAACAATGAGAAGAGATAGAGTTACTGCCATTCATGATGCATGGAACAGATGGGCTGCTCGAGACACCATGAAAAAAAACAAAAAAGCATTCAGGCCAGATCTCTGGGTCATGGAGTTTGCGCATATATGTATTAACTTGAATTAAAATGCAAGTTAAATAAGATTTAAACATTTATTGACCCGACCACTAAATGCATAAACAGTTTTTGTCTCACAGCATTGGGCTTGTCGTTGTGGTTTCTCATAAACGGGTAGAAGGCCCCAAGCTGCATCCATCGTACACACAGCTCCTCAGTGGTGTTGCCTCCAAAGCCACAGACGTCCGCTCCCACCAGAGGCACCCCGAACAGGCTGAACTGCAGCACCGCTGACGGGAACAAGTGAAATCAGAGGTTACGGTCAACCCACTCTCGACTGGTTGTAGGACTCCGAGCATGCATTCATACAGTAAATGCCTGTTTGTCATTAGGAGTTCTCGGAAATTACATTCCCTCACCAGGAATGGAGAATCGAAGCTGCTCCCAGTCACTCCTGACGTCTCCTGTCCACACTGCAGAGTAGCGTCCAATGCCGGGGAAAGAGGACCGGGACAGGACAAAGGGTCTCTTCCTGCGTACCTTTATAAGTGCACTGAGGACGGCAAGAAACAGATTTAATTTTCGCTTCTTGCTACACGTTTATTCATTTTATTCCATTACTCCCAAAGAAACTGCATCTCGTTGATGCATGTTCTGACCTGTGCGTTGCGTAGGCTTCTGTCAGTCCGTACAGATTGTGCAGGTTGTAGTGAATGGAAAGCTTCTGCTCAGCTGACATACAAAGAGTCCCAGAGCTCAGCTGGCCTCCCACCACCTCTGTTGGTAGAGAGACGCAGGCTACCAATTAATGCAATGCACTGCACACAGAAATAAACAGATCTGGTATGTAATGCATGTGTGTTATCCTGTGTAAACAATATAAATGTATGCACAGCGATCAGCCACAACATTAAAACCACCTGAAGTGGTGAGTAACACTGATGAACTTATTATGATGTACTGTTCTTCTGGGAAACGTGGGTCCAGCCCGCCACTGTTGCAATGGCAAGGGGGTGCTCTTTGCATCCTGGTGTCATATATTCTCAAGGTAAGCAGCACACACTCATCAACAAAGCCTTGGATGTCCATGACCCTGTCTCCAGTTCACTGCTTTTCCTTCCTTGCACCACTTTCGACAGGTACTGACCACTGCAGACCGAGAACACCCCAAGACAGCTGCAGTTTTGAAGATGCTCTGACCCACTTGTCAGAGTCAGGCAAATTCTTCTACGTGTCCATTCTTCCTGCTTCTAACACACTGACTTTGAGGACCAAGTGTTGACTTGCTGCCTAATATATTCCATTCACTGACAGGTGCCATGATAACAAGACAATCAGTGTTCATTTGACCTGTCAGTATGACTGGTTGTAATATTATGGCTGATCGGTGTAGATTAATATTAAAAGTGAAATCAATTATATTTTCATGCCTTCACATGCTAGAAATGTGTCACCTACTGGGTGTGTAGGGCGGGTTCTCAACATCACTGTCAGGACAGCCCTCCACTGAGCCCTGGACAAAATTGGCTGGTTCATTCATATCCTGGGTGGAGCATGAGAAAAAAAAAAATATTTATGTGATTTGAAGGTACTAATTCAACCAGAATGTCATGTAGACGCTTCGTTTTTTTCTAATTGCACGGTATAATCGGCGGTCAAATAACCTGTACTCTGTGTGTGTGTGTATACTCACAATCCACAGACCATCCACAGGAACTTTTGAATGGAAATCTCTGATGCAGTCCTCCCACCACTGCCTGGTCTCTGGGTTGGTGAAGTCAGGGAAGGCTGTTGGGCCCGGCCAAACCTGTAAATACAGAGTAACGCTTTACATGACACACACGAGGAAAATATAAAGCATACATCCCCAGATGTTAGGATTAGGATTCGATGACTAACCTTCCCTATCAGGATGTGTCCCGTGACATTTTTAATAAAGACATCTCGTTTCAGTCCATCATCAAAGGGAGCATAAGTTCCAGGGAGGCTGGTGCTGCTGATCCCTGGGTCCTGAAAACCAGAAAAGAAGTCATGAATTAAAAAAAAACTTTTTGCTGCCATCTAGTGGAACAAAATTGGTAATGATCATCCATGCTCATTTGGACAACTATACAAAACAAAAGTGTTGGATAAATTGAATCAAAAGCTTTTTTTTTTAGGTATTTTAAACTCAGAGATGTCACACCAGTATAAGGATGTACTTCATGCCTCTCTTATGAAACTCCTCCACCATCTCTGGTAGATCCCCAAATCGCCAGGGGTCAAAAGTGAACACCCTTCGCTTATCAGCATAGTCCAGGTCATTCCACTGTACATCCTGTTGGTGAAAAAGTTGTTTATGGAGTTTCACAGTGTATTTAGACCCCTTCATTTTGTGTCTTAGATTTTATTTTTAAATGGATAACATTTCAGATTTTCTCATCAGTTGGCACTCATAACGACATGCATGTTTTATAATAAGTCAAAACAGGAAATGTCTCATTTGCAAAAGTATTAAGCCCTTAAAAGTCTCTCTGGCGTCAGGTGACACTGTATAAAGCATTGTTTTGCATCTCGACATGTGTTTCTAAATCTACATTTAAACAAATGGACAATTTTAAAGATGAAAATGGGTAGAGGTTGGAATACATTCGGATCCAACCGTACATAAGGAAAATGTTGCGTGAATTTAATTTACCATGGGAAAGCTTGCATTGTGCATGTGTTGTGCAACCTTCCGAGTTGTTTTCGTGGTTGTGTAACCCCAGCGACACAGATGAAAGCCTAATGACCAATAGGGGGGCATCATGGGATAGCCTAGGGATAGAAAAATGTCATCTCCGAAACAAAAAAAGAATCCATTCGCTCTTTTCTAGCTTTTCCACTTGCTTTTTATTTACTGCCTTTTACTATATGTTACTGAATGTTACCCACACACTCTTAAGACATACCAATGATCTGGAGGTACTGTCGTATTACACTTTGGGGGTCAGGACCCAAGAAAACGTACAGATCCAGGATTCCACCGGTGGACACCCAGGTGAGAGCAGGGGTCGGCTGCAACATCACCTCTACAGAGACAATTGAGAAGACGGTTTGGAATAAACAGTATCCCAGTATGTGTGTTTAATGAAACAGATTGTTCATTACCAATTGCGTTGCTATTAAGAAGGAAAACTCCATGTGCCAAGCCATCCTCTTCCTGTACTATGTAAAATGGGTGGGAGCCATAGAGGTTAGCATCAGCCTATAAAGAAAGACAAAAACAAAGAGGTATTAAGCTTCATTAAGATTGTTCTGGATGAACAGCAGATATTTAGCCCAAATATTTTGATTTTGCAATGTGAAATAAAATAAAAGGAGAGTGTGATTTTATTTTACGAAGATCACAAACACAGAAAAATAGAAGGTATTCTTAATTTTCTGGGTTGGTAACCACTGTGAAATCACTGTGTTAGACTCACATGAGGTGCCATGTCTCTATTCCAGAGAGTCAAAGATGTCCAGTTAAGATCCAAACTGAGAGAAGTGTAATGCTCCCCAAGGCCAGACACGAAGGAAGAGGCCAGTGAGGTGGACAACTGCAGGTACTGGTCGGCAAACAGCAGAGGGGCAACAGTGGTGTTCATACTGAACAGGTAGGACACAGATAACAAAAATACATGCAGTAAATGATGATCATGATAAAGGAAATCATCACATGATCTCACACATTGGCATCAAACACAGGGCATAGGACAAAGGATGAATTTTTTTTTTTGTCACCTTCGAAACTCTAGATATGGGGCTAGTGGCGCAATGGACAACGCGTCTGACTACGGATCAGAAGATTCTAGGTTCGACTCCTGGCTAGCTCGCAAAGCTTTTTAATATGACAAGGAGCACAAACTGTCTTCTGAGGACACTAAAATCCATCTGGCGTACAAGAAGCACTTGAGTGCACGCTTTCTATATTTCGGAGGAAACTCTTTTGTGTACTTTATGACTGTAGTGGCAATGGCCATTTGGACAGCTCCAGGTACTGGTTGACAAAGAGCTGACTGGCAGTAGTGGTGTTCACATGATCGCACACAATGGCAGAAAACACAGAGCATAGGACAATAGATGAATTCTTTTTTTGCCACACAGAAATTCCTAACTATAGGGCTAGTGGCGCAATGGATAACGCGTCTGACTACGAATCAGAAGATTCTAGGTTCGACTCCTGGCTAGCTCGCAAAGTCTTTTAATAGGACAGACGCACAAACCATCTTCTGAGGACACTAAAGTCCATTAGACGTACAAGAAGCACCTGAGCGTATGCTTTCAATTCTTTGGAGGAAACTCTCTTGTGTACTTTATGACTGTAGTGGCAATGGCCATTTGGACAGTTACGGGTACTGGTTGACAAACAACAGAGAGGCAGTAGTGGTGTTCACATGATCGCACACATTGGCATCAAATAAAGGGCATGGGACAAAAGCTGATTTATTTATTTTTTTGCCACCTAGGAAACCCTAGATATAGGGCTAGTGGCGCAATGGACAACGCGTCTGACTACGGATTAGAAGATTCTAGGTTCGACTCCTGGCTAGCTTGTAAAGCTTTTCAATATGACAAGGAAAGGACAGAAGCACAGACTATCTTCTTAGGACACTAAAGTCCACTAGACGTACAAGAAGTACCTGAGCGTATGCTTCTATTGTTTTGGAGGAAACTCTTTTGTGTACTTTATGACTGTAGTGGCAATGGTCATTTGGACAGCTCCAGGTACCGGTTGACAAAGAGCTGACTGGCAGTACTGATGTTCACATGATCGCACACTTTGGCATCAATCAAAGGGCATGGGACAAAAGATTAATTTTTCTTTGCCACCTTGGAAAATCTAAATATAGGGCTAGTGGCGCAATGGATAACGCGTCTGACTACGGATCAGAAGATTCTAGGTTCGACTCCTGGCTAGCTCGCAAAGTCTTTTAATAGGACAAAGGAAGGACAGACGCACAAACCATCTTCTGAGGACACTAAAGTCCATTAGACGTACAAGAAGCACCTGAGCGTATGCTTTCAATTCTTTGGAGGAAACTCTCTTGTGTACTTTATGACTGTAGTGGCAATGGCAATTTGGACAGCTACGGGTACTGGTTGACAAACAACAGAGAGGCAGTAGTGGTGTTCACATGATCGCACACATCAAATAAAGGGCATGGGACAAAAGCTGATTTATTTATTTTTTTGCCACCTAGGGAACCCTACATATAGGGCTAGTGGCGCAATGGACAACGCGTCTGACTACGGATCAGAAGATTCTAGGTTTGACTCCTGGCTAGCTCGTACAGCTTTTTAATAGGACAGAAGCACAGACTATCTTCTTAGGACACTAAAGTCCACTAGACGTACAAGAAGTACCTGAGCGTATGCTTCTATTGTTTTGGAGGAAACTCTCTTGTGTACTTTATGACTGTAATGGCAATGGTCATTTGGACAGCTACGGGTACCGGTTGACAAAGAGCTGACTGGCAGTACTGATGTTCACATGATCGCACACTGTGGCATCAATCAAAGGGCATGGGACAAAATATGAATTTTTTTTTTGCCACCTTGGAAACTCTAAATATAGGGCTAGTGGCGCAATGGATAACGCGTCTGACTACGGATCAGAAGATTCTAGGTTCGACTCCTGGCTAGCTCGTAAAGTCTTTTAATAGGACAAAGAAAGGACAGACGACAAACCATCTTCTGAGGACACTAAAGTCCATTAGATGTACAAGAAGCACCTGAGCGTATGCTTTCAATTCTTTGGAGGAAACTCTCTTGTGTACTTTATGACTGTAGTGGCAATGGCCATTTGGACAGCTACGGGTACTGGTTGACAAATACACCAGAGAGGCAGTACTGGTGTTCACATGATCACACACATTGGCATCAAACAAAGGGCATTGGACAAAAGATTAATTTGTTTTTGCCACCCAGGAAACCCTAAATATAGGGCTAGTGGCGCAATGGACAACGCGTCTGACTACGGATCAGAAGATTCTAGGTTCGACTCCTGGCTAGCTCGTAAAGCTTTTTAATATGACAAGGAGAGGACAGCAGCACAAACTGTCTTCTGTGGACACTAAAGTCTATTTGGCGTACAAGAAGCACTTTAGCGTATGCTTTCAGTTTTTTAGAGGAAACTCTCTTGTGTACTTTATAGCTTTGTAGTGGCAATGGCCATTTGGACAGCTACAGGTACTGGTTTACAAACACCAGAGAGGCAGTAGTGGTGTTCACATGATCGCACACATCAAATAAAGGGCATGGGACAAAAGCTGATTTATTTATTTTTTTGCCACCTAGGAAACCCTACATATAGGGCTAGTGGCGCAATGGACAACGCGTCTGACTACGAATCAAAAGATTCTAGGTTCGACTCCTGGCTAGCTCGTACAGCTTTTTAATATGACAAGGAAAGGACAGAAGCACAGACTATCTTC
Organism: Chelon labrosus; assembly: GCF_963514085.1. Taxonomy (NCBI): domain Eukaryota; kingdom Metazoa; phylum Chordata; class Actinopteri; order Mugiliformes; family Mugilidae; genus Chelon; species Chelon labrosus. Next base: position 9,906,528 of record NC_140354.1, read on the forward strand.
TTAGGACACTAAAGTCCACTAGACGTACAAGAAGTACCTGAGCGTATGCTTCTATTGTTTTGGAGGAAACTCTCTTGTGTACTTTATGACAGTAGTGGCAATGGTCATTTGGACAGCTACGGGTACCGGTTGACAAAGAGCTGACTGGCAGTACTGACGTTCACATGATCGCACACTGTGGCATCAATCAAAGGGCATGGGACAAAAGATGAATTTTTTTTTTGCCACCTTGGAAACTCTAAATATAGGGCTAGTGGCGCAATGGATAACGCGTCTGACTACGGATCAGAAGATTCTAGGTTCGACTCCTGGCTAGCTCGCAAAGTCTTTTAATAGGACAAAGAAAGGACAGACGCACAAACCATCTTCTGAGGACACTAAAGTCCATTAGATGTACAAGAAGCACCTGAGCGTATGCTTTCAATTCTTTGGAGGAAACTCTCTTGTGTACTTTGTGACTGTAGTGGCAATGGCCATTTGGACAGCTACGGGTACTGGTTGACAAACACCAGAGAGGCAGTAGTGGTGTTCACATGATCGCACACATTGGCATCCAACAAAGGGCATGGGACAACAGATGAATTTTTTTTTTGCCACCCAGGAAACCCTAGGTATAGGGCTAATATGACAAGGAAAGGACAGAAGCACAAACTATCTTCTGAGGACACTAAAGTCTATTTGGCGTACAAGAAGCACCTGAGCGTATGCTTTCATTTTTTTGGGAGAAAACTCTCTCGTGTATTTTATTACTCTGTAGTGGCAATGGCCATATGGACAGCTACAGGTACTGGTTGACAAAGAGCTGACTGGCAGTAGTGGTGTTCACACGATCGCACACTTTGGCATCAATCACAGGGCTTAGGACAAAAGGTGAGTCTTTCTTTTTGCCACCTAGAAAACCCTAAATATAGGGCTAGTGGCGCAATGGACAACGCGTCTTACGGATCAGAAGATTCTAGGTTCGACTCCTGGCTAGCTCGTAAAGCTTTTTAATTGGACAAGGAAAGGACAGAAGCACAAACTATCTTCTGAGGACACTAAAGTCTATTTGGCGTGCAAGAAGCACTTGAGCGTATGCTTTCATTTTCTTGAAAGAAGGTCTGTATGTACTTAATGAGTTAAAATCTTAAAATTCTTACAGACACCTGAACAGAATTACTCACATCACCCTGCCATTGGATTTTCGGCGCACTATGAAGCCAAATGGGTTAGACTGGTATTCAGTGGTATAGAGGACACTCTGGGTATCAACTCTGCCCTGAGGAACGCCACCTGGGAGAGGAACTTCATATCGCTGCGATGTTGGGTCCTTTAACTACAGAGAAAACGAACAACAAAGATTTTCTTTAGGCAGCACAATTAAGGAAACGATATAGAAAAGTAGAATGTCACAGGAAAATGAAAATGAAGGCGTTCCATTATAAGAGTCCTGCACTAAATCTTAGCTTTGTGAAGATAACAAAAACACTCTTGTGTTTAATCTACTACAGTCTGACAGCACCACAGCAGTTGAATTACCACTTTTCTTACGCTTTTTCAACATGAACTGAACATCATAAGAGTCATGAAGGGGGGTTTAGTGCAAGACAGTTATACTGAAATGCATTCGTTTCTCTAGTGTTGGAAAGTCACATACTATTGTCCCACATGGCCTTACAACCACTACAAATTTACACCAATCAGGCATAACATTATGACCACCATCCTAATATTGTGCAGGTCTCCCATGTGCCTGTTTGATCAGTTTGGGAATTTGAAGGCCAGGTCAATGCCTGTTTTGCTGTTTGCTGTCACCTGTCATGCTTTTTGAGTTGTTCCTAAACTGTTTTTATGTGTGTGCCTGTGTCAGGCTTCATCCTGCTGGGGTCATTGCTATGGGGTGGGGGTGCCTGGTCTGGTCTAGGTGGGTGCTACATGTCTAAGTAACATCCACATGAATGCCAGGTCCAAACGTTTTCCAGCAGAACACTGAATTGTCACAAAATGGTCAACATTATTGACTTATCCTGTCAGTGACCATAATGTTATGCTTGATTGGTGTATGTAAACCAGATTGGCAGTGCTGCATATACATTTTCAAACAATACTTCCAAAAGAGACCAAAAATCAGCACAATTAATCAATTTTCTATACTTTACAACAGCTGATTATGATTGCATAGGAAAGCAGAGTTTGGGGTACTCACAGTGAAGTGCAGGCAGCCTGTGGCCTCTTCTATAACATCTAGGCTTAGTGTGGAGATATCTCTGGGGAGATATGAGGGGCTGGCACGAGTCAGGGTGGCAGCCTGGCCCCGTGTGGTAGGTGTCAGAGGACCCATTTTATAACCGGGGTACAAACGGGGGTAGAAGCACCAAGGGGGTCCTGCAGAATCAGGCAGAGGAGCATAGCAGCATCCCCTCTCCTCACACTCCATCTGGCTGAGAACCCTGTCCCTGGCACAATCAAACCTACTCTCTGTGGCCATGGTGCATTCACTAACCCTGGGAACATCAGCTTTTTGGTATTTTTTTGTGTAGCTGCCCCTCCTTGAATCGTTCTGTGGTTTAGATGGATTATAAACACGTGAATAAAAAGGTCCGTGGGCTGTGTTTCCACTTCGCTTATCACGAACTGACATAACCAGTCTGTCTGCATGGTTGGACAAGTGGTTGATGTATAAACACGCCAACAGAGAAAAGGCAATGAGGAGCCCAGCTACAGAAAAGCCAGATAACAGTCCCATGATGTACTGTCGAGACAAGAGTTTTATGTTCTGCAACACACGCCCTGTGCTTTGTACAGTGAAAACATCCAGTGATTGTTGTAGCTAGTTTTGTAGTTAGCAATGAACTTTAGCACAGTTGTGGAGCTAGCTCTTCTTTAAAAACAAGTTACGAGCTGTGCCAGAAAACAATTACTGTTGCACAGCAGTGTAATAAGTTCAATAAAATGTCTACCGTAAATTAACCGCTAATAGCAATAACATGCCTGTTGAAGACCCATGAAGAAAACACACAGGTTAACGCTGAATATAGTGAAAGTGTAGTGGGGACATTATACGGAAGCCGAGAATTTCCGTGTTTGCAGTGCATTTTAATGCGACCTCGTCTTCTCGCGATAACGAAAAAAACATCCCGTTATCGTGGGGTGTTCGCTGTGCACAAGTCCGTTCCTCTGTAGATGGAAACCACCGGATACTACACGTTTACACTGAGTGTATGCATTAACTAGCCAGTTTATTAGGTACACCAGTGTACACAAATGCATTCTGATATAACGTCATTATATTATGGCACTATGGCATTTTCTTAATAACTGCAGCGTCGTTGATTCATTTTGAAATCTGTGACACGTGATATAATTCTGTCAACCCCATTTTAGTCAGTGGCCTACTTAGGCTAAACAACAGAAACACTTGTGTGTACCTAATAAACTGGCAAGTGAGTGTACAGTTTAGCTATGGATCTTCCTCAACAGCAGTGGCGATCCTAAACTTTATGGGGGCCCGGGGCAAAGAAGATCATCAACTCCACCCCAAGTCAACTGTGCTCCACCAATCATCATAGTCACGATAAATAACACCATGTGAACACTCTTTTTCTTTTGCAGTTGTTCCATCGTACGCCATTTCTTCTAGATGGAAAAAGCAACAAATACCTAAAGAGTAAAGCAAAACCACCACTCTCTTTCTGCTATGCATTTTCTTTCCCACCTAATCTAAATGAACTTTAGCTGGTAAGTTTTCCCAAACTAATGTTTATCAGTAGAACTTAGCTACACTGACAATTAACTGATGAGGATTTTAAAACTGGTTAAATCATGGTTTGTAATGCTAGGTCTACAAATGCAGAAATAAAAAAGGATAGACAAATAAACACTGTTGGAAGGTGCACCAGGTATTCCTTTTTAGATCATTAACAGGAAGCTGTATTTGGCAGGCTGGTAGTCCCACAGGCTCCTCTCGTGTTGCTCTTGAACATAGAGTTTCACAGATAACATTAAAGATTGCTCAACCAAAATGAGTGACATAACACACTTAGATAGATTTTCAATTAACATGTCTGTCTTATACAGGTGTCAGTTGTATTATTCTGTTTTACATATATTTAGGTGCAATAATATCTAGAGTCAAATACGACTTTGTCAAAAACCATTAAGTGCCATTAAAATAAAAATGCTCACACTAACATTGCATTATATGCAGTTTTATTAAAAGAAGGATATAACAAGAAGTCACACAGAGTTTGTGTAAATGATCTCAACATTGAAACAACTCTTTTTCTTAAACATTTGTTCTTTTGCATATCAGATTGTATATACAGTGTTCTCCCTGTGTGGATAACATTACTCGTGTGCTCATAATACATTATTGTTAAAATACTGATACAATTGCCATGTTGTTTTTTTTTTTTTATTATTCTGTTGTTTCCTTTCTCGAAAATACAGGAGTAACTAAAACTTCCAAGATCTACTAGAAACTCTGACATTTAACATGTGTTCACACTTGGAACCAAAATTAATTTTGTCTGATGCGACCACAAGTGAACATTTGTAACACAAGAAGCTGACAGAGCATATATAAGGTTCTGACTGCTCACTTTTAAGATCTACATTCAGCTACACTGTGTAGCTGGAATATATGGTTTCTCTGTTTAGCAGTGTTCACTTCCTGGAAATTAACACCAAATGTGAGCACACTGATGAAAATCCAAGCATAAATCACTACATATACATGCCTTGAGATGCCAGGTGTGAACTGCTGCAGGTCTAAATAAAAAAATAGTAAAAAATAAGAATGAAAAAAAAAATAAAAATAAAAATAAAATACAGAGGTTTAGTTCTAAACAGTGACTTAAATGTTTCTATTTGTGAAGCACTGAACTGTTGTGTAACACAACTATGTTTACATCGTTATGATTTCTTTGTGAATAGTGAAGCATTTTCTAGTCCAGGTTAAATGTGTCCATATATACACAACAATGATGGTTCATTTTATGACACTTTTTGCAAAACCTCAAATCCATACATTAAAGGAAAAACTGATAAATTGTTAATATTAAATCAACTTGCAAAAAAGTGCAGCATCTCAAGTATCATGAGGTTCAAATATTGTCTAAATGGCAAACTCACTTAAGGCTTGTGTGTTTGAGATGATGCTTATAATCCCTTCTTGTTCTTGATAATAAAGTGGGTACTAGGCCAACACTATAGCAAGTTCACACACAGTCGTGGTTCAAAGATGGACTATTTCTTCACAACAATGTTGCAGGCAACAGGGCCTCTAAAGGTGAACCCCAAGTAGAAGGAAACATTTTCATTACTGTGAGGCACTGAGGGAACGTAAAGAGGCAGGATGCTGAAAGTCTTCTTCTGCGGGCCTTCAAGGTACACCACTCTATCTTCAGTCCATCCAGACACACGTTTCAGCATCTCAGCAATCTCAGGCATTTTCCATGCCTCACCACTAAACCACTTCATGCGTTTCTCAGAGACGGAGAACCCCTTTGTGACTCTTTCAAACTTTCTCTTGTGGACAAATTTATCCAATCCCTTCCCATTTCCGAGAAAAAAATGGGTGTAAATCCTTCTTTTCCGCTGAGGAATGTCCTTCATCTTGGTCCAGTAACCTTTATTCAAGTGTTCAACAGCAGACTGCACAATTTCATATTTGGTTTCTTTTTCCTGGTCTGTGTCATGATCTTCTGGCCAGAACAGCAATGTAAGCAAGAACAAAGCACTGGGCAAACATTTCCTTTTATCAGATGGAAACTGATGGCAAAGTGCCTGTAGCTCTTTCAGTGGAGCTACCTTTTGATTTTGTGGTGACACACAGCTCAGAGAGATGTGGGCCACTATGTAATTGACAATATCCCTTTGACCAAATCTGGCCTTTATTGGATTGCTGGGATAGAGAGAAAGGATATTTTCTACAAGACGTATGGCATCCTTTTGGTCAGTTAACTTAGAGAAGATGGATGTTATGTTACCCCCGCCAAGATGATAGATGATCATGCATTTTTGGAAAGGAGTAAGGTTGGCTGGGATTGGTTGCCCACGACGTAGAAAGGTAGAATACGCTTCACTGAAGTACTTCCCATACTCCGAAAACTTCCATGACAACCATGTCAATGGATGGCTTATATTCTCTTCGGGACTTTCAGGAGTCTCTTCTTCATCTGCATCAGTGTCTGTCTGGAAGTAACTGAGGTCCTCTGAGATCCATTCCAATGCATCTTGCATTGTCTTATGAAGTTTTTTCAAACAGTCATGGAACGGTTCCCAGGCATCTTTAATTTCCTCTGGAATGTAATCTGTTAACAGGTACTTCATACATTCTGGATGGCCATTGGTTCCTTTTGCAAACACTTGCAATGAAGATATCAGTTTGAGCAGGCTGCACCCAACTTCAACTTCAGAAAAAAACCCTGAACTGTTAATATTTTCCATTTCAGCTTCAGCTGCTCTCTCACATTCTTGAAAACACTCAAGGGCTTTCAGCGCAGTTTCCACAGCATCCGCTGTATTTTGGGCTGTCTTTGGTATATTATCATGATCAAATGCTTTGCATTTTGCTTGGAACCATTTTCTGTACACCTGGCCTTTTGTGTCAAGTATGTATGAGTTGTTGGGTAGCTGCTTAGCTGCTGTCTCTGCCCAGAGCTTTGCTTCTTCAAACCTTTCGTAGGTATAATGAAGACGAGCAAGCTGTTGTGCAAAGAATGGATCTTGATGGAAACGATGGAAGGCTTCCTTGAGTAAGCCAATTGCTTTGTCTGGGCTTTCCTCGTTTTCACGAACATGCTCAATCAAAGGAGAGAAAAGACTGTCATATTTGTCTCCTTTGCTTATTCTGGATCGCCTTATGAAAAGTTGTCTCAAAAAGGACAGATAGTCATCTCTTCCAAATCTGTGCTCAAAAAGAACATCCTCGCAGAGCAAATCCATTGCCAGACTACTATGGGTCTGTCGGGGACCCATAAGTTGTTGGAGAATTTCTTTTGCAACAAGTGGATGGATGATTCTGATTGATTCAATCTGCGTCCTGTCATCTTTAAGATGCAAGAAGACAAGTTTGGCCTGATCACTGAGGGATCTCTCAAACACCTGCTGGCGAACCCTCTCCAAGTGAATAGTTAAGGCAAGCAAAGCTTCACAGTGGGACTGAGAGATGAAAGAGTTTTGAACATATGTGTTGAGCAATGCCACATAATGAATGAGGCGAGTGGCAACTGAGTGACGGTCAATGTCTTGAAGCAAGTGTTCTACAAACTGTTGAACGTAATCCAGATTGAACCCTTCACTCATCAAAACAAATGTCAGGATAAATTCAGGCTCGTATCGTTCCTCAAGTACCTGTCGTTTTCCAGCAAAACTTCTCTTCTCTTGAGCAGACAGTTTGTGAGTGACAGACACGTTCTGTAATGGGGACTCCTTGCATTTCCTCTCAGGATCGTGGGAACGCCTGCAACTCAACAAAATGAAACATAATGTTCCGATCTGGATTTGTTTGATGTTAATAGCAAACTCTAGTTCATTTCTTAGATCTTCTAGATATTCTCTGTCTGAGTCTTCAATAAGGAGCAGGACAGGAAGACACCTCTGAGGATCTTTTTCTTCATATTCTCTTAGTTCAATTGCATGTTGTGCAACAACAGCAAATGAGTATGAAGGCTTCACAACTGCACACCTTAGATCTTTCCTGTTGTTCCATAGCACCTGTCTTGCCACGGTGCTTCCACCACTTCCTGGGTGATGGTAGATGTTTATCCTATTCACAGGAGTCTGGTCTGCATTATGTTTCAAAGCATCATTGAGGAATTTAGAAGCTTCACGATAAGCATCTCTTTCAATCACCTCTCCAACATACTTGTGCTCAGCTAGCCAGAAATTCAACCAGGTCACTCTCCCACCATGGTAGAAATGCTGCTCGATGTTTTCTTTCTGCTCATCGATGAAGTCTGTGCTTGTTTCATCACAATGATCGACTGTCAGTATTTCAAGAGAGCACATCTGTTCCTCTACATGTGTTTCAAGAAGACATGTCCCGTTTACAAAGACCGGTAAGTGTTTGGCACATGTTTTTGTGTGTTGCACACACTGCAGAGTTGAATTAATGTGACTCATCTTCATCCCAACAACACTACAGTTCTTAACTGTTTCTTTGCCGCATGAACCCTCTGCAAAACTTTGCCATTTCTGGAAGTTTGTTTCTGATTCGCAGATGCAGATGATATCTTCATGGCCTTCCATGTCTGTGAAAAACTCATAAAAGGTGTGCAAGAGTGGTTTCTCAACTGTTGATGTGAGAAGGAAAATGACCTGGAATGTTCCTTTTGGCAAGATTTGCTTACAGATCAAAGACACAGATTCCCGAAGTAAAGTCATTTTTGTCTTGATCCAAGTCATTTCATCACATGAAGTTTCATTTCCTTTGAAGTCACTACGACCATTACAAAAGATCCAACTAGTCTGATCGAACAGATGCAAGTTAGCTGTGAAATCTTTGATGCTCGTGCCACTGGATACCCTGTAGCTCTGTAGAAAATGCATGTTTGCAGCATGATGCTCAAGGTATCTACTGCAAAGACCTGATATCTTTGAATCTGGATCAAAGTCAAACACACAGAACAAGTTTGTGTTAAGAAGCCAGTCAATGTTGCAAAGGTCATCGGGTTTGAATTTGTTTGTGACCAGTATGAACCATTTTTCTTTTTCGATGAATTTCTTTCCACTGGTCATTAGCATTGTGAGTTTTCTTCCAAGGTCTTGACAGTTCTCAGGAGCAGATAGGAACTGACTTTTCTCTGCTTCTTCTCTTTGAGCATCCCGATCTTTGACTCGTTGGTAAAAATCACCCACGTCTTTGTCGCTCACTGGCTCTGTTTTTGAACCCACTCTTCGCAGAATCGTTTCTTTCTCAAATTCTACCTTGTTAGATGACTCTTTGAACTTTGGCAGACGAACTGAGTACACCTTGTTCTTGACAATGCCTATCAAAGGCACTATGTCAACCTCAATCACAAATCTCTTTTCTGTACTTTGCCTATCCATGACCTCAATGAACCTTGGTGGTCTCACGCACTGACGTACATGTTCCTTGTCTGAGGGGAAACTTTTTTCAATGTAGTCCAAAGCATCGACATAAATGTCCTTCTCTTCTACAGGGATCCCAATTACCTCACCATGCACATATCCTGAATTATCCTTGCTGTCCATCACTCCAAAGTGTATTGTGCCATTTGATCTGATATTCATACAGCCAGCTGCAAACTTAAGAACCTCGTAGGCAAACTTAGCCTGGAGCCTTGTGCGGTCCTTTGCAGCGGCTATAGCACAAGACTTATATTCGTGGCATGGAGATATCAAATTAAAAGCACCTGACTCAGGTTGCAGAACACTGTGCTTTACATACATAAAATCAACCCCTTCTTGATCAAATGGTCGTGGTTTGCAGTCTCCATGAGCAGTCTGTCTCTCCTCAAAGACATCTTGACTTCTCACTGGACTCTGCGCTGATGGACCTTCAGTTACTGTAGGAAGACACTGAGCTGATTTCTGATTATTTTTCTCTTTATTATTTGTATTGCCAGTGGTGGCCTTTTTCTTCTCCTGCCCTTTTTGCTGTGAGTTGACAAGTTCATCTCTTTTTTGAATAATCAAATGAGCAGGACCAGATTTCATGCAAATCTTTGACTTTAGGAAGCTCTCATCCAACATAAGGAGGACTTGTCCATCTACTTCTTCTTCACAGAACTTTTCTATGTACGGTTCCTTCACTCCGATTGATCTTAGCCATGTGCTTACTTGAGATTCTGTCCAATTTTTGGGTGACTCATTGAAGTTGTCAGCTGAATGGTAAAAAGAGACAAAAAAATAAATAGGCTTGATTACAAATAACAAAATTAAAGAAACACCGATCTTTGGTAGGAGCAAATACAGTTTTTAAAACAGATTTTTTTTGTTTTTGTTTTTTGTTATTGTAGCTGTTTATCAAAAAATATTAAATTTTTAGTTACTGTTTAGATACTGTTAATATAGGCCAACAGTGCATACTCTAATTAACATCCAGACAGGAGGAAAGGTGAAGGGATTCCTATCATGTACATTCACATGGCTCAAAAGTGACTGGACACGGGACCAAAAAGCATTTTCATAATCAGTTAAGTAGAATATGTTTTATTCTGTTATCAAATTGAATGGAAAGCCAAAAACCAACAAGAAGAACAAGTGTTCAGTAAAACCAAAACTATGTAAAATTGTTGGTTCTAAATTATCCTTATTATTCAAGGGAACTGCAAAGTTGGATAATTGCAATTACCAGTAACTATACTCACCCATGGTTTTTGTCCTTTTGTCACAACACCACCACCGTTGTTAATTATCATCACCTCCTTCTGCAAAAGAAGACATTTACATTGAAGCCACAATCATCTTGCTGATTCATTTATATCAGTCTTAAATCCCAAGTCTCCACCTCACCTGTCTCATCACTGTCACACGTACCTGGACCACACCCCCTACCTTATATAACCCGGCCCTTCAGCCCTTTGACCCCTTTCTTTTCCCTCCAAACCATCCCATGAGAACAAAGAGATACTGGATGTGAGTTTTACAGACTTTCACCATTCCAATGATTCATTTGGTTGACACTACATATTGTTTGAAGATTTATTCATTGTTTGTGTTTCATTATAATAGATTCATGTTTAATCCTTTACCGAGAGAAAGTGAGTGTGGATGGATTACTGATGTAAGTGTAAAGACAACCTAATTTCTTATTATATATTTGATACTGACAGCTGGGATAGGCTCCAGCAGACCCCCGCGACCCTTAACAGGAATAAGCGGGTACAGAAGATGAAAGAATGAATGAATGAATATTTGATACTTTCTAGATTTGTAATATTTCCTTTATTATTTTTCACATAGACAAACTCATCCACCTTTACCATTCATCACCAACAACTGTTAATTTCACCAAAATAAATTATTGGAATTTGGAATGCTATCTGGATCCTGTGTTTAAATGTGCACCCAACATTTGATGCTCAGTAAATCAACGGCATCTCGGATACATATGGTTTACAGTTTTTTCAGTCATCAAACTTTGTTGTGACCCTGAAACTATAAACACATATAGCTCTATTTTATAGTATCCTTCCTGGTACATTCATGTACTGAGAAAACAGTCTTCTAAATCTTACGTTTAATTTACATGACAATTACTCACTGCATATTTGAGGCTGGAAATTGATATCAGTATCACAAAGTTAGACAATATTAACACAAAGTTTGTGAGGATTTGTCAGTGGGACATTTTACAGTAAAAACAAATTAGTCAGGGCTCTCTGGAGGACAGGTAATATTTCATTATTTGACAAAAAGTTTCTGACATCAATGCAACAAATCAATCTGTGCAGCTGTAAATTACTATTCACTCTGGGGTCTCTATAGAAACCATCAACAACATACTGACACGCAATAAAACAGGATGTTGCATCATAGACGGGTATCTCATATAGGGAGATGAATGCCATTACTAAAGCAGGAAACAATTCAAAAAGTCTCCTCTCACTCACTGTAGTCAGCACGCACCAGCGCCACATACGTCAAATCCAGCAGAAATGTCAATGTCGACTAGTGGTGGGCGGATCGATCCAAATATCGATAAAATCGATACCAACGTTGGTATCGATATTGATCGATATCAGGCCAGGCCCGGCCGGGAGCAACGCATTACACACAGCGAGAGAAAGAGTAGGGCTGTTTGGTTATATTTTCGGGCCGAAAATGAAACGATAGCAAGTTGTGCTATTTGTAAAAAGGCTGTAAGATACAGTGGTAACACAACAAACTTGTATAAGCATATGGAAATTTTAAAAATCCCCCGCCCACCTGGCCCTTACAGACCCCTGAAAAGAAGAAAAAAAGTGCACTAAAGGGGAGAAATGTTGTCTTATTTTTGTATTGTATTGTACTTCCTAAACACTTCCTTACAATATTTATAGTATTTGTTGTGGAGTGACAATTTTGTACACTTTGTCTGTGAAGGTTCTCAGTCATCCAGGTCATGGTATATCCAAAAAAGGTTCAAAAAAGGCAACTGGACTTAGAGTCCAGTTGCCTTTTTTGAACTTTGTACACTTTGTTTATTTAAGAAAAAATAAAAAAATAAAAAAATCCAGAAAGAAGTGCAATAAACGGAGAGATTTAGTTTTTACACGCTGCCTGAAAATTTATTTGTTTTTATTTGTCCTCAAGTGATCATTTTGTGTTGTTTCTGAACAAAAACGTTTACTGTGATAATAAAGTATATTTCTATTTACTTACAAACTTTGCCCAAATTCTGTACTGGATTTTAACTGATTAATAATCCAAAAGGCAAATCACAAAAACCCTTAAAATGTCATGAAAATTCATTCAGATTTAGACTGATTAAGATTGATGGTGCATCCACCTTAATTATTAAAAAGTATCGGTATCGGCGATACTGGCCCTGTATTTACTTGGTATCGGATCGATACCAAATCTAGTGGTATCGCACGCCTCTAATGACGACTCAATAAAATGCCAAAAACATACATTAAAGATGTAAATACAATTCATTTTACTCACTAGAACTTAAAAAAACTGTTTAGAGTTCTCCTCATAGTGTTCAGAGTTGCAGCCCTCAAAGTGGCGGACACACTGGGTCAGGCTCGTCTGTGAAAATGTCTTTCTAAGAAGATCTGCAACCCAATCGACAACCACTCCTCCTCCCACTATTGTGGGTTCGAAAATAGCTATCAAAGCGTTAACAGAGACGATTTTGCTTGTGCAGCTGGCAGCAGATGAATGTGAACTCGCTAACTTGACTTAAAACGCATTGGCTCTCTGAGGATCCAATCAGAGGGCGCAAAAACCCTGACGCTACCACAGGCCACAGAGAATGCATACGAACTTGAAATGTGATTGGTTAAAGGAACATGATCATTATGTATGCATAATATATTTCAAGCTTCATTCAGGTTTAATTGGGAAGGCCCAGGCAAATTTCTTTGACTCCGGCAACACATGATGGCTGAAATATGATGAAATATGGTTGGATAAAAGCTCTAATGCAAAGTTACACTTCCAGAGGCACCGCAGCTGAGAGACAGACAAGCCATAAAATGAAAATAAAAAAAAATAAAAATAGGCTATTGGGAATAATTTAATAAGATTAATGGGAAAATATTAAGAATATTAAGTGGTAAGTCAGTGATTTTGACAAAGTTTAGGCCAGCAGGGGGAGGACTTTGGATCTGTATATGTTACAAAACAGCTGCCAGGAACCAAAAAGCAATGCTACAACAGTTATGGTAATGTATTTAATTATAATAATAATTTTGATTTAATTTAATAGTAAGAAATGTAAGAAAGCCCATTTAAGGCTTACACAGCTTAGGAGAATGTGGAATTTCTCGCTACAACTTTCAAATACAGATTGTAGGTTATAAGGCATAACCATGAGCTTCATTTTCAATATTAAAATATAGATTACAAAGCATACATCAGAGGTACACGAGTCCTAACAAGAAGAAAAACACAAACATGTGTTACCAAATTGATTTTAGTTTGAACTCCACGTTTTTCTTCCAAAGAGCATAACCAACTTGTTATGTAAAACCCCACTGTAGTAGGTACATTAAGATGGTATACCGTTATGCAGCACATAGCGATCTCTAACTATGACTAAGGCAAAATCCAGGGGGGAAAAAAAAAGTAAAAGGCGATCTTTAAAAAAACAAAAAAAAAAAAACGTAATGGACTAACCCTCCATCCGACCATGCAGTTTCGTTGTAGTTGAATAATGACAAAATAAAGCACTTTACTTTACTCAGAAGGCGATCCTTGTTCTTACCATGCATAAATACTGACGATAACGTTTCCCTTTCTGCTCGAGGCTGTATCGGGGATCGAGATTGATCGATACCAATGTGATGAGATCGATACTTAAGTTTCAGTTTATCTCGTTTCATTAAAGAGGCGACCTGACTTTGTCAAAATGCCGCTGCTGTCACAAATCAGAGCAGGCTCATTTTGCTCCTCCTCCCCCTCGCGTGTGTTTGTTGTACCGTCACGTACCGTCAGGTGACCGAACACCGCCCACCGCTACCAGCCAGGCCCGCCAGCAGCAACGCATTACAAAAAAGTGCACTAAAAGGGAGAAATGTTGTCTTATTTTTGTATTGTACTGTACTTCCTTAACACTTCCTTACATTATTTATAGTATTTGTTGTGGAGTGATAATTTTGTACACTTTGTCTGTGAACGTTCTCAGTCATCCAGGTCATGGTATATCCAAAAAAGGTTCAAACTTTGAACTTTGTACACTTTGTTTATTTAAGAAAAAAATAAAAAAAAAATCCAGAAAGAAGTGCAATAAAGAGAGAGATTTAGTTTTTACATGCTGCCTGAAAAATTATTTGTTTTTATTTGTCCTCAAGTGATCAATTTGTGTTGTTTCTGAACAAAAGCTTTTACTGTGATAATAAAGTATCTATTTACTTACAAAATTTGCCCAAATTCTGTACTGGATTTTAACTGATTAATAATCCAAAAGGCAAATCACAAAAACCCTTAAAATGTCATGAAAATTCATTCGGTATCGGTATTGGCGATACTGGCCCAGTATTTACTTGGTATCGGATCGATACCAAATCTAGCGGTATCGCACACCTCTTGGTATGTGCGGACTGTTATTCAGTCTGGGGCCGATAGTACTGCGCATGCTCTGCTCTTAAGGTTTCGTTTTTGAGGAAATACTTGAACAACTTATAACCGAGTCAGTCTTAGCAGTTTTATTCTGTTAAGGCTTTTAAAAGGCACGGTAGTTTGGAGACTACAGGATTCCTGGTCCATCTGTGTTAATCAGGTTTTTTGGGGCGTTTTTTTTTTGTTTAGGTTTTTTGAAAAACGAACCACATTAGGTAGTACTTAAACCACTGGAGCATTTGGTGAAGGTCATTTTACACTTAAACTTCCAGTAAGCACTTTATTTAGTTGCTTAAATTCTTCCGACACCACTCTAACAACCTGTTCAAATTTGCTTGGTGTCCAACATTCATCCACTTTTTGCAATTTTTTAGGTCTCCACCACCTCCTGTTGCTAAAAGCCCAAAGATAAATTGTGGGCAAACCATTCGCAGCGCTAATCAGAAAACCAGAGGAAGCAATGAGTAATAGCTTGGAACACAATGAGTAAAAAAAAAAAAAAAAATTTAAAAAAGTGGCCTGAGGGGTACAGTTTCATTTATCAAATTAACTTTAACAATCCAGCAACCAGGGAATGACTGTTTAACCTGACATTGAGCTGGATAGTAAAAAGTTTTACTGCTCCACAAACAAAATCTGTACACCAGTGATTATCACCACATATCCTTCAAAGAAGAAGTAAAGCACTTCTGTAAAAGCTACTGAGCGACTTGTATTTTGTTTATCACAGCGTGAATGCATTTGTTCTTTGTTGGAGCATCTACATAATTTAATTCTGTATAACTGGACCAAGTTGTTTTCTCGTGTACAGTAGGATGAACTTCCATTTATTGGAAGTTACCAGCTGAATCATAGACAAAGGCAATACAATGAGTTAAAGCTCATTGCTGGGTTTTTGTTTCTTGTTGGCAGCACCCTAAAACGAAAAAACATGAAAATGTCTTTGTTTTGCAACAAATCTTGCAACTTTAAATGTATTTATTTTAGCCTTCCATCTCTATTTGTTCTCCATGGGATGAAGACTGTTTTTGGACATGCCATAATGGATAAAAAAAAATTTGTCTTTGCTCGGTTCAATAACAATAAAATGTCAATAAACAAGCCCTGTTGGTTATCTGACTTTCTCTTAGCAGAGACAGATGTGTGGACTTGTCGGGGGACCATTCTGACACTGGTCAGCAGAAGGCACTTAATTCAGGGTGCAGCTACTGAACCTGGCATCAGATCCAAGGCACTGCAGGCCTGGTCCTCGCCAGCTCACAGCACAGCACCCAATTCCTGCTCAGTTTCCACGTTTTAAGACAATGCTTCTGCCTGTGCTGGGTCAACCAGACTCTGGACCAGCTCACACTGGTCCATTTTCCAGTGTCGGATGATCCGTCAACGAAGGCAGCTCAGGAGAAATTTGCGCAGATCTATCAAAGGAAAAGGAAAATAAATCTCCACGCATATGGTCACAAAATGAATCGATGATCATTGTACAACATGAAATCAGTAAACAGGAAATCCTGAAATCATACAGCTATTTATTTGATCCCATAACCGAACAGCAATTTTGAAATAACAACAAAAACTCAACAATAGCAAGGTGCTGAAAATGTAAAAGGAGGCGAGTATACTTTTAAAAAATAACATATACAAAATAATATAATAGCCTCACATTCAGTCTGAATTCCCTGCCCTCCTTTCTGGCTTTCTGATCACATCACGCACATCTGTGTCATTTGTGGTATAGATTATCTCTTGATGCTGTGATAGTTAGTGGGTGGCACCGCTGAGTCGATGTCTGGAGGGTGTTACTTTAAATCAAAGTCTAACACAACAAACAAGAAGGCTCCTGGAGTTTGTTCTGGACATGCAGCGTCATTTCAACCAGTTTTTATACCTGTCTGCAACGGTACTGTGACGTGTTCTCTCCAGTCGCTCTTGACAACAGCCCTCCCCCCTCTCTCCAGATTCCTCACGATAGGTCCGTCCTGCGGTTCCTTTTCTATCCTGTCGCTCACGTCCTGCAAACAACCACAAACATAAGAAAATAATGAATATATAACTATCAAATAAGAACATACATGGCTCATACCACTTTGAAGAAGTGGCTGTACACTGTTGTACAGAGTTCACACAGACTGTCATGCACTATGATGTGGTTCAAGTAAGGGGAGGTTTACACCACATCATTGACAGCCTAAAAAAGAGAACTTTACAACATGCGGTGAAAGTGTCGAGTAGTGAAGTGACTCACCTGAAAGAACTGCAGCTCCTTCTCCAGGCTCCAGAAGAAAGGGTGTTTGAGGACACTTTCAGCGGAGGGCCTTCTATGGGGATCCATGCTCAACATCTGCTCAATAAGATCCTTGGCAACGATGTCTCCTGGTAACAAGACACAAACATGCTGGGTTTGATATTGTGCTTACAGGGTATAATGCAATTTCCAAGACAGCCATGCATTGATTAGGAAAAAAAGGAAAGACAATGTTATTAATTTGTTGTCTATACATGTCAATAGATCTTTACACCGGGGTTGGGCAATACAACCTAAAATTGTCGTTAAGTCATGATATTCCAAAATGAAACCTGGTTCTATATCTTTTGACTCTACCAGCAGCATAAAAGAACATATCTGAAGACAAAACAATTACTAACAAAAAAAAGGAAAAGTGCTTCAACAATGGTCATGTTCCTAACGTTCCGTTTGCTTTCTAGGAATAGTATGAATTTTTAGCATCAGGTGTGTATCAGCCTGGGTGCAATTTGAATGAGATACAGCGGGTACGAAAGACTGCCTTAAAATATTCACTCTTTGTTATATTGCAGCCATTTGCTAAAATCATTTAAGTTGATTTTTTCCCTCATGTACACACAACAACCCATTTTGATGAAAAAACACATTTTTGCAAATTCATTAAAAAAGAAAAAATGAAATATCACATGACCATAAGTATTCAGACCCTCTGCTGTGACACTCGTACATTTAACTCAGGTGTTGTCCATTTCTTCTGATCATCCTTGAGATGGTTCTACACCTTCATTGGAGCCCAGCTGTGTTTAATTAAATTGACTGGACTTGATCAGGAAAGGCACACACCTGTCTACAGTCCCTGACAAAAGTCTTGTCACTTATCCATTTTGTAGAAACAACAGTTTATAACCTGACTTTTAATTAATCCATTGGTTTTAGAAATGGCTCATATGAAAGCTAAAACCCTCCCAAATTATGTTTGATATACTAAAACAAATTTGCTTCACTGAAGAAAGATTGATCATTTAATGAACACAGAAAGGTCAGATTTTGGCAAGACAAAAGTTTTGTCGCCTACAGAAAGTAATGTGAAAATTGAACAAATCATTTACTTCAAATACAAAAATATGATGCATAACATCAGTGAATTAAGTACTGGTGCTGTGAGATCCATATTTAATATCTTGTATGACTTCCATGAGCTTGAAGGACTGCATCCATGCGGTTCGACAATGATTCATACAATTTATTGATGAAGTCATCAGGAATAGCAAAGAAAGCAGTCTTACATGCCTCCCAGAGTTCATCAAGATGCTTTGGTTTCGTCTTCCATGCTTCCTCTTTCATTCTTCCCCAGACATGCTCAATGATGTTCATGTCTGGTGACTGGGCTGGCCAGTCCTGGAGCACCTTGATCTTCTTCGCCTTGAGGAACTTTGATGTAGAGATGGAAGTATGCGATGGAGCACCATCCTGCTGCAAAATTTGACCCCTTTTATGGTTGGGAATGTAAGAGGTAGCTAATACTTCTTGATATTTTACGCTATTGATATTGCCTTCCACCCTGCAAATCTCTCGCACACCCCCATACTGGATGTAACCCCAGACCATGATTTTTCCGCCACCAAATTTAACTGTTTTCTGGGTGAATCTCGGATCCATGCGAGCTCCAGTAGGTCTCCTGCAATATTTGCGGCGGCTGTGATGTAATTCAACCGAAGATTCATCTGAGAAATCCACCTTCTGCCACTTTTCCAGCGTCCATCCTTTTAGCAGTCTGTGGGCCTTGGCAAATGCCACACGTTTTTTTAATTGCCTTTTGTTTAGTGCTGGTTTCTGGGCACTGATTCTACCATGGAGGCCATTTCGAGACAGGATTCTACAAACTGTTCTGGTTGACACGGGGACTTGAGGTGACCAGGCCTGGTGGAGCTCTGCTGCAGTGGAAAAGGGGCTGGCCTTGGATTTTCGAGCCAACAAACGGTCCTCCCGAGCAGTTGTCTTGCGGGGTCTGCCGGACCTGGGCTTGTCAAAAACATCTCCAGTCTCTTCAAATCTTTTTCTTATTCTTGTAAGACTGCTTTCTTTGCTATTCCTGATGACTTCATCAATAAATTGTATGAATCATTGTCGAACCGCATGGATGCAGTCCTTCAAGCTCATGGAAGTCATACAAGATATTAAATATGGATCTCACAGCACCAGTACTTAATTCACTGATGTTATGCATCATATTTTTGTATTTGAAGTAAATGATTTGTTCAATTTTCACATTACTTTCTGTAGGCGACAAAACTTTTGTCTTGCCAAAATCTGACCTTTCTGTGTTCATTAAATGATCAATATTTCTTCAGTGAAGCAAATTTATTTTAGTATATCAAACATAATTTGGGAGGGTTTTAGCTTTCATATGAGCCATTTCTAAAACCAATGGATTAATTAAAAGTCAGGTTATAAACTGTTGTTTCTACAAAATGGATACGTGACAAGACTTTTGTCAGGGACTGTATATAAGACCTTACAACTCATAGTGTTTCTCAGAGCAAATGAGAATCATAAGGTTGAAGGAACTGTCCGAGGAGCTCAGAGACACAGTTGTGGCAAAGCACAGATCTGGCCAAGGTTACAAAACAATTTCTGCTGCACAGGTTCCTAAGAGCACAGTGGCCTCCATAATCCTTAAATGGAAGACGTTTGAGTCGACCGGAACTCATCCTAGAGCTGATCAATCGGGGGAGAAGAGCCTTGGTGAGAGAGGTAAAGAAGAACCCAAAGATCACTGTGGCTGAGCTCCAGAGATGCAGTGGGGAGATGGGAGAAAGTTCTAGAAAGTCAACCATCACTGCAGCCCTTCACAATCGGGTGGCCCGACAGAAGCCTCTCCTCAGTGCAAGACACATGAAAGCCTGCATAGACTTTGCCAAACAACACATGAAGCACTCCCAGACTATGAGACATAAGATTTTCTGGTCTGATGACACAATGATTGGACTTTTTGGCCTTAATTCTAAGCGGTATGTGTGGAGAAAAGAAGGCACCGGACATCACCTGCCCAATACAATCCCAACAGTAAAGCATGGTGGTGGCAGCATCATTCTGTGGAGGTGTTTTTCAGCTGTAGGGACCGGACGACTGGTTGCAATTGAAGGAAAGATGAATGTGGCCAAGTACAGAGATATCCTGGACGAAACCCTTTTCCAGAGTGCTCAGGATATTAGACTGGGCCGAAGGTTCACCTTGGAAGTGTAGAAGTGGAAGAAGGTAGCCTGGTCTGTTGAATCATGATTTCTTTAAATCGAATTGCCAGGCACATGTGTGTCGCTCTTCTGCGGAACACATGGCACCAGGATACAAGCAACACCCCCTTGCTGGCATGAGGGTGTTGCTTGGTCTCCAACAATGTTCAGGTGGTGGTGGTGTATATCAAACTTACAACCACATAAATGACAGAACCAATGTTTGTCAGAAGACCATCATAATGAAATCATCATTGTTATTCACTTCACTGGTTGGTGGTTTTAATGTTGTGGCTGATCGGTGTACATATGAAATAACTGTAACATCTATATCACCACCAGTGGGTGAGTACGCCAAGTTCATTGGGTGTTGTGGGAAGTAGCTCCCCCACTTACACGTGTGTTCATGCTTATTATCGTAATGCCAATATTGCAACATCCATGTCACAGCAGAACGTTACGCTGGTGTTATTGAAAATACCAGTACACACCCCAACCATAGCAGCCATTGTATTTTTTTTCCTTCCAAACGTTCAACAAGAACAACTTGCACAACAAAGCTGTGAATCAATTTTAAAACATCAAATACGTGTGCTATCAATTAAGAAACCCAACCGTTGTACATCTCAGAAAACAAAACCAGAAGTTACATAAATGTATGCACAGCAATCAGCCACAACATTAAAACCACCTGAAGTGGTGAGTGACACTGATGAACTTATTATGATGTAATGTTCTTCTGGGAAACGTGGGTCCAGCCCGCCACTGTTGCAATGGCAAGGGGGTGCTCTTTGCATCCTGGTGTCACATATTCTCAAGGTAAGTGGCAGACACTCATCAACAAAGCCTTGGATGTCCATGACCCTGTCTCCAGTTCACTGCTTTTCCTTCCTTGCACCACTTTCGATAGGTACTGACCACTGCAGACTGAGAACACCCCAAGACAGCTGCAGCTTTGAAGATGCTCTGACCCACTTGTCAGAGTCAGGCAAATTTTTCTACGCGTCCATTCTTCCTGCTTCTAACACATTGACTTTGAGGACCAAGTGTTGACTTGCTGCCTAATATATTCCATTCACTGACAGGTGCCATGATAACAAGACAATCAGTGTTCATTTGACCTGTCAGTATGACTGGTCGTAATATTATGGCTGATTGGTGTAGATTAATATTAAAAGTGAAATCAATTATATTTTCATGAATTCACAAGCTAGAGAAGTGTCACAGTGATCCAGCAAACCTACTGGGTGTGTAGGGCGGGTTCTCAACATCACTGTCAGGACAGCCCTCCACTGAGCCCTGGACAAAATTGGCTGGTTCATTCATATCCTGGGTGGAGCATGAGAGGAAAACAAATGATTTATGTGATTTGAAGGTACTCATTCAACCAGAATGTCATGTAGATGCTTCGGTTTTCTAATTGCACAGTATAATCGGCAGTCAAATAACCTGTACTCTGTGTGTGTGTGTGTATACTCACAATCCACAGACCATCCACAGGAACTTTTGAATGAAAATCTCTGATGCAGTCCTCCCACCACTGCCTGGTCTCTGGGTTGGTGAAGTCAGGGAAGGCTGTTGGGCCCGGCCAAACCTGTAAATACAGAGTAACGCTTTACATGACACACACAAGAAAACATAAAGCATACATCCCCAGAAAGGGGATTCGAGGACTAACCTTTCCTATCAGGATGTGTCCCGTGACATTTTTAATAAAGACATCTCGTTTCAGTCCATCATCAAAGGGAGCATAAGTTCCAGGGAGGCTGGTGCTGGTGATCCCTGGGTCCTGAAAACCAGGAAAGAAGTCATGAATTTAAAAAAAAAAATGTTTGCTGCCATCTAGTGGAACAAGATTGGTAATGATCGTCCATGCTCATTTGGACAACCATACAAAACTATACTCCTTTGTCTACCCTCCCCATATCCTCTCCCCTGCTGATCAGAGCCTTGATCATACTACCTGAGTGGCACTCGTTTGTCCTTTTGCCCTTTTGTTCTGACCATGTCTGGGAGCCACCCCTGCCCCCCTACTGAGTTCACCCTCCTGTGTAAAGTTGCCCTCAACTGACCAATATACATCCACTATACGATCTATTCAGGAACTGTATTCTGGAACTCCAATAAACCACTTCAGCAAACTTGGAACCAGACTGGGATTGTTTTTTTTCGTCAACAGTACTTTATGACTGTAGTGGGCAAACGCCATTTGGACAGCTACAGGTACTGGTTGACAAAGAGCTGACTGGCAGTAGTGGTGTTCACATGATCGCACACAATGGCAGCAAACAAAGGGCATAGGACAATAGATGAATTCTTTTTTTGCCACACAGGAAGCCCTAACTATAGGGCTAGTGGCGCAATGGATAACGCGTCTGACTACGGATCAGAAGATTCTAGGTTCGACTCCTGGCTAGCTCGCAAAGTCTTTTAATAGGACAAAGAAAGGACAGACACACAAACCATCTTCTGAGGACACTAAGGTCCATTAGATGTACAAGAAGCACCTGAGCATATGCTTTCAATTTTTTGGAGGAAACTCTCTTGTGTACTTTATGACTGTAGTTTTATGACTGTAGCCAGCTTTGTAGTGACAATGGTCATTCGGACAGCTACAGGTACTGGTTGACAAAAACCAGAGAGGCAGTAGTGGTGTTCACATGATCGCACACATCGGCATCAAACAAAGGGCATAGGACAAAAGATGATTTATTTTTTTTGCCACCCAGGAAACCCTAGATATAGGGCTAGTGGCGCAATGGACAACGCGTCTGACTACGGATCAGAAGATTCTAGGTTCGAGTCCTGGCTAGCTCGTAAAGCTTTTCAATATGACAAGGAGAAGACAGCAGCACAAACTATCTTCTGTGGACTCTAAAGTCTATTTGGCGTACAAGAAGCACTTGAGCGCACGCTTTCAATTTTTTAGAGGAAACTCTTTTGTGTACTTTATGACTGTAGTGGCAATGGCCATTTGGACAGCTACAGGTACTGGTTGACAAAGAGCTGACTGGCAGTAGTGGTGTTCACATGATCGCACACAATGGCAGCAAACACAGGGCATAGGACAATAGATGAATTCTTTTTTTGCCACACAGGAAGCCCCAACTATAGGGCTAGTGGCGCAATGGACAACGCGTCTGACTACGGATCAGAAGATTCTAGGTTCGACTCCTGGCTAGCTCGTAAAGCCTTTTAATATGACAAAGAAAGCACAAACTATCTTCTGTGGACTCTAAAGTCTATTTGGCGTACAAGAAGCACTTTAGCGTATGCTTTCAATTTTTTAGAGGAAACTCTCTTGTGTACTTTATAGCTTTGTAGTGGCAATGGCCATTTGGACAGCTACAGGTACTGGTTGACAAACACCAGAGAGGCAGTAGTGGTGTTCACATGATCGCACACATTGGCATCAAACACAGGGCATTGGACAAAAGATGAATTTGTTTTTGCCACCCAGGAAACCCTAAATATAGGGCTAGTGGCGCAATGGATAACGCGTCTGACTACGGATCAGAAGATTCTAGGTTCGACTCCTGGCTAGTTCGCGAAGCCTTTTAACAGGACAAAGAAAGGACAGACACACAAACCATCTTCTGTGGACACTAAAGTCCATTTGGCATACAAGAAGCACTTGAGCGTATGCTTTCAACTTTTTTGGGAGAAAACTCTCTTGTGTATTTTATGACTGTCGTGGCAATGGTCATTTGGACAGCTACAGGTACTGGTTGACAAAGAGCTGACTGGCAGTAGTGGTGTTCACAAGATCGCATACTTTGGCATCAATCACAGGGCTTAGGACAAAAGATGAGTTTTTCTTTTTGCCACCTAGAAAACCCTAAATATAGGGCTAGTGGAGCAATGGACAACGCATCTGACTACGGATCAGTAGTCAGACCTATTCCAGGAAGAATAGCCGCAGTTCTGCTGCAGCTAATGGGGATCCAAATAAAACAATAAACAATGAACAATTCTAGGTTCTAGGAAAGGACAGAAGCACAAACTATCTTCTGAGGACACTAAAGTCTATTTGGCGTACAAGAAGCACTTGAGCGTATGCTTTCATTTTCTTGAAAGAAGCTCTCTTATGTACTTATTGAGTTAAAAATTCTTACAGACACCTTAACAGAACTACTCACATCACCCTGCCATTGGATTTTCGGCGCACTATGAAGCCAAATGGGTTAGACTGGTATTCAGTGGTATAGAGGACACTCTGGGTATTAACTGTGCCCTGAGGAACGCCACCTGGGAGAGGAACTTCATATCGCTGCGATGTTGGGTCCTTTAACTACAGAGAAAACGAAGAACAAAGATTTTCTTTAGGCAGCACTATTAAGGAAACAATATAGAATAGCAGAATTTCACTGCAAAGTGAAAATGAAGGCGTTCCATTATAAGAGTCCTGCACTAAATCTTAGCTTTGTGAAGATAACAAAAACACTCTTGTGTTTAATCTACTACAGTCTGACAGCACCACAGCAGTTGAATTACCACTTTTCTTACGCTTTTTCAACATGAACTGAACATCATAAGAGTCATGAAGGGGGGTTTAGTGCAAGACAGTTATACTGGAATGCATTCGTTTCTCTAGTGTTGGAAAGTCACATA
Source organism: Chelon labrosus (assembly GCF_963514085.1). Lineage (NCBI taxonomy): Eukaryota > Metazoa > Chordata > Actinopteri > Mugiliformes > Mugilidae > Chelon > Chelon labrosus. The sequence goes on from NC_140354.1 coordinate 9,931,332, forward strand.
CTTTTGTCCCACATGGCCTTACAACCACTACAAATTTACACCAATCAGGCATAACATTATGACCACCATCCTAATATTGTGCAGGTCTCCCATGTGCCTGTTTGATCAGTTTGGGAATTTGAAGGCCAGGTCAATGCCTGTTTTGCTGTTTGCTGTCACCTGTCATGCTTTTTGAGTTGTTCCTAAACCGTTTTTATGTGTGTGCCTGTGTAAGGCTTCATCCTGCTGGGGTCATTGCTATGGGGCGGGGGTGCCTGGTCTGGTCTAGGTGGGTGCTACATGTCTAAGTAACATCCACATGAATGCCAGGTCCAAACGTTTCCCAGCAGAACACTGAATTGTCACAAAATGGTCAACATTATTGACTTATCCTGTCAGTGACCATAATGTTATGCTTGACTGGTGTATGTAAACCAGATTGGCAGTGCTGCATGTACATTTTCAAACAATACTTGCAAAAGAGACCAAAAATCAGCACAATAAATCAATTTTCTATACTTTACAACAGCTGATTATGATTGCACAGGAAAGCAGAGTTTGGGGTACTCACAGTGAAGTGCAGGCAGCCTGTGGCCTCTTCTATAACATCTAGGCTTAGTGTGGAGATATCTCTGGGGAGATATGAGGGGCTGGCACGAGTCAGGGTGGCAGCCTGGCCCCGTGCGGTAGGTGTCAGAGGACCCATTTTATAACCGGGGTACAAATGGGGGTAGAAGCACCAAGGGGGTCCTGCAGAATCAGGCAGAGGAGCATAGCAGCATCCCCTCTCCTCACACTCCATCTCAGAGCTGCCAACTCTCACGCTTTCGCCGTGTGACACACGGTTTTGCCTGTTTTCACACGCACTCACGCCACACATCCAATTTCTCACGCAAAAAAAAAAAAAAAAAAAAAATCCGATCTTGGTCCGAGACTCTTCCGTTCCTTTTCAAACTCCACGACGGTAGATGGCGCTGATGAGCGCCCCTGAACCTTTGCGCCGCGCTACACCTGCAGTGCACCCCTTTATCATCTATGCCTGCACCCCGAAGTAGACAGAAGAAGAGATACAGAGACCCCCAAGACAGCAGGAGAAACCAGAAACTACTTTGAGAAGTCTGATAAAGAAGAGAATCTGAGCTGAGACTAGGCCAGTATAACCATGCACACAGATCATAGACAAGGACTTTACCCAGCTTCTGATCTGCATCTGATACTGATTATGCCTCATTTGAGCTATTTTTGTAATGCATTCATCTGTTTTATTGCTTGAAAAAGTTGTACTGTTTAAGCACTTTATTTGTTACACTTTATTTGTTGCACTTTATTTGTCTCTGATGGACCATATGGTGGGAGACTTTGAATGAAGAATAATGTCCCTCCCTAACTAATCTTGTGTCATTTTTGGCTGAACATAAATTATTAAGTGCTGTTAAGAATACAATTATTCACAACATAGGTTAGGTTTTAGTTAAGAATTAGTTTAATACCATTTTAATTAAAATATCAATCAACCTACCTAGGTCAAATCTTAAACACTGATCTATGAATAAGGCTTTATTGTCATTTAGGCACACTGATAGTTTTCTGGTTGAATGTTCAGCTCAAGTCTACAGACTAAGACCTACAAGTCATGAAGCCGAACATGAATCAGAATAAGTTCAGGTATTGCACATCTTTAGCAGACTGCCCAGAAATCCACTAGAATGCTGGAAACCACATCTGCTTAATCCAAAATCTCCTTGGGGTGGACCTTCAGCTATGTCTGCTTCACAGAATGTAACCAATATTGTCCATCTTCAGTGGGCTGCCCCTATCAACAGCTTTGGACCTCCCCACAAACCACCAGAATGCAGGGTACAACATGGGTACAACATCAAATTAATTCCAATTATCTTATATCTGAGCCACCAATTTGTGTGACTTCGTGCACGGCATAATTTTGGTCACCCACGACAAAATCTCACTCCAAGGTTTTTTGAAAAGTTGGCAGGTATGCCATCTGGCTGAGAACCCTGTCCCTGGCACAATCAAACCTACTGTCTGTGGCCATGGTGCATTCACTAACCCTGGGAACATCAGCTTTTTGGTATTTTTTTGTGGAGCTGCCCCTCCTTGAATCGTTCTGTGGTTTAGATGGATTATAAACATGTGAATAAAAAGGTTCGTGGGCTGTGTTTCCACTTCGCTTATCACGAACTGACATAACCAGTCTGTCTGCATGGTTGGACAAGTGGTTGATGTATAAACACGCCAACAGAGAAAAGGCAATGAGGAGCCCAGCTACAGAAAAGCCAGATAACAGTCCCATGATGTACTGTCGAGACAAGAGTTTTATGTTCTGCAACACACGCCCTGTGCTTCGTACTGTGAAAACATCCAGTGATTGTTGTAGCTAGTTTTGTAGTTAGCAATGAACTTTAGCACAGTTGTGGAGCTAGCTCTTCTTTAAAAACAAGTTACGAGCTGTGCCAGAAAACAATTACTGTTGCACAGCAGTGTAATAAGTTCAATAAAATGTCTACCGTAAATTAACCGCTAATAGCAATAACATGCCTGTTGAAGACCCATGAAGACAACACACAGGTTAACGCTGAATATAGTGAAAGTATAGTGGGGACATACGGAAGCCGAGAATTTCCGTGTTTGCAGTGCATTTTAATGCGACCTCGTCTTCTCGCGATAACGAAAAAAACATCCCGTTATCGTGTGGTGTTCGGGTGTTCGCTGTGCAAAAGTCCGTACTGCAGATGGAAACCACCGGATACTACACGTTTACACTGAGTGTATGCATTAACTAGCCAGTTTATTAGTAACACCAGTGAACACAAATGCATTCTGATATAACGTCATTATATTATGGCACTATGGTATTTTCTTAATAACTGCAGCGTCGTTGATTCATTTTGAAATCTGTGACACGTGATATAATTCTGTCAACCCCATTTTAGGCACAGGCCTACTTAGGCTAAACAACAGAAACACTTGTGTGTACCTAATAAACTGGCAAGTGAGTGTACAGTTTCGCTATGGATCTTCCTCAACAGCAGTGGTGATCCTAAACTTTATGGGGACCCGGGGCGAAGAAGATCATCAACTCCACCCCAAGTCAACTGTGCTCCACCAATCGTCATAGTCACTTACTTTTAAGAAACGATAAATAATATCATGTGAACACTCTTTTTCTTTTGCTGATTAGAGATTGCAGTTGTTCCATCGTACACCATTTCTTCCACATGGAAAAAGCAACAAATACCTAAAGAGTAAAGCAAAACCACCACTCTCTTTCTGCTATGCATTTTCTCTCCCACTTAATCTAAATGCAATTAATTGTGTAATTAATAAATATGAACACTAATAGATTAAGATTATGATGAATTAATTTATAATAAAACTTGGATGACTAATGGTTATTTTGAGGAGCTTTAGCTGGTAAGTTTTCCCAAACTAATGTTTATCAGTAGAACTTAGCTACACTGACAATTAACTGATGAGGATTTTAAAACTGGTTAAATCATGATTTGTAATGCTAGGTCTACAAATGCAGAAATAAAAAGGATAGACAAATAAACACCGTGAGAAGGTGCACCAGGTATTGTTTCTTAGATCGTTAACAGGAAGCTGTAGTTGGCATTCTGGTTAAGTTCCATTAAAATAAAAATACTCACACTAACATAGCATTATATGCAGTTTTATCAAAAGAATGATATAACAAGAAGTCACACAGTTTCTGTAAATGATCTCAACATCGAAACAACTCTTTTTCTTAAACATTTGTTCTTTTGCATATCAGATTATAAATGCAGTGTCCTTCCTTTTTGGATAACATTACATTATCCATATTTTTTCTGATGCGATCACAAGAGAACACTTCTTACAGAAGAAGCTGACAGTACTGGTGGGCTCCTCCTTCCCCTCTTGTGTGTTTGTTGTACCGTCACGTGACTCCGCAGCGCCAGGTGACCGAACACCGCCCACCGCTACCAGCCAGGCCTGGCCAGCAGTAGCGCATTACACACAACGAGAGAAAGAGGGCTGTTTGGTTATATTTTCGGGCCGAAAATGAAATGATAGCAAGTTGTACAATTTGAAAAATAGGCTGTAAGATACAGTGGTAACACAACAAACTTGTAAAAGCATATGGAAATTGGCAGGGGGGCGGGGGGCCCTGAAAACAAGAAAAAAAAAGTGCACTGGGAGAGAAATGTCTTATTTTTGTACTGTATTGTACTTCCTAAACATTTCCTTACATTTATAATATTTGTTATGGAATGATCATTTTGTACACTTTGTTTATTTAAGAAAAAACAATCCAGAAAGAAGTGCAATGAAGGGAGAGATTTAGTTTTATAATTGCATTGTAGTTTCTGAACACTCTGAAAAATAGTTTGTTTTTATTTGTTCTCAAGTGATCATTTTGTGTTGTTTCTGAACAAAAACTTCATTCATTCATTCATTCATTCATCTTCTGTACCTGCTTAGTCCTGTTAAGGGTCGTGGGGGTCTGCTGGAGCCTATCCCAGCTGTCATCGGGTGAGAGGCGGGGGTACACCCTGGACAGGTCGCTAGTCCATCGCAGGGCCACGACAGAGACAGACAACCATTCACACTGACACTCACACCTACGGCCAATTTAGAATCACCAATTAACCACGCAGAGAACATGCAAACTCCACACAGAAAGGCGGCCCATGGATTTGAACCAGTGACCTTCTTGCTGTGAGGCATCAGTGCTAACCACCTCTTGCCGCCCACAAAAACTTTTATTGTGATAAAGTATTTTCTATTTATTTTATACTTACTAATTACTATACTTATGTACTGGATCTTAACTGATTAATAATCCTAAAGGCAAATCACAAAAACACTTAAATGTCATGAAAGTTTATTCAGATTTAGATTAATTCAGACTGATGATGCATCCACCGTAATTATTAAAAAATATCGATATCAGTATCGGCCATACTGGCCCTGTATTTACTTATGTGTTTACCACTGTATTTATCGGATCGACACCAAATCTGGCGGCATCGCACGCCTCTAGCTGACAGAGCATATATAACATTCTGACTGCTCACTTTTAAGATCTACATTCAGCTACGGTCTTGCTGTGTAGCTGGAGGATGTGGTTTCTCTGTTTAGCAGTGTTCACTTCCTGGAAATTAACACCAAATGTGAGCAGGCTGATGAAAATCCCAAACTGTTAATATTAAATCAACTTGCAAAAAATGCAGCATCTCAAGTATCATGAGGTTCAAATATTGTCTAAATGGCAAACTGACATAAGGCTTGTGTGTTTTGAGACAATGCTTATAATCCCTTCTTGTTCTTGATAATAAAGTGGGTACTAGGCCAACACTTCAGCAAATTCACACAAAATCACGGTTCAAAGATGAACTATTTTTTCACGATAACGAAGGCAACAGGGCCTCTAAAGGTGAACCCCAAGTAGAAGGAAACATTTTCATTACTGTGAGGCACTGAGGGAACGTAAATAGGCAGGATGCTAAACTTCTTCTGCGGACCTTCAAGGTATACCACTCTATCTTCAGTCCATCCAGACACACGTTTCCGCCTCTGAGCAATCTCAGGCATTTTCCATGCCTCACCAGTATGCCACTTCATGCGTTTCTCAGAGACAGAGAACCCCTTTGTGACTCTTTCAAACTTTCTCTTGTGGACAAATTTATCCAATCCATTCCCATTTCCGAGAAAGAAATGGGTGTAAATCCTTCTTTTCAGCTGAGGAATGTCTTTTCTCTTGTTCCAGTAGCCTTTCTCCAAGTGTTCAATAGCAGTCTGCACAATTTCATATTTGTTTTCTTTTTCCTGGTCTGTGTCATGATCTTCTGGCCAGAGTAGCAGGGTAAGCAAGAACAAAGCACTGGGCAAACATTTCCTTTTATCAGATGGAAACTGATGGCGAAATGCCTGTAGCTCTTTCAGTGGAGCTACCTTTTGATTTTGTGGTGACAGGCAGTTCAGAGAGATGTGGGCCACTATGTAACTGACAATATCCCTTTGACTAAGTCTGGCCTTTATTGGATTGCTGGGGTAGAGAGAAAGGATATTTTCTAGACTAGGTATAGCATCTTTTTGGTCAGTTAACTTGGAGATAGATGTTATGTTACCCCCACCAAGTTGATAGATGATCATGCATTTTTGGAAAGGAGCAAGGTTGGCTGGGAATGGTTGCCCATGACGTAGAAGGGTAGAATACTCTCCACTGAAGTATTTCCCATACTCTGAAAATTTCTTTGCCAACCATGTCAGTGGATGGCTTATCTTCTCTTCGGGACTTTCAGGAGTCTCTCCTTCGTCTGCATCAATGTCTGTCTGGAAGTAACTGAGGTCTTCTGAGATCCATTCCAAGGCATCTTGCATTGTCTTATGAAGTTTTTTCAAACGGTCATGGAACGGTTCCCAGGCATCTTTAATTTCCTCTGGAATGTAATCTGTTAACAGGTATTTCATGCATTCTGAATGGCCATTGGTTCCTTCAGCAAACACTGGCAATGAAGAGATCAGTTTGAGCAGGCTGCACCCAACTTCAACTTCAGAAAAAAACCCTGAACTGTTAACATTTTCCATTTCAGCTTCAGCTGCTCTCTCACATTCTTGAAAACACTCAAGGGCTTTCAGCCCAGTTTCTACAGCATCCGCTGTATTTTGGGCTGTCTTTGGTTTATTATCACAATCAAATGCTTTGCATTTCGCTTGGAACCATTTTCTGTACACCTGCCCTCTTGTGTCGAGTATGTATGAGTTGTTGGGTAGCTGCTTAGCTGCTGTCTCTGCCCAGAGCTTTGCTTCTTCAAACTTTTCGTAAGTATAATGAAGACGAGCAAGCTGTTGTGCAAAGAATGCATCTTGATGGAAACGCTCAAATGCTTCCTCGAGTAACTCAATTGCTTTGTCTGGACTTTCCTCTTTTACAAGAACATGATCAATCAGAGGAGAGAAAAGAGTATCATATTTGTCTCCTTTGCTTATTCTGGATCGCTTTATGAAAAGTTGTCTCAAAAAGGACAGATAATCATCTCTTTCTAATCTGTGCTCAGGAAGAATATCCTCGCAGAGCAAATCCATTGCCAGACTCCCAAGGGTCTGTTGGGGACCCATAAGTTGTTGGAGAATTTCTTTTGCAACAAGTGGATGGATGATTCTGATTGATTCAATATGCATCCTGTCATCTTTAAGATGCAAGAAGACAAGTTTGGCCTGATCACTGAGGGATCTCTCAAACGCCTGCTGGCGAAATCTCTCCAAGTGAATGGTTAAGGCAAGCAAAGCTTCACAATAGCACTGAGAGATGAAAGACTTTCGAACATATGTGTTGAGCAATGCCACATAATGAATGAGGCGAGTGGCAAGAGAGTGACGGTCAATGTCTTCAAGCAAGCGTTCTACAAACTGTTGAATATAATCCTTATTGAACCCTTCACTCATCAGAACAAATGTCAGGATAAATTCAGGCTCGTATCGTTGCTGAAGTAGCTGTCGTTTTCCAGCAAAACTTCTCTTCTCTTGAGAGGACAGTTTGTGAGTGACAGACACGTTCTGTAATGGAGACTCCTTGCATTTCCTCTCTGGATCGTGGGAACGCCAGCAACTCAACAAAATGAAACATAGTGTTCCGATCTGGATTTGTTTAGTGTTAATAGCAACCTCTAGTTCGTTTCTTAGATCTTCTAGATATTCTCTGTCTGTGTCTTCAATGAGGAGCAGGACAGGAAGACACCTCTGAGGATCTTTTTCTTCATATTCTCTTAGTTCAACTGCATGTTGTGCAACAACAGCAAATGAGTATGAAGGCTTCACAACTGCACACCTTAGATCTTTCCTGTTGTTCCATAGCAACTGTCTTGCCACAGTGCTTCCACCACTTCCTGGGTGATGGTAGATGTTTATCCTATTCACAGGAGTTTGGTCAGCATTATTTTTCAAAGTATCATTGAGGAGTTAAGAAGCATCACGATAAGCATCTCGTTCAATGACCTCTCCAACATACTTGTGCTCAGCTAGCCAGAAATTCAGCCAGGTCACTCTCCCACCATGGTAGAAATGCTGCTCGATGTTTTCTTTCTGCTCATAGATGAAGTCTGTGTTTGTTTCATCACAATGATTGACTGTCAGTATTTCCAGAGAGCACATCTGTTCCTCTACATGTGTTTTAAGAAGTCATGTCCCTTTTACAAAGACCGGTAAGTGTTTGGCATATGTTTTTGTGTGTTGCACACGCTGCAGAGTTGAATTAATGTGACTCATTTTCATCCCAACAACACTGCAGTTGTTAACTGTTTCTTTCCCACATGAACCCTCTGCAAAGCTTTGCCATTTCTGGAAGTTTGTCTCTGATTCGCAGATGCAGATGATGTCTTCATGGCCTTCCATGTCTGTGAAAAACTCGTAAAAGGTGTGCAAGAGTGGTTTCTCAACTGGTGATGTGAGAAGGAAAATGACCTGGAATGTTCCTTTTGGCAAGATTTGTTTACAGATCGAAGACACAGATTCCCGAAGTAAAGTCATTTTTGTCTTGATCCAAGTCATTTCATCACATGGAGTTTCATTTCCTCTGAAGTCAGTACGGCCATTACAAAAGATCCAACTAGTTTGATCGAACAGCTGCAAGTTAGATGTGAATTCTTTGATGCTCGTGCCACTGGATAGCCTATAGCTCTGTAGAAAATGCATGTTTGCAGCATGATGCTCAAGGTATTTACTGCAAAGACCTGATATCTTTGAATCCGGATCAAAGTCAAACACACGGAACAAGTTTGTGTTAAGTAGCCAATCAATGTTGCAAAGGTCATCGGGTTTGAATTTGTTTGTGACCAGTATGAACCATTTTTCTTTTTCGATGAATTTCTTTCCACTGGTCATAAGCATTGTGAGTTTTCTTCCAAGGTCTTGACAGTTCTCAGGAGCAGATAAGAACTGACTTTTTTCTGCTTCTTCTCTTTGAGCATCCCGATCTTTGACTCGTTGGTAAAAATCACCCAGGTCTTTGTCGCTCACTGGCTCTGTTTTTGAACCCACTCTTCGCAGAATTGTTTCTTTCTCAAATTCTATCTTGTTCGTTGACTCTTTAAACTTTGGCAGACGAACTGAGTACACCTTGTTCTTGACAATGCCTATCAAAGGCACAATGTCAACCTCAATCACAAATCTCTTTTCTGTACATTGCCTATCTATGACCTCAATGAACCTTGGTGGTCTCACGCACTGACGTACATGTTCCTTGTCGGAGCGGAAACATCTTTCAATGTAGTCCAAAGCATTGACATAAATGTCCTTCTCTTCTACAGGGATCCCGATTACCTCACCATGCACATATCCTGAATTATCCTTGCTGTCCATCACTCCAAAGTGTATTGTGCCATTTGATCTAATATTCATACAGCCAGCTGCAAACTTAAGAACCTCGTAGGCAAACTTAGCCTGGAGTCTTGTGCGGTCCTTTGCAGCGGCTACAGCACAAGACTTATATTCGTGGCATGGAGATATCAAATTAAAAGCACCTCACTCAGGCTACAGAACACTGTGCTTTACATACAGTGCTGCTTGAAAGTATGTGAACCCCCTGAGCAGTTTAGATGTTTCCGTTGTTTTACCATGATTTTCTAATTTTATTATCGCCAGTTTTTATGTATGAAATGTCAGATATATGTTTATCAATTGCATGTACTTGTTTAGTGGGACTTGTTTAAGTAGCCCAAAAACTACATGAAAAATGGATTTAGTGTATGTGCAAAAGTAAGTGAACCCCCCGCTGCATTGATTAAGTCAAGCAGGTAACAGACTCAGGTGAAACACATTTGGGTGCTTAATTAATCATTTAAGCAGACCAATGAAATGGGACATCCTTGGGAAAGGGTTTGGCCTGCACTAATTAAAAGAGAGAGGAAACCAACCAAACCACTGTGGTCCCATACAAATCAACAATGCCGAGAGGAAAGGAGATATCAGAAGACATGAAGAAGAGAGTAGTGACAGCCCATCAGTCTGGGGACGGCTACAAGACCATCTCCAAAAGATTCCAGCTCCATCCATCCACTGTAAGACAAATAATTTACAAATGGAGGGCCTTCAACATGACAGCAACTCTGCCTAGAAGTGGACGCCCATCAAAACTATCACCCAGAAGCACCAGAAAAATAATAAATCAGGTAAAGGCCAACCCACACATCACCTCTAGAGAGTTGCAGACCTCTCTGATAGCATCTGGGACAAATGTGCATGCGTCTACAATCAGACGAAAATTGAGCAACCATGGCATTTATGGGAGGGTTGCTAGAAGGAAGCCTCTGCTCTCAAAAAAGAACAAAGCTGCCCGTTTCAACTTTGCCAGAGAGCACTTGGACAAACCAGAGGCCTTCTGGAAGTCCATTCTCTGGACAGACGAGTCCAAAATAGAATTATTTGGTCACAATCAAAATCACTATGTTTGGAGAAAAGCCAACACTGCATATGAAGAAAAGAACCTCCTCCCAACAGTGAAGCATGGTGGTGGAAACGTGAAGGTCTGGGGCTGCTTTTCTGCTTCTGGACCTGGACGACTCCATATCATCCAAGGAACCATGAATTCTCTGGCATATCAACAAATTCTTGACCAGAATCTCCTGCCATCAGTCAGGGAGTTGAAGCTGGGCCGAAAATGGATTATGCAACAAGACAATGACCCAAAGCATTCCAGCAAAACTACAAAGGAATGGCTTCAGAGAAACAGGATTCGTACTCTGGATTGGCCCAGTCAAAGTCCAGACCTTAATTCAATTGAAATGTTGTGGCGAGACCTGAAGAAGTTGGTACATGCCAGATGTCCCTCCAACCTCTCTCAACTGGCTGAGTTCTGCAAGGAGGAATGGGCAAAAATCCCCGTAAGCAGATGCGAGAGACTAGTTACTGGTTACAGAAGACGTTTGGTTGAAGTAATGGCTGCAAAAGGAGGAGCCACAAACTACTAATACAAGGGTTCACATACTTTTGCACATGTGAAATTTTCAGTTTTTGTGAAATAAACCACTTTTGTTGAATTAAACAATGAAAATATATCTCTTTTTTTGTGTGTGTCCATTATTTGGAAGGTGTTCTTTACAAATTGGGATTTGGATATATGTTTAATGAGGTTATTTTAATGTTTTTTACAAAGACAGTGACCATGTCTGGAGGGTTCACAAACTTTCAAGCAGCACTGTACATGAAATCAATCCCTTCTTGATCAAATGGTCGTGGTTTGCAGTCTTTTTTTGCAGCAAAGTTGTCAGCTGAATGGTGAAAAGAGACAAAAAAATAAACGGGTTTCATTACAAATAACATAATTAAAGAAACACAGATCTTTGGTAGCAGCACATACAGTAAGGCCAATACCTGTTTTTAACGTTGTTATTTTCGCTGTAATTTTTAGTTATACTGTTAATATAGGTCAACAGTGCGTACTCTAATTAAATTCAGATAGGAGGAAAGGTGAAGGGATTCCTGTCATGTATATTCATATGGCTCAAAAGTGATTGGACACGTGACCAAAAAACATTTTCATCATCAGTTAAGCAGATGAAATGTTTTGGATTTAGAAACTGATACAGAACAAAGTGTGTGTGTTGTGCGTGAAAATAAACAGTAGTAATCCCTACACCTTCCCTCAAATTTGGATGTGAACACTCTTAAACCAAAACTGAGAGTCTGCACCTTAAGCCTATATTCGTTATAAAATTATACCTTCAGTATGTTTAGGTACACAGCTAAAATAACAAAGTTTTGCAGGGCTAAAAGCATAGACTGTATAAATATGGACAATGTGTTCCCACTTCCTTGCATTGGCCAAACTCCCGCTATTTTCCCGGGGATACGGGCAGCGCCATCTTGCGAGTTTGGACCCAGAGTCTGTGCAGTACACCAGACTCACTCACATTTTCATTTAATTAACACACTTTCTGCTCTACCTCCACCAATTACAAGGGAATGTTAAATTATACACTGTACTTATTATTACTGTACTCTGCTCGGCAACTGGTGGTCACCATTTTGTCACATTCTATTTTCTATAGTGTCAAATAAACTAAAATGAAACTTATCCAGAAATTGACATTTGAACATTCATCAATGTTATATTAACTACCTAAAATGACAGAAGACATCCTTGAAAATGTATATTTTAATGTTTTAGTTCGGCCCAAGTCCCATCTATTAACATGGAGGAGGTTATGACCTATACTGCAGCCAGACACCAGGGGGAGCTCTACTTGCTTTGGCTTCACTTTTGAGGAGCAGTTCCACTCCATCTTTAAACAGTCTGTGGTTAAAAAGATATAGTCATTCCTACACTTTGAGATTAAACAACTATTAAAAATGTTATATTCTGTCATCAAATCCAATGAAAAGCCAAAAATCAACAACAAGAACAAGTGTTCAGTAAAACCAAAACTATGCCAAATTGTTGGTATTAAATTATCCATATAATAGAAGAAACTGCAAAGTTGGGTAATTGCAATTACCAGTTACCAGTAGTGATTGGTAGATTTTTTTAAAACAACCAACTTGTCACTAAACTCACCCATGGTTTTTGTCCTTTTGTCGCGTCACCACCGCCGTTGTTAATTATCATCAGCTCCGTCTGCAAAAGAAGACGTTTACCTTGAGCCCACAATCATATTGCTGACACATTTATGTCATCAAACTTTGTCGTGGCTCTGAAACTATAAACACATATAGCTCTATTTTACAGTATCCTTCCTGGCACATTCATGTACTGAGAAAACAGTCTTCTAAATCTTACATTTCATTTACATGAAAATTACTCAGTGCATATTTGAGGCTGGAAATTGATATAAGTATCTCAGAGTTAGACAATATCAACACAAACTTTGTGGGGATTTGTCAGTGGGACATTATACAGTAAAAAACAAATTAGTCAGGGCTCTCTGGAGGACAGGTAATGGTGACACTATTTCATTATTTGACAAAATGTTTCTGACACCAATGCAACAAATCTTGAAGATCAGTCGGTGCTGCTGTTAATTACTATTCACTCTGGGGTCTCTATAGAAACCATCAACATACGGACACGCAATAAAACAGGATGTTGCATCATAGATGGGTATTTCATATAGCGAGATGAATGCCATTACTAAAGCAAGAAACTCACTTAGAACAATTCAAAAAGTCTCCTCTCACTCACTGCAGTCACCTTGCACCAGTGCCAACAGAAACATCAATGTCAACTCAGTAAAATGGCAAAATTATACATAAAAGATGTAAATACAATTCATTTTACTCACTAGAACTAGAACGGTCATAGTTGCTGCCCTCAAAGTGGCAGACACACCCTTTACCCGTCTGGGTCAGGCCTCCTAGCTCCAGGATTAGGCAGCCTTTCCTCACAATATCCAGCTTTTCCTTCAAAGTCCACCGTGAAAATGTCTTTCTAAGAAGATCTACAACCAAATCGATAACCTCTCCTTCTTACGTCATTGTGGGTTCAAAGCATTAACGGAGACAATTTGCTTGTGCTGCTCACAACAAATGGACATGAATCGCTAGCTTGGCTTAAAACGGAGTGGCTTTCTGAGCCTCCAATGAGAGGATGCAAAAATGCCGGTACCATAGGCCACAGAGAAAGCCTAAGAATATGAACTTGAAATGTGATTGGTTAAAGGAACAGGATCATTATGCATGAGTAATGTATTTCAAGCTTCATTCAGTTTTAATTGTGAAGGCCCAGGCAGATTTGTTTGAATATGATGAGATATGATTGGATAAAATGTCTAATGCAAAGTTACACTGCCAGAGCCACCGCAGCTGGGAGACAGACAAGCCATAAAATCAAAAAAATAAGCTATTGGAAATAATTGAATAAGATTAATGGGAAAATATTAAATTGTTAAGTCAGTGATTTTGTTAAAGTTTAGGCCAGCAGAGAAGACTTTGCTAACCCTGACGGCCTGCCACTGAGGACTGAATTTGGATCTTTATTTGTTTTAAAATAAAAATAAAAAACAACTGCCAGGAACCAAAAAACAATGCTACAAGAATTATGATAATTCATTTAATTTTCTTCCTCCCACCGTCCAAAGACATGCTCATTAGGTTAATTGGTGATTCCAAATTGGCCGTAGGTGTGTGTGCGAGTGTGAATGGTTGTCTGTCTCTCTGTGTTAGCCCTGCGATGGACTGGCGACCTGTCCAGGGTGCACTCCGCCTCTCGCCCGATGACAGCTGGGATAACAGGAATAAGCGGGTATAGAAGATGAATGAATGAATGAATTTAATTATCATAATAATTTTATATATATATATATATATTTTAACAGTAAGAAATGTAAGAAAGCACATTTCAGCCTTACACAGATTAGGAGAAATGTGTGGTTCTCAGTGGAATTTCTCGCTACAACTTTCAAATACAGATTGTAGGTTATAAGGCATAACCATGAGCTTCATTTTTAATATTAAAATATAGATTACAAAGCACATAGCAGAGGTACAAGAGTCATCACAATAAGAAAAACACAAACATGTGTGCACATGTTACCAAATGGATTTTAGTCTGAATTCCACGTTTTTCTTCCAAACAAAGACTGCACAACCAACTTTTGTCACAGGCAAAATCCAGGGGAAAAAGCAAAAGGCGATCTTAAAAAAACAAACAAATACAAACTAAAAAGAAATCAAAATCCTTGTTCTTACCTTGCATGAATACCGACGGAAACTTTCTGCTTTAGACTGCACTGAGAGACGGTCAACTTGATATGTGCAGCTGTAATCGTATGCCTCAGTTATTCAGTCTGGGGCTGACAGTACTGCGCATGCTCAGCTCTTAATGTTTCGTTTTCAAGGAAACTTGAACAAATGACAACGAGAACCAACCAATATAGTGTCTAAGAGTCCGTTTTACATTTTACATTGTAAAACGGCAGGTCCGAAATGCAATCTGGCTCCACATCTTTTTAATTATGGGTGGCAGCAGTATTATTATGTTAAGGCTTTTAAAAGATACAATAGTTTGGAGTCCGGCATCTAGGATCCATGGTCTATAATGGTCCATATGTGTTAATTATGTTTCTGGGGCTTTTTTATTATTATTTATTTTGTTTAAAAAACCATATTAGGTAGGACTTGAGCCACTGTGACTGTGTGCAACAACCACAGGCTTTTTAAAGTGAAGGAAATTAAGACGAGCCTGGAATGAAATGGCTCATTTTACACTTAAACTTCCAGCACTTTATTTAGTTGCTTAAATTCTTCTGAAACCACTTCAAATTCACTTGGTTTTCCTGATAAATGTCAAACATTCATTCACGTTTACCTCCGTCTTAGGTCCCCCCCACCGTCTCCTGTTTTATATCCGGGGTACAAAGGGGGGTAGAAGCACCAAGGGGGGAAATTAATGAATGAATGAATAAATGAATGAATGAATGAACTTTATTGTCACTATAACAAGTACAGCGAAATTACAGCACTCAACCCGTCCGTACATATACAGACAATACATACAATAAAACAGACATACGGGATGAGTGTTAGGTAATAGAGGGGGGAGGAAAGGGGAGAAAAACAAGAGGAGAGGGGAGGATAAAAAAAAAGCAGCTCCCAGACTACACTCCTCTGGGGGAGTACAGTGTGGGACTGGGAAAAAAACCTCAGCAACATAAGCACATATGAGCACACTTAACAACATAAGAACTCAAAACAACTTGCACGGGGGGAGGGGGAAAGGGGGTGGAGGTGTTCCAGCGCAGACAGGCAGCCAGCCGCGGCTGCAGCCATTCGGCGCCGCCTTCGAGGGAGGTGTATTGCATATGTGCATGTGTGTAAGTGTCCGTGGGTGCGTGTGTGTACATAAGCCTGAAGAGTCGCTTCGTCTAGCCTTCCAATCAGTGCCTCAGTTCGCAGGATGTCATCGCGATAACACAGCAGGTTGCCATGGATATGTCCCTGATCGGGTCCCAGACGGAGTCAACCATCAACAGGTGTCCGTGAAAGAAGGGAGGGAGGAATAGGACAGAGCGTCTCACTGCAGCGATCTCCTGGGGGGTTGTTACAGCAGCCGGTGCTGCTGTGGGCCAAAATGCAGATTAGATTATGATTGTTTGGGTTAGCCAGCTCCAATAGCGTATCTTAAAGTTGCTGCAGTTAAAAAGCTCGTAGTTGGATCTCGGGATCGAGCTGATGGTCCGCCGCGAGGCGAGCTACCGTCTGTCCCAGCCCCTGCCTCTCGGCGCCCCCTCGATGCTCTTAGCTGAGTGTCCCGCGGGGTCCATAGCGTTTACTTTGGGCAGCACAGTGGAGAGGTGGTTAGCACTGATGCCTCACAGCAAGAAGGTCATCGGTTCGAATCCATGGGCTGTGCCTTTCTGTCCCTTTCTGTGTGGAGTTTGCATGTTCTCCCTGTGTCTGCGTGGGTTCTCTCCAGGTACTCCGGCTTCCTCCCACCATCCAAAGACATGCTCATTAGGTTAATTGGTGATTCTAAATTGGCCGTAGGTGTGAGTGTGAATGGTTGTCTGTCTCTGTGTAGGGAGGGTACTGTCCCTGCTATGGACTGGCGACCTGTCCAGGGTGTACCCCCGCCTCTCGCCTGATGACAGCTGGGATAGGCTCCAGCAGACCCCCGCGACCCTTAACAGGACTAAGCGGGTATAGAAGATGAATGAATGAATGAATGTTTGGGTTAGGGCGAATAGTCGCATTTCAATAGACATGACTTACTCTGTTTGTCCATTCTGGTCTTCAAATCGATCCATGTTGCGATTTATAACCACAGTCAGTGCGCTGATAGCTCTTTCCAAGGTGTTTTCCATGTTGCGGTTACAGTCTGAGCTAACAGCTCTGCTCACTCCATCAATAATGTCAGGCAACTTTATGGGGCTTTGGACTGCTGACACCGTCTTCCAAAATTTTCATGTTATGTAAACCAGTACTGCATATACTTTTGCAAACAATAGGCCTACTTCCAAAAGAGACCAAAAATCAGCACAACAAATCAATTTTGGGGTACTCACAGTGAAGTGCAGGCAGCCTGTGGTCTCATCTATAACATAGGGGGGTCATTTCTGAATCACATAACGACCCCAGGTAAAACTAGTCCAGTGCGAATAGGGCGAATGGTTATTTTGAGGAACTTTAGCTGGTAAGTTTTCCCAAACTAATGTTGATCATTAGAACTTAGCTTACACTGACAATTAACTGATGAGGATTTTAAAACTCATCAGGCATTGTTTGTAATGCTATGTCTACAAATGCAGAAATAAAAAGGTTGAACAAATAAACACTGTGAGAAGGTGCACCAGGTATTCCTTTTTAGATCATTAACAGGAAGCTGTATTTGGCAGGCTGGTAGTCCCACAGGCTCCTCTCCTGTTGCTTGAACCCAAACAGAGTTTCACAGATAACATTACAGATTGCTCAACCAAAATGAGTGACATAACACACTTATGTAGATAGATTTTCAATTAACAAGTCTGTCTTATACAGGTGTCAGTAGTATTATTCTGTTTTATATATATTTAAGTGCAATGATATTTAGAGTCAAATATGTCTTCGTCAAAAACCATTAAGTGCCATTAAAATAAAAATGCTCACACTAACTTTGCATTATATGCAGTTTTATTAAAAGAAGGATATAACAAGAAGTCACACAAAGTTTGTGTAAATGATCTCAACATCGAAACAACTCTTTTTCTTAAACATTTGTTCTTTTGCATATCAGATTGTATATTCTCCCTCTGTGGATAACATTACTCAAGTGCTCATAATACATTATTGTTAAAATACTGATACAATTGCCATGTTGTTTCCGTTCTCGAAAATACAGGAGTAACTAAAACTTCCAAGATCTACTAGAAACTCTGATATTTAACATGTGTTCACACCAAAATTAATTTTGTGTGATGCGAACACAAGTGAACATTTCTTACAGAAGAAGCTGACAGAGCATATATAAGGTTCTGATTGCTCACATTTAAGATCTACATTCGGCTACAGTCTTGCTGTGTAGCTGGAGGATGTGGTTTCTCTGTTTAGCAGTATTCACTTCCTGGAAAGTAACACCAAATGTGAGCAGGCTGACAAAAATTGCTGCAGGTCTAAATAAAACAATAAGAAAAAATAAGAATGAAAAAAAAAAAATACGAATCAGACATACGAGTTTTAGACACAGGTCTAAACAGTGACTTAACACTGAGCTGTTGAATAATACAACCATGTTTACATCTCTGTGAATAATGAAGCATTTTCTAGTACAGGTTAAATGTGCTCATATATACACAACAATGATGGTCCATTTTGTGAAACTTTTTGCATAACTTCAAATCCGTCTCAAGTATCACGAGGTTCAAATATTGTCTAATTGGCAAACTGACATAAGGCTTGTGTGTTTTGAGACAATGCTTATAATCCCTTCTTGTTCTTGATAATAAAGTGGGTACTAGGCCCTCAATTCAGCAAATTCACTCACAGTCACAGTTCAAAGATGAACTATTTTTTCACAACGATGTTGTAGGCAACAGGGCCTCTAAAGGTAAACCCCAAGTAGAAGGAAACATTTTCATTACTGTGAGGCACGGAGGGAACGTAAATAGGCAGGATGCTGAACTTCTTCTTCTGCGGACCTTCGAGGTACACCACTCTATCTTCGGTCCATCCAGACACACGTTTCAGCATCTCAGCAATCTCAGGCATTTTCCATGCCTCACCACTAAACCACTTCATGCGTTTCTCAGACACAGAGAAACCCTTTGTGACTCTTTCAAACTTTTTCTTATGGACAAATTTGTCCAATCCATTCCCATTTCCAAGAAAGAAATGGGTGTAAATCCGTCTTTTCCGCTGAGGAATGTCTTTCATCTTGTTCCAGTAGCCTTTATCCAAGTGTTCAACAGCAGACTGCACAATTTCATATTTGGTTTCTTTTTCCTGGTCTGTATCATGATCTTCTGGCCAGAACAGCAGGGTAAGCAAGAACAAAGCACTATGCAAACATTTCCTTTTATCAGATGGAAACTGATGGCAAAGTGCCTGTAGCTCTTTCTGTGGAGCTACCTTTTGATTTTGTGGTGACAGGCAGTTCAGAGAGATGTGGGCCACTATGTAATTGACAATATCCCTTTGACCAAATCTGGCTTTTACTGGATTGCTGGGGTAGAGAGAAAGGATATTTTCTAGAAGACATATGGCATCCTTTTGGTCAGTTAACTTGAAGAAGATGGCTGTTATGTTACCCCCGCCAAGATGATAGATGATCATGCGTTTTTGGAAAGGAGT
The DNA here is from genome assembly GCF_963514085.1 of Chelon labrosus. Lineage (NCBI taxonomy): Eukaryota > Metazoa > Chordata > Actinopteri > Mugiliformes > Mugilidae > Chelon > Chelon labrosus. The sequence continues at coordinate 9,950,568 of NC_140354.1, forward strand.
AAGGTTGGCTGGGATTGGTTGCCCACGACGTAGAAGGGTAGAGTACGCTTCACTGAAGCACTTCCCATACTCTGAAAATTTCTTTGCCAACCATGTCAATGGATGGCTTATCTTCTCTTCAGGACTTTCAGGAGTCTCTTCTTCGTCTGCATCAATGTCTGTCTGGAAGTAACTGAGGTCTTCTGAGATCCATTCCAAGGCATCTTGCATTGTCTTATGAAGTTTTTTCAAACGGTCATGGAACGGTTCCCAGGCATCTTTAATTTCCTCTGGAATGTAATCTGTTAACAGATACTTCATGCATTCTGAATGGCCGTTGGTTCCTTTTTCAAACACTTGCAATGAAGAGATCAGTTTGAGCAGGCTGCACCCAACTTCAACTTCAGAAAAAAACCCTGAACTGTTAACATTTTCCATTTCAGCTTCAGCAGCTCTCTCACATTCTTGAAAACACTCAAGGGCTTTCAGCGCAGTTTCCACTGCATCCGCTGTATGTTGGGCTGTCTTTGGTTTATTATCATGATCAAATGCTTTGCATTTTGCTTGGAACCATTTTCTGTACACCTGCCCTTTTGTGTCGAGTATGTATGAGTTGTTGGGTAGCTGCTTAGCTGCTGTCTCTGCCCAGACCTTTGCTTCTTCAAACTTTTCGTAAGTATAATGAAGACGAGCAAGCTGTTGTGCAAAGAATGGATCTCGATAGAAACGCTCAAATGCTTCCTTGAGTAACTCAATTGCTTTGTCTGGGCTTTTCTCTTTTTCACGAACATGCTCAATCAGAGGAGAGAAAAGAGTATCATATTCATCTCCTTTGCTTATTCTGGCTCGCCTTATGAAAAGTTGTCTCAAAAAGGACAGATAGTCTTCTCTTCCAAATCTGTGCTCAAAAAGAACATCCTCGCAGAGCAAATCCATTGCCAGACTGCTATGGGTCTGTTGGGGACCCATAAGTTGTTGGAGAATTTCTTTTGCAACAAGTGGATGGATGATTCTGACTGATTCGATATGCGTCCTGTCATCTTTAAGATGCAAGAAGACAAGTTTGGCCTGATCACTGAGGGATCTCTCAAACACCTGCTGGCGAACCCTCTCCAAGTGAATGGTTAAGGCAAGCAAAGCTTCACAATGGGACTGAGAGATGAAAGAGTTTTGAACATATGTGTTGAGCAATGCCACATAACGAATGAGGCGAGTGGCAAGAGAGCGATGGTCAATGCCTTGAAGCAAGTGTTTTACAAACTTTTGAACGTAATCGAGATTGAACCCTTCACTCATCAAAACAAATGTCAGGATAAATTCAGGCTCGTATCGTTGCTGAAGTAGCTGTCGTTTTCCAGCAAAACTTCTCTTCTCTTGAGCGGACAGTTTGTGAGTGACAGACACGTTCTGTAATGGAGACTCCTTGCATTTCCTCTCAGGATCATGGGAACGCCAGCAACTCAACAAAATGAAACATAGTGTTCCAATCTGGATTTGTTTAGTGTTAATAGCAACCTCTAGTTCGTTTCTTAGATCTTCTAGATATTCTCTGTCTGTGTCTTCAATGAGGAGCAGGACAGGAAGACACCTCTGAGGATCTTTTTCTTCATATTCTCTTAGTTCAATTGCATGTTGTGCAACAACAGCAAATGAGTATGAAGGCTTCACAACTGCACACCTTAGATCTTTCCTGTTGTTCCATAGCAACTGTCTTGCCACGGTGCTTCCACCACTTCCTGGGTGATGGTAGATGTTTATCCTATTCACAGGAGTCTGGTCAGCATTATGTTTCAAAGCATCATTGAGGAATTTAGAAGCTTCACGATAAGCATCTCTTTCAATCACCTCTCCAACATACTTGTGCTCAGCTAGCCAGAAATTCAGCCAGGTCACTCTCCCACCATGGTAGAAATGCTGCTCGATGTTTTCTTTCTGCTCATCGATGAAGTCTGTGTTTGTTTCATCACAATGATCTACTGTCAATATTTCCAGAGAGCACATCTCTTCCTCTACATGTGTTTCAAGACGACATGTCCCTTTTACAAAGACCGGTAAGTGTTTGGCACATGTTTTTGTGTGTTGCACACGCTGCAGAGTTGAATTAATGTGACTCATTTTCATCCCAACAACACTGCAGTTGTTAACTGTTTCTTTGCCGCATGAACCCTCTGCAAAGCTTTGCCATTTCTGGAAGTTTGTTTCTGATTCGCAGATGCATATGATGTCTTCATGGCCTTCCATGTCTGTGAAAAACTCGTAAAAGGTGTGCAAGAGTGGTTTCTCAACTGGTGATGTGAGAAGGAAAATGACCTGGAATGTTCCTTTTGGCAAGATTTGCTTACAGATCAAAGACACAGATTCCCGAAGCAAAGTCATTTTTGTCTTGATCCAAGTCATTTCATCACATGGAGTTTCATTTCCTTTGAAGTCACTACGGCCATTACAAAAGATCCAACTAGTCTGATCGAACAGATGCAAGTTAGCTGTGAAATCTTTGATGCTCGTGCCACTGGATAGCCTATAGCTCTGTAGAAAATGCATGTTTGCAGCATGATGCTCAATGTATTTACTGCAAAGACCTGATATCTTTGAATCCGGATCAAAGTCAAACACACAGAACATGTTTGTGTTAAGAAGCCAGTCAATGTTGGAAAGGTCATCAGGTTTGAATTTGTTTGTGACCAGAATGAACCATTTTTCTTTTTCGATGAATTTCTTTCCACTGGTCATTAGCATTGTGAGTTTTCTTCCGAGGTCTTGACAGTTCTCAGGAGCAGATAGGAACTGACTTTTCTCTGCTTCTTCTCTTTGAGCATCCCGATCTTTGATTCGTTGGTAAAATTCACCCAGGTCTTTGTCGCTCACTGGCTCTGTTTTTGAACCTACTCTTCGCAGAATTGTTTCTTTCTCAAATTCTATCTTGTTAGTTGACTCTTTGAACTTTGGCAGACGAACTGAGTACACCTTGTTCTTGACAATGCCTATCAAAGGCACGATGTCAACCTCAATCACAAATCTCTTTTCTGTACTTTGCCTATCCATGACCTCAATGAACCTTGGTGGTCTCACGCACTGACGTACATGTTCCTTGTCTGAGGGGAAACTTTTTTCAATGTAGTCCAAAGCATCGACATAAATGTCCTTCTCTTCTACAGGGATCCCAATTACCTCACCATGCACATATCCTGAATTATCCTTGCTGTCCATCACTCCAAAGTGTATTGTGCCATTTGATCTGATATTCATACAGCCAGCTGCAAACTTAAGAACTTCGTAGGCAAACTTAGCCTGGAGTCTTGTGCGGTCCTTTGTAGCAGCTATAGCACAAGACTTATATTCGTGGCATGGAGATATCAAATTAAAAGCGCCTGACTCAGGTTGCAGAACACTGTGCTTTACATACACGAAATCAATCCCTTCTTGATCAAATGGTCGGGGTTTGCAGTCTCCATGAGCAGTCTGTTTCTCCTCAAAGACATCTTGACTTCTCACTGGACTCTGCGCTGATGGACCTTCAGTTACTGTAGGAAGACACTGAGCTGATTTCTGATTATTTTTCTCTGACTCATTTGTATTGCCAGTGGTGGCCTTTTTCTTCTCCTGGCCTTTTTGCTGTGAGTTGACAAGCTCATCTCTTTTTTGAATAATTAAATGAGCAGGACCAGATTTCATGCAAACCTTTGACTTTAGGAAGCTCTCATCCAATGTAAGGAGGACTTGTCCATCTACTTCTTCTTCACAGAGCTTTTCTATGTACAGTTCCTTCACTCCGATTGATCTTAGCCATGTGCTCACTTGAGATTCTGTCCAATTTTTGGGTGACTCATTGAAGTTGTCAGCTGAATGGTAAAAGGAGACAAAAAATAAATAGGCTTGATTACAAATAACAAAAATAAAGAAACACAGATGTTTGGTAGGAGCAAATAGTAGGCCAACAGTGCATACTCTAATTAACATCCAGACAGGGGGAAAGGTGAAGGGATTCCTATCATGTACATTCACATGGCTCAAAAGTGATTGGACACATGACCAAAAAGCATTTTCATCATCAGTTAAGCAGATAATGTTATATTCTGTTATCAAATTGAATGAAAAGCCAAAAACCAACAACAAGAACAAGTGTTCAGTAAAACCAAAACTATGTAAAATTGTTGGTTCTAAATTATCCTTATAATTCAAGGGAACTGCAAAGTTGGGTAATTGCAATTACCAGTAACTATACTCACCCATGGTTTTTGTCGTTTTGTCACAACACCACCGCCGTTGTTAATTATCATCACCTCCGTCTGCAAAAGAAGACATTTACATTGAGGCCACAATCATCTTACTGATTATGTCAATGTTAAATCCCAAGTATCCACCTCACCTGCCTTATCACTGTCACACCTACCTGGACCACACCCCCTACCTTATATAACCCGGCCCTTCAGCCCTTTGACCCCTCTCTTTTCCCTCCAAACCATCGCAGGAGAACAAAGAGATACTGGATGTGAGTTTTACAGACTTTCACCATTCCAATGATTCATTTGGTTGATACTGCATATTGTTTGAAGATTTATTCATTGTTTGTATTTCATTATAATAGATTCCTAAGTTTAATCCTTTACCGAGAGAAAGTGAGTGTCGATGCATTACTGATGTAAGTGTAAAGACCACTTAATTTCTTTATATATTTCATTATATATTTGATACTTTCTAGATTTGTAATATTTCCTTTATTACTTTTCACATAGACAAACTCATCCACCTTTACCATTCATCACCAACAACTGTTAATTTCACCAAAATAAACTATTGGAACTTGGAATGCTGTCTGGATCCTGTGTTTAAATGTGCACCCAACGTTTGATGTTCAGTAAATCAAAGGCATCTCGGATACATATGGTTTACAGTTTTTTCAGCCATCAAACTTTGTCGTGACACTGAAACTATAAACACATAGTTCTATTTTACAGTATCCTTCCTGGTACATTCATGTACTGAGAAAGCAGTCTTCTAAATCGTACGTTTAATTTGCATGACAGTTACTAAATTGATATCAGTATCTCAGAGTTGGACAATATCAACACAAACTTTGTGAGGATTTGGCAGTGGGACATTACACAGTAAAAAAAATAAATAAAAATAGTCAGGGCTCTCTGGAGGACAGGTAATGGTGACGCTATTTCATTATTTGACAAAATGTTTCTGACACCAAAATCAGTCTGTGCAGCTGTAAATTACTATTCACTCTGGGGTCTCTATGGAAACCATCAACAACATACCAACACGCAATAAAACAGGATGTTGCATCATAGACGGGTATCTCATATAGTGAGACGAATGCCATTACTTAAGCAAGAAACTCACTTAGAACAATTCAAAAAGTCTCCTCTTACTCACTGTAGTCAGCGCGCACCAGCGCCACATAAATCAAATCCAGCAGAAACATCAATGTCGACTCAATAAAATGGCAAAAACATACATTAAACATGTAAATACAATTCATTTTAGTCACCAGAACTTAAAAAAAACTGTTTAGAATTCTCCTCATAGTGCTCATAGTTGCAGCCCTCAAAGTGGCAGACACACCCAGGGTCAGGCTACATTGTGAAAATGTCTTTCTAAGAAGATCTGCAACCCAATCGACAACCACTCCTCCTTCCACTATTGTGGGTTCAAAAAATAGCTATCAAAGCGTTAACGGAGACAATTTTGCTTGTGCAGCTTGCAGCAGATGAATGTGAACCCGCTAACTTGGCTTAAAACGCAGTGGCTCTCTGAGCCTCCAATCAGCTGACGCTACCATAGGCCACAGAGAATGCCTAAGAATACGAACTTGAAATGTAATTGGTTAAAGGAACAGGATCATTATGCATGCATAATGTATGTCAAGCTTCATTCAGGTTTAATTGTGAAGGCCCAGGCAGATTTCTTTGACTCTGGCAACACATGATGGCTGAAATATGATGAAATATGATTGGATAAAAGCTCTAATGCAAAGTTACACTTCCAGAGGCACCGCAGCTGAGAGACAGACAAGCCATAAAAAAAAAAAAAAAATTCTTAATAAGATTAATGAGAAAATATTAAGTTGTAAATCAGTGATTTTGACAAAGCCTAGGCCAGCAGAGGAAGGACTTTAGATCTTTATCTGTTAAAAAAAAAACAGCTGCCAGGAACCAAAAAACAATGCTACAAGAGTTATGATAATGTATTTAATTATAATAATAATTTTGATTTAATTTAATAGTGAGAAATGTAAGAAAGCACATTTGAGGCTTACACAGCTTAGGAGAATGTGGGATTTCTCGCTACAACTTTCAAATACAGGTTGTAGGTTATAAGGCATAACCATGAGCTTCATTTTTAATATTAAAATATAGATTACATAGCATACAGCAGAGGTACACGAGTCCTCACAAGAAGAAAAACACAAACATGTGTGCACACGTTACCAAATTGATTTTAGTCTTAATTCCACGTTTTTCTTCCAAAAGCACAACCAAATTGTGTAAAACCCCACTGTAGTACATTAAGTAGTACATTAAGAGGGTACCGTTATGCAGCACATGAAGATCTCTACCTACGACTAAGGCAAAATCCAGGGGGAAAAAAACAAAAGGCGATCTTCAAAAAAAAAAAAAAAAAAACGTAATGGACTAACCCTCCATCCGACCATGCAGTTTCGTTGTACGTTGTATAATGACAAAATAAAGCACTTTACTTTACTCAGAAGGCGATCATTGTTCTTACCATGCATGAATACCGACGATAACTCTTCCCTTTCTGCTCGAGGCTGTACCGTGGGACCGTCTACTTGGTATGTGCGGACTGTTATTCAGTCTGGGGCCGACAGTACTGCGCATGCTCTGCTCTTAAGGTTTCGTTTTTGAGGAAATACTCGGAACAACTGATAACCGAGTCAGTCTTAGCAGTTTTATTCTGTTAAGGCTTTTAAAAGGCTTTTTGGGGCGTTGTTTTTTTGAAAAACGAACTACATTAGGTAGTACTTAAACCACTGGAGCATTTGGTGAAGGTCAAACTTCCAGTAAGCACTTCATACTTTATTTAGTTGCTTAAATTCTCCCGACACCACTTTAACAACCAGTTCAAATTTGCTTGGTGTCCAACATTCATTCACTTTTTTTTTTTTTTAGGTCTCCACCACCTCCTGTTGCTAAAAGCCCCAAGAGCAATTGTGGGCACTAATCAGAAAACCAGAGGAAGCAATGAGTAATAGCTTGGAACACAATGAGAATAAATTAAAAAAAAAAAAAAAAAGAAGTGGCCTGAGGGGTAGAGTGTCATTTATCAAATTAACTATAACACTCTAGCAACCAGGGAGTGACTGTTTAACCTGACATTGAGCTGGATAGTAAAAAGTTTTACTGCTCCACAAACAAAATCTGGGCACCGGTGATTATCACCACATATCCTTCAGAGAGGAAGTAAAGCACTTCTGTAAAAGTTACTGAGCGACTTGTACTTTGTTTATCACAGCGTGAATGCATTTGTTCTTTGTCAGAGCATCTACATAATTAAATTCAGCATAACTGGACCAAGTTGTTTTCCCATGTACAGTAGGTAGGATGTGCATCCAACGCATATTTAGAAGAGTGTTGTAACCAGTTGAATCATCATCATTTTTGTTTCTTGTCGGCAACACTCTAAAAGGTAAAAGTCTTGCAATTTCAAATGTATTTATTTTAGCCTTCCATCTGGAATTGTTCTCCATTTAGCTTTACAACATCTCACAACATTTAACATCGGATAAATCTGTAAATAAAGCAGGACATCAATGAACAAGTATTAGTATAAAAAAAATAGAATTTAATGTGCAAGTCATTAACTTCACTTTGACACCCTCGAAAAAGTCATTACACACGAGGAACTCGCAGCTCGATTTCTAAGCTCGTATTTCACGACATAAACACGAGGATTAAATTACTGACTGTATTCAGATCCTGAACACGCTTTGGAACGGTTCCGCTCTCACCGAGTCAGTACAATAGTCTTGATTGACAAAAGAGAAGCGGTCTAGCAGCATTAACTGGAATTAAGCACATGTAGCATAGTCAATTTTTTAAGATTCTTACACATAATGCACAGTGATTTTTTTTCTTGTTTTTTCTTAAAAGGCACGCCGGCCGCGCGAACTGATTTAACATCGATGATGCAAATTCTGAATCAGTTTATACAAAAATATACAAACAGTTATCTGTGCAGTGAACAGGCTCACTGAGAAATACACAACATTGCACAATAAAACTTCCCAAGAGTTCAACAACATCTGGACGTGTTTCCCACAGCAGAGACCAGATGATTTTTGGGATGAAGACTGTTTTTGGACATACCATAATGGATAAAAAAAAAATTCTCTTTGCTCGGTTCAATAACAATAAAATGTCAATAAACAAGCCCTGTTGGTTATCTGACTTTCTCTTAGCAGAGACAGATGTGTGGACTCGTCGGGGGACCATTCTGACACTGGTCAGCAGAAGGCACTTAATTCAGGGTGCAGCTACTGAACCTGGCATCAGATCCAAGGCACTGCAGGCCTGGTCCTCGCCAGCTCACAGCACAGCACCCGATTCCTGCTCAGTTTCCACTTTTTAAGACAATGCTTCTGCCTGTGCTGGGTCAAACGGACGCTGCACCAGCTCACACTGGTCCATTTTCCAGTGTCGGATGATCCGTCAACGAAGGCAACTCAGGCTGACTGGATTCTTGTTGCCTGAGAGGAACCGGAGGCGATTCTGACGCAAACGCGGGGCTCACCGTTTGACTGTGCAACTCAGTCTGCGTGGATTGTGCTGGCTCTACCGGCCGTAACGTCTCAAGCTGAGAGTGTGAAGACACAGGCTCTTCTGGTGATGAGGGCACTGACCGAGCAGGTGCCGTGTGTGACGCCTCCGGGGGCGCCGGTGACTGTGTGGGTTCCTGGGGTTGCGGGGAAGGTAGTGAGGTGTGTGTTGGCGGGTGCTGAGAGCATGGCTCGTTTTGTCTTTGTGGGCCATGGGGCGCATACGGTGCATTTGTTTTTGCAAGCTGCTCTGCAGTAGAGTAGTAAGGCAGGAAAGGCCTCTCAGGTGCACAGGTCCGCATGGCCAAGTAGGTGTGCATCAACAGGTGGGGAAAGCGGGACGTGAAGTAGGAGACAAAGTCGTCAGGGATGGAGCCCAGAGTCTCCTGTACTTCAGCAGGTAACTCCCGATAATGGTGTTTCTGTTGAGATAAGGCACAGCTGACATTGGAAAGCAGTTTTACATTAACAGAAAGCAGTTTATTACACGTGAACACACGCTCACCTTGTTTCTCATCGCACGCAGCAGGTCTCTTACCGAGCCGCCCTTATAGGAACGAAATTTGCGCAGATCTATCAAAGGAAAAGAAAAGTAAATCCCCACACATATAGTCACAAAATGAATCGATGATCATTGTACAACATGAAATCAGTAAACAGGAAATCCTGAAGTCATACAGCTTTTTATTGGACCCTGTAACTGAACAGCAATTATGAAATAACAACAAAAACTCAAGGTGTTGAAAATGTAAAAGGAGGCGAGTATACTTTTAAAAAATAACATATACAAAATAATATAATAGCCACACATTCAGTCTGAATTCCCTGCCCTCCTTTCTGATCACATCACGCACATCTGTGTCATTTGTGGTATAGATTATCTCTTGATGTTGTGATAGTCAGTGGGTGGCACCGCTGAGTCGATGTGTGGAGGGTGTTACTATAAATCAAAGTCTAACACAACAAACAAAAAGGCTCCTGGAGTTTTCATACCTGTCTGCAACGGTACTGTGATGTGTTCTCTCCAGTCGCTCTTGACAACAGCCCTCCCCCCTCTCTCCAGATTCCTCACGATAGGTCCGTCCAGCGGTTCCTTTTCTATCCTGTCGCTCACGTCCTGCAAACAACCACGAACATAAGAAAATAATGAATATATAACTATCAAAGAAGAACATACATGGCTCATACCACTTTGAAGAAGTGGGTGTACACTGTTCACTGTACGGAGTTCACACAAACTGTCATGAACTATGATGTGGTTCAAGTAAGGGGAGGTTTACACCACATCATTGACAGCCTAAAAAAGAGAACTTTACAACATGCGGTGAAAGTGTCGACTCGTGAAGTGACTCACCTGAAAGAACTGCAGCTCCTTCTCCAGGCTCCAGAAGAAAGGGTGTTTGAGGACACTTTCAGCGGAGGGCCTTCTATGGGGATCCATGCTCAACATCTGCTCAATAAGATCCTTGGCGACGATGTCTCCTGGTAACAAGACACAAACATGCTGGATTTGATATTGTGCTTGCAGGGTATAATGCAATTTCCAAGACAGCCACGCATTGATTAGGGAAAAAAGGAAAGACAATGTTATTAATTTGTTGCCTATACATGTCAATACATCTTTACACCAGGGTTGAGCAACACAACCTAAAATTGCACTTCTTGTCGTTAAATCATATTACAAAATGAAACCTGGTTCTATATCTTTTGACTCTACTGGCAGCGTAAAAGAACATATCTTAAGACAAAACAATTACTAACAAAAAAAAAAAGGAAAAGTATTCCATACGTTCCGTTTGCTTTCTATGAATTCTGAGCATCAGGTGTGTATGAGTCTGGGTGCAATTTGAATGAGATACAGTGGGTACGGAAAGACTGCCTTAAAATATTCACTCTTTGTTATATTGCAGCCATTTGCTAAAATCATTTAAGTCGATTTTCGCCCTCATCAGTGTACACACAACAACCCATTTTGAAGAAAAACCACAGAAATGAAGACATTTTTGCAAATTCATTAAAAAAGAAAAACTGAAATATCACACGACCATAAGTATTCAGACCCTCTGCTGTGACACTCGTACATCTAACTCAGGCGTTGTCCATTTCTTCTGATCATCCTTGAGATGGTTCTACACCTTCATTGGAGCCCAGCTGTGTTTAATTAAATTGATTGGACTTGATTAGGAAAGGCACACACCTGTCTATATAAGACCTTACAACCTTACAAGCAAATGAGAATCATGGGGTCGAAGGAACGGCCCGAAAAGCCAGAACCAGAACGATCAGAACTCTTCCTAGACCTGGCCGTCCAGCCAAATTGAGCAACTGGGGGGAAAGAGCCTTGGTGAGAGAGGTAAAGAAGAACCCAAAGATCACCGTGGCTGAGCTCCAGAGATGCAGTGGGGAGATGGGAGAAAGTTCTAGAAAGTCAACCATCACTGCAGCCCTTCACCAATCGGGGCTTTATGGCAGAGTGGCCCGACAGAAGCCTCTCCTCAGCGCAAGACACATGAAAGCCTGCATAGACTTTGCCAAACAACACATGAAGCACTCCCAGACTATGAGACATAAGGTTCTCTGGTCTGATGACACCATGATTGAACTTTTTGGCCTTAATTCTAAGCGGTATGTGTGGAGAAAACCATTCACCGCTTATCACCTGCCCAATACAATCCCAACAGTGAAGCATGGTGGTGGCAGCATCATTCTGTGGGGGTGTTTTTCAGCTGCAGGGACCGGACGACTGGTTGCAATTGAAGGAAAGATGAATGTGGCCAAGTACAGAGATATCCTGGACGAAATGATTTTCCAGAGTACTCAGGTAGACAGAACCAATGTTTCTCAGAAGACCATTACATTATAAAGAAATCATCATTTGTTTTTCACTTCACTGGTTGGCGGTTTTAATGTTGTGGCTGATCGATGTACATATGAAACTGACTGTAACATCTATGTCACCACCAGTGGGTGAGTGCACTGAGTTCACTGGGTGTTGTGGGAAGTAGCTCCCCCTAGTGTGGGAACACTTACATGTGTGTTCATGCTTATCATCGTAATGCCAATATTGCAACATCCATGTCACAGCAGAATGTTACGCTGGTGTTATTGAAAACACCAGTACACACCCCAACCATAGCAGCCATTGTATTTTTTTCCTTCCAAACGATCAACAAGAACAACTTGCATAACAAAGCTGTGAATCTTTTTTATAACATCGAACACGTGTGCTATCAATTAAGAAACTCAACCGTTGTACATCTCAGAAAACAAAACCAGAAGTTACGCTCTCACCGTGTTTGTCACTTAGCAGATGGTTGAGGCTGTATGTGCCCAGTAGGATGTTAGCTTGCCTCTGCAGAGATTTGCCAAAAGGGTGGCTTCCCTGGGACACCACGTAGTAGAAAACACAACCGGCAGAGAAGATATCAACCGCACACGTCTACGAGAGAGAGAGAAATGGAAATCAATCACTGGTTTAGATATCACCATTTGAACAGGTAATGCTACCATGTCACTGCGATAGAGCTGCAACCCTTGACTCACTGGGTTGTCTTTGCTGTCCTCACTGAGAACCTCTGGTGCAATCCAGCCCTCGGTGCCCGGCACCCCAGACCTCCTGCTGAAACTGTGGCGACCCACTGCTAGCTTCTTACACAAACCGAAGTCTGAAATCATGGCCCGGACCCGGCCATGTGCGTTGGGCATGGATACCAGAATGTTGTGGGGTTTCAAGTCTCTGTGGACTAGAGGACAAAAATTAACCGTCACTCAGTTCAGGATCGAAGACACTTCTTGGTAATACACAACAACTAATGTCAATGAGACTGTGGAAAAAATGTCGTAATCAGTGACAAATACCAATCTTGAGAGAATGCAGGTGGGCCAGTCCTGACATGGTCTGCTGAAGAAGTGTAACAGGCTCAAGTCCATGACGATTGAAATCCTTTTTCTCCACATACTAAGAAGATGAAAGACAGCAGTTAGTGTGAGTCAAAGTATTCTAACAGGCTTTGTTTTGGTTTTTTTTACATACAAAGTTGAGGTTTTGTTAAGCACTAGAGGGAAGTTATTGTTGTTTTTGTTCTCCATAATTGGTCAGCTGACCACCAACCAGAGCACTCCTAGCCCTTGTCAAGTCCAAGGGGGCGTCCAATCCCATAGGAAACTACTGAAAACCCACAGACTTGGGAAAAGACTAGCTTTTTTTGCTACTGCTCGTGTAGCAACAATATCATAGGAAGTTGGGACTTGACAAAGCGTAGGAGCCCCTCTGTTTGATGATCAGCAGACCAATCAAATTGCCAGAAAAGGGCCAAATACCACTATTTTTCCCCAGAGACCTCAAAAGAGCGCCCACATAAACCACTGACTACCTCCTGAAGTGAGGCTGCACACAGCTCAATAGCGATGTATTGAAACTGACGGTCCCTCTCTGTGCAGAAGTATCGGATGACATTTGGGTGCTCATCTGACTCCCTCAGCAGCTGGACTTCCCGGTCTGCAAAGCTGAAGCACTCTGGGAGAATTCTCTTCACTGCCACTGGACGGTTGTCAAACTGACCCCTTGTGGAGAAATGAGGGAAATGCAACAGTTGTGACGTATTCATTTATTTTTTCAACATTTAACAAATTGAACAGAAGCCATCATGAACACTTGTTGACTGGTTTACTTACTTGTACACGATAGTTCCCTCAGCACCATGACCCAAGACCTCTTTGGGATTAAAAGTTATGTTGCCCACTCTGACAATACTGGAGTCCTCATCTGATGAGACAAACAGGAAACTGGGTTAAAATGGTCCAACAAGCACAAAGTGCATGTACATAGTCTTAACTTTCCAGTGTTTACCTCCATCTTCGTGCTCATTGGCTGAGCTCCCCAGCTCAGACACAGACAAATTGGAGTGGTTGGACGCGCGGGGGGTGACATTGGGGCTGCTGTGGTCTGAGCAATCCGAGCGAGCGCGAGCCACCTCCAGGTAGTCACTGTCTGGAGCCAAGCCCAGGCCCACATCTGCCGGGGGGAAGGGCTGCTGCCTCTGGAGCAGTTCCAGCCTCTCCTCCATCTGTCTCTGGAACTCCTGGTGCTGCAGCTGCTGCTGCTTGTGCATACTCTGAAGAGAGGACAGTACATTTAAGGCTATGGGTGACTTGTTTTTGTATGCTGTTAGTTTAACAAACCTTTCATCAGAGCAATGACTCTTACACACACACACAGCAGTTTCCTGAGCAATGTCTGACTTTTAAGTTCTGTCTCTGCTGGTGGTAAAAATCACAAGCTCATTAACCAACATCTCTGTTTGTGAGTATTTCCTTTTTGTACTACTTTGGATTTCTACTCCCCACCACATTTCAGATGCTAATACTGTACTTTGTTTTTCCACTACACACCCTTTGAAACCCAAGACTCCTGTAGTTTTATTTACTTCTTTCCTCAAGTTATCTGTGACTATTAACTAGTGGTAAATACTCAAAGACAAAAAGGTTTTCTGTGACTTACTTTGGGGTAGGTAATCACAAATGCCACCCAGCCAGCCAGCAGGAACGTGGAGAAGATGATGGTGGCCATGTCTTTGAGCATCGAGTCCACGGGGGCCTCTGGACGCACAGTACGGCCGCTGGTCCCAGGTTCTTGGATCGACGTGTCAGGCACAGCTGAGGCGGGGCCGTCGTCCATACCGCTGTCGTTAACCTTCTAAGGAGGATATTGAGCGTGTGGATGAGAAAATCTGCACAGGTGGTTGAATAGATCTGCAGAAATAACTAACAAAATAAGTCATGGATCGAAACACTGACCTCGTCTACTTTCTTGTCAGTAGTAGGTGGGATGACGTTGCCTTGATTGCGAGGGAAGCTGTCAGGGAACTTTTCTAGGATCTTGGTGTGAGCTTCAGGGGGAGTTTCATGATGACCTGAACCGCAAAAGAACTTTTTAAGTGGCTGGATCACAGATAGTCATCCATTCTGACATTTAAGAAATCAGTGTTTAAAACAGCAAGGAAAGACTATGTAGATATTTCACAATTCATTTTATCGTCCAGCAGAGGGCAGTCTTGGTGTAACACTTGTAGTGAAAAGGACCTGCGTTTTAAACTATAGAGAATAATGTAGACAGTGAAAAGGCTCAAATATTATGATTTTAGAAGATATGATATTAATAAAGAAAACAAAAATTAACAAAAGGCTTTATATCAAGTAACACAATAAAATAAGTTGGCAGGTCAGACCGACTGTCACCGTCTGATTTATGTACTGGTGTCAGTACCTATGAGGAGCAGGTAGTTCCTCATGAAGTTGATCCGGTTTCGTTCACGGAGTGCAGCGTTGAACTTCACACTGGTGCTCGGTGTGATGACACACTCCTTGTCCTCGCCCGTTTCCTGGCTGTCGGGGCCTTCCAGCATGGGGAAGGTGCTGCCACGAGGCTTCGCGCACACACAAATATTTAAGGAAGTCAGATTCATCATTCCATCTGATGCCTCGTGGGCTCACATAACAAGCGACAAGGATTAAAAACAGCCAGGGAAGCCTGACTCAAAACTTCCACATATACAACAATAACTTTGCACTGAACTCGTTTCATCTCTATTATTTTAGTTGTAAATACAGCATTGTGCTTTAATCACGATCTACGTGTGAATGGCACTCACCACCACAGTGACTCCATCGTGCACCAGAGAGGGCGATGCATACAGACTGGTGGAGTATTTACCCACGTACAATGTAGCCCTGCAAAACAACAGTCAAAGCAAACTTTTAATTAACTGCCCAGTGCACTATGCTTTCATGCTAAGAATAACAGACGCAACTTCACCAACAGGAAAGCTCAAATTCTGAATTATTTTCAGTTCTCTTTCACCTCCAAGCGAAAGTTTCACAAAGCATCAAGAACTAAAAGTCGTGTTTGTGCATTTCGACACAAGCAGGTGTGGACGTAATCTATAAAAATAAAACTTTACAACACTGTGAAACCAGAGCTGAAACCAGGCTCTTTGGCAGCCGCTTATTAGATGTTACATGTCTAGACTCCAACACTAAGCAATCATAAATAAGAGGATTTTGATTTCACCATAGGGGTGTTGGCACACAAACGTTTGCCAATGCTTGTTCTCTGAATGGTATTCAAAAGTACAAGAAGCAAAGCATTCAAAAGCATAAAGCATTACATGAATTTATTCTTGGGCTTCTTCTCCTTAGGAAACGGGTATTTCCACTGAGTGATGCGGCCGACCTCTCCAGACATGAAGGTGAGGTAACGAAGCGTTTCCACGGCCACATTAGTATGGGGAACTTTGCGGAGGCCCTCGCGCTGCCAGATATACATGGCCACCACCGGTGAGTTATAGTTCTGGACCCACTGGACGTCTCCGGAGTCGCTGTCCACAGTCACCACAAGGCCGTCGCCGTTGGACACAAAGTGAGCCATCTCTGCGTGGGACCAAAAGAGAGCGGGTGAGCGTTCTGCGCCGTCCGTGACAAAGCTACGAAAGGGTGGGCTTTTCCAAGTATCTTACTGTATTTGGTGTCATCATCGGGGAGGGTTGAGGCGTAGTCAGAATAGGTGGCGTTCCAGCGCAGCTCCCTGCTCTTGGTGTCATACATGGTGATGGTATACTCTAAAAAGAAGAAATTCAAAATCATTTTTATGACTTTGCTTATACACAATACACAAAAGCCAGGCTCTGAGTGTTCTTCAACATCATATCAAGTATCTTAGTGTGCCCTATCCCCAATTACCACTGCAGGTGCATCAGTCTTCCAGGTCAAATTAAATCAACAATTTAATGGGATGGGTTGCACTGGCTATAGTACCTTTCACATAAAAAAATAAAGGTTGTGTCGCTTCTCGTTACCTGTGCGCCCCAGATAGAGAAGAGACGAAGAAGGACAGACCATCTCAGCAAAGGATGAGGTCAGAGTCTGCTGTTTTTCACCAGTCAACAGGTCCACCACGTACCACAGGTCCTGCTTCTTGCCTGCACGCGAGCACACGAGCAAACACATTAAGAAAATTATTTAACAATGTAATACGATAATGTTTTTGTAAGAGTCCTTAACTGTAACGACTTCCTTTGTTACTCTTGCTAGATTAGACAAACTATAGCCACGTGGAGGTCCATTCCCATAGAAAAATATTTAAACCCGGTAATAACGCGGTAGTGAGACAGCTCACGTTAGCGACCATGCTAACATTTGGCAGACATTGAAAAGGCTTCCTTGTCTTTTCACATGTTTTCAGTTTAGTTATTGCCACCTCTGTACCCACATTTGAGTTTTTTCCATGCATGTTAAGAATCACAATTACAGATTTTGCCTGTAGTCCAATGGGAATGGAGCCCTGCTACATTACCAAAGGACTGTCAGGACTTGACAAAGGGTTAGAGGCTCTCTGGTTGGTGGTCAGCAGACCAATCAGAAAGCCAAGAAAGGATCAATTCTACTACTCCTGCATGGGACATTTCAATTTGCCACAGATGCACCTGTCCACGCTGAAAGGAGGTTTTCATCAGGTTTCCACCCAGTTACTCCTTCTTTCCTATTCTAAAACATTCAACTAATGCGAGTGCAAACCACTCAGGGAACAATTTTGGTCCATCTAAAGAAAAATGACTGACTATTGTCAGGCAATGGAACAAAAGAAAGCAAGATGCAGTCGTTTAGCCTAAACAACAAGCCCTCTTTGTGCTTGTATTATACATATCAGGTCAGTGCAGGGTGAATAAGTAATGCCCTAGTCATAGATAATTATATTTAGAATATTTAGATCCTGCAAACCTACTTGGCAAAAATTTCATACATGAAAACGGTTAAAGCTTCTGAGCCCAAAACACGCTGTGATAGCAGAAGCTTCCGTTAAACAAAAGCTTTGCTGATAATGACTGTGGGGAGGAAAATGTCAACCGCTTCGAACAATGACACACAGTCCCCCGTGGTAGATCACTTTTCCTGCGTCAACTGTTGTAAATTCAAAAGAGCAGATGCTACGACTGCAGGTTGAGTGGAAGAGACGAGCTCTGTAACCGCTGACGGCAGATAACATGGACAGCACATGTTTATGGATAAGGAAACCGATCACCAAGGAGTCTGAAGAATCTGGAACAACATCCCTGAAAAAAAGGAATAAATTAATTTCTTTCTTTATTAAGCTTACCCATGTAAAGGATTCCATCAGAACTGCGACAGGGCGAGGCTTGGACCAACTCAGGGATAGTGAAGGGTAATTTCTGTTTGGGTGAAATGAATGAATGTTACACAGCCGTTTATTAGTCATATTAAAATATGGGAACACACCACCACAGCTGTAACTTCAGAATGAGTCTGCAGTGCGTTTGACAGTTTTCTAAAGAACAGGGAACTGAAAAGCCTTTCTTACTAAAGATGTGAGATTATAGTATGCGATAAAGTCGTTTCCTCTTACCGTGAGGCCTTCGCTGTTTTTTCCGCCCAGAGAGTACAGGCTTCCATCATTGGGGTCAGGCAGAAAAGCCGGCCTGGTGGAAAGAACATGGAAACACAGCTTACATCTCCAGACTAGTAAAAGGTAGAGATTATGTAAGCAACTAGTTTGCATTTAACGTCTTTTGTCGCAACACAAAAGGATGTACGCACACACCCGAGCAAAAAATGACTCAAAGATACGTACTCTGCGACATGCGTAGGGACCTGAAGAACTGGATCTGTGAAGGCAAAAAAAAAAAAGTCAAGATGCAAGTCAGGACCGACGAGAATATCAACCAACAATGAAAAGGATGGCGAGTGGCTGTTGGGTAAGAGAATGACAAGAACACTGGTGACATTCACCCATTGAGGACACAAAGTCCAAATGAACAAGGATTCGCAGTTGGCAAGGCAAACAATCATGTCTGCAAACAGCGATCTGAATAAATCAAGCATGCAGCACCAATGACAGCAATAAAATAAAACGGACTGAGGATCATATCGTATAAAAACGAGCATTTTAACCCGTGGATGAACTTTTACGATAAATGTCAGATTTTATTGTTATCCAGGAACAGTAAAAAAAAAAAAAGAACGTGCTCTGTAAATATTCCTATGTGGAGTGTACTTGTCCCTTATATGGATTAAATCACTCCCTAGCATTTTCCAAATACAACAGGTAGTTATTTTGTGAATTTCCATACTGCATGGCATTAATAAGGAGTAACAGCTGCCGGAAATGAAAGACAAAGTAATTTAAAAGGTGTTAGGGAGCGGGTTAAATTAAAGGTGTGGTTCTTTAACACAAAATAAGAGCCCTATTTGTTTTAATGCCAAGAGTTAAAATGTGATGCCTGAGTCTCCGTTGCTACTAGACAAACACACACCTTCCTGCAGTGTGAACATACAGGGTGTGGACCAGATGGAGATAATCTGCGTGGAAGTGCCCAAAGGGGGTAGGTATAGGATTATCCGAAGGTGGTAAATGACTGTTGTGTCGGAGAATCATTAGCATTCATTAAACGTAATTGCAGGCTGTGTCGAGAAAACAATTGCTTCCTGTGCTACATATAAGAACCTTAATTGGCTGATATACAAATACATGTCAACAAGGAGTGACGAGCAAACAGTTACAGGACTTGTATGTGGGTTTTACTGCACCGCTTTGGTCCGAGTAAACGATCCCTGCTTCCCCCTCGTTGTGTGGGCTGGAGCACAACAACAGGTGTGTGCGGAGCCTGGTACAAAACTCGTCAAATTTATATTCAATAGCTGTTCCAGATAAACAGATGATGCGGAGGAGGCAGCCTCGGCCGCAGATTATTAATGATTTGGGCATCGGGTGGACCTAGCCAGGACTGGCAGGCACAATTTTCCAAAGCAACAATGAATGTCTCAAGCACAAGTTTTCCTATAACCCCCGAGTCTATCTTATCTAATGCAGTTCCTGAGCGTATAGTGCCTACATTAGCATGGTAACCGCAGTACATGCGGCGTGCGCACGTGATTCTAGAGAAAGTTGCTTACCCTGGACCACTCTGACCTTGATTACAGGCTATATTTGCCCCTCTCTCAGTTAATGATTACGCTGCTTTCATGCCTAACGGCCCTTCTCACAGTTTTTTCTCCAAAAGCGTGGCCTAAACACAAGATATACCTCAAGAAAACATTTACTGTAACTGACGTGCATCAATCAAACAGTTGGAAATATAGGCCTGTTCTCCCATGTTTACCTGCAGTACTGGTGTAAATAATACTTAAGACAGCATTAGAAAATATAATAGTTTGGGTGTTACTTTCATCCTATTAGGAGTTATGGTGCAATAGAAACTCTGTCAGTTTGGATACCCTTTTATTCATAAAAAAAAACCCCACAGTGGTCTCCCTGCAGCAGGGAAACACAAAGGCACTTCACCAAAAAAGGAACTGTGCCTCGAGACAAGCCACGCCAACAGAAACATACGCTCTCTTCTTACCTTCTTTCAGAGTCCATTTGATAGAGCCGGATTTCTTGCTAACGGCGTGCAGGTTTCCATCCAATGTGGACACAAAGAGCAGGCTTTCAGGAAGAGCTACTGTGCTGGCACTGCAAAATCCCTATAGAGAAAAAAAAAAAGGATGATGTGAACAACACCATTCATCATGAAAATACAACAAATTATGTAGGACACATGTAAATTAAAATGATCACGTATACAAGTTGAAGTCAAGCATGTGTGAGCATGCACCCTCCTGTTTAAATCCACTGGTTAGACCAGAAGGTATTTTCTTGCATTAAGGCATTCATTACGTATCCTCTCACACACCTAGAGATACCAGTTTTTAAATGTTGAAATTACAGCTGGTTTAATGTAATTAAATGAATGATTCTCTGTCTGATAAATGCTGGTGATTGAAAACGAAATCATATTTTCACAATTATCAGTCTTTATGCTGATTGCAAACAGTGCAGCAGTGACGATGCTGTGCACATGGAAGCTCCTATAGCGGAGGTTATTATCTCTATCAACGCTGCTCTCAGTGAATAAATAATAAATGAATATATGTGCATGCTTTCAGTGAGTGGGAGATACTTTAAAGCTTGTTCCAAAATTTGTCATCATATCCCCAAGTCGTGAAACACACACAACAAACAGCGCAGTTCAGGGTTCAGATACAGCAACAAACGGTTGTTACAAAATGCTACTGAGCGCCTAGTGATGTCTGCGTTTATTTGCATACAGAGATTTAAAAATGTGATCGGCTCTCTAGGCGCCGCTGGAGGCGCATTTAACGTGTCAGGTGTATTTCCAGTTCCAGTTGCATGGGAAGCATTCGAATAACCAGGTGTTAACAGGGCCTCAGAGAGTTTTTCGGAACAACAAAGAAAACACGATTTCTGAGGTCACGTTTTGGTATGTTTTTCGGAACAACAAAGAAAACACAAAAGAATAGAAAAACATCTACGTCTCTTAAATCGCAGTAAATATTCCGAGAATGACCTGAAAAACCTGAGACAGACCTCATTTTCCTCAACCACAGGAAGCTTCACTGACTAATCCCCCTAAACGTCTCCCTGAGGGCAGTGTACCTATGAATAAATCTGTTTACTACCACTCTTTTGAGCATTTAGCCACATTAGAAGACACATGGAGGTGGGGAGGAGGAGTCTAGTGGTCTTAAGCAAGACGCAAACAAGCCAGGCCTGCGCATGGGCTATAGGGAACAAACTCAACCACAAGGAGTCATTCAGGATGTCCCTATTGCTAACTCAGCTTGTATTTCCCCTAAAACTACTACCAGTACCACCAATCCAACTGAGTCCTTTTAGTCATTTTATAAAGCTTACTTGTGAGTTATTCATCTTAAGGTTGGGAAAGCGCTAGTCTGCTGTAACTGTGCAAACAGGAACCCCTGAAAGTTTCACACTATCTACAGAGAGAAACTGGTCCCTCCCACATTTGCCTAAAGATCCGTCTACTGTACTCCCGCACATCCTATACAATCTTTTGTGTCAATAACGTGCACCTGTGATGGTTCCCACAGCACTCGCGAGCATCACACAGCAATCTGTTTTCGAACCCGCTCGTAACCTCTACCAGGGCTCTTGGTTTCGCAAACAAATAACTCTCAGAGCACCTGTTAGTCTCGTAGCCGTGGTTTGACGCAGATATCCTACAGCTGGAGAATATTCTGCAGTGTTAGGCTTCAGGGGCGTTTGTTGTGCAGCGTCTGTGCGTGTTCAGGGTGACCGAAGGATGTGCGCTACAAAGCATTTTTTAAAGTGAAGACAAATATTGGGGCATTCCCTCTCATTTCCTCATTCTGTGTGCAGCAAAAAGTTTAAGTTATTGCGTAAGAGGGTTACATAATACTACAGAACTGGGCGAAACCAAACTCTTGGCAAGTTCTGAGGTCTTCTTTTCCCTCTGCAATGAGGCCAAGCGTGGCTGGAAGGTACACTGACTACAATGCTCACGGTGTCACTGACAGCAGTCACGCTGCTTCACAGCCTGTTGCTTCCTAGACGAAACTGAACACAGGATAGGGTGTAATTGACATCTTCTGTGCTGGGTGTAAACAAAACGTTTAATAGCATGTTTGCTTCATAACCCCTTTCTCAACTATTGCGTATTTAGAGATGCTAAAGAAAATACATCGCCAAATAATGGTAAAATGGAGCCGCTTGTCTTAGTTTGCACCAGAACAATGGCTGATTTTGGACACGTGTTGAATAACATTAGGAAATGATAATATTTTTTTTTTCATGCTCACATGCATCGTCAATTGCACAACACAAGTGCACTAACTCCAATTTATTTAGCCCTGAATCTGTTACATCCGCCAGCTTGCCTGTAACAACAAGCAGGCTGTTTTGCAACTTGCTCAAGTGCAGGCAAAAACCAACAGGAACCAAGAAAAGAAAAAAATGATCACACATCTGAATTCTTGTCATGGGAGGTAAAGTGCAGCGACACATCATCAAAAATCAGTCGGTTGAGAATAAGTCAAGTCATGTGCACGATGAAATCGCAGCATTAAGAAAGGCCTGGTAAACCATGAGCCTTGCAGTCCGATATGAAAGTAGGTATTGGAGGTTCGGGGCTGTGCGGGCATAGACTGGGCTGGGGATGTTTAAATGTTACTGGAACAAGGCAGGTGATGATCAGAATGTTAACCCTCGTGCTACCTTTGGGGTCTCTGGGACCCCAAGCGAATGGACAGACGGATAGAGATCATGCAAGAGGGTAGCACGAGGGTTAAGAAGTGAAACTTTTCTACATTTTTAAAAGGAGTGGCGACGTTTTAGCAACTTTTCCTGTGAACAAAATCTCTCATCAGTATCTCTCCTCTGTGGTGTTATTCGAGGAGGGAGGATGTCACGTGTTAACCCAAGTCCGGGCGCACATACGGCTGTGATAAGACAGCATGAGAGTACAGGTGTTTTATTTTGCAAATCTGATTCTTCTACAAGATGGGCAAAAATTAAAGGAATAAAACATTATCGTGGCGATAAAGGGAATACACACACAAAATGGGTGTAAAAAAAAAAAAATGGGTGTGAAAGCAAACATTAATAGCAACCGAGACATGTAGCACCAACGGACTGTTTGTTGGCTTTCCGATTGGTCTACTGACCACCAACTATTACAGCGTAAGTAAAACAAACGCTGACAAAACTGCGGACTGCAATTTTTCACAATCCTGAATAGCATACAGTGGACAAGTGTGGGTGCAGGGGAGGAAATAACCACGCATAAAAACTGAAAACTGGTCTATTTTTCCAATGCTAATGCTAGCATGATTTCTAACATATAGCTATATCTCAACCCCTCGTTACTTCTAGACAATTATTGCTCACACAAAATGTTCTACGGGAATGAACCCGAATGGCTGTCGTTTGTCTAACATAGGCACGGTAACACAGGAAGTTGGGGCTAACAAAGGGGTAGAAGATGTCTGGTGGTGGACCAATCAGAAGACAAACAAAGGGTCCATTAGGCACATGCACCCTAACTTTAAGGAGAATCAGCTGACCTTAAATAATACCTCAACTGTGAAGAACGGACAGGTAAAGAAAAAATCAGACAGCTTCTATAGACAGCTTATCATTTGTCAACCTCACTGCACCAGCAGACTGTTCAACACACACACAACTAAGAGATGACAGAGGATTATATTATATCTGCTGCTTAGCTGAGGTGGTTTACTAACTACACAATGAAGGGTCTTCCTCTCAAGCCTTTCTAGGGATCCAGCTCAGTTTTAATACATTAGCTAAATCGCTTTTCCATCAACCAGACATTTGCTCCACCATTTCTAAATCGGATAACACATCATCTCCACGTGCCATGTTGTTGTTCTATGTACTATGGGCATCACATAATGTTGCTGTTTGGCATACAAAAAACAAAAAAAAAAACAGATGTTTGTGGGATTATTTCTGCACTGGCCTGTTGTAGGTAGCGCATAATTAAATCAACCTAACCAAGAGGAATCGTCATGCATAACAATGCCATGCTTTGGCGTCAACCTTCTGAAATTAGACAACAGATGGAGCGGACGCACTGTGTGGTCTGGCGACTTGAGATCATACAAGTGTCCGAAGGAGAAGGTTTTATAAGAAGTGCACAGCGAATGTGAAATGAGAGAGACTGAGGATAATCATCAGCTAAACTAGCATCAGTACAGGGAAAGCTATTTACTGCTTGGTGTAAGGGTATCTAATGTGGTATCTAGTGTCGTTTCACGTTAAGCCTCACTTGCCACTAGTGAAACCAAATACATTCTTACATAATATTGCAGTCCTGCCCTAAACCGTAGCTTCGTGACTGCTACAGGTTAGGTTGAACCTGTGTCAGAAAGGGGGTCAATTTTATTTATATAGCGTCAATAACAATGCAAATCGTCTCAGGACGCTTTACAAAACCCGGCCTGAAACCTCCAGAGCAAGCCAGAAGGCGACGGGGGCAAGGAAAAACTCCCTTTTAACAGGAAGAAACCTTGAGCAGAACCCAGCTCATATGGAGGGACCCATCTGCCTAAGGCCAGCCAGGTAGAGACAGAAAGAAAGAACGGCAGGAGAAATGAGATAAACATACATCTGTCATAGATACATACATCTGACTAAAGCGTACGTGTAGAGCGTACAATTCAATTGGATGATCATTCTGGAGGATGTAGTTTACGGTGCTGTTAAACTGGGCTGAAGTATTTCTGTTATTTGGCCTAGCCCACTGTCTAAAACGGGGTTGTCAAATTAGTAGAAACGTGTCACTACAACGCAATATAATCCACTAGTACTACAAACCACAATGAAAACACAGTTTAATCAGCATCTCTTCCAGTCAGCTGAATACCACAACCTTCACAAATCTAAAATTTAGTGCAGGGTTGTTACAGTAGGATGCTTTATTTTCACTAGTGTAACAAAAGAACTGGCAAATGAGTGTTTATCCTCTTAGACATACCTCAAAGAGCGAGAAGTTTTACCAAGACACCAACCCAACGCTGCTTGTTGCCTAGTTTGCTCCCTTTGCAGCAGAAAAAGCTCAGAGACACTGATATGAACATAGATATCTGTGATGTTGATGTGCAGGATGTTCACATGGAAGCAGTCGAAAGATTAGCCCGTCACCGAACCTTCAAAACACCAAACCTGATCTAGCGTGAGGCGCAAATGCCACGAGCAATGTGACAAAATGGCTTTTAAGAACAAACGTACTCACTTAAGGTTCATACATATGCTCACCTGCCAATTCATTAGGTACACTAGTGAAAATAAACACATTCTAATATAATAGTAGTCCACTAATTCTTATCTCCATGAAAGTTATAGTATTCAGCATGTGTTTAAAACAACAGAGAGTTGTTGAGTCAACTGTGTTTTCATTTTGGAGGCTGTGGTTTGTGGTACTATGTACCTGTATCCTGTGTTGACACACTATTATTTTTCATATTATGTTATGCTGACATTCTCATTTTAGTCAGTGGGCTATGCTAAAAAAAATTACCACCTTTTTTAAGCAATTTCAACATATATTATAAACGTTGTAATAGTCATGAAGGGGGATAAAAATCATATTAAAATGCACTTCTTTCTCTAGCGTAGGCTACCTAATGAACTGGCAAGTGTACACATGAAGTAGTTTAGCATCGTCCCTTATTTAAGCAGGGTCTTTTAAGCAAATATCTAGTTACCGAGTTAAAATAAAAACATATTTGAATTATTCAGGAACAAACTGAAGACTGCTCTAGACATCTAGTCTGCCTCGACTTGTGAAACTGAACTAAAGAAATGCAAATTATCTGCGTTAGCAATTAGAAATTTAGCGCCAGTAGAGTTGACTTCTGCTTATAAAGCTAATAAATATTAATGCTTTTAGCCAGGAAGCTAACGTTTAAATGTTAGCTTACTTCTGTCAGGTCAAGGCAAGTCGCAGCTCACACACATGCTTAAACATTTACCCTAATGACACATTTAAAAAAAAAAAAAAGATAAATGTTGTGGGGTTTGAAGTAAAGAATAAAAATGAAAAAAATAAAAAATAAACACGCGTAAAATAAAAGTGCAGTTCAGCGTGCAAACTCCGAGCTAATGTTATCGAAGTTAAGCTAGCTTATCCAGTTAGCCCTCTTACCTTTTGTGGTAGACCAGCGTAGCAGAGCAACGCTAGAATGCACCACACCAGGGCCCGACTGCTCACTGTCCAGTCCATAGTCTCTGGTCTCAAACCGGGATAGACAAGCCTGGTCGCTGCCGGGCGGCCTACATAGAAAACGCGATTTGGCTTCCGAGCAGTTACTGCGAAATTATTTTAACCAACGCCGTTGATGAAGGCATTGAGACAGCGGCAGCGGCGGCGGATACAACGTTAAGATCGGCTTCTTCCTGAAATGATGGGGGTTGGACTTTGGGATGGAGCCACACGAGTGGAGGAGGGGAAGCGTGGGGTCGATCCGAGCCAATCGGAGGACTCCCACGGACACGGATGTGATATAAAATAGATCCGGGGGGACATTTTCTGCAGTCCACTCCCTGAAAGCATGCTCCCGTCCGCAGCTAAACCAGTTAGACTCGAAATGTTTGCCGCTAAATTGTTCGTAAAATCGTTTATGTATGTATTTTGTAGTAATTATTCCTACACTTGACTTAAATATGCGACAAGAAACGTGTTGCATAAAAAGCCTCATGTTTGAGCAGCGTGACTAGGCCGCACCAGCGAGGAGGAAAATGTGAAGGTAACTTATTATTATTATTATTATTTAATAACCTAACTACATTTTCCCTATTCACTCTTAAATACATGTTTTTTCTTTCTCTTCCGGGTAGTTGGTCAACTCGGCTGGATGCGATGTTGCAAGGTTGGTTGCACGTCAACACGTGGTCAGATGGTCGGAGCCCGTTTAAGATGATTCTGCTCCATGAAGGTGAATATTTTAATACGATCTACAAGCGTTTTGATGTCTTTGGTCCATAAATGATGTTATTCGTGCGTTAGACTTCTGATATAATAATGAAGTCAACTTTAAACTCTGATTTGACCCCACACATGCAACTTCCTGCTGTCTTGTCCCCTGGAATCAAACTGAACTCCGGACATTTTCTCATTTTTCATACAGGAGCTGGACGAGAGCACGTGGATGGATCTCTGAAGCATACTGATCAGACTTCTGGATCTGTGTTATCGCCTAAATGTTTAACTGATCTCGAAGAATAAAGCATTTGTCTTCAAACTTTTAACGTCTCATTAATTCACTTCACACATTTTGGTTTGTTACTTTTGTGCACATCTTGAACCTGAAAGGCCTTCTCCTTGGACTTTCGTATAGGTCAAGAGTAGTGCAAGATCACCATGTCTTGTTATAACTGGGGTTTCTTTGCTTTCCCACAAAGTCTCTCTTTTAACGCAAGACACAATTAAATTGTTAAATTCATAGAACATGCATGCCAGAAGTTTAGAAGTAATGTTTCAAATACTCTCTTGGCACCATTTATTAGGTACACCTTGCAAAACTGTGGCACAGAGTCAATGTGCTGAAAATATTCCTTATAGTTTGTCCCTTGACATATTTTTCCTGTCGTCCAAATTTTGTGAGCATAGCCTCAATTTTTTGCTTTTATCCAAAAGGACTGGCACTCAATGTGGCCTTCTAATGTTGTAACCGATCTTCTGAAAGGCTGTAATATGCGAGTTGAGATGCTCTTCTGCATACTTGGGTGCGACAAGTGTGTAACGGCTGCCTTTCCGTCGGCTTAAACCAGTATGGCTATTGTCCTCTGGCATCTACACCTTTCACCCAGAGAGCTGGATACTTTCTCTTTCCAAACCATTCTGTTCAAACCTTGTGATGCTTGTGTGTGATAATCTCAGTAAGATACTCAGACCAGCTTGTCTGGCACCAACAACCATGCCATGCCCAAAGTCACTTCAATCATATTTTCCCCCACAAATATTATGCTCAGTTTGAACTTTAGCAAATAATCCTTACCATGTCTACGTGCTTAAATGCCCAGAGTTGCTGTCATGCGATTGGCTGATTAGATACACTATATTACCAAAAGTATTCGCTCACCCATTCAAATGATCAGAATCAGGTGTTCTAATCACTTGGCCTGGCCCCAGGTGTATAAATTCAAGCACTCAGGCATGCAGACTGTGAAACAAGACATTTGTGAAAGAATGGGCCGCTCTCAGGAGCTCAGTGAATTCCAGCGTGGAACTGTCATAGGATGCCACTTGTGCAACAAATCCAGTCGTGAAATTTCCTCGCTCCTAAATATTCCACAGTCAACTGTCAGCTCTATTATAACAAAATGGAAGCGTTTGGGAAAAACAGCAACTCAGCCACGAAGTGGTAGGCCACGTAAAGTGACGGAGAGGGGTCAGCGGATGCTGAAGCGCATAGTGCAAAGAGGTCGCCGACTTTCTGCACAGTCAATTGCTACAGAGCTACAAACTTCATGTGACCTTCAGATTAGCCCAAGTACAGTACGCAGAGAGCTTCATGGAATGGGTTTCCATGGCCGAGCAGCTGCAGCCAAGCCACACATCACCAAGTGCAATGCAAGGCGTCGGATGCAATGGTGTAAAGCACGCCGCCACTGGCCTCTAGAGCAGTGGAGACGCGTTCTCTGGAGTGATGAATCACGCTTTTCCATCTGGCAATCTGATGGACGAGTCTGGGTTTGGAGGTTGCCAGGAGAACGGTACATTTCAGATTGCATTGTGCCAACTGTGAAATTTGGTGGAGGAGGAATTATGGTATGGGGTTGTTTTTCAGGAGCTGGGCTTGGCCCCTTAGTTCCAGTGAAAGGAACATTGAATGCTTCAGGATACCAAAACATTTTGGACAATTCCATGCTCCCAACCTTGTGGGAACAGTTTGGAGCGGGCCCCTTCCTGTTCCAACATGACTGTGCACCAGTGCACAAAGCAAGGTCCATAAAGACGTGGATGACAGAGTCTGGTGTGGATGAACTTGACTGGCCTGCACAGAGTCCTGACCTGAACCCGATAGAACACCTTTGGGATGAATTAGAGCGGAGACTGAGAGCCAGGCCTTCTCGACCAACATCAGTGTGTGACCTCACCAATGCGCTTTTGGAAGAATGGTCAAAAATTCCTATAAACACTCTCCTCAACCTTGTGGACAGTCTTCCCAGAAGAGTTGAAGCTGTAATAGCTGCAAAAGGTGGACCGACATCATATTGAATTCTATGAGTTAGGAATGGGATGGCACTTCAGTTCATAGAATGAGTAAAGGCAGGTGAGCGAATACTTTTGGTAATATAGTGTATGTGTTTAGATGCAGTAGAACAAGTATGTCTGCAGTGTTTGAGAGATAGTGAGTTCATGTTATTCCATATGTGTCAAGGAAATGGGATTACAGCCCAACAAATACTAGATTCTTGTTTGCAATCTACATATTTCACCCTCTGAAGAATTTGATTTGTGAATATTTGGCACGAGCTGCAGCTAATGCTTGTTGAATGCCTTAGAAGTGTTGAGAACTGACTCCTCTAGTAAGTCTTGCCAAATTACCAGATATACTTAATTTTTCATTTTAGATCTTGCTGTTTTTACGTTTAAGTCATTGCAGATTGGGCGTCTTTGGCTCGGACATTTACTTACACTACCTACCTGACGTGATTGCTAAACCTGTGCATTAACTAGTCATTGAAAAAAAGTCAACACAGGTCATTTCAGTTTGACCCACAAAGCTGCTCATAGTCTTCCCAAGCAAAAGGTTTTATTGATCCACAATGATCAGAACAATAACATTCGGCAACATCACTGAACACAACAGCAATGTCTGATATATTTCTCTTTTTTTTTTTTTATCACTGTGCAAATGAACAACACTGAAAATAACAAAAAAAAGGGGGGGGGGGGGCTTGTAGTTAACAGACACAGTAATGGCACAGACATTTTCTCTATCCTCAACTGATGCAAGAAACGCGGTGGCTGACACTGTGGAGGAATGTTTTTGATCATTTTAAAGGCACTTTCTGCCTCATACACTTGCCGACACGCACGAACATAAAAACACGTGAAGTAAAAGTCAGCTGTAAAGCGGACGGTGCCTTGGCAGATTACAAAGTTCTTGTTCCAGCGTATTGGTGTTCCTCTTTAATGTGTACAACATAGAACGGCAAATAAATAAATCGGATTAAAAACAAAGCATAGATCAACAACATCAAATCATATGGCTAATATCCAGTCTATTCAAATATAATGTTAAGATTGGGTTTCCCACTACTGACGAATTCCAGGTTCACGTGTCTTGATCAATTAGTTTCGGCCTCCTGCTGTCTAGAAAGATCACTCCCTCCGCCTTCTCGCTTTCTAGCTACGATTATTAAAACGTTGACTGCAGGTCATTCGACACTGGCGTCGATGGGAACGCAAAATTACTCACCCATTGCTTGCTTGTCCTCGCTTTACCTCTCACAGTACCTTTCAAATGTGACTGAAAGATTGCTTTGGCAAGAAAAATAGAAAATTATTACTTTTGCTCGAAACAGAACATGAAAAGAGTGCCTGAAAACATGTCTCTTAGATGCACATCAGTGACTGAGCTATTTGTTGCACAGCTAGGGAGCTGCATTCATATTTATACATTCAACAGACCTAGGCAATCTTCAGCTGCTGTAAAGTGGGCTTTAGTTCGACTTCCTACCACACGGTTAAAAGCACACGGGCTCTATGATATGACATGTGTCCATAGTCAATTTAAATGGACACAATGCCACTAGTGTGTTTGCATATAAGTGCCAGGCAGCTGGCACAGGCAGCAGTGTGTATGGTTGATGAATGGAGGTTGCGGTATCCCTGTGGAATGCGGACTAGCGGACACCGGGGGGTTTCAGCGAGATCATCTCCAAATTTCTGGATTTATTCGTTAAATGTGGCTGCAAAGTTCTCATAGAGTTACGGTAACCACGCGATTAGAAACATGAAACGAAAGAAACTGTACAACTATCATGTTTGGTGCAGCTGTAGATCACAGGTAGGGGCCTATTATGGTTCTTCCGGTTGAATCAGATGGCTGTTTGGCAATCCACCACCACAACACACACACCTGTTAAGCAGTCCCAACATGCTCCACGTATTGGCATTAGGAATTTCATTTGACGTCACACAAATTGTGTGATTAGGACGGGCGATGCGTGAGTCACTGTTCTTTTCCATTGTCCTGCTTTTAGTGGTTGTAAATGATTAGAAGCTCACCGGTAGCCTTTTGTTTAGTTTTGAGAGCGCACCTGGTGAGCGACCACAGGACCGGTGGCCACGATGGGTCTGGAATATGGGTAAAAACTGGGAGAGCTGGACAGGCCCACTGATGTTCCCAGAAGATCGGGGGAACAAGTTGTGTCGCCAACCCGCGGCCTTCACATGTCGGAGACCTCGGGCTCCTTGGGCTCGGGATCCTTCAAGGCGTCGTTCATCACAGTAACCAAGTTGGCATTTGAACGAGAATCCATGGCAGAGTGCATTATGGGTAGCCATAGGTCATCCATGTTAGGCATCACAAATATTTTCTGTGGGGGGGACAAGCAGAGTTACAAATGAAGCAAGTTCATCAATAACATTCTGTGATTTAAAAAAAAAATGGTTGGACATAGTATTTTTTAACAAGAACTAACGAAGAACTAACACAAAGAGGCCTAAGTATGGTACTTGTTGAAAGACAGATCTATACACTCACTCACAACTGACAACAGTGTGACTACAGCACTATATTTTGCTCGAGGCATAGTAGAGGGGGTGTAGGGTGATACGTAATTATAACCCCAGAAGAGTCAGGCAGAGATAAATGTAGATGTGTGGTAGACCTGACGGGTACACTTTGTTGCAGTAGTTTGCAGGTGTGCTTCTGGGCAGTTATCTAACAGCGGGGGGATCATTGTTTTGCTTATACGAGGGGAGGGAAGGCCACAGGCACACTGCTTTGAAGTGCATGTAGGTAGAGAGCCATAAATGAACCCCAAGTCGTCTTTTACAACCTAAATTCTCACCCTGAACATCTGGGGTGGTTCTTTTTGTCGTTCTTGAGTAAACTTCAGTCATGCCAACCTGAACATTTCGTAAGCCGATAAACACCGTAGGATGTAACACTGGCTACTTCACTGGCTGTGTACGGTGTTTATGTATAAACATTAGGATTTACTCGCTCCTGTTTTTTTTTCAGTGCATACCTGGAACTCCTGATCAAGTTTCTTCTCAATCCACTCGGTTATGTGACCTAGCGTGACCTCCCTCTCACCGAGTTTAGGCCGGGCCTTCAGCTCCAGGTGAGGCGGACTCCGGAAACCGTACCTGTCGTCAGCCAAGAGGAAATAATTGGGCTGACAAATTTTAAACCAGAGCAGTGGCAATGTGGTAAGTTTTCAACGACTGCAGGAGACCTCCTTTAGGGGTCCACACCTGACACAACTGCACACCGTCTCAGACTGTTGACTATTGAGGTGAAAGTATTTCATATTTCAAGGATAAAAGCACAAAAACGGAACGTACATGCATATTTTCTTCTTACAATTAAAATTAATAATCGCACACCTTTGTGCCCTCATTTCTAGGATGGTAAGTATATTCAGTTCACTGGTGATTAAACATCTGCAGGCTCTTTCTTTCACTGCATGCATGTCTGGGTTTGCCCAGCAGAGGGTGCAGTGGTGCAGTGTAATATTCTCAAACCAGGATTACGTACAATTACTGACTACTTCCTGCAGTTTTTAATAAACCTACCATATTCTGTCCGTGGGGGGAGGCGGGATGTTGACAGCCAGTGTCCCGTGGAACTCTTGGACCTCTACGGTGAGTAGCAGGGGTGTGTTGGATACCTCCTCCATCTTCTTCTTAATGAACTCCGTCTCGGTGGCTTTCTGGAAGTACTTTGACTTGGCTATCTTGTCCACAAAGCGCATGATCTTGCTGGGTCTGTGGCCTCCCACGTAGCTACATGAGCAGAGGGTTCGGAAAGGAGGAGAAGGGGAGACGAGGAGTGAGTCAGGTTCATGATTTATTCACGAGAGCACCTCTTGCTACTCAGCACCCACGATGGAAGGGAGTGACTGCATGCTACATTAAATCAGGACGAGCTTTCGAACGCGTGGAGCTGAGTGGGTGGGTGGACAGAGAGGGTTCTGCTTCAGCACATGAGTATGAATCGGAATCTGGACATTTTCAGTTCAGATATGCGTTGATGTTGTCATAAAGGTATATTTGCTCACCCCTCGCCTCCAGGCAGAATAGGTTTGTCACTGAGCAGCTCTGGGGGATCCTCCTCATCTGATGAACCAGCACTGGACGATTCTTCGTCACTGTCTGCGAGACAGTATGTCCGTGGCCTGGACCTGTCACACAAACATAAACACACCCTCACTGTTGCAAAGTCAGGCCACGATAGCTTTCCACAGAACAGCTAGCAATCAATACTAATCCCCATCAAATGAATCCCCACTGAAATAAACCACAGGAAGTTAATCTTCACTGATTTCCCCAAGAAAAAGAACTAAACAAGTGTAAAACAAAAGTATTGTTTCAGTGACAGGCAGCTGTAGGCACACATTCCCAAACTCACCCATCATTTGACAAATCCATAGCGGGAAGCGTCCAGAGGAAGGATTAGTGTATAAAGAGAAGGGAGGAAGAGCCAACACAAGAAAGGGTAGGAATCGTGAAAAGCACACATGACAACTAATATGGCTCGAAATGCAGCGCTCCCCAATTAACATCCAGCTCAGAGCTGTTCCGTTAAGCCAAACAGCTAATCCTTCAAACATTTAATTTCCGTCCCGTCACCGAGAATGTATTATCAGACAATGACCAAAACAAACGTGCAGGAATAAGAACAAACTGTGGAAGATCGCTTTCAGAAATGTGTAAGCTGTAAAATAAAATCAAACACTATTTCACAAGCTTCGGAAAGAAATAACTAAACGGAACTGAAAGCCTCACCATTCTTTCCCATGCTCTCCGAGCCCCTCGCCTTCCTTCCCCAGGCGGGCCAGGTTCATCTTGGTCTCTAGGGTCATGAGGAAGGAGCCCGCATACGAGACTTCTAGATCAAACCACAGACCTGCAGATAATGACAGAAAAGAATGGAGACATGTCAAAAATCATGTCTCTGATTGCCGTCCGAATAAACAAGAATCTTTTGTCTGGTATTTAATCAGTGTGAGGTCCACTTTAGAGCTGTCAGGGAGAAGACCTGTCCATTAACAAACACTAAAAAGGTTCAGCTCTGGGGCATTGCCTCCATATTGGCTCAGTTCATCAGGCTAGATCAAGCTTACGCACAACACTTTTTTAGTAGACAGCTGGAGAATTATTCAGATTTTGATCCCTCCACTGTTTGCTCAATGAATACAGCAAAGCCAGTTCATGTTAAATGGTGTCTCACTGTCTAGGACAGGACAAATTTGGAGGACTCATCATGCACTGCAGTTTACGCAAATATCTAATCAGCCAATCACAAGATGATCAGCTGAAGTCCAAACTGAGAATCAGATCGGGGAAGGAATGTGCCATTGAATGTGGCATTGTTGGTGATGCCAACTGGCTGGTCTGAGTATTTACTGGGATTTCTAAGCACAACCATCACTAGTGTTTACAGAGAATGATTTGAAAAAGAGAAAAGGCATTCTACTCTGAACTCTGGCATTAACAAGGCATTTTTGCGCCAAAAATCCTGTGATAATGCCAGAGTTCAGAGTAGAATAACCCATCTGGTTTGAACTAACAGAAAGCCAACAGTTAGTCAAATAACCATTCGTTACAACCAACGTATGGCGAAGAGCATCCCTGAAGGCACCGCATGCCGAATCAAGAAGAAGATGGGCTATAGCAGCAGATGATCAAGCTGACCGAGTAAACTAAGAACAGGAAACTGAGACTACAGTTCGCAAAGGCTCACCAAAGTTGGACAACAGAAGATTGGAAAAATGTTGCCTGATTCTAATGAGTCTCGAACTAAGATGGTAACAGTGATTAGCAAAGATGATGGAGTTTAAAGTGTACAGAAATTACAAGCACTACAAGTATTCTTTTTCGCCTCTTGGCTCATCTTGGATTATTACCAAATCAAAAGTGATATATCAGTAATGTCAAGCTCAACTCTGAGGAGTTGTTGTTGGAACACAGTATAAATACTGCAAATGTCAGGAATCCGTGGGGGGATGAAGCAGAGAAAAAGAAAAAGAAAGTATGTCACTACTGAAGCATGTTAATCCTCTTTAGTTCATGCAGGTTTATAGTGCAATAAAAATTCTCAAAATTCAGATACAACAGTATAGACTTGGCCACTCATCTGCTCTTTATAACCATAGAAGTTTAGGAAAAAGCAAACCTACTTTTAAAATCATAAACACGGAATAAAAAGGCACCTTAAGCTTCTCTGATTTTCCCCCAAAATGATTAAGCCTCACATTTCTGTATTGTCTCAGTGTATCGAGCTAGTCCCTCTGCTGGGGCTCAAGGCAGGCAGGGTAAGTCTGTGTCTCGGTAATAGATGAGGGGGAACCGAGACTTGAAGTTTAATTACTGTGGCTTAATAGTGCAAGGCACCCAGCCTAGACTCCAGAGGAGAGGGAGAGTTGGGGGGTAAGGGCAATGTCTTCATCCAGCGAGAGCAGAAGCAAAGCAAGAAGAAGGCCATATGGTAGGAAGGGAGAAGAAGGAAATGAGAGTGGAAGACGGATGGCTGAAAATAATAAATCTCTGCTGTAGAACTGTGGAAAGATATAGCACACCTCGTGTTGTGTATCTTCCTACCTTGGTGGTCCACAGAGGGTTTGGAGGCACGGAGGATCTTAGGAAGGGAAAGGCCCATGTCTAGCTCTGTCAAAGTCAGCTCATTCATAACATATGGCAGCTGAAACACAAGAGACAGTTTAGAAGGACATACAAGGACATAAAACAGAACACATGGAATCTTGTCTTTGTTGATACATATGTGTGCAAACTAATTCCACTACCCACCCTGATTTTACTGAGCTTCATTTGGATCTTTTTGGAGACTACATTGGCCCAATACTTCTCCCCCAGGAAGTCCCAGAATATTCTTCCCAAGAAAGCGTTGACCCAGGCCTCGGGCTCTGCAGTCTCTTCTGAACTCCCTGGTATCTAAAGGACACACGTAGACCAAACTGGTTTGTTGACGGATAATTCTTGGAAACAGAGCATGAGGTCCCATGTGAATGGAAACATAACTATGAAGGTCTGGAAACACAGAGTTTTTCTTCATGACAGCACCACAGATTAAAGGTACCCTGTAGGTTTGTAAGAGATGCGAAGACAGAGAAACTTTCAATAAGGAATCCTTGGTTCCAAAGAACTCATTCTTCAGCAACATCAATGGCTCATGACGTCAAATTAGTGGAACAGCAATACAAAAACAATGAGAACCCATTCATTTGAACCCACTTGCCTGAGAGCTATTAGAAAGTCTGATTGATTTAGTTGATAATGTGGTGTAGCAACTTTGAACCAACAAGGCTCCAAAGGGACTCCAAAACAGATGCCCACTTTGCCTGGTTGGTTGTCCAGTTCTTCTCCGGCTTACATGCAGCCATCTGTCTCATACCTTTTTGGTTGTTTTTGGGCTGCTCTCAGGGCTGTGCCCGGGGCTGTCAGCGGCAGTTGGGCTCCTCGGCGGCGCCTGGGGGTTGACATATTTGGCCATGTAGACGTTATAGTCCAACAGCATCTTCTGCTTCATCCCCCCAGTAGAGCCACAGGGGAGAGCAACGGAGGTGTCTTTGTGGCGAGACTGCGACAACTCCTCCAGGCTCCCCCGGCTGCTGCTCCTGCTGTCCACCTCCGGGCCTCCGCCAGACTGGATGCTGCTACTGCGACTTTGGGAGGCCAAGAGGGCTACGAGCGGAAGGGGTAGGAGTAGGTCGTGAAGAGTAAGGTTAGTGGGGGGTGTTGTGATGGGACTATGCGTCAACAAAACAGTCAGATTTCATATTCATATTTGCATTCTCAAAATTTTGTTTAGCCATGGATTGGTAGCATCCATTTGTATTCCTACCACAGCATGCAGCTCTCTGAATTAGCATGCTTTACAGTGGATGACACAAACGCACCCTCTCTGTGCCTCATATTACAACTGAAATAGTCATGTAAATCCACAATACACCTTGATAATTGAGTCATCTACTCTGTAATCCTGTCTACACCGTACGGCCTTTATCACTGGACCTTTGTATATGTCTTTGTACAGGACCTTATCCTTACAAGCTTATATCCCACAGTGGAAACCAGTGCTATAATGTGCTGCTTCTCTGTGCATGTAATCCTGCTGACCCATTCACACTCATCTGTTCATTCAGTTGAAAGGATTGGCAGTCCCTAAGCTGGGGCTTATCCACAGATCTGCTGCACAGTTACATACTCCAAAGAAAAGCTATTCTGAAAGCGGGGAGTGGCGTATGTCTGTGCAAATGATACGTGTGAGGGAAAAGTAAGCAAGACGGATACCCTGGTAGTGTACACAGCTCAGTTTTAAGCTCACCACTCTTGCAGATGCCCGGCAGACTGCTACCTCTCCCCTCTGACTTCATTCGCGACGCCAGAAGAAATCTCCGGAACCACTCTTCCTTTTCCCGACCCGTCCTCCCAAACAGGTAGATTGTCAGATCCCCTCCTCCAGACGTTGGTCTTTTGGGTTCCTCCGTCGACACAGACCCTTCAGCTTTCTCGCCCTGGTCTGTTTTCTCCGCTTTC
Organism: Chelon labrosus; assembly: GCF_963514085.1. Lineage (NCBI taxonomy): Eukaryota > Metazoa > Chordata > Actinopteri > Mugiliformes > Mugilidae > Chelon > Chelon labrosus. The sequence continues at coordinate 9,988,485 of NC_140354.1, forward strand.
TCGCTCAGCCCTGTTAATTTGTCTTCCCCAGCTTCAGGCCTTTCCGCCTGAGTCTTGGACATGAAGTCCTCCTGCTTGGCCAGCTCAATGCAGATGGGGTACTTCTTGTTCCAGACTCTCTTTCTAGCCAAGCTCTGGGGCATCAGATAGATCTGTCAGGACATGGAGATTGAACTTTTTGAGACACCGGCAGAAATATAAATTTGTCTTTAACCAACAATGTAACACAGCTGTAATGGAGTATGACAATTTTTAAAATATATTTCATTCAAGCCTAAACTCTTGGTGTATTGTAACTAATCTCTAACACGGATATAAGCATTAGCAGATTGTAGCCCTTTGGCGGTATGAAGTAGATGGAGGAAGGGTGTTATCGGGAAAAGCAGACCTTGACCATGAGCAGAAAGTTGACTTTCCGGTTAGGGTGTAACCGAAACACATCCAGCTTCATTCTATGCAAATAACATTTATAACAGACTAAACAGCCACACTAATATTAGGGAAATGGCATTTTAGGAAACCAGAGAGAAGACTAAGATAGTTGCACAACAAGGACAACCATAATGAAACCTCTGCTCAATGATACACTGACATAAGAAATGTCTTACGATCCTGAGATATGCAAAAACCCTTGAGTCAGCTCACTAATTCACAAGACACACAGCTGTGTATACAGGGTCAGCGACCTGTGATATTCACTCCATGTTTACACACTATGGGACATGAGTAGCTTTGTCACTGAGCATGACCGATGGCAAACATGCACTCAGGCAAAGGCAAATTTGAGGGGACGTGTGCTCGATGTCACTATCGGTTAGGCTTATGATCATCCACACACATAGAGCGAGCACACACATTTCACACATTAATACCCCTCGTCTCTTTCTCACAGTCACAACAAAATCTTTCTTTTCATGACTGAAACGCTTCCGCAGCCACCACCGCACCTTGCTGTCGGTCAGATCATAGATCTTCTGGCTAATGTAAGTGACGTCAGGCTTAGGCTCGTTGTGTGTGGCACGGCGGGAAATGTTCCTGTTTGGCTTGGACAGGCGCAGGACGGAGCCCTCCAGACGGACGTAAACAGAGTGAGTCAGGGTGGCGTGGTACATCTCCGGGTCGTAGCTGTGGATCTCATTCATCCAGCCCTGAGAGAGAGAGAGTGGGGTGGAGAGGCAGTTTTCAGTGACAATCAAAATTTGCTGTCACAGCATGTATACACACATCAGACTCCCAGTCAAACAACATCCAGGGTTACAAGTCGACCCAAATGAGCCATGTATGTATGTTAACAGACAAGTGAAAGAGTTTTTGCTGCGTTAGGTATTTGAATTTAGTTCAGAACATGACAAGACAAAATATACAGTGCCATTCATAAATATGTTAGTTGAAATTTTGTACTGTTACATACTTTTGGAGGGTATTATGAGAACTGCTGACCTGGAGACTTAATAGTGTCGTTTAAACAATATGTTTATTCATTATTTATTTGTATGATTCTGTTTACTACTACACATACACACTGTATATGGGATATGGTATAGGATGCTACAATCTGTCCTTTAGAGTGGAAGCCACCCACATACCAGGCCATGGACCAGTACTAGACCACAAAGCATTTCCTACTGGACTATGAAGAGATAATATGATTTGGCTAAACCCCATGAATAATATAGACTTACAACATTATCAGCTATTTGTGTGGGTTGGTCTGTCTGTGTGATACCTTCCCTCGCCACAAGGGGGAGCTAACGGGCCAAATTTTTTTTTTTTAGCCACAACAGAAAAAGTTACAGCCTTCGCCACAGTGGAGTGGATAGTGAAATATGTTTAATTGTGTGACACCTACTTCCCTTGAGGACTCAATTTGTCACTTAAGTTAGGTGTACAGGTTGTGGACACTCCCGGCCTTCAGGTCTTATTACAAATTGGCCAAGATTTAAAATGAATGTAATCCGTCACACTGTCCTCCTTTCTGCATTTTTGATTTCATAAATCACCTACCATTAATTTAAAAACACATACGATAATCACTTGTGTCTATGGTTCAAATGCGTTCTACAACCGCACAGCTCCTCATTTGGAGCAGCTGTGGCCTCTAGCGATAAAGGTCTCCTGTGAAACGGCTCAGTCAGGCACAAACATACATGTACACATGGTTGCGTAACTCCTTCAAACTGCTAGACATTTCTAGCACCGAGCGAGGCAGCGAATGTTGTGGCCCTCTCATTTAAAGGTTCTGGTTGACAGCAAAATTGTACAGTTGTCACAAGAACGGTGAGATAATGTGATCACAGTGCTGCAGCCATATATTGTGCTGATGCTATTAATATGTAATACAAACTTGACTCTTGGTTTCAAAGTAAAAACTGGTTTGCTCTGTAATGCCATTAAAAGCTAAGGCTTTCCTGTAAACTGTCAAACAAATACACAAACGATAAAGCTGCAGACCTTGGTTGCCCTAAAACCACTAAAGCAATAATAATACCTAAAAACCGCTCAGAGAACAAGATCCAAAAGTCTCACCTTGAAAATTCCTGGTTCTTTGATATCCAACTGGGCCACGTTCCAGTGGTCTGTCATTCGCCTCCCAATTCTGGTCCTTAATGAGCCTCGGGGGGAGGACAGCCAAAGTACCAACAAGGCCAACAGGAACCCAGCTACTATTCCATGCACCACCGCGCATACACTTGGTGGCACTGGAAGGAGTAAGTACCAATACACCAACTGTGTAAAGAAGATGAGGCCCGTCACGGGAACCGTGTCCACCTCCTCCTCTGCTTTCTCTTCTTCTGTATCAAGTTCACTACACAATCCAGTGCTGCCAGTATGGGGCTGCCGAGACCCAGAATGATCCCCATCTGGCGTCTCGGTATCAGTACATAACTCAAAGTCTTCACTGTACAGTTCGCAGAAGTCCTCGTCTTCCTGTCGAGCAACCAGGGCTGACATTGAACAGCGTCCCAGAGTGAGAGAGGGGGACTTGTGGAGAAAAGAGGATGAAGCTTGGGTAAGGGCTGGAGATGAAAAGAAAAAAGAGTCAGGAGCCTTTCCTGTAGGGGTTTCCTCCTCCTCTTCCCCTTCTGCCCCTTCTTCCTCCTTGATACTGTAGTTGTTGTTACCTTCCGCATGTCCATTTACAGCTGTCACCCCGCTAAGTTCCGATGCACTGGAGGACAGTGATTTGGCACGTTGAGCGGCAATTCCTGCAGCTCCCACACCAGACTCATCCCCCATGATCTTACTGAAAAGCTGCAAGGGATCCGACATCACCTCTGACAGCCGCCGCTTGGTATCTTCTATCCTGGCCTCCACCTCTTGGACTCTGAAGAAGGACCTACCATCTGGGGACATGATGGGGGAGGACGGGGCTGTCTTGGAGTCTCCTCCTGCTTGAGTGACAATGACAGGGCTAGAGGATAAACGGGGCTGGGAGAACTGTTTGAAGAGCTGCATATTGCGAGGTGGAGGCCGATGGGACGTTTGGATTTGCTGCTGCTGCTGATTATAGTGATGAATAAGCCCTTCCTGATGCTCGGCCTTAGCAGTGTCCGTGGATAGGGACTTAACAAACGATTTCATTAAGTGTCTGTGGCGCTGGTGCGGTGGTGCGACAGTGGAAAGTGCAGGAGTGGTTTCTCGAGACTCAACATCATTGGACAAAGATCTGACCAGGCTGAGAAAAGGCTTGGAGGACGACAGTGCTGCAGATTTGCACGGCGAAGAGGTGCTGGAACTTGTGGATAAAGGATTGCCTGATGGGTGGTCGGAGGGCCAGGAAGAGCTAGCAGGAGGCGTGGAGCTCAGGTGGGATTGAGTGGAGCTGGGAGTAATGGTCATGGCTGGAGAGGGCATGTGTGGCTGAGCGTCTGAGGGCTCCGCAAACAGGTTGGTGGATAAAACAGGGAGAACGGCAGCTCCGGAGGCCTCCACATCAGCGGTTTCAAACAGCAGTTCCTCTTTCGCCTCCAAGCCAGTAGTGACACCCAGTTCATCAGCCCCTGAAGCAAGACCTGGAAGTCCCCCTGCCTCTTCAGGAACAGATGCAGCTGCAGCAGATCCAACGTGTACCCCGTAGAGCTCCTCTTCCTCGTCGTCTTCCTCCTTCCCCAGAGCAGAGAAGTGTATGGTTATGGTGTCACGAGACAGGGAGCGCTGCACCTGCAGCTTGGGTCCCGGGGCGTGACGGGGTGGAGGAGTGCCACCTCCCTTAGTGTTGCAGCCCTGAGTGTTCATCATCACCCTGCACAGGGCTCACAGCCTGGGAGAGACAGATTGAGACAATACAGGGTTAATAACAACACTGAAACATTAGTACAACGTGTCAATGCAAGAGACATTGCCACCACATTGCCAGTGTAGATGTGATTGAACCACTTCAGAGATACATGGGACAGAGGGGAATAGCCTTGTAGCTCTCCATTCATTGTAATCTTAGTGGACTGGACAGGTATGTCCACGTTCCTCAATCCATTAGCCCTCATTATGCAAGGTTGTAGCTAGCAGACTGAGTTGCTCTCAGGCCAGGCCTTTCTCTCTCTCTCTCTCTCTCGCCTCCCAGCTACTTAATCACTCACCCGACTATGGTAACATGATTAATGGGTTACTTCAGAACACACAAGGCTCGAGGTGAAGGCCCATCCACATCTCAGCTATATTTAACTCCACCCTCCAAAAGGGGTGGAAAAGAGCAAACTAAATGAAGAGAGATGGTGAAGATAAAATAGGATGAAACAAAGGGACGGCCACTCTACCTAACTAGTCAAAATTCATTGTGACCTGCAGTAATTGGTCATTTTGGGATCAGCACAGCAAGCTGAAAACACGCCGCTGACATGTCATCACTTATCACCAGTTGAAAATACTGTTCACACCTGACATTTTAAAGGCAGCTCCACATGAGATCCAAGTGAGATACGATTACTGTTTCGTGCCCTGTATGCAAACACGACAGGAAGACTTAGGGAAATTACATAACGAGCTGTAAAGTTTCGCTCACTCACTGAGAGCACACACATGCTCTAGCTCACACATGCTCTAGCTTAACTTATGATCACCACTCACATATCAGTTGTTTTGGAGAACCGCACAAAGCTCATGTTATACCTTGAATTCTGGAAGCTTCCATATGAACAGTAGTCTCACTGATGCACTGTTTGCAGCAGCGTAAGAAAAACCTCTGGTAGTAAAGGTAAATAAAGACAGCGTAGCTCCACCTGGCTACTTTGCACACACCAACATCTTCGCAACGATAATTAACCTCATGCCTCGTGTTTTCTGTTATTTTTTAAATGACTGAATTACATCCGACACACTCATATTCAGTCATTTCATTTGTTAATTTGGCTTAGATTCCATTTATTAGTGTCGTTTGTTAACAGCTACAGCGACAAAATGTTTTAAAAGCCTCACATTAGTAAGGACCAGACATCGCCTACGTTTTTTTTTTTTTTTTTTTGTCCTTTTTAGGGGGGAATTTATAATGGCGCTTGGGTTTCATTTTACGAATATGATGCAAAATTTCACCTACACATGAGCATGGCAGCTGAAAAGGTGATCCGTAATGTGACCCCGGCTGCTTTGTGTGTGTTCACGCCAACAAAGATATTTGGACAAATGCTTCCTCAGCCACCTCCCACTGTGGCCTGAGATTGGATAGGACAAATGTGTCCTCAATGTGTCCTGGGACATTTGTGATTGGATTACTCAAATAAATATATAAACCTGACCACTCTAGACTGGTAGCTCATCAGGAACTCAGACTCTGTAACAGCGCAGCTTTAAGCTGATGTGACAGAAAAGCAAATATTCTTGTTCTTCTTCTTTTTTTTGATTTACATTTACAGCCCAAATGTTAGTCCGATAGCGCTCAACCGTCAGGTGCACAACTGATGCCACATTTTGTCTTCTACGAGTGTCATGTATTACATTAATTCTGTGCTTTATGGGATTGAGCAATATGGGGAATATAATTACACAACAAAGTAGCTGTTCGGCTCCAGGGATCGTGGGAAAAAGATGACTATTGTTTAGTCTAGACGCAGCGAAAAACACAGCCATTCATCAGGCAGTGATTCTGCTGAACAAGGCGTCGCGTTGTTGTTGAGTTATTGTGCCTGTTTGTTCGTCCACGTTGCATGAAGTGCATCCTCCCTTGTTAGCAGCATTAGCAAACACGTAAATTACAGCAAGACACACACAGACAAACATGCACACAGGCTCTATGGCTTTCAGACTTTCAGCTAGTTCATAAAAATGGCCTGTAATGGAAGAACAGCGGACGGGGGGAAAACTTTTGTGATTGTCTGCATTTCAGAGAAAGCTTCCGTGCCCTCTGGGGGCTCTCTGGTTGGCGCTGCATCTTCAGAGATTGCATTTGCTGGGATGGAATAACAGAACATTTGACTTCCTCAGCCATCCATCCATCCATTCACTGTGCTACAATGGGTTTTGTGGCTTTACTGTATGTGTGTTGTGTCTGGTGCCTCAGCCATGGCTGTGCTGGCGGCACAGCAGATCGAATAAGAACAAGGAAATATACAGGGGGAAAAAAGGAGCAACAAAAAGAAAAAGAGCCACGGGGGTTTATGTAGAGGCAGCAGACGACCTTTCAGAAACAACATCTTTAGAAGTGGAATTCACTTTACGGCGGCTGAATTGGTAAGGCTGGAGAGACAAAACAGGACGGATGGCACAGACAAGTGAGAGCGAAGGACCGGAGAGCAGAGTGAGGGAGAAGGAGCCATGGAAACGCAAGTCGTGGTTGTTGTTTCCTTCAAAGCCTGAAGGACGAATTAAAAGACTGGCTCCAGAGTCGGGTTTTGGAGGAGGGCAGCCAAATGGCAAATGAGACGCAGCTTCAGACGCCGAATCAATGCAAAGCCATTTGAGTAATCCGAATCTCATCAGATCTATTGTTAAGGGAATAAATACAACATTTATTCTCTTTTGTGTCAAGTGTGTCGCCTCGGCTGGCGCATTATTGGGCTCATCTCTGACTTTGGTGCGACCCGTTATTCACTGACACGCCCGCAGTTTGAGTTCACCTCCTTTCAACAAATGCACTGCCGTCGTTTGGAGGAGAGGAGAGGACAGGAGAAGGGAGGAGAGTCATCCAATTAATAAAAGCAAGCGGGGCCACTCTAATCAGCTAAAGCAAGCACCCTTGATGACGAGACAGAATGTCAGAGCGGTTAAAAGCAGCAAGGTGAAAGAATGATATAGGGGTGAACAGACGGCATATTAGCAAATTAAAGAAAAGAAGGACCAAGAGGAAATTATAATTTATTGTTTTAAAAGATGTACAGTGACATACTACAAAAAAATGTGTTTTGTTTTCTTATCTATAATCTACAATGGCCCACCCCCAACATCCTGCTTCAGATCATAATAGACTCCATTAAAACTATTAATTGGGCACAAAGGAGGCAAACCATTTGAGAATGAGTGGTGAAGAGGAGAGGTACTGAAGGAGAGACTGAAATTTATGGTCAACAGCTTATCGCATGTCTCTTCTCTGAGCTAAATCCCCCGCTGTGTAGAAGAATAACTGTTGCTAGTTTTGACTAGCTAGCTAAGTCTACAGGCTTTCAACATCTTTCTGAGGGAATGGACGTCTGCTGTTGCTTCTCTGCTAAAATATGCTCCATAATGAAATCCAAATGGCGTGTTACCATACTCAGATTCTGATTACTAGTTACGTTGGTGGCAAAATACAGTAGCTGTGCGATGTAGGGATTGTACATGCTAGCAGTTGGAAACTGTCTGCTAAGTCTGGTGAGTGCCTTTGCATTTTATAACAATTGTAGTTTATTACGTTGCTGAATACTGTATAAACTGTAACCACTGGTTCTCTTCAATTAATCAATAAAGCTGCAGGATTACCTTTAAACAACGGGAGCCAAAGATCAAACTTACCAGAGTGGAGGGTGAAAGAAATGAAAAAAACGGATGGACGCACAAGGTTAAAAGGAGTCACATCCACATTTCACTTTCAGTTAACACAAAATGGCCACAATATCCTGTATTTGTGGAAGCTGTCGATCACTACAATGACTCATCATGGCTTTTAAAACGAGCCAGCGCTCGTGCTGCTTGTACCAACCACACTGTCAAAGTAATACAATGATGTGTTTTGTACATTTGTTGGATCCGTCCTTGCTGTGTTTGTTCCACGGTGAAAATACAAACATTCATTTCTATATTTAATGTCAGTGTCGCTGCTGTTCCTTGGTTGAAGCCCAAACTACTGAATGCGCCTCTTAAAACGTCAGTCTGCCGATATGACTGGATGCGTCGCCAGGTGTTGAGGACAACATGAACTCTGCTGCCGCTTGTAAAGGAAACGCACCTTGTTTAATCAAACACAGACGTGAAGCAAGTAAAAGAAATGTAGGCAACTACCCTGACAGACTGTGTGACAAAAATGGGGTGGGAGGAAAACAGAGAGAAAGTCAAGAAAGAAACGACTCAGCAAGGCACTAGAAGTGGATGGGTGAGGATTGGGAGAGAAATCGGGTGAGACGGAGAAATCAGATCAACACGGGATGCACACAGAGAGAGAGAGAGAGAGAAAGGCTGATGGAGCAGCTGATTGTCCCTAACAACCAAGGCGCGCACGCACACGCGCAGTTTTCCCAATAACAAGTGCACACACACAAATGCATACACGCCAGAAACAAGCTCCATGGGCACATTGTGTAAGCAGTTGCCTAGATGAGTAGGGCGCAAACACAAACATAGACAGAGGGAGAATAGACTGAGGGATTGAGGTAATGAGCACACCATACCAAACAGGGAACAGCAGCAGAGAGCAGGTAAACACAATGCATGGCTTGTTTTAAGCTCTGCTGCACCAGTAAGTCACCAGCACCTCATGACACAAAAATATCTAATTAGTCAGTCACATGGCAGTAACTCAGCGCATTCAGGCACATAGAGACGTGGTCAACAAGATGTGTTTATGTTCAAACTATGAATCAGAGCTCTGAAGAAAAGTGATTTAAGTGACTTTGAGACATGATGTCAGTATTTCAGTATTTCAGAAACTGCCAATACACTGGGATTTTAAACCATCCCTAGGTTTTAACAGAGAATGGTCTGAAAAAGAGAAATATCTCATGAGCAGCAGTCAGGAGACAATGCCTTGTTGATGCCAGAGGTCAGAGGAGAGTGGTCAGACTGGCTCGGGGTGAATAAGCACTAGTTACAACCGGACTATGAAGAGGAGCATCTCTGAACACACAAGATGTCAAGCCTTGAAGAAGGTAGGCTACGGCAGCAGAAGATCACACAGAAGATAAGAAAACGTTACCTGGTTCATTAAGTCTCGATTTCGATGGTAGGGGAAGAATTTGACATGAACTAAATGAAGACAACAGCCATCCTGTATTGTATCAGTGGTTCAGGCTGGTACTAGTGGTGTATTTTCCCAGAACACTCTGGGCCCCTAAGTACCTGAGTATAGTTGCTGACCCATGTCCACCCATTTATGAACACAGTGTATCCTTTTGATGGCTACTTCCAGCAGGATAACAAGCCATGTCTCAAAGCTGAACTCATCTCAAACTGGCTTCTTGAACATGACAATAAGATCACTGAACTCCAAAGGCCTCCACAATCACCAGATCTCAATCCAGTAGAGCACCTTTAGTATGTGTTGGAACGGGAGATTTGCATCATGGATGCACAGCCAACAAATCTGCAGCGACTGCATGATGCTGTCAGAGCAAACTGACTGACCAAACTCTGTAAGGAACGTTGCCAGCACCTTGTTGAATCCATGCCATGAAGAATTAAGACAGCTCTCAAGACAAAGTGGGGCCCAAATAGGAACTAGCAAGGTGTACTTAATGAGGTGGCCAGTCAGCAATCTATACAGTTATTTCTAAGATTTTTGCATGAAACAAGAAGGAGCGACTCAGATGGTTAAGAAACTAAACAAGTTGTTTTAACTGATTTCTCCACAAACACAAGACAACAACGCAGAGAAAAGGAACTTGAGAGTGAACTGCTAAACATAGATGATGGGATGACAGGCTCGTCGTCGCCGGATCATCTCTGCGAGCTGACACAAAAGCCAAACTATACCCTCTTTCACTTTCTACGGCAGTCAAGAAGACCCGACTCTGACAGTGAGGAAGCAGCAAAGGCGGCGGCTCCTAAAATAGCTCAGAGGGGCTGTCAATGTGCTGTTCCCCTGACACAGGACTGGCCACTTACAGCGTTCGCTGGAGGACAGGTAGATGCCGGGATAAAAGAGGATGCGCGTGGGGAAGGTTGTGAGCATGTTTCCACAGACAAGCCAGTCAACACTGCTGTTTGAACAACACTGCCAGATGACATAGCTTTTCCACATTAAGCCAACATTGATTAAACTATTTTCATTGCGTCATTGAATCAATAAAAACTAAAATCCATATCTCAGACTCCAGAGTGCTTTATTTATTTTCCCCAGCTAACCCTGCACAACCTAAAGCTGTATTCAGCTGCACCAACGTAAGAAGCATGATGTTTATTCCAGATTTAGTTAAAGGAGAACTCCGGCGCAAAATGAACCTGGGGTTAATAACACATGTGTACCGAGTTCGACCGGTCTCTGGTATTTGTTTTCATGCATTTGTTTTGTTAGTCAAATGTGACCAGTTTTCTTGCAAACCGCTAAGTAGAGTATAACACTAGCCTTCGGGGCACACTAACACATAAAAAGAAATCGCTATTTCTATACCACTAACAAGGCTCACAATATCACCACACTTACACGGTAGCATAACTAGGGTCTCTACATGTAAACCGAAGCATTGAGAACTTTGCAAGTATACAGGCAGTTTATTAAAAAAGGAACACAGTACCGTTCATGTCTGGCTCGCATATCCAGGCGGGCGCCATCTTGGGGAAACTGAACTCTCTTCCTTCAGTGCTTCTCTATGCTCTAAGTGCTTTCTTCCGGCAACAGACAGTTCAGTTTCCCCAAGATGGCGCCCGCCTGGATATGCGAGCCAGACGCCAACGGTACTGTGTTCCTTTTTTAATAAACTGCCTGTATACTTGCAAAGTTCTCAATGCTTCGGTTTACATGTAGAGACCCTAGTTATGCTACTGTGTAAGTGTGGTGATATTATGAGCCTTGTTGGTGGTATAGAAATAGCGATTTCTTTTTATGTGTAAGTGTGCCCCGAAGGCTAGCGTTATACGCTAATTAGCGGTTTGCAAGAAAACTGGTCACATTTGACTAACAAAACAAATGCATGAAAACAAATACCAGAGAACGGTCGAACTCGGTACACATGTGTTATTAACCCCAGGTTCATTTTGCGCCGGAGTTCTCCTTTAAGAATCTACACCTTTGTAATGTTAAATAGTTATTTTCATATATGCGTACCGTACTTTTTGGCCACATAAGCCCCAAATGAACTCATAAACTCACATCCTGTATGAGCACACAAAACCCTGCACACTCCTGCTGCAGGATCTGAAGACACAGGCTGGTGGTGTGATGAGCTCCAGCAGAGCACAGACGAAACACAGAGGAACGTTCTGATGGCGAGTATCGCCGCTCTGAGTCACGCGGCACCTCGCTTGAAAGAAAAGGAGGCCAGAGAACAAAACAACGGTAAAACAAAGGCCAGGGAGATGAAGAGTGCTCACACAACTGCACTGGATCAAACCAGTTTTCTTCACCTCTCTCTTTCTCTCTCTCTGCATCTCTCTCTGACCCAGAATCCACCATCAACACATCAAACATCTCCATGCAGATGATCGCATGGTTGTCATGCCAACGGAAAAAGCTTTCATCTTCTTGCGCACTCAACCCTGCGTCCGATTTTTTGACAGGCCAGCTTCTCCTCAATCTATAATCGTGGTCTCTCGGGAGTGTGTTGTGTTGTGTGTGTAGGATGCGTGGATACTAAGCAAAAGCACAAGAAAAACCAATGGCAAACCCAAACTTCACGAGGTAAAAACCTCCACGAGATGCAAGAGTCAATTGAATAAATAAATACGCTCCAATTATGGTTTCCTCCTGAGACTTCAGCTCTTTACCCAACTCCAATCGTCTCTGAACGCTGAGATAAAAGGTGTACCCTTTTTTTCCATTTCATATTTGCTCAAGTAGTGTCGTGCAGTTTAAGGCTTCCCTTCAGTAAATAACAGACTTGCAGTAGATATCGATGTCTGGTGCTGCCTGATCCGGTTTGACATTATGGAGATCAAAGTGTGGATGATACACAAAATCCTAACTGAGCACTCGCAAACAGCCACCCGTCCAAATATATTAAGCAATTCCTAATCTGTGTGAAAGCTGCTTGACGGCCTGCAAACAGCTGGAGGGTTGGGTATTAGTCATAATCCATCCAATTACAAGATGAATGGAGTGATGGAGGGAGTGAGACATGGGGAGCAGAGACGGAGAAAGTAAGTTTACACACATATTTGATATGATACCGTATCCTGTAAGAACACCAATAAGTGGTCCATATTACAGTTCACATATTAAACAGAAGCGCACAGAGCAGGACACACTGGGCCTGGTTATAAGGTCTACAGTGCATACAATTTCTGATTAGTAATTGAAATTAGGGCGATAACTAACTAATTACAGAAGAAAAAAAGGAAGATATCTTAAAAATATGTGAAGTTGGTAAAAGCCCTCAGGGCATTACCAAGAAAGCCTTGAAAGTATATTCACATTTCTGTGTGTACACCACATTATTTCACATAAGTTCATATTTCCTAAATATTTCACTGCTGCACTATGCATGTCATCATTCACTGCAAGGTCATCATTGTCGGTTTCCCAGATCCATTTCTTCTTCCCCTTTGTTGGCAGTGACGTGGCACACAATAGATGCTTCACAGTGGAGACTGATTGGCATATTAGTTACATGAAATAAAGGGTGCATTTTTTAAGAGTGGTTCTGCAAGTGAAAACATGTCATTTTTGCTAAATCTAACTTTCTGTGTGTGTGTGATCACATACTCATTAGTGTCAGCGGTAAATGCGAGAGGCGGTGATAATCTCCTGATTTGTCAGGAGGAGCAAAGCTCCTTTTTGTAAGTAGGACACCCACAAAACAGCTATCAGATAGTCATATTTTAAGTGATTGAAGAAAAAGGCTTTGCATGTAGGATATCACAGAGGTCCACCTGTAATTTTGTAGTTGTAATACGTTGTATAAGACACTAATACAGTGTTAGTACTGCATTAGCTTAATGGAACCTAACTGGATGGTTGTAATAGCACCCATGAATACCAACATACACTCACAGACCACCTAAAGGGTTGGGCCTACTTTTATCTTCAGATGTGCCTTAATTCTTTGTGGCATGGATTCAAAAAGGTGTTGGAAATATTCCTCACAGAGTTTGGTCCATATTGCCATGATAGCATCAGACAGTTGCAGCTAGTTTGTCAGCTGCAAAACCATAATGCGAATCTCCTGTTCTACCACATCCTAAAGGTACTGTACTGTGCTGTACTGAGATCTTGTGACTGTGGAGGCCATTTGAGTTCAGTGAACTCATTGTCATGTTCAAGAAACCAGCTTTAGATGATTTTAGCTTTGGGACATCGCACATTATCCCACTGCAAGTAACCATCAGTTGATGGCTACGCTGTGGTCATTGAGGGATAGACATGGTCAGTAATGTTGCTCTGACATTTAAATGATACTAAGAAGCCCAAAGTGTTTGAACAACAACAGAGGTCTATAGATTATGTCTGGATTTGGATGTATAGTACATGTTGTCAATCCAAAATATGGAATATCACCACAACAATTCTCAGCTAAACTCACAAGTGTTGGTAAGGGTGCTCCTACCTTAAAATGCACTTCATTTACCCTGTACGTACAGTATAAATGGCTTGTATGCTAAGTGCAGTGTGCGCATACCAAGTGTGTATTCTGTGTGTTGGTCAAATCTCTAATCAACAAAGACTTCCTTCTTTCTCTGTAACACTGACTTCCTGTTTGTCGAGATAGCCGCAACAAGAGGAAAGCACCACCCATTACTCTCTTTCTCTTTCTTTAGCGCAAGCAGAAACAGATGTGTCTTCTGCAGACTGACTTATTTTTCCAGCTGCAGTACATCACTGATAGGATGGCTCAGCTGTGGCGTGGGGTATGTGCTTCGTCAGTGTGTGCTTTCATTAAATCCGTACCCTGGCGAATAGCGGCCGAGTCAGTGTGTATATATACACACAATACCACATATACAGCCACGGCAGCAGCAAACCCTGAAGGCTGTGACACTTGTGGAAGCTTTTCTCTCCGACAAGCGCCAAAGGATTCTCCACCACGAGTGCTGCGCATGAACGCATTTCTCCACCTCAAAATGGCATCCGTTGGTTTGCATGTCAGTTAACTTGCAAACCAACTGATAAAAAGTCAAATTTTACGCAGCGCTTATCAGTTCTTCAACGGAACTCAAACCACAGATACACTGGTGTAAATCCACAGAATACGTTGGACATCACTTGCCACGAGTACTTTGACATAATTTGAAACATGGCAGAACAAATTTGTTCCTACTCTGCTACAGTACAAAATAAGTTTCAGCATGGCAGGAACATAGGAAGTTGCACGTCTGACAACTGATCTGGAACGTATCAGATGGTGTTGTGGTTCAGTCACACAGGGGAAGCTGCTGCTACAGAGCTAAGAACACGCTATTGTCCAAAATATCACTGACATTTGAGACTGAGATTTCCCCAAAACATAAAAACATCCTCTGAAAAAATATATATAACGGTGTATGTGTCTACATGCTCTTGGATAATACCTACAGTCCAGTCAGAGACGTTAAACAACAACAACAACTTTTTTGAGACCAACACTTTTGATAACTGCTTCGTTTAGGATTGCACTGTCCATTATTCTATCTGCTTTCAACCTGGTCTACTGACCACCAACCAGAGCGCTCCCAACCATTGTCAAGTTCCGACTTCCTGTGTTACTGTTGCTAGGTTAGACAAACAGAGGCAAAGTGCGAGTCCATTCCCTCTGAACAACGCTGAAAAACTTGTAGACTTAGCTAGCACTGAAATCCATAATTGTGAAAGCTGTAGAGTTGACAAGTGTGGGTACAGCAACAAGTACATTTTCCAATGTTCGCACATGTTAGCAGCATTGCTAATGGTTGCTAGTGTTAGCTGTTCCACCTCCAAGTTACCTCATTACAGGTTTTCAACAGGAACAGGAACAAAAGAAATTGGGACTTTACAACATGCAGACAGCCTCTGGTTGACCAAGCGTCAGTTGAGAACAAAACCCCTGCATGTTAACAAAACAGAAAAATGAAAGTGAAAGAGCTATAAGATTTTTGCATAATATGGCAGGGTGTATACAAATAATTTTGAAGCTGAGAGCTTACAACTGGCCAAAACACACACAATCATCTGACCGCTTTTCACACCGGTCATGTCGTCATTCATTCTTGTCTCTTTACTTCACACCGATGCTACCCTTATTTATACTGCGCTTGCAGAATGACACACACACACACACACTTGATGCGTATTTACACATCAACACTGCTGTGCCCTTGACAGTGCGCATCCGCGAGGTTTTACACATGATGTGCACTGACCCCGGGGTTCAAACCATGAATAGGGAACATCGGGGCCGAATGCTGACTCAAGAGACGGCTAGCCAGACAACCCCCAAGCTGCATTTCTTTTAACCTTAAAAGTTCACAGCCCGTAGTGCACAACATACAGCAGATGCACTTTCCAAACAACAGCCTCTCAAGCTTCACACACACAGTCTTACTTTAGTCGCATTTGGGGACTTTACATGGACATAACATTAATTTCCTAGATACTTACCCTAACCATCATAAACAATTTCTCAAACCTGATCCTAGCATAACTGTAACGTTAAACAGCGACACACAAATCAGTGGTTTTGCAGTGGAGGACCCCACTTTTGTCTGTGGTCCTGAGTCCAGTATGGGTCCCCAAAAGGGACTTAAGGCACACACACACACACAACGGTATTTTAGTATATTATTCTTTAGACAAGGGCCTTGTGACAGAGAGTGTGTCATCAAGTCCCCTTATAAACACAAACAATAGCTTATTCAGATGAACCAGCTGCTACTGTTTGGTTCAACCCTCAAAGCAATGTGTGTAATTAAGCTTAAAAAAAGAGAGTATTCCCTTTAGAACTAATATAAACCACCGTCCTGTGTGCACATGAATGCAGTACGTGTACAAACACAACTCTTCACATCTGGGGAGAGCATTTGTGAGTATGAGAATGAGGTTTGGCAACGAGAGAAGTCCAGATAAAGGCGATACAATTAAGGAGAGGGAAAAATGAGGCAAGGGGGGAGCGGTTCAAGGCCATGCCATGGACCTCCTCCAGTGCTGCCACCTCCCACAGATATATAAAAACATGCATTCACAAGGTCAAAGCAGGGGCAGGAGTAGGGGGAGGATGCATGGGAGGGGGTCTTACCTTGAGATTTTAGAGGCATTCAATCCCCTCTTGGAACACAGTCTGCACCGACACACACAGCACAGCCATGGATCATTGTGCTAACATGCCTGCGAAGACAGAGAAAGAGACGATCTTTTTAATTTAACACACAAGAAGAGACAGATAGAGAGCTTAAATGCACCCTGACATAGATTACTCATTGGTCAACCTTTGGTTTTATTTTGCCGGGAGGGTTGAAATGTTCTAATGCTGCAACAATTGGGCGGTTCAAGGGATTAGCTGCTTATCTAATCAGTTTCATATTCACACTCCTTAAGGGACCAGTTAGCATGACAACACTGGGCAGGGGCTCCCTTCAAATGATCTCAGAAGGTATTCATCCGAAGAGTGAAAATGGTTGACGAAGTAACACAGATTGATCAGGTCAGACCAGTTCACAGCAGGCCACATGGAGCCATAGATGCTCCACTGAGGTGTCAGTCGCCTGCCTAGACAGAGCCACTTCCTGGAAAAGGAACCAACCCACAACACCATAACATATAGCTGAGATATTCAACATGATCCAGAGCTAATATTTGTAATGTAGGGTATGTGTATGTGCCTTATTATGCTACCACAGTATACTGGGCTACACTGTAACATCCTATCATATGTACTCACAGTGGATGCTCTAAAGAGAAAGAAACATTGCTGCTTTTTTTTGTCTTACATTTCTAATAATGTGATCTAAAGTATTTAAAGGTGCGGCATTTACAGCACCATCCGCCCCTTTGTCCTCTTCACATTTCGGCTCCAGCTTCGCCTGTTATGTCTCACTGTGATGCAACCACGGAACGAACAGCTGATCACTGAAAGCAAACAGACAAAAAGGCAACAACAAAAAAAAACCAAAAAAACAGACAAACGCACCTTTAATTTCCCCATATCTTCATCCGCAGGCCGCCAGATCGCCCTGCGTCCGTCCAGGGAGGGGAGCGCTTTCAATCTGCGTAACGCGAACAGATTCCCTGCGCGGAAAGCGTTTCTCTGCGGCTTGCGGAAGGACGGATCGCGGCGGGCGGGCGGGCTGCCGAGGGCTGCTGGCCTGAATACCAAGCCGGAGGAGTCCGAGGAGACAGACGGAGCCGCTGCGATCGAGCCTCTCCAAACCCCGGCGCCGCTTTACGCCACAACTGCACAAGCCCTGGGCGTGTTAGTCAGCGTTGAGGTTGAATGGGACATCCTTCGCGCCACACCCCCTTCCTCGCCATTTAATTCACATTTACACCCGACACAGCCTCCGATCGTCTGCACGCTTGGCGATTCATAGTTTATTGTGTTGCAGCAGGAGAGTGTGAATTGCGTCACGGCGTTGCAGCATGTCTCCAAAACGCGGATTCCCATCCGCAGACATTATTGAACCCGTCTCCCTTTAATACAGGATTAGGTTGAGAAGCTGAACAGCTGGCATAATATCTCAGAAATATGAATAAATAAATACTCTCCCCGAGCTTATCATCAGACACCATATTTTTGCTAAAACTGTCAAACAGCAGAGACAGCCTACCCCTGGACCAGGACCATCAGGTGTCCAGCATTTGTGGCAGTGGGGAGTCATCCAAATCTGGACTCGATTAATCTGATTACATTTGCTTGGATATGCTGCCACCTACCGGACAGAGGTGATCACGTCAAGAGACACTTCCCCTCGGATGTTTAATCTTTCTGTCTTTTTAGAATAACTCTGCTCTGTCGCGTCCTCCTTATATCCTCGTATCACCTGCAAAATAAATTACACGGATTATCTTTTTTAGAGGGTAGATTATTTATCACATGGTCCAGATCAGAACTATTCTCAGCAGCAACGTGTGAGCAGAGCTGGCAACTGAGTGGTGTAGGGAGCCATCTAGTGGACGTTAATGCGTCTGACACGTTTAGGCTTCAGAAATATTCTCAAACTGTTTTCCATGCTGTATGTCTGACTGACAGAAGCAGTCAGGTTGCATTTGAAATGTGCTTTGCTGAATAACTGATCGCACAGATGAGTAGGAATCTTTTACCCCTTGGACATCTACGGGTCAAGGTTCATCAGGAGAGCCTGCAGCATCTTAGGCGACCCCCTCTCACCCCTTCCACTGCCTTTGCTCCCTACCGCCATCGGGTCGAAGGTTGCAGGGCATCCGAACTAGAACAACCGAACTCGGCGACAGCTTCCTCCCTGAGGCAGTCAGAACTCTGAACACTGAACCCACTCCCTAACACATGCACACTTATACAAACACCTAAAACGTTGCATAAGCCGCTTTTAACTAAGATTGATATGTAAAACACTCTCTACAGTTTTTTATGATATATAAAATTTGCTCTATAGTAATTTGCATCACCTTTGCACAGCATTGTACAACTATTACATAGCTTAATGCTCTACTTATAGTTGAATCTATAAGTGGAAACTTTAACTGTATAGGGAATGTACAATGATAGTAAGTACAAAGTATAGAGAGCAAAGTTTAATTGTGTAATGTGTGAATACTGGCATTGTTCAGGATAACTATAAGTCATGAAAAATGCCAAATAGGAACATTAGGAATAAAGAGGAACTATTTTAATCCAGTTTTTCTTCCCTATTGATTAGTACAGTAAATTGTTGGAGTAGCATTCATTTGGGTAAGGAAAACAGAATCAAAATGGTTTCCTCTGATAGTTAACAGACACTAGTCATGCAAGTTTCTGATGAGCAACACCAACAGATGTTCCTAATAAAATTCCAACTCCTCTTTTAGAACCGAAGAAGCTACTTGGATGTGTGGCGAAAGGTCTTTAAGAAACTCTACGTCAACTCAACTCTTAGTCCAGTAGCCTTTGTTTCAGCTTAATTTTTGGACATAGATTCCACTTGTTTGTCTTCTGTTTATATATTCTTCTGTGGATTCTGTGACATAACGTATTATAACAGAGGTTGATAAAGTGGTGAAACTAGTGTTGTAGTAGTTGTAGGAGTAGAAAAAGTACTTGCTGTCATGTCTACATATACTGTATGTAGTGCAGTAGGACTAGGAGAAACACATTGTGTGTGCACGTGGCAATAAACTGACACGGGACAGCAGCAGACAAGGACATACTTAAAGTTTGACAGTAAGTTCCCGAATTGCTGAGCTTCATTTGATGAGAAACCACAGGAAATGAGGAACCATGACAGATGCAACAAATGTTTGTGGCTAGACTCGTCAGAAAACAGGAACTTGTTTTTGTTTTACAATGTTTGAGCGTAGAAAATGAGAGGGAAGTACATTTAAGTCCAGGTGTGCTGCATATATGTATGCAAATGAGATAAAACAATGTGATCCCTCAGGTCAGGTTCAGGAAGTGGGGCATTAATTAGATAAATAAAAATGATTTTTTGTAGTTTTTTGCAGGAAGCAGAGATTAAGCCAAACACAGCCAATTAGTCTGGAATGGTGCGTTCTTGAAGACTTTTGAGAAGTAATCCTATCTAGGCAACTAAACATTTTTGAGCTTTGGCCTGCACTAAAGCTGCTAGGCGAGAGTACCTGTTTCCTGTTTTCACAGAGGGAGGACATTTCCGTCAAAATGGCAGGAGGTGTGGATTTGTTATAACAGGTTCTATGGCCAGCTTTGAATTGAATTGTCTGACGTTGATTGAAATGAGTTGGCATTCCCGGGCCGCCTGCCATTGATCCTGTGCCCAACCTACTCTCCATGTGTTGCTTGGTACATCTTGAGGTTTCTAGAATATTATGAAATAAAGCGGAGGCACAATAGAGCAGTGGTTTGCACTGTTGCCTCACAGCGAGAAGGTTGAGTGAACCTGCTGGCCATTTGAGGCCTTTCTGGGTGGAGTTCACATGTTCTCTAAGACATGCATGTTAATTTAGTTGGTTGTTTATCTTTGGGTATTGGCCCTGTGTTGGACTGTGACCTGTCCAGGGTGTAATCCGTCTCTTGCCCAATGTCAGCTGGTATGGCTGACACTCTGAGTAGTTATACAACAATCAGGCATAAAAGTATGTCCACTAAGAGGATGAGCAATAACATTCACTATCTTGTGACAATGTAATGTTCTGCTGGGATACTTTTGGATCTGGCATTTGTGTGGATGTTACTTAGACATGTAGCACCCACCTAGACCAGACCAGGCACCCACATCACATAGCAATGACATGTCTTGATGGCAGCAGCCATCCCCAGCAGGATGCAGAAAGTATTGACCTGGCCTCCAAATTGACTAGATCCCAAACTGATCAAGTATCTGTGGGATGCACTGGAACAAGCCTGATCCACGGAGTCCTCCACAACTCCCCTCAACCCATAGGACCCAAAGGCCCCCACTAACAACAATCTGTTGCCAGACACCACAGGACACCCCCAGAAGGTCCATGTCCATTCTCTAATGAGTCAAAACAGTTTTGGAGGCACAAGGGAGACCTACACAATATTAGGAAGGTGGTCATAATGCTACGTTGATCTAAAATGACATCAGGCCTACCAGGAAAGTGTAGACAATGTTGAGACAGTTACACTATGAATGGAAAAACAAAAAGCAAAGGTCAAATTAGGTCATGCACTATCTGAGCACCGTACATTTGAATTTCAAAGGTCATGCTTCGAAAACTGATACCAAGTGGCGACAACTTTTGTCAGTGCTGCTGTCGTGCAACTTGAAGTGTTTAAAAGGGAAAGAAGAGGAGGAAAGGATAAAAGAGCTAATTATCACTTATATAACAGAGGCTTGGCCTTTTCTGAAGGTTTCAGAAGCTCCCTCTACCTCTCAAAAGTTAATTTAACAGTATGATTGACATCAAAGCAGTCGGGACTCCTGCCGTTAAAATCAAAGGCTCAACAGCCAATCTCCATTCTGACCCTTTAATAACCGTCCCTTTATGAAGTTCATAAATCCCA
The DNA here is from genome assembly GCF_963514085.1 of Chelon labrosus. Taxonomy (NCBI): domain Eukaryota; kingdom Metazoa; phylum Chordata; class Actinopteri; order Mugiliformes; family Mugilidae; genus Chelon; species Chelon labrosus. The sequence continues at coordinate 10,009,823 of NC_140354.1, forward strand.
CCTCTCACTAGATCGGTGCAGATGGCGGCAGCACAGACCGAGTGTGTGTTTGCATGTTCTCATCTTTATCCCGTCACAGCAGGGCAGATACATGAAAGCCTTTGTACGGCGTTTGGTAATTGCAAAGTCCTGTGTTCTGCCTTAGCAACGCAAAAGAAGCCACAGCCTCATCAGAACGCAGCAAAATCCCAATACCTCTTATGCGGGCATTTTCCCGCACGGGGCAGTCATGCAGATGTGCACACACCTTTGAGCCACTTGACCAGTCGATAGTCTTGAGAGTGTAAAAGTATACAGAAGTGCAGATGGGACCCTTTCTCTTCTCCACACAGGTACTTCTTTGTTGTGCGTGACCTTTTGATCTAAATGAAAAAAAAGGGGGCTTTCGTGGGCCAATGTGTTAGAGAGGGGAGGTTATGCTAAAAGGGGCAGCGGGGGTGGGGTGGTGGAGCGGAGGAGGGGTGTTACCACCTTTTCATGTTACCTCTCCTCTGTTCAGCTTTAGAGCGAATGTCAACGCTGATAACAAAGCCTCATTTGCATATCATAATCCCCATCTCTCGACCCTCTGATCAGGTGCACTTGGAAGCGTGGCTGTGTTCTTTTGAAAAGAAATAGAGATGGAGGGAAAAAATAAATAAATAATAAAAAAAACAGTGTTCACTCTGAAAGCTGTTTGAAGTGCTCTGCCAGAGTTCAAATGACTGGAAAACATGTGCGTGGCACTGAGTGGCTGATTTGTATTAAAAAGAAGAAAGGTGCAGAGATGGAGGGATGAAAGGAGGTCAGGGAGGGGGGGACCGAGGGAAGTTTTTGGAGCTATTTCGGCACTAATACTTTAGATTTCATGCCACCGCATATGTACAGAAAAGGGCGCTTAAACTTTACGTGGCAGGTGCTCTGACCCTAACAGTTGTTTTTCATTAAATTTGGTTTTCACATTGTCTTTAAAAAATGAATTCTGCCATTGAATTATCAGTGTCATCTTGATTTTCCACAAATTATCACCAAAGAAACTTGTTTCCTGTTTTCCCTTCTGAGCAGTGGAGCAAAACTTCTCTGTCGAGCTTCAAAGGAGCTGGATGAAGGCGGAACAACAGAGAAAAGAGGCTTGGATTTGTGGCAACGCTTTCTGCAGAGGTCAAGGTGTGTGTTTGTGTGTGTGTGTGCGTGTGTGCGTCCTGTCTGTTATTAGCAACTCTGCATGTCATGGAAACAGATCTAAAGGTCACAGACCACCCCAGCTGAGTGTTCACACACTTCATCATCTGCCACCTCACTGATCAACAGTGGCTCTCTGTTCATGTGGGGCTGAATGTTTGGATGGTTACTAATACAGTTTCTGGCCCCTCTGGTCACTTACTCCTTCCTGGCTTGGACGCGCTGTTCTCTAGAACCTATGGTCTCTGAATCCCGGTTGTGAAGACCAGACGTTCTTTCCCATGTGTAAAGAAGGCCTCCAGCAGAGCTGCTGCGGCTCCTCAATGTTCTCATAGTCCTCCATTTGGCCAGAATTGTAAAGCCAAGCCTTGGGAGTCACTCGCCTCCACTCTGATCCACTCAACTCAGCTCTGCAGCAGAGGCTGTCCTGCCAGCTCCTTTATCCTGGCTACCACACACCCGGGGCAGGCAAAGCCAGACTGACAGTCCCCCGCTGCCTCAAGAGCCTCCGTCTCCATCCCCTTTAGCCGCCTACAACCCCTTTTCAGTTTTTCAATCTTCGAAGCAATTAGAAGGAGATCCCTTTCTTTTGTCGTCTATCCGTGGAAAAAAAAAAGGAAAGCGAGAGAATGAAGGAAAAATAAGAAGAAGGAGGGCCAAGTTGTTGTTGGTGGTGGAGCTCAGGCATAGCCAGGAGCCACTTGTGAAGCCCTTGGTATTAGAACTCACACGGTTTGTTTGGAAAGGCTTCTCCAGGGGCCAAAGTGGGATTACGTTGCAGATTGCAAGTTCCCATGGAAGGGGCCTATACCAGTGAGGGCTTCAGTGGGTGGGTTTCAGGTTGGGGGCCATAGAAGAGGTCTTTATGAGTTTGGGGTCTGTCTGAATGGATAGGGCCAACTCCCAGCATGCTAGCCCTCCATATTAGATGGACACAGAGAGGCTATTGAAGTTACCCAGACATCCCCCCCTTTATTTCTTTCATTTTCTCTCCCTCTCTCTCTCTCTCTCTCTACTCTTGAAGGCTTGGCTGTTTGCAAGTAAAAAAAAAATAAAAATTGGTGTGGGCGCTGAAATGATTCTTGTATTCATACTATTTATGAAACTACCATCTGTGATTTTAAGCTAACATAATCTAATATTACGGTTCTTCAGTTTCCTTTAAACAAAGTGACAGACCCATTAATACCAATCCAGCACTGGGGGAAAAGCCAGTTCCAGGGAGCAAAGGCCTTGGTCCAAGCAGAAATTCCTGGAGGAAGAACCCAAGACAGCTAGAGTCATCAAGCTGGGATGTCAATGAGCCTGAACAAGAAGTGCCTCTTTGAAAGGCGCTTTTCAAATAGCTTTTAAAGTGTCTTTGCTCCTGTGGGGAGTATATTACATAAGTGAATTTAACCAGGTGGGAAGAGAAAAGATGGGAAAAAAAATCATGAAGGCCATGGCTCCCATCACTTTGATCAAGAAAGGAAATCACAGCAAAGGCTAACACTCTGGAGTTCATCAACCAATGAACTGGCGTTAAATGGAAATCTTGGGAGAACCATCCAGGTCCTAGGAGGTGCACTTTCCACGACCAAGAGGCCACATGAAGTTATCAGAGAGAATGATGTGCAAGTACGAGCAGCTGGTCCTGGAGTCTGAGGACATGGGTGAAAGTAGTTACTCACAATATAGGTGGGACACTGAGGCTTCTCAGTGCAATCAGCATGGAGTCTGATAACAGAGTTGGGACGGAGAGGCTGTAAGGCTGTAGAAAAGCAGCCAAAGCAACAACAGCAAAATCCTCATGTGAGGGACAAAGTGAACTAGAAGCCAAACAGTCAAAACTTTCCATCGAATCTAAGGCATCAGGGTACTAAGGCTCAAAGAGGCACTTAAGTGATATCCTCATTTATGAACTGATCTTCTTATGCATTTAATTTCTCCAGTGTAACCAGAAAGCTTGTGAAATTATGATCAGGTTTTCTTAACCTGACACCTTTGTAAGAAAACCAGTACTAGCGCAACCCTCACCAGATGTCCCGCTCCATGTCCCTTCTCCCTTTTGCCCTTCAAACCCTAACCCTAACTCTAACCCTCCAATGCCCCCAGCACCCTATCAGTTTGTGTCTGGGGACCAAGCAGCCATGCTCCCCTTTTCCTCTCCTCAACCCCCTCCAGCCGTATCCCTTTAAGCTGTGCCACGGCAATGCATAAATACATAAATCTGGTGTGTGGGTGTGTGCTGTTGCATGGGGGGGGTGGTTGGAGGATGTCGACGCATAGATGATGGACCGGCAACCCTGCTGGCAGACCCCTTTCATGTGTCACCAGATCAGAGACACACAAACCCGCCCAGCCCCCGCACTTAGCCCGAGCTACGTCCCCCAGAATGTGTCACCCTGGCTGGGGAGGCTTAGGGACTTTTTAAGGCTGGGAGTCAACCTTGCGGCGGTGGTGCCAGACTGGCTCCATGCCCCGACTGACTGCCGCTGACCCGACGTGAGATACTACCAGAGGTCACAGGTCAACTTAAAAAAAAGTTTGTCAGCCAACATCTGCGCACTTTGATGTCTTGTGATCACAGCAAATTGAAATGTCGTTGAATCCCAACATGGTTACTCAGCTCAATCTAACAGAAGTGATGCCACCAAAAAGCTTTCATTATTCCTTTGTCAGGATGTGCTTTCATGAGTGAGAGCCTAACCTGTTACCTAAAATACACTCAAGATTGTCTTCAATCCTCCGTGTCTCACAAGAAGAAGCTACTGGTAATAGATGATTAAGGAAAGAATGAGAGACTAATGATTTGTGCACTGAGCTGCAGTACATATGTGTCAACTATTTTCAGCTACATCAGTGAGTCACCGAGGAAACAACAGGAAATGATCAAAAAATCTCAAATCAAAACAGAAGATAAAATCTCCACAGAGTTTCACTTCAAATCAAACAGCTGAATTCAAGTCTCAGCTGTGGATCTTCGCCTGGAACGGGAAAAAAAGGTACGAGAAAAAAACGAGACGAAAGGAAAATGAGAAGAAAACAACAAAGCTAAAGGAAGTATTTTATCCTGCTGTGTTAAATTGGGCGTGACTTTGAACGATTTTGAAGGCCTGAAAAGGATGAGAAAACACACCCACACATGTGCGCACGCACACACACACGCGCGCGCACACAACAAAAACAAATTAACATCTAAAATGCTCTGGCTCGTTTCAACCGTTCACTTCAAACCGTCATCAGGCCTCTAATGGGGGCCAAGTTCAAAGCTTCACTAGACTCCCGCTGCTTTGCTGAGATGGAGGAACAACACTTTCGTCTCCCTCTCCCACCCTATGTTTGTTTATCATTTGCTTTGCTCTCTTTCAACCTCTTCCTTTCCTGCCTCAGCCTCTTTTTCACTCCTCGCCTCCCTTATTTTCGGGGGTTTTCTGTTCGAGCAAACCCCTCACTTTATTCAGCATCGGCTCCTTCTCCCCAGCTTGTTTCTCTTTGCCTTCCCTTGCTCTGTCTCTTCCCCCTTTTTTTTTCTTTTCCAGTATTTGATTGAGTGGTACGTTCGGTTCTCTGCAGCCCCCTTGTTCCCCTCTTCTCCCTCTTTGTACCGCGATCCAGCTTTCATCACATACGCCAGTCTTTCAGTTCTGACAGACACTGATCAGTACACAACAGCGGGGATGCTGTCCTGGTGCAAGCTTGTTCAGAAAGCCCCATCTAACCCTGGATCCGAACAGAGCCTTGAACAAGCTCGCTCTCTCAAAAGACAACTCCAGGTCCAAGGCAGACAGTTGCTCAGTGCTACACTGCAGATATCTGCCAGGATCAAAGATATTCCCTTTTCTCCCCTCTCTCTTTATCTGCCCCTTCCGCTCCTTCGAAGATGGCGGTTCCACAAATGTTTAACTCCAGCTATCTGCTCATTAAGAGGTCTTCAAAGCCTTCCACTGATGTAAAAGCATCCATTTGAATTTATAATCACCCTTTTGCCGTACGACTGCTGCGCTCAGCGTAATTTTTCCCCCGGATTTTCCGATAGCCGGCTCAAAGAGCTAACAACCCGCTTTCTCCTCTGTGAGAGGCAGGAGAAAGAAGAAGAAAAGGAAAGCAGGGCGGTGCATATTTGTGAAGGCCTTGGGTTTGTTTGTACATGCTGACAAAGAGAGTAAGAATATATAGAAATTCATTTTACCGAGAACGCACATAAGACGATAAGAGTCGTGAGAAAAACCCACAAGAGCTGGATAAGGCTTGTTTGAAGATTAAAGTTCTCTTTCCATCATAGGACAGGCTATTTTCTTGAAAGGCACTTAAATGGTCCAGAAATTGGTTTGTCTATAGGGAGCGGCTTTAACTGATATGACTACCTTTAATGGTAGGTATTTTTTTTTTAAAACTCCACTTCACAAACTTAAAGATGACTGAGGCAGGGAGGAATACGCACTTTTCCCACACGTTGAACCTTAAAAGAAAGCCAGGAAGCACGTTCAACCCGTGTGCCTATGCAGCTCAAAAATCCTCTGAGTGTTGAAATGACGAGGAGCCAAAGTCTGTCGCTCCATCGTGACACCAAGAAGAAGAAGAAGAAAAAAAGACAAGAAAGAAGAAGAAATCCCTCAGATCCTTCGAGGCAGAAGAACTTACCTTTGCATCTGGATTTCCTCACAGGAAGGAAGGTGTTTGAAATCTAATACATAAACATTATTCCCCTGGTTCGCCAGCTTTCCCGTCACCTGCTGGAAAGCGTGCGTTTCTTCTGAGCCACTTCGGGGAACTTTTTCCACAATACAGTCCTCCATCAGTAAGTTCAATAAGAGGACTGACTGGGATTTGGTTCCTGCCATGTTTCATCAAACACACTTGTCTTCAGCCATTGCAGACCTGTCTGTCAAACAACCCAGCGTAAAGAGCACTTTCCCTAGGTTTCCACTTGTCTCTGTAGCAATGTGGCCATTAAATGAGCATATAGACATGTGGGATAAATATGACTTACAGTGTATCAACAGTAATACTTAACCAAGAATGCTGATTCTACTACTAATATACAACAAACGCACAAATCCTAACCCTAGCTAACATGGACTGCTACTATGACTACAACGCTATTGTTTGCTTTGGTGACATTATTTGGCAACCATTTAGGTTTTGAAGGGGAACTGCTGTTTTTTACAACCTGGACCTTATTTCTGGCATAAAATACGATCGTTTGTAGTCGTCCGGGAGATATTTAGATCTGCATATATCCATATAGTGGGAGTGACTGGGGCACCGAAATGCAGCCTCTAAATAACGCATTATCTGCCACGAAACTCGTTCATTTCACCAATATTTTGTTATCGTACGCTAGTGCTATTCCCCGTTGAGTCCAGAGTCACCTGTTATCATCATCCGGGGTCTGTAGATTGACCTACAGACCCCGGATGATGTCATATCTGGTTGCCACGTGCACCTGCAACGGTTCGGCTTGTTTACCTGTAATTTGCTACTGCTATGGTTCGTACACAACCTCAGAATCGGAAAAATATTCAGCCAGTTCTGCCAAAAAAATAGCAGTAGCAAATTACCCGTTAGCCGTCCGTCGCGGGTGTGTGCGGTGCTCAGAGATGACATCATCCACGTGAGAAGACATCATCATGATGATAACAGGTAACTCCGGACTCAACGGGGAGTAGCACTAGCGTACGATAACAAAATATTGGTGAAATGAACGAGTTTTGCGGCAGATAATGCGTTATTTAGAGGCTGTGTTTTGGTGCCCCAGTCACTCCCACTATATGGATATACGCAGATCTAAATATCTCCCGAACGACTACAAATTACACAAAAGTTATATGGGTGAGTAAACAGTCGTATTTTATGCCAGAAATAAGGTCCAGGTTGTAAAAAACAATAGTTCCCCTTTAAGCAAATTCTCAAATTTATTTGAGGATGGCTGACATGTACAGGACGTCCACAAGCAAGATTGTCCATAGTAAACATCTGTCACAGATAACTAATCACTAAACAAGAGGGCAAGAGAGCGATACAAACACTACAAGTTGTGTATTTATTCGCGTGTGCGTGAGTGACTGGGGAAGATGTGTCACCAGGACCGCTGACTCCAACCTAATCCCTTCCTGATGGCCTTTTCTTCAGACGCAGATGGAGACTGGGGGCTCTTGACCTTCGACCTGCGCCACTAAATCACATCAGTCCTCGGCTGTGAGGGGCGCAGGGCTCCCGGACTCCAGCAGGCAGATGGGCAGCTGCCTTTACACACCCACCCACACACACACACACAATCATGTTTCTATCTTTGAAAGGACTTTCCATTGACACAATGCATTTCTTTGCCCCTTACCCTAGCCATTTGAAGTAAGTCCCTAACCCTAACCCTAACAACCTAAAAATAGCCCCACAACGACAATATGGCACCACAATGTTAGTATTATGCAAGACTTTGCCCCCTACTACTTACATAAAACAAAAACACACACAACCTAGTCCTTTGATATAATGTACTCCCTAGCCCATAAGCCCATCCTCAGTCATCCCACCTAAGTTCCTAACTCTAACCTATCTGTATCTTTCCTTGACACTCACACAACAACCAGAGCAGTGCAGAAACATGAAATAACCTGCATATGAGCAAAAAATTCACATACATACATGCAAATGTGCAAAAACACATGCAGGTCCAAACTTTCTCAAAGCGCTTTGCAGAACCGAGAGCCTGAAGCTCCCAAAGCGAGCACTAGGGCGATGGTGGCAAGGAAAAAGCTTCCTTTTAACAGGGACATATCTGCTTGAGGCCGGCTGGGTAAAGGGACAGAGATAAAAAAAAAAAAAAAAGGTGGCAGAGGAGAAGGGAGGAGAGAAGGAGAAGTGAGATACTTGCAATATATAAACATGATACAGATCAGAGTATGTGATACTAGGTGATTCTTGATGCGTAGGAAATTAGTGGTGGACGGGAACAAATAGATAAAAGCATCATGGATGTACATGGGTATGATACACTTAAGACCGTAACACACCAAGCCAATAGTTGACTGTTCCGTGGGGTTGGGCTTTTGAGGAGAGCCTGTGACCCCAGTTTTTCCACTGTGTCCCGTACAGTTGCCACTACTTAGACAGTTGTTGTTAGCATTGTTGAATGATTGGCGATCAGTTGGAGAAGCAGAAGTAGCAGAGGACCAACAGCAGTCAAGAAAACGGCAAAGTTCAAAGGGCGCACAGCTTGATATCTGTATCTTATCTGAAGATTCAAATACGCAAATATTTTCACAACAACGTGAACATCTAGAATGAATAAACTGCAGACTGACTGATCGGCATGGTCTAGCCTCCCTGCTAACGATGGCCTGTACGGTTTCCCGGACTTTCAGGTACATTATATGCTAGCTGGTCGTTGGCTGTAGTCTTTGTGACGGCCAACATTGCTAGTAGTCCTTCGCTTTAGTTTCAGTTACAAGCACAAAGTTATCTGCAATAGATATGCTCATATGATTCTATGAATTTGCGCGATGAATAAATATCTCAGGTGAGATTTTGGGAAGTACGCCAATGATTGTCTTTCCGACCTGCTGTCACGCAACATTTTGAGGAGCTCCATACGGCAACATTCTTTGAAACTCAACTTTAAAGAGCAGCTTTGCATGAGAAGCATCTGAGCAAAGTTTAATAAAGGGCCGTGTTCCCTCGCACCGACGTGCCGCTCGACCACGCAGGGCTCCGATGGAGGTCCTGCTCACTTTGTTGTCCTCACAGCAGGCACCTGCATTCCTCGCATTGCTGCCTCAAAAGCTTGGAGAGCAGTTCGCTATCTCTCAGCCTGTTTGTATCCATCTCCCTCGCACCGCTCAGATCTCCATTGCCTTGTTACCTAGAAATGAAAAGGAGAAAGAATGGGGACAACGGAGAGACATGAAGACGGGGGCCTCACCAGAGGAGGATGAAAGAGGGGAGAGGTCAGAGGCGAGGACAAGCCAGCAAGGGGGCGGTGAAGTTTGCCTGGGATACTATTGTGCAACGCCTTGCACAATAGTCACTGCTTAAAAAAAAAGGTTTCTGCAGGTTCCAGATATGTCGTAGCGTAGCTGTAGGCTAAGGTTGATGGTATTGGTCTGATCAATGAGTAGATGTGAACTTAAAAGACAACCCTAGACTGTCTTTTGGCCGAGCTCACTGTGTAAAATAACCAGGATACAACCTTACAACGGCAAGAATACCTAGTGATACACGGTATGGCCAGATCTTTTGCTGTTAGCATGCTATTTACTCCGAGGCAAAGTCCTGATGTCAAACATACGCTCTCTGCTGGCACGCAGCGGTGGAAGGGAGTTGTTATGAGCGCCTTTTCTTTTTGAAGACAAATCCATAACAAACTTCTAACACTCATGATCCATGGTTACAAAACACACACACACACACACAAATCTGTTTACCACTTCATTCCATCTGAACCCATGTGAGTGTTTATGAGAGAGAGAGAGAGAGAGAGAGAGAGAGAGAGAGAGAGAGAGAGAGAGAGAGAGATTTCCCTTTTGGAATTTCAACATTCCCATTTCCTCCTCGTAGCTCCTTGTGCAGCCATCCATAGTTATTTATCTTTCTTGTCTTATCCCAAACATGGGAACTGTGTCTGGGGCCGCCGCCCTCATGTGCGCACAAACTGACCCCCATGAACCCTTGTGCTCGTTCCTCATTAAACCTCAACCCTCTCTGGCATCTTTGTTTTTCCTGCTTCTTTAGAGGTCTGAATAATGCTTCAGGACAGTATGAGGTACGCCTGAACGTCTTGTGTCCTCTGTGATGTCGTCAGCTGTTGATCTCTGTCGACCAAAGTTCTTCCTTTGAAGTCGCTCTTGAAGAGTCGTCTGATGGCTTTTTGTCCTATGACAATATGGGGGGGGGGTCTGAGTTCAGCTGAGCTTTCCATTAGCCTTAATCGTACCATAACCGCAGCTTATTTTCCTCAAACACATCCTGTCCCTAATTGTCCCTAACACTATCAAAATGTTATCAACGGAAGTGATCCAGGTTGGTGTAATCCTCCGTTGGCACTGTCGTGTCAAGCCATAGAGATTGAGTTTCAAATCATGGTGAGAATGACCTCCTCTTGGCCAGACGCACAGGCCTACAAATCAGTTTAATTCAGGAACAAGACCACGTCCCATATCATTCTATTTCCCGTGCTTACCTATAAAGGTTTGTCTTAACCCGTTTCCTCTTTGTTCGTCAGTTCTCACCCTTCCCATCACTCTCTTTTTTTTTTCTTCCTCTTCCATGTTTTATTCCAGGAACCAGGGAGACAAGGAACCAGAGCTTCCTGAAACGTACCCCCACCCTGACTCTCACTCCCTGACTTACGCTACCACTATCCGTTTACACATTCCACCCCTCTCATCCCTCCATCCATTTCCCTCACGTCCAGCCTACCAACAAACCTCCTTACGTCAATTAACCCGAGGTCTTTGTTAGTGAAAACGTTCTTGGTGAGGGATTATGTTTGGTTCTCTGATATTTCTGTTTCACGATTCCGACCTTGATTATGATTATGATATGTTCCGGTCCTGAACGGGTTTGTATACACATGCCCACATACGCACACTTCTTGACGCTCAGCTAGGGGCACACCGTCCCGACGGGCAAACCAAGCAATTGGTTGGAGTCCACTGTAAATAATCTGATAGGGAGCAACCAGATGTCCACCTTTTGGCACATTTTGCAATGACAACCATAAGTCCTCCCCTGACACCTATAAAGGCCCTAGTCCACAGCCCAACCAAGGGACCCCATTTGATCTAACTCGGTGACAGATTTGACTAGTTTCAACTGCCTATGTTCAGAAAGTTTGGCTTGGATACTTGTAAATAGAACCAGTGCAGTGAAGCGACATCTCTTTGGTTCTCAAAAATGAAACAAGACATGGGAGGAGGAGGAGGAGGAGGAGTTAAACAGAAACAAGAAGATGAGTGGATACGCTTATAATAAATGTGAATGCACAGTGGTTTGATTGGTTTTAGTTTATACACACAGGGGCAGCACACATACCCAGAACCTAGGATCGCCTCTTCTCTCAGCACGCATGCACTGTCAGGTACGAAATGGCTGCAGGAAAAGATTCAACAAAGATGAGGCGGATACGCTTACCATATCCAACAGAGAGAAATGAGAGCCTAATATCTCTGTGTAAGCCACACCAAAACACGCTGGAAAGTGTGCTGCTGAAACTTGGTACGGGGCCAGCCCATAATAGGAGGTGGTGTTTGGGGAAGAGGAGGTGGTGGTGGGGGGAGTTAATTTGAGAAGATGAGAGGTGACAGTTATCCTATCTGGTCAAACAGGTCTGACACCGCGGGCAGACACACCAACAGACGCGCAGACATGATATGTAAGCACACACAGTACACACACTGGTAATTAAAGTGTTGGGTGACTGGGTGTCGCTTCCTCAAAGTAAAAGCATCCATTGGAGACTCTCTGGTTTTGCTTGTCTTTTCAATTATGTGTTTTCCAGTCGGAGTGCTTTGTTTGCTGGCTTGGCTGGCTGATTGCTTGACTGACAGCCTGACTAAACGTTTGTCTGGCTGCCTGACTCATCAAACAGCTGACCGACAAGCGGGCTGACTTTCCTTTCTATCTAGCAACGTCTGTCACATTTCAGCCACCGAGAACGGGCAAAGGCGAGGCGAGACACAGATTAACTACAAAAAAATGTTGTGTGTGTGTTCAGTTTGTAATGTAACCCTGCCAGATAGCTCCAGGGAGCAGGACACTCTCTCTGTTGTTGTTTCCCCTGCTCCGCATTCCTGCCTCCGCTTGATGTGCGGCACCAGAAAAGGTGAAGGAGTAGGAGGAGGAGGGGAAGGGAGGAAGAGATGCAACAGATTGGTGTCATTCCAAACCGATTGCCTCGGTGTGCTCCCTCCCCGAAACTAATCACATTCATTCTAGCGCGGCACCTGCTCTCATCGAGGCGGTAAACAAAGCCCTGCAAGGTTGCGCAGACACACTTGTTCTGCACTGTCTCCTCTGAGCCACCTCCCAGCAACCACAGCGCTCTGCCGTCAGAGCAAACAAAAGTCTGCCCCGCTCTGAAGCTCTACTACAGTAGATGACGATGAGGCCACACAGAAGCTTTGTGGCAAGTGTTCAGGACTGGGGAAGGTGGGGATATACGAAATAAAAGCAGAGTGTGACAGAATAGAAGATGCGTTGGTGCATTGTTTGGAGTTGAGCCGTGGATTCAGAAGTTTGTTACAGAGTAACTCTACTCATGAGGGAAGCTCGACAACAGCTCACATTGCACTAAATTCTAGTGTCAGCCTCTTAAAATATATAAATATGTAAAATCGTACCATAGCACGTACATGATTTGAGTGTTCCTCCTCCACCTTTATAAACTAGTACTTATCCGAGATAACGACTTTTTTTTTGTGAACTAAAATAGGTTTTGCTTCTGACACCATCTACAGCAGGCCACCATCTACTATAGCTAATACACTGTCTATGAATAAGTACCTCGTCCAACCCCATTTCAAAGAAACCAAACTATCCCTTTACATCTAATATGTTTTCCTGTATGATAAACATTTATGGATGTGATTTTCGGGAGGGGATTTTTTTTTTAAGGCTTGAGCCAAACAAACACACTCAGTCGTCCCAGCTCTAGCCCAGCCTTCCATACGGATTAGACAAGCTTTGTTAACATGATGTCAAGCAAACTTCAAAATACCCCCCCTCCATCTCAATTCCAACCACCCCCCCTCCACACACACAGTCTCTCTTCTCCCTCTTTAAAGCATCACTGCTCTGCTGTCAGGCGAAAAAAAAAAAAAAAAAGTGATCAGCAGCTCACAAGACTGTGGCAAAGACTTCTTCTCCGTCACACATACGTACTGTGTAGACATCTGAGTCTCATCACTCACACTAAGATGCAGTAATTAAGTCACACACATTAGCCCGCTTGGGAAATCTAGCTTCATTCTCATCTCTAGCCACTTGAGAAGTAGAGGAGGATCTGTTTAAAGTGTGTGTATGCGTAGCACGCTTTTTGTGTGAATCTTCAGCTAATTAAAGCAGAGCATGCTGGAGGGGGGTCAGCAAACATGTGTGATGCGTGCCTGACATGATTGATTGTGACTGTCAGGCCTCTCAGCTGGGCGCCCCCCCTGCGTCAGGCCCCGAATAAAGGATTACACAGACCCTTGGTAACCTTGGCTGGCTTTGTGGGCCTGGGTCCCACATCAAAGACCCAACGGGGGACATTAGCGCTTTTAAACAGCGGGCCGTGCCCCGTGCTGGCACAGGACGTCGGGCCGCTTTCATCAGAGCGACACAGAGAGCGGAGACGGGGGGGTGGCGCTGATGGAGATGAGAGCGAGACGCTACGTACGCGCAGCCAGACGCATGGACACGTAAATGTATACCCTTACTGAATGTCAAAATGCACACGGCTAGGAATCTTTTTAAACTGTGCAGTAGCAGTGGTGTTTGTCATCTGCAAAACATAATCTGTTTGGTGATGAATATGGACAGAAAGCTTTACATCTCTCTGTGGCAGTGCTCTCCCCTTCCTCTTCTCATTAGAACCATGCTATTACGGTATTTTGAGAAAGGAAAAAGATCGGCTTGAGATAGGGGTTGTACCGACTAACTGACTTTACTGCTGTGCCATGACACTTTAAAGGGGAACTACTGTTTTTTACAACCTGGACCTTATTTCTGGCATAAAATTCGATCGTTTACTCACCCATATAACTTTTGTGTAATTTGAAGTCAGTCTGGAGATATTTAGATCTGCGTAAATCCATATAGTGGGAGTGACTGGGGCACCGAAACGCAACCTCTAAATAACGCACAGGGATGCGCGACGCTCAGAGATGACATCATCCAGGTCAGAAGACATGATAACAGGTAACTCCGGACTCAACGGGGAATAGCACTAGCGTACGATAACAAAATATTGTGAAACGAGTTTCGCGGCAGATAATGCGTTATTTAGAGGCTGCGTTTCGGTGCCCCATTCACTCCCACTATATGGATATAAGCAGATCTAATTATCTAATTATATGGGTAAGTAAACGATCTTATTTTATGCCAGAAATAAGGTCCAGGTTGTAAAAAACAGTAGTTCCCCTTTAAGCAGGAAGTCGACTAGTCGATCACGTGACAATAACAACATGGACGCCTCCGGGAAGACAGTGGAGGAGCCCAGTGGCTCATTGCAACAAACTAGCAGCGGATCATCAAGTGTGTGGTAATACTTCACTAAAGATGAAGCCCACTGTACCGTGACATGCAGTCAGTGCTGAAATACAACATAAATACTACTGCAATGCACACTCATCTGAAAAGGCATCGGCTAACGCTAGCAGAGGAACGGTCCAAATCCTCTCAACTCAAACACTATTGACGGTGCCAATTTACATAGACAATACATATCTGCAGCGCACAGTATTGATAAGCTCATGTGTTTATGTTCATTTCTATTGTGTTCTATTACTTGACACTGTTGCTGTGGTTGTTGTGGTTAGAGTGTCTACTTTCACCACATATTAATCGACTTAAAAAAATACAAAGTCGTTCAACCCCTAGCCGGAGTAGAGAGAATTAAGCAGAAAACGTCTGCACACACCTAAACAACTGAAATATTCCCAACTTGGCGCATGACCGTATTTGCTCATTCACTCATGATCGCAGCACCCGAATCTACAGGATAATAAATGTACGCCTCCTACCTTCTATCTGCGTGAATATTAAGTAAGCAGCAACAGAGGCGAACATATGGCATTTGCACCATAGAACAGGCACATTAAATCTTCATCACAGGAAAAAGCAAGTTATTGGCAGGCGATGTTTTCGGTTCAAAGAGCCCAAGGACAAAAAAACAATGAAGGAAAACAGGATAAGGAGTGAAACATCATCAGATACAAAGGAATCGGGGAGAAGAATGTGAACGGGAGGAATCGTAAATCAAATTCAAAACCAGTCAAGTAACACTGTTAGGCTGTCAGACTTCCTTCTTTGCTCTCTGTGGCGCGGTTTCATCACAGATTCCTTGCAAGTGCGTGATTGCTTGGAATAAACCCTGAAAGTGCAGAAACAGTTGATCCAGTGTCTGAGATGCAAATGCAACACAACAGAGCGGACGGCAGCTAAATCTCTGCTTTAGCCGCTTGATTTCCAAGACTTAATATCCCTTTAGAAGTCTATTATCTCTCCTTGGCAACTTGTATCAGGACAGAACACATATCCCTCTGCACGCAAGGCTTCAAAGTAAACTGCAGTTCCTACATCGGGCAGTTTTAAATAAGTAAATCTTATCAACTCAGTCCAGTATTAAAAAGAACCTCATCGTGTTTGTCTTTATGAGCCTGTTCTCTTTTTTAGTGATTTTTCACACACATACACACACCTCCCACGGTTTTTCCTTTGAGGGTGACGTTCAGATATGGACGTCGTTTGATGTGACTCATCAAAGCAGAGATTGGGGTGTGACAGGAGCATCTCCCGATGTTTCCCCTGCTCTCCCGCTGTCAGCCGAGCGGACGCACAGTCAGGCGTCGGGAGGTGACCACTGGAAACTTTTCTATTTGATCAACTGATAGCCGCATACAGGCCCCTTCACCAGCTTAGTTCAAAACAAGAATCAAGGATACAGACCTAGCAGGATGCACATGCACAGGAAGGTTCCCCGGTGGGTGCCTCTCTGTGCATGGAACATGCGGGCGCAAAGGACATGAAGGTGCGTCAGATCTGTGTACATGTGGCGGTCTTCTCACGACAACTGCACCGGTTTGACATGCAAAGAAAGAAAGAAAGTAGATGGAGCAAGAGGAAATTAGAACAAACAAGCAATGTAGCAGGAAAGAGACTGCCCACAAGGGGAAACATAGTAAAAAGAACATGAGGGACAGAAAAACTGAGCAGCATAAACTGAGAAGCCTCTGCAAGATGATCGAAGATGTGTGTTGGGCTAAGTGCTAAACGCAAACCCCAGCATGCTAACACACTTACAATGTTGAAGAGTGTTAGCATGTTAGTATGCTAATACTGACTATTCATTCCCTCTACACAAAATACAGTACTGGACTGAAACACAACACAGAAGCTACAATCAAGGCAGCACAGGAACAGGCTCAGAGTACCAGATCAATAATGGCCAGGACCTACCACACCAGGAGTGACCCTGGGTTCAGGCTGTGTACAAACATGCCCTTGAGACAATCCAGCACATAACAGCAGAGTTTAAGATGCTTGCAGAGCAAATATTGAAAGCCAAGTTGCCGGCATAGTGCATAGAAACATCCGTGCAGAGAATGGACTGGAAGTGCCAAGGTCAAAATGGGAGATACCTCTGAAGGTAGTGGAGAATGGCCGAGCCAAGATCTCATGGGATTTCCAGATTTACGATGACAATGTTATGTTGAGTACAACTAAAAAGAAAAAGGAAAAGTTCAAAAATAAGAGTCTGATGTACAAAGCTTTACAAACACTGGAGCTACAAAAGGAAGTGAAGGAGGCTGCCGCGACTGGCTGGCCGCAGCGGCTGCGTCTACTGCAAAGAAGGAGAGTAGAGAGTTGCAGGTCCTTAAATACGGCTTGAGGTTTGATTGGATGATTGGAAGTAGGTGAGTCAGCAGACCAGCCCCAGTGTAATGCCCAGCAGCAGCTCCACTCAGGAAACAAGGAACGGAATACAACGAGGCAGGCAACATGTGACTTGTCGACCCCTTGACAAACAAGCTGGCAATGGCTAACCAACCAGACGAAGTATTTAATTGGCACAGAAGCTCAGTGTCTGCCGGCAACCCTTCCGATCTGTTGCTCGGAGGGTATTGGTGCAGGAGTGGCAACTACCTGTGGACACTGAATGAATGTTTTGAGCGTAGACAGGAAGGGGAAGTTGATGTTTGATGGTGGCGGCACCTATACCCATTAACTTCAGCGATTGTCACCTCAGGGGGATCAGGTGCTATGGTCTGGGTAGCATGGGTAAGGAGGGAATGCTGCTAGCTCAGATGCTAATTTAACCAGAAACGTTATTTCCACCAACTTTGCCGAAGTTAGATCATCAGGGGTACATGAACAGTTCATCTCTAACTTTTGGGTCATTAGCGTGTTCAGCCAGAGTCCGGAACTTGCTGTATGAAGCCACTCATGCCAGCTACATAATGGCGGACTTACACACCAACTTGTTGCCAGCGCTTTGAAAAAAAGCAAATAAAACAAAACAAAAACAGTTCAATTTAATGACATTTGTTCAATAAATGCATACATCCCTGGCGTAAGATCAACCGTCTCTCTCCAAACGGCCGCCGCTATGCAGTTAGTGAGGCTTGGTGTGATGATTTGCAAGAGCGACAGCGATAATGTGGCAGGCAGCACAAAGGCAGCTATAGCCAGCCGACTAAAGTGGTGAAACGACTGCTAGTCTACAGCTGCAGTTCAAAGCCTATCAGCGTTTGAATCTTAACAAGAAGGAAAAAAAAAAAAAAAAAGGCCCCCGTGCATAGGGAGAGAGGGCAGCGCCTAGCTTAGATCTTCAACCTCACACACACACACACATTCACAGCTTAGGCAAACATACACTGACATCAAAACACAAACATTAAAGGGCACACAGACAATCACATCAAGACACACAGCAAGAGCCACAAGAGTGCTGACACACAAACATACAAAAAGCAAACAAGCTCATATGCACACATCAAGAAATTGCCAAACACACACACACCCATGCACGCACACACACACACACACACACAGCTTGAGTCCTGTGTCCCTGGCTGGCCAGCTGTGGGAGGTCACACTGACATGACAGTTCCACTATCAGGCCAGCATTAAGGCCTGCCGCTTTAAACACAGCCGTTTGAAGTCACACCAAAGTCAGACACTAGGATCTCTCATCTCCCATCTCTCTTTCAACACCGCAATGCCGACATTTCATTCTGCCCTCCTTTTCATGCTCCCAGCTTTGAATTCTGCCTTTTTTAAAGACTAATTTTAACTTCTTCAAGGCTGGAAAAAAAAAAAAGAAGAAAAAAAAGAGAGGCAAAGGCGTGCCGTTGAGATTCTTTTGGCTGACGCTCTTCTTTTTCAGCCAAGTAGCAAGCGTTCAAAGGCAGCCAAGGTCCACCATGTGACGTCATGTTTCTGATGTTCAATGTCAACAGGCTGATAAACGGACCGCTGCGCCTTTGGCAGCCTCTGCAGATCAGCTTTTATCTTGAGGGTATCACAATGTTTAAATCGTTATATAAATGATCATTATACTGATGCTTGGCATTCAAATGGTAACATCGGTTAAAAGTCGTGAGAAGGATACTCCTTATCAAAGCAACTGAGCACGCTAACGACCCGATAATTCAGCGTAGGAGATGTAAAGTCATAGCACTCCTTTCTGAAATCCTGACAAAAATGAAAGTGTTCAGAAAAGAAAAGATTATCAAAGCCAAATGAAAAAAGTTATTTTAGAGCATGAGGCTGCAAACATGACATGCTTATGGATCTCGCCTCAAGTGGCCAGCTAATGGTTCTGTCACACCACCATTCATTGGTCATTGGGCGAAAGGCGGGGTACACCCTGGACAGGTCGCCAGTCTATCAAAGGGCTAACACAGAGAGACAGACAACCATTCACACCTACGGCCAATTTAGAATCACCAATTAACCTAACCAGCATGTCTTTGGACAGTTGGAGGAAGCCGGAGTACCCGGAGAGAATCCATGCAGACATACGGAGAACATGCAAACTCCACACAGAAAGGTCGAGTCGGCCCATGGATTCGAACCCGGAACCTTCTCGCTGTGAGGCATCAGTGCTAACCACCTCGCCACTTTGATGAAACTGATATAATCATCAATACTAACCCTTGAGAAGCAAAGAGTCCAAAACAAAAGAATCAGCCTACATCAGGGAGTGTGGCCATCCTGGGAAGAGAATCACCAGCACCACTTCATCTTTTGAATGAACTTGCGAGCTCAGTCACCGTTGAGTGAGCCCGAAAACAAGTCACCACTCAGGAAGCCGAATGAACTGAGCAAACTGTTTCTGATCAAAGACGATGGCGAGAACTCTACATTTGCTTTTGGGCTGAACAGGTAGTTTCCTGTTGTGTGCTTCTCCCCCCGCCCTACCAAACACAAACACGACCTAAGCTGTGGCTTTATTTACTCCACTCGGACCCACGCCCAGCCAGGGATGCTCACAACACTAGGTCTGTTTCATACATGTGGCATTTTTTTGCTTCTCATCTGGATCACAGCCCTCTCCTTCCACCCCTCTGCCATCCTGACATGTGATGACTCTCCCTGACGACCATGGTTTTTGGTATGTCTCGGTTTTCCGCAAAAGTTAATCAGTCACTCCTCTTGCTTCTCCTCTCCTGCTTCTGCGGAGCACCTATCCACGGTCACAAGCCTCACGACCTCTTTCATCACATTTCTTCCCTGCCTTGATTTTTTTACCCTAATGCCCTGCTTTGAAACAGTTCTCCTCTCTTTGTCAGCTCTCCCAGTCACGCACGAGAACACACACTCCCTTGCAAATGAATGTGCTCGCATGCTGTGATGTGAAGCCAGGTCCGCTCCTTTCCCAGGCAGACGAGAAGGAGCGAGGACGACGGCTCGCGGTTCATCTTGTTCCTTAGCTCTTTCTCTCGCCTTTGTGTTTTTCAACCAGGCAGAGGATGGAGAAACTACAGCCTTCAAGGGGAGTACAGCAGGATGCTGAATGATAAAACAGAAAGGCGAAATAACCACCAAAGGTAATTGTGTAAGACCTTGATCTGGACATGACCTTTATTTTTTCTCCCTACGTTTTGGCATATTTTGCAATGATAACCATAAACCCCCTCAAAGGCCACACAGTCAATCAACTATACGCCACAGTCCCTCATTGGAATCCCCTTCTATCTACCTTATGACAGATTTTGCTCACTGGCGTATAGCGCATGTACGTCTTTATCTGGAACTCCCCACAACTTTGGACTGCAACAGTGCACTTCTATCTCAGTCACTTCTGTGTTGATGGTACATGGCAGATTACGCTGTAGCTTGACTTGCACCTTCCCACAAATGTAACTATGTGTCATGGCGACAGACCACATTGGCCCCGATTGGTCAAAAGCTCCTTTTCTTGAGAACATGTCTAAGCAGCAGCAAAAAAAAACTCTTTCTGCCTCCTGAACACCATCAGACGTCCTTTGTGTCGCAGTAGTTTCAGTAAAAGCAGCTGGTGTTCAAAAGATATTAACTTCAGCTCCGGCATGAACCACTGACTTCCGCTGTGACAAGTTCACAGCGAAACGCAACACAGGGGCCTGGACGCCGGTTGGCGGATTAGCGACGTAATTACACGATAATACTGACACGCCAGTGCCCAAGTATAAATGCTAACATTGGTTGTTGCCCACTGCGTCGTAGGCTCTGAAGAGACTCGTTTGTGAGAGGGTAAACCGAGCTTCTGCTGCTAAACGTGCAAAGTATTAATCCTCAAATTATTATCAAGGAAATAACCGAGTTTGACCCAACTAGCTTGTTTCTAAGGTACATGTGCTAAATGAACGGTAAGTCCGTTCTCTTCAGGTAAGCTCAAAGTAAAATGATTTAACATATTTAACTTACTACACTTGCTTTATATTCAGTTATTGCCCTTGTACTGTGGTTGTTTGGTATTTTTAAATTAGTTTTTTTCATTTACAACAGCTCATTACTCAGAGGACTTTAGAGTTGTGTGGGTGCTTGAATCTCACAGACTGAAAGCGTGCTGTGGTCAGGTGTTCGTGCGGTCTAACTTTACAACACTGAGCCTTGAGGCATCATGCTAATATGCTCCCACACAGTTGCAGCCAACAAGAAACCTGATCTAGGATATCAGAAGAAATTTCCAGCCTTACAAAGGGGAAAAAATATAGATTTGTCATATGATACGTTCTTAAAATTCCATCTTGCGGGAAAGGACTAGATGTTTGACTTTCTGATTTGAACAGAAGAGCGTGCAGCTAATTTGTCGTGATCGCGTGGTGTTTGGCTGTTTCTGGTTCAGATCGAGGGGGAATGAAAGAAATCCATAATGTCTAATAATCAGTAGGATGTTTAGATTACAGGTTGGAGCAAAGAGAGGCCAGACCCACCATCTCTGCATGCAGCGCCTTAAACAAGAACCACATGTCCTGCTTCACTAATTCTTTCTCCCTTATACCCAGCTTCCCTCTCTTCGCCCCAGTTTCATCCTGCACACCCGCCTCAACCCCTCAACCTGGGAAAAAAAAAAATAAAAAGTGGAAGCTCAAGGATTCAAAAACACATGTGGTTAACCTTAATACTTCACATGCACTCTGCTTGCCCAAGCCCCCCCTATAACCCCAAAGCCCACGCTCGCATCCCCTCCACCGCTCAGCCAACTGACACACACATCAAACCTATAAGGAGGAGAAAAGTCAAACATGAGAGGAGACGGGGAAACAATGGGACAACAGGAAGCAACATCAGGCAATTATCTGAGCTGTCTGAGGCGGGCAGTAAAAACAAAGACGTCTGGGGGGGATTGATGGTGGGACAATGGCGACAGTCAGAAAGAAGGTGACTGCAGGCTACCATTCCTGCACGGGCCCAGAACAATGCCTATCCTGTGGCTTAGTGGGGTTGCGCTGTGTACTAGGTGAAATTCAAGACAAACGTAAACACCGAAGGAGGACAATGGCGCTCCCTCGCTTCACAAAAGATGTTTTTCCTTCAGTTGTGAGGGAGGGTGCACGCAGAAATTCCCCGCCGCGGCCCGGCCAGCTATCACACCGTCCTCAGTGCCCTTTGGCAGCACAGCGTCCGATATTTGCCGCACTGCAGTGGTGGCAGATTGGGTTTCTGGCCCTCAACGTAAAAACCCCCGCCTGCTTCATTTCCCAAAGCATTTGTTAGATACATAATCTCTTCAGACTCCTGCTATGTGATTAGGAAGGGAAACATGACGCCTTTTTTTTTTTCTGTCAGTGCCGCTGGAAAAAAGTCTACTTTGAATGTTTTGTTAGAGCTTTTAAAAGGTCACGTATGTTGGCCGTTAAAAGCAATCCAACGTTTTGGTCCAAGCTTACAGATATTTCCTCAAATAGTATGACGTATCACTACAGATGTATAACTAAGTCATGCCTATAGTCTTTCTATAAGTTCCATTAATTTCTTCTTGATAGATAAGGTTCTGGTTCTTCATGACCAAGGAATCGTCATCTCTACACGGTCCTAGTTGAGACTGAAGACCCGAGAGCTTGTCATTGGTTAGAAACAAGCACTATTAAGTCACGTGATTGGTCGCATGGTACAGGGATTATCTTCCGCAGTGGCGCCTGGCCAGGTTCCAGAAGAGGCCCCCTGGTTGACCACGGCCCCACGGTTGTCTGGGTCTGTGCCTCTGTGGAACGACTTGCATGGAATATCCAGGTTCCAAATGATGGGGTTCAGGACCCAAAATTGGGGGTCTCACTCTCTTACATCCATCTATGGTGAAATGGCTGGAGTGCATTTAAATGAGGCTGAGGTTTGTGGTGACAGACAGCGAGCAAAGTTATTTTTTATTTTTTTTCCCAGGGCCTCTACACTTAGCTGTTCTTTGGTTAGACGTCGTAGAGATGAGATTAAGGGCTGTGACACGAGCCGGACGGTTTTGCCCGTTTCCCTTTGTTGGACCATTAGTGAGAAGTATGTGGTTTGTCAGATTCAAAGGTCAAGCAGAGGAGTTTGCTCGTTTTACATCTTTATCTAATCTGAAGATTCACGACAACACGATCATCGAGAAGGTATAAACTGTAGACCTACTACCTGCCAGGATGATTCAGGAGAGCTCTCCCTAGCCTCCCTGCTAATAGTGGCTCCTCCAGTTTCCCAGAAGAGTTATTTCCTTTCAGACAGACATAGAATATAAGTGCCAGCTGGCCATTGGCTGTAGTCTTTGTTGTTTATTTGGTCCAGACAGAGGCGACATGAGGTGACGTCAAAGTTGGCCTTTGTTGCTGGTACCTCTTTGATGTTGCTTTGGTGTGTCCCTATCATAACCTGTATTTTCCCTTAATCCAAACTGCAATGACTTTCATATTTCACTCTGTTTGTGCCCTTCTTTGAAGCGGGTCAAGGTCTCTATACTTTGTAATATAACTGACCATGCTGATGAGTGACTAGACGAGCGATGACTTCAGAAGTCAAAGCCTCTCCCCTCCATGACTCACCATGCATCTGTGTGATCATGGTTCCACTTCCTGTTTAGGTTCCTGTGTGCCGTTGTTCACAGTCGGAGCCTTTGATCTCGCTTCGTGTGGGCAGGACCTTGGATATCAACAGGGAAAACAGTAGCAGGCAGCGATGTGGGCATGAGGGGGCTGAGGTGGTTGGCAAAAAAAAAAATTGTGCCTGCTCATTACAGCGCTTTGTTCTGAAGCTTGGTTTATTCTCCTACAACGGATCTACGCAAAGTCCGTGCTGACAGGGGCATTTCTGCTTGTTCTTTGGTGTGTTGGCATCAGTCAACATGCTAGTCAGCTTTAGTGACTATTGCTGCCTCAGGTTTGTGTTCACAAGAAGAGCCCGTATGAGCATCGTAGCCTTGATAAGCATTTTGTGTAGGGCTAGGCTTTAAATACACACCACTTCAACACTTCAACAATGCCAGATCTGCGACTTCAGCCCGTCAACAAATCTTATTTCCAGGGTCCTCAAGTGGCTTCAAGTAGCAACTTGAGTGATACGAAATGACCATGGAAACTGAGAAAACCATATGTTCATTGAGATTGCGAGACGTACACAGATAAACGCTGTGAAAAATTCAGAACGTGGATGTTGAATTAAAGTGTTTTGCTCCGTCTGGCCCCAGACTGATCTGATATTCAGTTTTTCCTCATATACTCACAGTGTGAGCAGAGTAATTGGCTCACAAACCTCAACACGGAACCGGCTGAATAGCGTCCTCCTCTAAGGACTTGAGTCACACAACACACACAAATAATCTCACTGTCAAAGCGTTTTGACAAACCCTCAAATGCCCCCCAAAAATCTTACACCTCACCTACCTTTAAGAAGAAGTGCCTACGTCTCTGAATGGCAGCGTGGAGTCCACCCAACCTCATGCATTCTTCAAAAAGATGACCCCACCTAAAATAGCTCTCCGCACAAAGGAGGGTTCACGGGGCCTTCTGACGGCGGACCGCCGCTGAGTGAGAGCCTCTTAGTTCTAAAGATTCCAAAGGATGGCCTTCAAGTGTATGCACTGGCCTTTGCTGATGAAAGGGCTGAAAATGGTATTTTAACAATATCACGATGCCCTTTCAAATGAAAGGCAGCATAAGCAAGACTCTTAACCAGTGATACTTCAAAGCAGAGAGGGGGACAGAGGAACTTGGTGCGCCAAACTGTGTGTGAAGATACGTGCGAAGCTATAAGCCGTCGCCTATTTGAATGGCGTTGCGCGTACGCTGTGATGACGGCTTCCTTTACATCAACTGGAGGTCTCGGCGAGAGCAAAGGCGGGACAGAATTAATTATTCTAAATTATTGAACTCGATGCCAAAGAATAATGTCGGCGTTATTTATTTTTTTTTTGTTACAACAAATCCAATGAGAAGACCAAGAAAGAGCTGGCCCTTCTGACATTAATGGTCGGCGAGACGAAGCATCCGTTGTCAGAAACCTGCTAACGTTCCTACTCATTACAGCAACAAACGTGTGTTCATCAACAGCTGAGCATGGCCCCTAGCAACACACCCTTTACTCCTGTTGGAGGAAAATGGTTTTAATCAGCGGGCTCAGAGCTGAACCACAGGGAGGTTAGACCGTTTTCTCGTAGTTTATAGTTTCTTTTTTCATGACGTGACCACATATCACATATATTCATACACTGAAATCTGTTACTCTATTCCAGGGGTGTCAAACTCATTTTAGTTCAGGGGTCACATACAATTTACAATTTACAATTTACATTTAGTGACACTGGACATTTCTTAAGAAAAAGAAATGCAATTTCTGTTTAGTTCTTGGTCTCAGTGTTGTTTTATGTCCACTCAACTCTTACTTCAATGTAATTTTTGCAATTCGCAAATTCATCCCACGGGCCAGATTAGACCCTCTGGCGGGCCGGTTTTGGCCCCCGGGCCGTATGTTTGACACGTATGCTTTGCTATTCCAATCTGCAATCTATCCCACACCTGACTTTACAATTTACACTGCTACACAATATATTACATTTATCTTATTTTTCTAGAGTATTTCGATTCTACGGCTTTTCGATTCTACTGTACGCCCTGACAACAAAAACCTTTGAGATCTTTGATTAACGCTGAATCGTCGCTGTGGGCGTTCAGCTTTTTAAACTTTCTCAAAGAATGGCAACAATTTGCGAGGTGGCCAGACTCCTCTGAGCTGACAGAAAGACAACTGTACCTCAAATAACCACCGGCTACAACCGTGGTGTGCAGAAGAGCATTTCTGAACGCGCCACACGTCAAACCCAGAAGAGGATGTCAACTAGCGTCAGCTAAGAACAGGAAACTGAGGTTACAATTCGGAAGGGCTAAAAATAAAATTGTTCAAAAGAACATAGTAAAGTTGTTGCCTGGTCTGATGGGTCTCATTTTCTGCTGCAGTGTTTAGATGGTGTGGTCAGAAATGATGGATCCTCCTACCTTGTATCAAGGATGATGCAACAGCGTGGGGGATACTTACTTGGCCTACTTTAGAGGCCTTGGTACCAGAGTAGTATCGTTTTAAAGCCACAGCCTACCTGAGCATCGTTGCTGACCCTGTCCCTCTCTTTATGAACACATTATCTGACAGCCACTTGCATCGGGATAACACGCCATGGACCAAACTCTGGAAAGAATGTCTCCAGCATCTTATTCAGTCTATGCCATGAAGAATTACATCAGTTCTGAAGGCGAACGTGGGTCCAACCCAGGACTGGCAAATTTATTATGTACCTAATAAAGTGGCCAGAGAGTGAAATATCATCCATTTACCCTAATTAACAACATAATACCATGTGAAGGCTGGGTGAACGGCACCAACGACACGCGTTAGTCAAAGGTCCCATTAACAGACACCGCTCTCCATCTGTCTCCACCCTCCTCACCCTGAATCCCACAGACGCTCTGGTGGACAAATTAACGCTGCATGTTTTAATTTCCAACTGGGAGTATATTAAGAGCTGATAATGGATGCAAATCTGGAGGAAATTTCTCGCAGGATTCGACGAGTTGCACTCCGCACAGCAGGACTCATCCCCATATCCCAATTAGAGCGAGGAAGAAAAAAAAAAAAAAAGTCAGGAGGCACGCACACAGAAAACATAGGAAGCAATTTGCTAATTTGAAAAATAGAACATTTTAATAGAGGCTACATCTCTTCATAATTACAATAATTAAAGTACCGAGGCATCTTTTCAACCGGGTTCTACAGAACGCATAATTTACAGTTTACAAGTGGAGCCGAGGAAGCCATGAAAAATATAATAAAACATAAACAGGATGAAACGGATACTAAAAAGGCATAAAAAATATATTTTCAACATAAGGCCCCTTGTAAAAACCAAGGGATTAATAAGACCCTGAAAACTGGGTTAAAACACGGCAAGAACCCATGTAGGCACAGCATCTGTACTCAATTCATACACCGTGGACACGGTGTATGTTACCATCGTCGTTATCATCTGCACGCTCATAGCGCAGGCTTTCAGAAACACACACACACACACACACACACTGACCCGACTCACACACACACACGCACACACACACACGCAGGTAAGCACACCGGGGAGCACGTTATAGAGCTTTTTGTTGGTTCATATTAAATGTTGGTGTAAACGCATTTTCGGGGACTCACTTGGTTACCTCTTGGTAAATACGTCGGCTGCTTGTGCGATGCCTGCGCCACGGAAACAAAGGCACTAAGACAGATCAAGGCGAAACGGGCAGAGTCCCAGAGCAGGGAATTAAACATAATGGCATTTTTTAGCATTTTTTTCATAGCATACTAAGGGCTCTCTGGAGCAGATGGGGACACGTCCACAAATAGCAGTATATATATATATGTGTGTATATATTACTGAACTTAATAAGGATCCATTCTCAAAGCTTCAGCAGTAAGCTTTAGACTGCTTTAGGAGGTGTCTCCAGCTCCAAGCACCTAGCCCACGGAAGAAGAATAATAACTGGGATAGGGACATTTCCAATAAATAGCAATAGAAATCTTTACACAGCAACATGAGCGTCACAACACTATGCAATGTACATGTGTATCTGCATACACATATTAGCAACGTGCTAGCAAGTGGTAAGGTCGGGCAGGCTTCTCAGTCTCGGATTGAACTCCTCTCCTGGAAACGTTTTAGTCCAGCGGAACACAGTTGGTATCTTCTTAACTTCGAGGTGCGCCGCTGTCAATGTCCCGTCCCTCTTCGTTTCACTTCTCCGTCCTCCCTCCGGTCTCACGGTCCCCGAGGCGTACTCCGCAAAGGCCCCCGGCGGCGCCGGCTCACTCCATCCTCTCCACCTTGCCCAGGATCTTGCCGTCGTACGTGGGCAGCAGGGAGCCGTCGTCCGAGACCTCCTCGAACACGGCGCCGCACTCGAACTCGTCGCTGGCCTTCTTGAAGTAGTACCTGCGGGATACAGAGACAAGAGAGAGAGAGCGTTAAAGCTAGAGCGCGGAAGCCCCGTCCCCGCGTCCTTCCCTCCTCTGCGAGTTTCGTCCCGGCTAACGGGTTCCAATTAGGCCGTTGCGCAAATGAAAGGGTCCGGAGGCTGAAATTTCAGGTGCCCGAGAGTCTGCCTGTCATTACCCTCCCCCCCACCCCCCACCCACCCCCCGACTCCTCCGCACGTTACAGGAGACATAAGCACAGGCTTTCACTCACTCCTCATCCCGGCTTCGTTATTACAGGGACAAAGAAAAGAACAAAGTGGAGGAGGAGGAGGAAGATTAAGCAGTGCGCCGCGACCTTCCTCACCCTTGTTGATGGAATTAGTGCTCACTGATGACTGGAAAACAGGCCAGCTGACGGACAACTTCTTATGTGTGGTGAAGAAAGAAGAAGAAGAAGGAAAAAAAAAAAAAAAAACATTTAAGGAGGGGCTTCTCGTTTTTGCGCGACCGCATTCTGGAGGAAGTGAAGCAGCCCAGCAGGGGTGGGTTGGTTAACAGGGTCTCACAATCCTCTCATTACCTATGTAATGGAAAAAGAGTCCCAATTTGCTCGGCGTGTGGGGCGACCGGAATGTAGGTATGTATGTGAACTTTTCTTTTTTTTTTTTTTAAAAGTTGAACACGCAACGCTTGCAGAAACTGCAGAGGTGCCCGTGAACGCACCGACAAGTCCGAGGGTGGTCGCTAATAAAGCAGAAAGGCTGAACGCGCTGAGGAAATAAGACAGAATGAAAGCGCACGTCACGTCTGACATCATCTCTTCTACTCGAAAAAGAAAAAAAAAAAAGATATAAAAGAGCCGTGATCTTTTTTAGCTGAGAGTCTGAATTTCCACTGGAACATGTTTTGTGCAGCTAGATCCCCCCCCCCCCTCACTCGCGCTCCGTTTGCGCTGACATCTGGCACCAATATCTTCTGGCAGCACGGCGCAGTACTGTTCTTTGTTGAACCGCTGCCATGTTGAAATGACCCAACTCCACACATTCTCTGGCTGCTATTAAAGCAGCTCTCTTTCCAAAAAAATGTGGATGGTATGACACAGGAACTGAGACGGCAAGCAAAAAGAAAAAAGAAAAGACGACGACGAGGAGGAGGGGAGGAGGGAGAATCGAACAGACAGATGTGGAGCTAAGTGCTCGTCACTTTTTATTTTTTTTTTTATCCAAAAAGCGCACATCTGGACAGTTTGTGTTAAGATCTTTGATCCGCTTTGATACCTGTAATTATTAACGCATATAATACTCAAGCAGCTACGCTTATCCTGGAGGCCGCGGCACCCCCCCCCCCCCCCCCCCCCCCCCCCCCCGCTTTAATGCTCACTGGAAAGAGGCAATCGAAGTAAAAAAAATCTCTTTCCGCGAACATCGGAGCCGCGTGGCCCGAGTCGAGGCCCCCGTCGTACGGCGAACGAGCGGATCCGGCGTTTAACAGCGCGCCTTTCGAAAACATCCATAAAATGATTACAACATGCGTAAACACCGTGCGCGTTCGACGCGAGCGCGGTCACGTGCGCACACATGCACAGGCGGGAGGAGGAGGAGGAGGGTGGGGGAGGGGAGGTGGGGGGAGCCCTGATAGCATCAGTGAAGAATTTGCACGCTGGCCATTTGTGTGAGTCTTTGTTGTTGAAATGAAAGGGGCTGTGGCTTCAAAGCCATGTGTATTAAGTGTGCCTTAGCATGGAAATCAATACCAGATGGGACCCAAATCACTGCAGTCCAAACTCTCTCACTAACCCCCACACTGCCCTCCCTCCCTCCCTCTTGTCCTTTCTTTTCATTGCGCCCCTCTCAACGCGCACAAGACCAGAGGGAAACAAACACGGACAGCGCTCCACACAGACGTGGAGAAGATATTTCAGGTTCTTATGATTGGAATTTACCTTTACACGGTGCAGCCTGCAGCTACTAGCAATTCAGCTAACAAACATTAGATATTCTGGCTTGAGATTTCCTTTAAGCTGCCGGACTGACAACTCTGATAACTCTAAACGTCTAGAATGCCACTAGGTTATACTGAGACGACAAAGTCAGCTAAGTTGGTCGTGCCTCTTCTGTACCACTGAAGGTCCAGGACCTCCATTCCTGCCCAAGTTCACATTTACTCTCAGCTGTCAAACATTGTTTTACATCAAAGGACAACGATCTGAACACCTTGGCTTTACTTTCAAATAAATAAATGAATAAATAATTGCATTCGGAAGTCCCTCTACACACCTGTAGTTGCCCTTCTTGCGGAGCTGCTCCTTAAAGTGTCCGAGGGTGAGACTGTGGCTCTTCATGGTTCTCCGGTAAGGAATCTCCTCGCCGCAGAAGAAGTACGTCACGACCGTCTCCCCGCCGCACACCGCGTGGCTTCCTAAACCCTTCTTGCTCCTGTGAGGACACAAGGAAAACGAGAAAAATGTGTGAGACACCACCGTGGCAGTCATAATCTAAAGAGAAATAAGAAACAGAGCGAAGCTTCTGAAGGAGCAAAACCAGAAACGCGGTGAAAGCACCCAGCGAGCGGGTTGACCCCGTGTATTCGGGAAGTGTGCGCATGGAGAAGGGGGCACGGCGTTATCAATTCCCCTTCAGCCGCGTCCAAGGCCCCACTTCAGAGGAGCGCTCTCTTTGCTGAGCTCCGCTCGGCCTAGCGGACTGCCAGCTCACTGATGGCCGGCCAATAAAAATGATACATGTACATGAAAGAGACGCCTCGGTCGGTCGGTCGGGCGGTGCGAGCGACTGCACCCTCCCGACACGAAGCGCGAATGCACAGGATCCACGCAAACGCCGAGACTGTGCCAGGTCTCTGAGCGTAAAATAGCTTAAAATAAACTTTGCAGAAAGGGTCCACCCTTATCGTGGGTGGCGTGATTATGATACGCAGTTTTCTAATCATCTATGTCGTGCAGGAAGTAGGAAGAGTTACAAAGGGTCGAAGTACACTGGAAGATGGAGTCTATGGTTGAGAGGAGGAGGAGGAAGAGGAGCAGAGAGAAGAAGAAGAAGAGAGGGAGGGCAGGACGGTAGAGGCATCGTACTCTTCTGACTGGAGACTCGCGCTGGTCGTGAGGAAGCCGCTCGAGCTGGAGGCGACTAGAGACAGAGGGATGGACCCCCCACTCTGGGCAGGCACTAGGTGGGTCTTCTCCCTCTGGAGACTGGACACTGAATGCCTGGGAAGACAGAAGAGACTTATTTACTCCAGTGACATCAGCGGTGTAGAAGATCAAATCACCCAGATTAAGAGTTTTATTAAAAACCCGCTTCCTGCCGTGCGTGTGTGCGTGTGTGTGTACCTTTGCTTGGTGGTCTTCGTCGTAGAGACCTCCTCCAGTCTACGGCAGGCCTCCTCCAGCTGGGCCAGAGTGTTGGGAGGGGGCAGGGGAGGCATCGCGGGGTCCTGGATGAACGGCTGGGCCGGCTGGTGGCTGCGTAGGTGGCCGCAGCTTCCGCCGCCGCCCCACGTGGGTGCCTGAGTAGCGGCGCCTCCAAAGGACTTTTTGGTGCTCTGGGTACTGGGAGGGAAAAAAAAAAAAGAAACGACACGGTTTAACGACGTGAATAGTGAGATTTTAGCATAAAGTAACACGCTGGGCGCCGCAGGTACGAGACTTATGGGACGCTCACCTGTGAGGCTTGTGCCTGCCCTGTCGTTTACTCTCCAGGATCCACTGCAACACATTCTGGGTGGGGTCCGTTGTGTCGCTAGGCAGCTGGATGAGCCCGCAGTCCTCCCCACACCGCTCTGCGACCCCGTCCTCAGCCCCTGAATGGCACACACGCCTCGACAGAGAGCTGGAACGTCTGAGAGAAAGAGAGGAAGGAAAGCACGATTGTTTATTGAGAAAAAGAACTAAATAAAAAAGGGCACTGATTTTAAAACGGGTTTAAAACTCACCCCATGCTGTTATCTGTTGAGATGGCCCCACAGATCTCTCTGCCTAGGCTGCGACTCCGCTGGTACGGTTGGCAGGGCGGGCACTCTCCGTTGCTGTAGACTCCGTGCACCCTCAGGGCCGCCTCCCTTTCGATCTGCTCTTTAGATTTGGGGCTGGCGTGGTGATGGATGTAGTGGTGGTGGATGTGTTTTGTGCCCTGCCTGCTTGCGAGCGTCCTGTTGGGCCTGGAGGACGGAGCGAACGCCCCCTGGTCCGGAGCAGGGGCAGGAGAGCCCGAGGGCCCGGTCGCCGCCGGGGCCTGGATTCCAAAACCGGCACGGGCGAAAGGCCGGTGCTCGGGGGATCTGGAGCGGGGCGAGTGCCGGATCACAGCGGGGGACTGGCAGCCGGGGGTCTTCAGGACCCGAGAGAGGTGCTCATCCAGGATGGCCTGCGCGTCCTCGTCAGACGAGCCGGGGAGGAGGGTCAAGGGGTGGGGAGCGCTTCCAGTGATCTCGGTTTCTTCTCTTTCCTCTTCCTGGTTAAAAACAAAAACAATAACACACACGATAAGATCACTAACTGATGCTGAAACACAATATCTCGTCATTGACATTTTCTGACGAGTCCCAATCTCACACAAACCTCCTGAATCTGCTGCAGCCTCTCCTCCAGAGAGTTGACCGTGTCCTGCTCCTTCTTCAGGCTCTCCAGGCGAGAGATCAGCTGGGCGGCGAACTTCGCCGGCTCCATCGGCACCATCTCCTTCGGAGGACAGCGGGTGCGCTTTGGGGAGAAACGGGCACGTTAGCAACCGCGACCGAGCCGACCTCTGTCACCAACTTCTACCAACACATCCACAATCCTCCCATTTTCCGCCATTGTCTAAGGAGCGTCAGCTTTGCATCTAGGAAACGTTGACGACGACGAGATGCGCGCTCGCATGAGAAAATTAAGCGCGGGTAGGACTGGAGGAAAGAGATAAAAAGGCTCCACGGAGGGATGGGAGCTCAGAAAGGACAGTTAAGGTACGCTACAGCGTGTGGGTGAATGTGCTCATCTTCAGTTATTTGCATTTTAGCACTGGGGCTTTTCTTGATTTTTCTTTGTAGTGATGATAAGAAGGAGAAGGAAAAAAAAAAAAAGACGTGCTGTCGGATGGCGCCTGGGGCAGGAGCAGCAAGGGAATGGCAGCCATCACCGAAAATCAGACAGGAAACAAAAACAAGAATAAAAGCAAGAATTAAGAGAAAAACTCTTTGTAATATGAGTAATGGTAGCTGGGTACCTCTATAAAAAAAAAAAAAGACAAACGTCAAGTTGATTCTCTCTTCTACAAGTTGTCACCCTGCTTCTGATTCATACTTTCCTTCCTTTCCTTCCATCAACCTGAAGTTAGTTTCTCTTCAGCCTTAAGCTACCAATGCCCCTCTGAGTCACTTTTAGGGGAGGGGGCTGGCTGAGCATTTGTGTGCGAGTGTAATGGGGTAGGAGGGGGTGTTGTGGAGAAAAAAAAAAGGGGGCCAGCTCTGTTGGAAGTTGTCACTTCCCTGCGCGTTTCCTCCATTCATCTCCAGATCAAAGCGGTGCGCGTGCGCGTGCGGCGCGTGCGTGCGCGAACGCGACCGAGTGTCTTTGTGTTTGCGCTGAGGAACCGGGCTGATTTCAGAGCCCTGGAGATAAAGCGGCAGAGATCTTCCTCATCTCTCCCCGCTCTCCATATTTACAGGCATCGGCGGGGAAGAAAATACCGAGAGCTGCGGCTGTGCAGCGATAAACAGCTTAGAGACTTCCCCGTCTCCCGCAGACTTCAAGGGACCCTAATGGGGGTGGAGGTGACACATAAGGTGGGATGGAGGGTGGGTGGGGGGGGGGGCTTGTGTTTGCATGTGCGCTTATGTGAGCGAGCGAGCGTGTGTGTGTGTGTGAGAGAGTGAGTGGGAGGCTGGATCTTTGACGTTATTTTTCAGATCTTTGCCGGCGTTGTTGAATTGAGAATGCTAAATACAGTTTGCGCTGTACTATTCATAGAAGCAAGAGAGACCCGGAACAGAGGGTGGTATGGAAATTACACTTTGAGACCCGGGCTCAAAAAGACTTCTTCTGAGCGTGGTGCATGTGTGTGTGTGCGCGCTTGTGTACTTACAGGAAAGGCAGGCAGAGAGACTTGGCTGTTCATCCTCATGTTGCGCTGCCTCTCTCTCAGTAGCTGCTTCTTGGAGCCCAGCTTATATGGAGGGATGCCATCGCTGAGGGCACACAAACATATCACAAAGGTCAATTACCCAATCAGACACATCATAAAAGACCAAACAGTCGTTCAGGAAGGAGGCTGTTAGCCAACTGGGTAGATCAAACGCGGCTCCGCCGAGGCGAAATCTAATTTATTAATCTTCCGCTCGCTTTTCCTTTTCATCTTTCAGTCGTAATCTGTTAACAGAAACAATACTCAGAGGTAAATCGCGCCGGCATTTCCAGCCTTGTGTGTGTGCGCGTGTCAGAGGAGACGGGGTTACATGGTGCAAGGAGCGAGGTGGCAGGAGGTTTTATTTGCCCTAGAAATGACACTCATTTTCAGCTCTGGCTCCAGCACTACGCTGGGTGCCCTGCTGGCCATTTCCTTTTAACTCCACACACACACACACACACACGCACACACTCTGCAGTCACAGTGTGCACCGCTCCACAGGCCAGGAGTAGTGTCAGCATTAGCCTCCCCCTACTACCTGTTCTGTTAAGCTGAGAACACCGTTAGCATTAGCTGCTCATCCTACTTATTCAAAGAGTTACTGCAGGACAGGACCCAAGGGTGCAGCTAACCTGGTTACATCTATCTGAAGGTGCGAACGGCCGACCGGTTGAAAAATTAAATCGCACATCAAACGGGGCGAAGCTCGAGCCGGAGCACTTGTAAAAACAGCGTCTCCCCACCCATGCTAAACAGCAGTTTCCTGGTGACCTAGCCTAACTGAGGATCACTTTTCCACTTTTGCTTTGAAATGCCACAGTCATGCGCATAAGCAGGCCGCCCCCACCGCCGCCGCCCCCCCACCCCACCCCCTCCCAATCTTCATTTGGCAAGCGCTGCCGCAGCCAGCCTCTGATCTCCGCACATCAAAAGGCTGGTTTGTAAGATAAGGTAATGTTTGAAGTCTGCGCAGCTGCATTCCCCAGCGTCCAAGCAAATCCATAAATAAGATATAAGCAAAATTCCCCCCCCCCACCACCCCGCTCTTTCTCTTTCCCTTTCCACCCAACTGCCTCTTCCCCTGCTGCTTTTTTTTTTATAAAAAAAAAACCTTTATCTGTAAATGAGAATCAAATGTTTATTGATCTTTTTAACGGACCTAAAGAGAGGCAGATACAGAGATTAGGGCCAGAGCGGGCAGGAAACGAGGTGGGGAAGTTGTGTCCCTATGGCCCGAGCTTTGTCACTGTACAGGGCAAAGTACAGCGGGACGGGACTGCACAGGCCTCGGCCTCTTTGAAGTGGGACAGCCTACAGATACGCCAGAACAGAGGACTCCCTATTGTAAAAAAAAAAAAAAGGCTTTATAGCCGTCATATTTCCGTGCGACCCAGCCCACTGGCTGCCCTGGCGTCAGTTGCCGGTCTTTAAGTATCTTCAGCTCGGTCATCGCTAACCGCCGTGGACATCACATTACACTACACACGTAACCTCGACGCCTCCCGAGTGAGATGGGGTCGGCAACGCGTGCCGCGGTTTTCTGCTTTCTCGCCGCAACCAGCTGACCCGCCGGCCTTGAGCGGCGCGACGCATGCGGCGGCTTTACAGCGCTCGTCACTCGAGAGACGCGTGATCACGTCAAGTAATCCTTCAGGAGAACGAGGCCCGAGGCACGTACGCAGATAAGCGCAAGGAACATGTGGACAGCGGCACGACCTGTGCAATTAGTCCTCCTCTGGAGTCCAGTCAAACTTAAATTGACAATAACTTTGATAGCGAAGTATTTAGGCCGCCTGGTGTCAAACATTAGCCGAATCCGGGTCACGCGAATATTTGCCGTGTTTCATACGCGAGCCGAAACAAAGGACCTCGTTCTTTGTCAATTTTATAGATAGATTTACTGATCAGACATCCGGAGGGAGTGACACAGTTAACACAGGAGCTTTAGATGAGATTTGATGCCGGCTCCACATCCCATGTCTTGGCTGCTTTGGTGTACCTTCAAGTGTTTTCATGGGGCCAGCAACATGTGCACTACAGTGAACCAGCCACACACACACATTTGGATAACATTCACTTACACACTGCTGTCAGTCACAGACATGGCATCGTCAGTCAAGGCGTCGCTAGAAACCTCGCTGTCGTTGGTGCTGCTGACGGGGGCGAAGAACCCCGCATGGCAGGGGCTGAGCGAGTCTCCTCGTTTGTAGGATCTGCAGAGGGTGCGACATCAGACATTAGATTAATTAACTTTATACAGCACAACATAATAAGTAGCAGCATCTGACAGGGCGATGACGTTTGATTTCTACTTCCGGTGGCAAAGCTTGAGCGTACATGCATCACGTTGCAGATCTGAGTCGTATCTTCTGATATTTCAGTAAATGAAAATAAACTTATAGACACTGTCAGTACAGACTAGAATGGGGGTCTGGCAAAATCTACATCCTTCAAATACAAATTCATCATCTGTTTTTCTATGTCCCGTTAAATGTCACGGTTTCTCTCCGACCCTTTCTCTCATCCACACTCACTCTCTTTCCTCGGCGCATATCTCCCACCGTGTGTGCGCATACTGGCCACGGTACAAGAGGGGGAGGAAAGCGGGGACTGATCAAAACACATATATGTATATGTGGAGCAGAAGCCCGAGTGTGTCCGAAAGGGAAAGAAAGGGAAGAGGGAGGAAAAAGGGGGTCTTCACGAGGAGGGAGAGAGACTCAGCATGACTAAAGCTGTAGGCCCCAGCTCCAAGCTGACCTTCAGAGGGGCTCGCAAAGAGTCAGGTATTTAACACAGCTGGCCTCGCATTCTTCCCTCCCTGCCTGCCTCTCTTTCACCCCCTCATTTATCCTTTCTCCTCCCTCCCCTTCTTTCTTTCATGAGTTGCACCCTCCCCTCCCCTCCCCAGTCCTTCTTTTTTTGCCATCCTTTTCCTCACTTTCGCTCTAAAAGTATGCCTCCTCGTAGTGCCCATCCCCGAGAAAAAAAAAGATAAAAGTGGAAAAGGCGGGGGGGGGGGGGGGGGGGGGGAGCAGCAAAGAAGGGGGGAATCAGAGGAGAATTGACGCAAACAAGAAAAGAGGGAATAAGCAAGTGAGAGGGTTTCCGATTGGGAGGTGGTGCTGTAGCTGCTGCTGTTCAGGGTTTGTTTTCTTCTTCTTCTTTTTTTAAAAAAGAAAACTTAAGTCAAAAGACAAGAGGTGAGGAGAGAGAAGAGAGGAAGAAACTATTGGTTCCATACGTTTTAAATCTATAGGGTGACACCGGGAGAGATGAGACCAATGTAAAAGGTCAAGAAATGGCTACTCTATGAGTGTGGCAAAGATCCCGTTGAGGTAAAGCCAAAACACACAAGCTGTCAACCCAGAGCAGGGAGCTGTCAGTTCACTCAGCCCATGGTTGTGAGTCAGAAACAGGAACATTAGTTTGAAGTGCCATGTTGGCACAATGGTAGTGTTTTCTTTAAACAAACACCAACAGTTATAGACACATAAACTCATGAATGACTTTTAATTATTTGGAATCTTTTTCATTATTATTATTATTATTGGACAGAGAGAGAGAGAGAATGTGATGATAATCAATTTAATAACTTCCAGGAGCCAGCTATAGATCAGTTGTAGGCTTGTATCTCTGTTTAGGACAGTGCGATACAGGAGGAGGAGGAGGAGGAGGAGGAGGAGGAGGAGGAATAACACAGCAGTGTCATCATCTATTATTTGCTGGCTAGGGCCAGAGCCAGCCGCGCTCTGTGAACTTTTCCTGTGGAAGACGATCCCTCATTCTGCTGAACTATTTCAAAGCCCCGGAAATCCAGGCGAGCGCCAGCAGAGGGCTGCTGCTGGAGAGGGTGAGAGGGGAGAGAGGGGCCAGAAAGAGAGAGAGAGAGAGAGAGCAGGAGGGAGGGAGGGAGGTGGGGGGTGTTTTCTGCAAAGTCTGGAGTGGTGTTGAGAAAAAAAAAAAAAAAAACGTGCGTTGCACTTTTGCGGATAAGCAAAATAAAAACCTGTTTTGCGGACTATCTCGGGCTGAATTCGGATTTCTCCAACGCAGTGTGAACGCGGAGCAGAAAGTGTTTCAGTCCTACCTGTATCCCCTGTCCATCACCTCCACCGCCCTCAAGGTCACCGGGGGCCTCTGCGCTTTCGCCGACAGCCCGAGCAGCGCTTTGGCTTTGAAATCACAACTCCACTCCTCCTCTTCATTGAGCGTGGGCAGGTATCCACAAACAACTTTCAGGTCCTCCAAACCGTTGGAGCCGACGTGACTCTGGTTCTCTCCCCCGGTCCTCACGTACTCCACATAAATGTCAGAGGTCAGGAACATCTGGTACGCGTTCTCCTCCATGTGGGTTTGGATCTCAGTCTGCGCCTGGTCGAACATCGCCGAGTCTATGTGCTGCTTCTTGATATTATCCCGTATGAAGGTCTTAGTGGCGGGCTTCAGCTGCTTGGCGACGACGCTGTTGTTCTCGATGTAGCGCTTGTAGATGGCTTTGGCGACTCTCTGCGTTTTGGTATCCTTGAGGTCCATCTGCCTGAAGCCGTTGCAGGCGAACCAAAAGTCCAAAGTGTCGACACACTTCTCCCGCTCCAGGAATGCCCTGAACAGGACTGCGCCGTCCTGGTCCCCGAGGAGGGAGTGCAAAGACTTCGTCCACCGGGAGAGCGGCGAATCCGGCGAGGCGCTCCCCTCGGGCTCCCCAAGACCGTCCTCATTCCTCCTGGAAGAGGAGCCCGGAGAAGCGAGGGGCACGGATTTGGGGGGCTCCGGGGGCTTCATCGTTGCCAGCTTGCCCGGGTAGCAGGGCGCATCGCCCTCCTCCCCGGGAACCGGGGGCCGAGGAGCATCTTCTCGGAAACTGCTGGCGATGTGGTCCATAAGCGCCCGGCTCATGGCTCTGCAGGCAGCGGCAGAGAGCCCGTGTGCTGTTCACCTCCTCCGAGCGTCTGCTGTAATCTCCTCACTCTCTTGTGTCAGCGGGGGGAGCTTCTCTCAGGCTGCCCGTCTTTTCTCTGAAACACAAAAGTATTGATCTAATCAAAACTAGATCCGCCCCAACTTCAAAAGGGAGAAGAAACGCAGCGAGAGCCCTTTTTTTTTCAGACCCTCTCTGACTTTTACAGAAACAGTTCACAGAGAAGAGAAACAACACGGAGAGACGGCTGCAGCAGTGTTACATAAACAGCTCTTCATATCTCACACGGTAAAGTGATTTCCACTGGCCAGGACGCAAACTGACAGATTTAACAGAGATTTTTGCACTGTTGAAATGCACCTGAGCCTTAACTGAAACAACACAGCCACACTTCCTAAAAATAAATAAATAAATAAATGCAAATGACACGAGCAGTAATAATTATAATAATAATTGCACTGAATCAAAAGCGGGAATGAGCCATTTTACCCCCCAAAAAACGCAGAGGCATTACGCGCGGACTCGGGCTAAACGCTTCCGGATCCATCACGCCAATGCTCCACGGTTAAGACTCTCTGCAGAACGCAAGCACATGTTCCCTTTCCCCCCCCCGATCCCCCTGCCACTTTCTGCTTTCCTACGACTCATTTGTGTGTCTCTAAATCCCCGCTGGAGTACCTGCGGGACAGCGATGTGGGACAGTCTCCAAGAGATGGAAAACGTGACCGAAATTGTTAATGGAGCTGACTTGCTGCTGCTGCTGCTCCTGCTGCTGCAGCTGGGTTCGGTGCGCTGCTCAAAAACACACACACACACACACACACACACACACACAACTGTCTGATGTGTTTCATTGAGCAGTTTGCTCGCAAGCATCAGCGGCTGGATGTCAGCGACCCACTGTTACACCGCTGGAGCGTTGGACATGTCCGAGGGAGTTTGGACAATAAAACAGCTCCCCGAGACGCAGCTGCAACTCCAAACCTGACTCTGTGATACTTTTAAAAGCAGCAGAGGGGTGTCGGCTACATCTAAGATTCGCTTAAACTAACAGAGCACCGTCACGCAGTCTTATTTTTTTTTTTTCTTCTTTTATTTATGGCGAGCAAACAAACCCCGTTTAAGGTCCAGTCCCGACACTAAAGTCTCAGCTCTTGTGGGGGAGGAATTCCACAAAAAAAAGAAGAAGAAAAAAAAAATGAACAGCCGCTTCTTAGAAACTCGTACTTTAACATTTAAGTGTGGAGTTAAAAAAAAAATATATACTATCGGAAAGGAGGCGAAGCGGGTGCTGTAGTAACGTCTCGGTTCGTTTTCTGGTCTTAAAACACGCGAAAAGCGGCTAATTTCCCACAGAACACGACTTCAAAGGCGAGTCAACAGCACATCAAAGAGAACTCCAGCGGGGGCCGGTTTGAGGAAGCCCACTCTCCCGTAACTTACCATCGACCCACGAGTTCTCCCTCTTCTCAAATGAAACTCCGGGTTTTTATCCACAAAAAGCGCGTGTAATCCATAACGCCGTAGCCGAGAACGCGTCCACGCGCAGCGCCTTCAGGTTTTCAAGTCGGCTCGCGGAGAGAAAAATCACCCGAGAAGAGGAGGAAAACATATATAAATATATATATATATATATATATATATCGCCTTCTCTCTCTCTCTCTCCCTCCTCCTTTTCTTCTCTCTGTGGTTTCAGGCTGCCATGCCGCGCAGTAGGTCTCTCCTGTAGGCGACTCCAACACCAAATGAACCGAGAGGCTGGAGCGGCGCACTTCAAAGCGTGGAACCGACTGCCTGGTCCCGGCAGCTGCATAAGAAAAAACAACTGCAGCCCGCTACCTCCGACTAAAAAACAAAAGCCGGGGAACAAGTGGCAGGAATTCACAGATACGTCGCAGCAGCTCTATTTTAAATGTGGTTCAGCTTTTTTTTTTTTTTTTTTTAATTTCCACCCCAACCGGCGAAGCTTTTGCCCACGTTTCCCAACCTTTTTCGCGAAGTTGCAGCTTGAGGACCTTATCAAAGACAGGCAATCTTGAGCCAACTCCCCGAGGCTTTGAAGCGTCAGAAGTAACTGATCTGCCGCCCCAATAGCATTATCGCTGCAATCCCTCTGTTGCTACATAAACTTTAAAGACGCAGGGATCCCTTCTAGACCCGCAGTTTATTTTTTTTTAAGATTAACGCGCCGCGGTTCTGGAGATGCGCGATGCATGCACTGGCGTGTATCAAATACCACATATTTACCTCAGTAGTGGGATTGTTTTTGGCCCCATGAACGGGAGCCAGCAAAAACAGCAGAGTTAAGAAGCTGACACAATTTGGAAAAGAGAGCGGTGTGGGACGTGCCCCCGCCGCAGGACAAAAGTTTTCAACATGAGACTTGCAAAACGCCTTTTAAATAAAGTATAACCTCTTTACCAATCCCCAGTACTCATTTAAACACAGCGTGTTGCAATAGGAAATGAACTCATAGTTATTTTTCTTTTTCCCTTGCTCCACAGCTCCCACCAGTGGCAGTAAGTGGACATGCACGCACAGGAGATTAAAACATCTGCTCAGTGTGGATATGCACTCTGAAGGATGTCACATCATCTGAGCAACACATCAGCAACAGCACGTCAGACTGCAGCTCTTCTTGCTTTCTGCATGAACGGCGCCGCACAGTGACACGAGAAGGAGCGAGAAGCCCACAGACGACTCAGACGTCCAATATACGTCCCTCCTGGGCCCTCCAAGAGGTGGTGTTTGGATGCAGTGGACACTCATGCTGGACGACCACCGTCAGCAGTGGACACTCATGCTGGACGACCACCGTCAGCAATGTTAATATTGTTTATTGAACTGGCGTAAGTGCTTTGGATGGGTCCAATAAAAAGACAGGTGTCTGTGTGTCCAGTACAGTACACTTTGATCATTCCCGTTAAAGACGCTGTGAAGACTTCTCCCATGACGTCTGTCTTCCCATCAAGGTTAGTAAAAGAGGAAATTGCTCTCAGAGCGGTTGTAAGGGGGATTGCTCATCATTCAAGGGTCGCTTCATCGCTTTCAAGTTCTGTGTACTCACATCCTGAGCAAAAACATTCCCAATGTGTCTCACATTAGGCTTGCTGTCCCAGCAAAAAAGAAATGACCCAAGCTGAATACTTCCGCAGCTCCTCTGGGGGATGTGGAAAGTTTGCGGAGAGGCTCAATTAATTAGAAGAAGCCAAAATGGAAAATACACATTCAAATGAATAAAGAAAAACACATTTGAGCTCGCTGTAACGTGTGAATGTGTTTTGGAAGCGCATGAAATCCATTTTGGTGTTCTCTTCAGTCAACATCTGAACTTTAAACCTCATATTACAACGCTTGCTCTGTCTTGTTTCTTTAAGTTGAGATCAGCCACAACATTATAACCACTAACAGGAGAAGTAAATAACTTCTCCATCTTGTGACAATTCAATGTTCTACTGGAAACTTCTGGACCTGGCATTCATGTAGATGTTACTTAGACATGTACCGCCCACCCAGACCACGCAACCCCCACCCAATAGCAATGACACTCCTTGATGGCAGCAGCCATCCCCAGCAGGATGCAGCCTGGCACAGGCACACACACAAAAACAGTTTAGGAACAACTCAAAAGAACATGAAAAACAGCACAAGGTGTTGACCTGGCCTCCAAATTCACTAGACCCCAAACCCCAAGCCTGATCCACAGAACCGCCACCCCCACCCCCACCCCCGACCCATAGGATCCAA
Organism: Chelon labrosus; assembly: GCF_963514085.1. NCBI lineage: Eukaryota > Metazoa > Chordata > Actinopteri > Mugiliformes > Mugilidae > Chelon > Chelon labrosus. The sequence continues at coordinate 10,052,357 of NC_140354.1, forward strand.
AGGCCCCCAATAATAACATTCTGTTACCAGACACCACAGGACACCCTCAGAAGGCCCATGTCCCTTCTCCGATGAGTCAGAAGTGTTTTGGAGGCACAAGGGAGACCTTCACAATATTGGGAAGGTGGTCCTAATATTATGCCTGTCTATTGCAGAATTGTTGAAGACTTATTCTAGCAGTTGCCCTCTCATCTGATCAAGGTATTTGTCCGTATTGCTATTACAAATCCAGAGGTGACTGTGCATTTGTAACTGCAGCTCCTAAACTTTGGACCGACCTTTCTGATTCCATCACAACAGCTGGATCGTACTTGTCTGTGATAAAATGCTTGCTAACGTATTACGACAAAAAAAGGTTGGGGAATCGTATATAGAGGATATCTGACATCTGGAGCCATGACAGACGTGACCCTTATCCATCCTACTTAAAACAAGTCTGCGCAAACACAACTTCTTACCTCATAAAGAGCTTGTCTACACGGCGGAGGTCCTTCTGTAGGTGTAGGTGTACATCTGGCTAATATACCGGGAGCTCCTCAGACAATGTCAGTCTTTGTTAACTTTGGAGGGTCCGAGGCGACCTCTGACAGTAAACACGGCAGGGTGGAAACCATCACCATGGCAGTGACCTTTGGAAGGAGGCTTCGAGGGTAGAGGTTATGGGATGCAACTGTCTCTCTTTATGGGGATATTATTACAGGGACAGGTCAAACTTGGACCAACAACAAAGAACACTATAAATAGAGACCAAAGGGAACACATTAATCACTTGTGAGCCCAATCAGCTCTTTAATGATAATAACATTTGACCGCCAATGTTGATAGCAACTTGGTTTCTTATGTTATCTAAAGTCCCATTTGATGGAAAACACCTCCTGTCTGACAACTTCAGAGGCCTGGAGAGGTTTTTACGACCGGGTTATTGGTCTCCTGAGTAGCCTTGGCTTCGGTAAGTATTGGTAATGGCTACCTCAGTTGCAGTCATAAACCTTCAGTGTGCGTGCACGCACGTCTAGCGGTGGTGTCCTCTCCGTGCAGCAGCTCTGTGATCAGTAACTGCTCTCAATTACAGTATTGTGTGCCGTTCCTTTCGGCTCGGGGTTAAACTCTTTGCAGACCCCTTTGAAGTGCTCATCCCTTTATCTCAAGCCAGAGCCAAGAATTTGGGGGAGGACAATGGGAAATGAAAACAAGAGGGAAGCTTATGACAATTATCAACCAGGGCCGTGAGGAGGAAGTCAGTTCGCACAGGCAGAAGGAAAGCAGATAAAGAGAGTAAGGAGCTGGGCAATGTAGGACAGGGGGTTAGTGTTTCAGGTCTGTTTGGCGTGTACACACCCTCGACAAATATCTGACAGCCCAAACAGGAAACGGAGGCTGCCTCTTGACAATAAATCTCACACTTTTATGTTGCCACTTTCCTACGATATGCAAGACGTCGCAGATTTACAACCATATTTATGGAAGTTAAGTGTAATCTTGGGCAATAAGGACTGCAAGCTCAGACTGGTTGTAACTATGGCAAGGGTCACCTAATCCCTTTCAAGTTATTGGTACTCACATCCTACGCAAAAAACTTGCTGTCTTAGCAAAAAGTGACCCAAGCTGGGTGCTGGATACACTTTCCTACAATATGCAAGTTTTAAGACGTCACTGGTTTGCGACCATATTTACGGAAGATGGGTGTAATCTTCTTGGCAGTAAGGACTGCAAGCTCATATTGGTAGTAGCTTTGTGCTTCTGAAAACCTACTGCAGACTTCCTACACTCTGTAGCCTTAAATCATCTATCCTCTTGCCGACGGTGGAGGGTACTTCTAAAAGAGGCATTGCCGTTTTGCCCGTTACGCCGAAGAGAAGCTTACAGCGAAAGCTTTGAATTCTCTCGGACAACTTGAGCATTTTCACCGAAAGTCTTCTATGCATGCAATTACTAAGATGACACATCGGTTACAACGGCGGGAGGACAACACACACGCAACACAGATGACAGCCAAGCACAGTATGGAAGCGAAGGACAGAGGAGAACTGAGGGAGAAGTGCTGTTGTCAGCAGAATCAAATGGCATGCAGCGAGCCGGGGAAGATACAATTAAAGTGTGGAGTTAAGACAGGCTTTGAAGTTGGACATGGTGCATAATACCCTTAAAAGTTAAGGAAGGGCAACAATTCACCGGTTTGTTATGGGGCTGTTTTGTAAGAGGAAGAGGAGAAGGGGGGAAAAAAAGCGCGAGTGACGGGGGGTTTGTTTTTGAAAGGGTTCAGTTTGAGGGGAATGAAGTTGGATTTCAAGAACCAATTGGCCCCAGAAGGATGTTTTTTTTTTCTTTCTTTCTTCCTTTGCAAGTAGGAGTCTGCACCTACCTGTGAATTGTGAAGATGGGGATGGGTGTGTGAAAAATGGAAGAAGGAATGTAGAATAGAGAGCGAGGCAGGTGAGAAAGAAAAGGCTATGAAGGAAGAATGAAACATGAAACAGGTAGGGAATTGGTTGCAAAAAGGCAGAGAAGAAATAAAAGAGAGGAAGAGGGGGGGCGTTGAAGGTTATTTATTGTTTTCTTCCCTCGTTTTAATCCCATTTTGCGCTTGACTTTTAAGTCTACCAATGTATAGAAACAATGTCGGATGCTCTGTCTAATCCCGTTTGGGCCATGAAGCTCACTCCACGCTAGGAGTAATGACTTTCATTTCCTCCCCGGCTTGCGCTGAAGCGCTATGCAGACACTTCACAGGTCGGACGCCCCAGTTCTGCCATGCTTGACAGGACGGCGACCCGTCTCTGAATCAGTATTAACCTGAATCCCGGAGTCTGGAGTAGCTCATCCTCAATCGGTCACTTCAACCAGCTCTTTCTCCTTCTTGACTCTGAGGCGTTGGGTTCGGCGACCGGTAGGCTGACTGAATGGCGTGCTCGTTCATCAGATGCCAGATTTGATCTCTTTGCCTGATTCTTGTTTATTTATTAAAGGGGTGTGACATATCAACAGGATGAGGTCCAAACCATTAGACGGTTTAAAGCAGAGAATAAATTAAACAAAAGGGAATTACTATTCTCGATCATGGCTACACAGAGAAGCTTAATATGTTGGTAGATTTAAGGCACTTTCAGTTCGCACAAACTTTTACATAGTTCCTATAAATTTTGGAGGAACTTTCGTGGACATTCTTGGTGTGTCCACATGCAGGAACTAAGAATGATAGTAGTTCTTAGAACACTGTCGTCATGGTGTGTTTTAGCTCCTACTTCAGAGCATGTACTCCCCCAGCACAAGAGGCAACTTAGAGTGATGTACTATATATGTACCTAAACTTAAGATACAGTGAATGGTCCAGATATGGGTGTAAACCTACTGGTGAAATACATGAGGGCTGCACCGGCAAAGACCATTAAAACTTCACTGTAAAAGCAACCGCTCTTGATGTTTGCTTTAAATATGGAACAGAACAACAAGACATAGGGCGTTTCTCAATATGCATTCTTACGGTACGGTCCAAATACCTACATGCGTTCCTGCCTAGCCTGTTTTGTCAAGGACACATCTGGGATATCAGGGTATGACAGCTGCAGTTCCAATTACCGAAAGACCTGACTGCGTTCTACCATCGTACCACAAAGAGGAAATACCAAGTCTGAACTACCAAGAACGCAAGTCCGATTAGGTCCCATAGACAGTCCCATAGACTGACGAAGTCCAGGTTTTATCAAGCCTTTATGCAATGTTGTTGAATGTTCACCACATCATTCCCATTGGTGGCGTGAATGCAAACAGAAAAGAAGACCTTGACGTACGCAGTTATCGGGGTAGCTCCTTAGTGGGTAGGTAAACTAAGAGATTCACCAGAACCAAAAGAGACTATTATGTTCAGAAAACAGACAACTAAAAGCTTAAAGGGGAACTACCGTTTTTTTTACAACCTGGACCTTATTTCTGGCATATAATACGATCGTTTATTCACCCATATAACTTTAGTGTCATTTTTAGTCCTTCGGAAGATATTTAGCTCCAGCGGAGCGCCGCGTTTATCCATATAGTGGGAGTGATTGGGGCACCGAAACGCAGCCTCTAAATAACGCATTATCTGCCGTGAAACTCATTAATTTCACCAATATTTATATATTGGATGACGACTTTGTTTATGATGGACGTCCTTACCGCTTTGAGCCAGAGTATATGGATGAGGAGCTCGTTGAAAGGAGGATGCGGAGGCAGAGAGAGGAACAGCTGACCAAAGAACAACAAACCGCTGCACGTCCGCGGATAGATAACAAGTAACTCCGGAATCAACGGGTAATAGCACTAGCATATCATAAAAAAATATTGGTGAAATGAATGAGTTTCGCGGCAGATAATGGGTTATTTAGAGGCTGCGTTTCGGTGCCCCAATCACTCCCATTATATGTATATACGCGGCGAAAACAGACAACTAAATATCTTCCGAAGGACTAAAAATGACACCAAAGTTATATAGGTGAGTAAACGATCGTATTTTATGCCAGAAATAAGGTCCAGGTTGTTAAAAACTGTAATTCCCCTTTAGATCTAAAAGCTATAAATAAACAGAAAAATGTGGCATTTTAAACAGTTTTATCCCAGATTATATGAATGCACCCTCACAAAACTGGCTGAAGGAATGGGACAAGGAGGGAGTGCATGCAAGAAAGGTACTTAAAAACAAGTATAATTTATTGAACTTTACATAAAAAAGACAAGGGAGTGTGGGAACCAGCAACATCGGCAACGCAAGCAGTGCATGGACGTGCGTCAGCGTGCGGCTTGGGGGTCTAAAATCAAAGCAGGGCGATGCAGGGTGGACTGATAGGAGTGACAGGGTGAGCCCACGGGTCAGCTACCAAGATAGTGAGGGTATCGTCACAACAGAGAGACAAAAGGTGAAATAAGAAAGACTGCAAAAGTTTAGATGGCCAAAAAATGGCATTCTCAACTTAATGCGCATCGGCGAGTCGCTGTCACCGTCATGTACTCTAGCTATCATCTATTAGCTACCGAGAGAGTGATAGCAGATACACAGATAGAGACATACTGATGCAGACAAACCTCCCACTCCGTCTTTAACGCATGGGCTTCTGTCCCTCTGCTCAACTACCTGCCCAGACGGCACAGTCACACAAACGCAACCTGCTGAGCCCTCTCCAACAAGGCTGCACAGCCTCAAACCTGGTCTAAGATCGCACAGCTAGCTGCATATCCTTTTCATAACCACTGTTGCATTTGAGTGACAGGGCTGTGGAAAATGAAAAAAAATCTCTCTCTCTCTCTTTCTCTCTCTATATATATCACTGAAAGCTAGCAGAGAGACAAAGGCAGAGGGTGCAGAAAGCAGGATGGAAGACAATGAAACAGCGTAAGTGAAATACGTTGAAGGTGTTGTTTTTGAGGAGTGCTGGCGATAAACAGGTTTATTTATGCAAGCGGCGTGCAGCAGCGAAACGCTGGCCTCCTAGGGTCTGACTCAGAATGCGGCTCTATAAAAAGATCCAGCGGCGGCACACACATGCTCACGCACATGCAAACAATATCTTTTGTCAATCACACGCTGATATACAGTCAATCCCACAGGCCTGTCACAGGCACTCGGAGTGAAGGGTACGTGGCGCATGTCACACGTGTAAATCTCGCAACGGAGCGGCGGTGATTGCCCTCAAATAACCGTGCTCTACTTCTGATTAGAAATTACTGCGGGTATTACATCACAAGAAGAATAAAACATACAGTCTTCCATGCAGAAAAAAAACAGCATTTGCAGAGGAAGGATTTCTGATTTAGACTCCAAATGCAGCGTTTTTTTGTCCCTAGCGTGCAGTGGATTTTAAATTCTTGTGTACTCAGGAAAACCCCCGATCAGGCAGTGAACCATTACGACCTAAAGCCAAAATATCAACTGAACAAGCGTCATACACCAACTGTGGGCACTGGCAGGAAGTGAGAGAATATAGTGGATGAGTAGCAACCTTTGGTGCTGTCACACTTGACAGCTGTCCGATGTGGAGATTGGGCTTTAATCCATAAAATGGCCAAATCAGCCATGTGGAAATCTCATCGGTGGCTTGTATTAACACAACCACAGATATGGCAGTATTTTCCTGCGGTTCACGCACCAGTGTTTTGGATATAAACAGCATGTTCAGTTTGATTGAGGATCTGAGAAGGCGCACTGTTGCTACACCTCTGCAGGATAAGATACGTAGACGTACAATGGTCAATTCCACATCGGGTAAACTGCTTGGTTATATAATTATAAGCAAATAAGTAGTAGTCTTACCGGTCCGTTGGTAGGTAAGCTCTCCAAGCGGTCTCAGCTCTGGTAATTTGTTCGGGAACAGAGCGCGACTGCCGTGTTCACGCCACACGTTGAAGCACTCCCGGTTTCGGAACATCTACAGCAGACAATCTGACAATAACACCTAGCTCATACAGCAAACTGAGCAGATGTGGCTCGATCTCACCTCTAAGACTTCGCTTTGCTACGTCTTACAAACTACCTCTGTTGCTTTTTGCGCAATCACGTACAAGCAGCAGGGAGATACTTATTTCTGGCATATAATACGATCATTTATTCACCCATATAACTTTAGTGTCATTTTTAGTCCTTCGGGAGATATTTAGCTCCAGCGGAGCGCCAAGTATATCCATATAGTGGGAGTGATTGGGGCACCGAAACACAGCCTCTAAATAACGCATTATCTGCCACAAGACTCGTTCATTTCACCAATATTTATATATTGGACGACGACTTTGTTTATGATGGACGTCCTTACCACTTTAAGCCAGAGTATACGGATGAGGAGCTCGTTGAAAAGAGGATGCGGAGGCAGAGAGAGGAACAGCTGGCCAAAGAACAACAAGCCGCTGCACGTCCGTGAATAGATAACAGGTAATTCCGGAATCAACGGGGAATAGCACTAGCGTATCACAACAAAATATTGGTGAAATGAACGAGTTTCGCGGCAGATAATGGGTTATTCAGAGGCTGCGTGTCGGTGCCCCAATCACTCCCATTATATGTGTATGTGCGGCGAAAACAGAAAAACTTCGAAAACTTCGCTTTGCTACGTCTTACAAACTACCTCTGTTGCTTTTTGCGCAATCACGTACAAGCAGCAGGGAGATACTGTCCGCAAATGTGTGAATCTCTCCTGGTAGTCCCCATCCACCAGGAGATATTCATCAGGTATGTTCTCACATTCTTCCGTGGCGTTGACACTACCGGACTCTTGTTGCAAACGACGCAAACAATGTCTGACAGGCCCGTTTCTGTGATGTCTCGCTTGACTGGACAGATGATCCATCTTTATATGGAGGGGTTTTGCCTTTAGACAACGTGATTGAAGCATACTGAGGCCGTTACTGACACCGTATCAAAGATATACACCAAAAAAAAAAAGTACGCATATTTCTATAGATGGACACCAATGCACAAGGCGCCAAGGATGCTTTGTTGCAATAGTTATGAATCCTCTGTGCACTTCTTCCAGAAACAACAGGCTTCGTGCTGAAATACTAAATTCCAGATTCTCAGACACTGGTTTGACAGTCCTCTCTCCTTTCGTCTTTTTTCTGTTCTTCCCCTGCCTTCTCTCTCTCTCTCTCTCTCTCTCTCTCTCTCTCTGTCTGGGTAGCAGAATCAGTACATCAAATAAATACAGAGAAAGGGAATCATGTTTCATCTGGAGACAGCGGAATAGGTCGCAGACAATAGGAACACATGAAGCGCGTGAACCGCGGGTGTAAAAGGTAACCATTTCCAATGAAAATAAGTGTAGAGGGCCTCTTTGAAATCGCATCTGATTTAGGAATTTAACAACACCTCCAAACTGTTTTCCAGAAAAAAAAAAAAAAAGAAGTGTATTCTTTGGAAATGGTCAACATTCAAGCCCATGCATTCCTCGCCTACCAGAGACACAAAATACCAAAGGATAGGGGCTCATTATGAAGCCCTTCCTCGGCCCACCAAATATTATCATCATAAAACTTACAAAGTCTCCAAAGTTTCTCCAGCGTCTAGGTTATTCAGCCCGGGTTTGAGTGGAGCCGCTGGTTAAACACAAAGCAGCGGTTGAGGAATAATCCCCGGGCCCGGGACTGTGGCGTTTGGCGTGAGGTTCAAACGATCAGCTCGCAGCGCTCTTTATCTGTAGCAGCGCGAACCACCAGCCACTCTTTGCAGTTCAAGTGGAGGTTTGAGCAGAAAGACGACGCTAAATGGTCATGGGGGAGACGGGAATTTGAGGTCGTAGATTTAGAGCTAATCCTTGTTAATGCACATGTAATGGTCATAAAAAACAAAACAAAAAAAAAAAAAAATGATCGAAAACAAAATGAAAAAGACAACAAAAAAGTCTTTTATTAAAAAAGCGTAACAACAGATGTCAAATATCAGTAACTACAATATCGAGATAACGATATAAAAAGTCATATTAACTGAACAATGTAACAGACTAAGAATGTGAATAAGAACAAAATAACACATGTTCCAACAAGACGAAGCAAAATAAAAATCGACAATGAATAAATACGTCATGAGAGAAAACAACGTAACAACATATCAAACTAATAGGTGACTGGTTTGGTGGCATGACAGGCTTGTAAAATAGTTGTAACAGTCAATAATGCTCACATCTGATTGGAGATGTAGTCCTTCATGTGCCGGTGTAGGTCAAGCTGTGGTTCTTCACTGTTACCTGTACAAAGAGACTTAGATTATCCTTATATTGAACAGTTAGACTGATTTAATCACACCATTCACTGTATCTAAAATCCTCCATGGCACTGTTCAGACCTTGCATTAACATCCTTGCTAGGCAGATGGGCATCCTAAATCACAGGTGAGAACACAACCAGGACGCATTGAGGATGCATTTAAAACATCCGACCTCAGTCCATATTTAGAAGTGGTCTGGGATGCATTTGGCATTCGTTTTGTCTAGTTCATTCAAAAAGACAACACACAACCGCTAGTTTAAATGATCGCCTGAAAAAGTGATATCTGTTCATTAATAATGAAAGAGAGCCTTTTGAAATATTGTGCCCTGTTGTAGTTGTTAACTAACTAAATAATAAATAAACCTAAACAAGAACGGCAAATCAGCGACTGTATACAATATTACATTTGCCCTACAGCAGGGGTCTTCAACAAGGGGTTCCGCAACCCCTAGGGGGTCCGCAGAGGTACTGCAGGGGGGTCGTGAATTTTTTTTCTCCATATATTTAAATACATAAGTAGGGGGTCTCTCCATTAGTTTGGGGGTCCTTGGCCTGGAAAACGTTGAAGAACCCTACCCAAAAGTATGTCTGTGTTTATTTGCATTCGGAGACCAAAACCAAGATCTGATCTCAAGTGTTGGCTGGGGACGCAACGTGGAGATGCATTTTAACACCAAGTGTGAACACATGTAGTTAAAACTGCGATCAGATTGCCAAGGACGGACCTCAATGCAAGGTCTGTGATTCTCTGCATCTAAGTCACGTTAAGTAGAGTGCTACAGTGAAATTCTTTTTTTTTTTTTTTACTGTGATGTCCGTGACTGACAGTCCTGAGAGATGTTCGCGGAGATGTGAGAGTCAGCGTGGTTTGACACGTGCTCTTATCACTGGGTATGTATAGATGCTCTTCATAAATACATAAATGGCTCTCAGAGTGTGATGGATGGGCGGCGAATCAAAGCCCTCAGGACAGGAAGCTCTCACACTCAAAGGCACAAATACGTACACGTGACGCCTCTGAACCATTAAAAGCATGCAACAGACAGAGCACGAGGCAACAGGGTATTCATACTCATCTGTACTACGCTTTCTGAGTCTACAACGGCGAGACATTCGGGTATCCACGTGGTATCTGCATTGTTCTGTAGCTCAACTCAAACGTCAGCATACAGAGGCACGTAAGCGCACATATTTGCTACTCCAAACAATCACGCTAACCTCTTGCTGCGACAGGCATCCAGATCTTCCTGTAGCAAAGAGACCGTCTTCTGAAGGAAATTAACCTGCAACACAGTCACATAAAGACACAGAGTATTCATCAAAATGTACTTCCTTTGATTACTTGCTTAATCAGCGCGTAGGAAGCAGGAAATCAGTTCATGAGGCCACAGTACAGTAAGCACGGGAAAGGACAAGAAAAGCTTGCTTGTTGACGCTTGACAGCAGGGGCTGAGGTCATGAGACAACGGCAGCAGGCACACTGGGAACAATGAAAAGTATTGGTTATAGGTTATTTGAGGTTGGGATGCTGCAAGAGGAGGCAGCAGCATTCTTTTGTTTGGGTACCGAACGCACATTTATTTATGTGCCTTTGACTGCAAAGAGAAGCTGAACCCCATCTATATTTACACCGCATCTATAGCCCGGCAGAATAATCACAGCTCCAAAAGAATCTGTATTGTTCCGAGACTGCTGCACCCGAGCCGAGGCATTCCTTTCTGCGGGGGCTCGGCTCAAGTTCTGGCATTTCTTACGGCACTTCCCGTATAGAATATGCGCAAAAACCCCGGCGTGACGTGGTTGGAAGCTCGCTCTGAACAGACATGCACAGTCATAAAAAAAGTGTTCGCTTGCAATTTCTACTTGTTCCGACTGATTCAGAGCGGCGTAAAAGTGAAAGACAAAAGGATTTCATCCTCAAAAATGCTGCGGATAAAAATACCTATCCTGCGACGGATGCTGCACTGTGAGAATATTATGGGTCCTACAAATTAAATAAGGAAGATTTGCCCTCAATAGGGAGATCAGTGTCTAATCTTAGCTGACGGGGATATAGTGCATTGCTCACTGACACGCAAGGTGGGTGTGATATTCAATAGGGCTTGAACACGACATAACACATAACCCCGGATTCCTTAATATTATACTGTAAAGACTGTTTGGGTATACGATGGCATGCTAACTAGCTCATTTGGTCTAGTGGGTGGCTCAAGTGATATGATCGTTAGCTTAACATTTTTTCAGCATACTAGCTGCCCTAGGCTAGTATAGTAGATAGGAGTGCATTGAGCAGCATGTTGGAGGTCATAGCAATATGTTGGCTTGGTGAACATGGTCAAGCGGATGATATGAGATAATACATTGGTATGTTGCGGCTGAGATGCTAGAATACACTGTTGAACTTTGAGATGAACAAAACCGTGAAATCAGTTGTGGTCACACAACAATACCAGGCTCCTTTGTTTGGTATGGTCAGGTCAAGATTCATTATTCATCCAGAGGGATCCAATCTTTTGGTTACTGGTAGAGTTGGGCACCAGTTCCAGCTTAGGACTGGTTCCAAAGTTGAATCCAAGCCTGCACACCTTTCATCCACTCCTCGCCAGCTTGTTGTAGCTGTCTGTGAGGTATGTATTCTCAGTTGACTTTCTGTAACTTGTACCTCTCTGTGTTCATGGACATTTACTCAACTGCCAGACCTCTAGCCCGGCTCAGCACCACTCCACCTACTAACGACCAACTCAGCCCGCTTCCTTCCTGCCTACACCCTCGCCTGCCTGCCACAACCAACCGCTGTCACCCTCAGCCTCATCATTACCTGCCAAGATTAAAATAAATATCAATTTTCACCACAAAAGCTCTGGCTCTGTAATCTGCTTTGGGGTCTGTTTTGCACTGGCTCGTGACAGGGACATAGTACGTAGTATCAGGGCTAATTCTGACAAGCCAGTTGGCCCAGGCATTGTAGGTTAGCTAAAGCAGACACGATGCAGATATGATGTAAGGCTGGGTTAAGACATTCAGTATGTGCTCGTAAGTCTGCACATGGTACGTACGACGGTGTTTAGCATTTTAGGCTATTCCAGATATACTGTATTAGGGAGAATGGGTTTAATTAGCCAAGTGTGCCTACACATTCAAGGCAAAAAGGTATGATTCATACAATTATAAATCAGAAATGTATTAAACAGATGGCTTAGTAGTGCAACAAAGGGTAGTTTTTCAGAATGTCAAATATAGCAGGTCCATCTTTAAGTTATAGGCGGAAGAGGAAGAGAGAGGTGAAAGTGAATGTTTATAGACTGAAAATTAGAACCCAAGCCCTAGTTAAATCTTTAATATTCAGACAACATTTTAACTGAGTCAGTAGGCGGTATAGGCCTAGTACGTTTGTTCTAGCCTTGGAGGTATCTGGTCAGTATCTGGCAAAGAGTTAGTTCTCACCTGAGTTTTCAGAGAGGTGATGGTGTCCTCTAGTTCCTTTCTTAGTTCCACCGGCATCAAGCCCTTGATCCTCTCTTCGTACTCCTGACGGACCAGAGTCACCTGAGAAGAAGGAGGACAGCCAGAGTCAGGTAACTTTCTGATGAGTCACAAGGAGGAGCAAGGGGGGCCTACACAATATGAGGAAGGTGGTCATAATGTTATGCCTGATTGGTGTAACGCTTATATTTTAATCATATATGGCACAACAGTTGATGCTGATGCCGAATAAGAGTCTCTGCCTCCCTGTCCAGACACACTCACACTTATGCACTTGCAGACATGGCAGGCAATCCAACAACTCCCTCGTAGGAGAAGCAAGCAAGCAAGCAAGCGCACCGTCACACACGGTCTGTGGGTATCCCCTCTTTATTCATGGCTGAGAGTATTCCCTCGCTCTTCACAGCTCCTTCACATCTCCACAGGGGGTCCGCAGACCAGCACGACTCGCTCTGCACAGCACCCCCCCTACCGGCTGCTGGCCGGTGACTACAGCCAGAGCCGACGCAGTTCGTTTCTGGGCTCAGCTCAGCGGGGTTTGGAAGAGGACAGGGCCACGGTGGAGGGCAGGACACATCAAACGCAGTAGCTCAGAAGCTAGCTAGCTATCTCAGCTAGGGAGGACTGGAGGAAGTCTGTCTGGAGCTTAATTACACTGCACTAAACCAGAGTCTGATTATAGAAAGTTGAAAAGGGTTCGGTTAGTGCAACCCCCCCTTTTTACCCACAAACACACATGAATGGACTCTCTCTCACACACACACACACACACACTCACACACACACATATCTAGACATGCAAACACACACAAGCATACACAAACACAGAGCTTTTATGGTATTGTAAAAGCATTTACGGCATTCTGAAGACTTGTTGAATCAATTAATTTGGAGCTTGATGAATGGTTCAACAGAGCCCGAGGAATTAATGGGGCCTGTAAAAAAGCAACACTTCTCACCACATATTTCAAGTCGTAACCAGGAGAGAGTTGGAGCGTTCTGACCAACCGATAATCTGCTTGACAGAGCCAAAGTCCAGCTACCATTCAGAATATCCCCACCTTTCATCAGCTCTGTCTTTCAAGTGAAGAGAGCGTGAATGAGTAGAGGGTGAGGGGGGAAAAAAGATTGGTTTCCCTAAAATAATCATCCTGTTGTGGATTTAACTGATTGTTCTGGCTTTGGCTAATTAATCTTCCTGGGCACAATGAAAGGGATTTGGAAGAACTTCAAAGCAACCCGCAGTATAAATGATCCCGACATGAAGCAGCTAACTTTGTCTCGGCACAGTGTGCCACAGATTAGTCTGCCAGAACTTTGCCAATTTTCAGACTCTTTCTGCCCTATTCATTGTGAAGTGTTGGACCAATAACTCAGGGTCAAGAATCCATCAGTTCACAAAGATACGTCTGTTTCTTGTTGTGCGAGAATGAAGTCGAGGATAATTTGAAAGCGACATTGTCAAAGAGGTGGCAAAAAGTGTTAGGTTTGTGAAGCTTAAATTAAAACGTCCAGGATTTAAGAAGTAAGCCGAAAGCAACAGGAGTGTGGCTCGTCCGTCTACCTCTATCTATAGTAGCTTCTGTAGTCATAACAAAATGGCAATCCAAGACAAAACACATTTCACTACCTCAGACCGAAGCAATAAACAGTGGTTGAATAAACACATCCCTTACCAACCACCGAGTCCCTAGATTCTTCAAAAGCCAAGCTCCTTAGTTTTTGCATTCTTGGTTCATGTATGGCGCAGTCACCGCAGCAATGAGAGATCTGCTCTGCCTAAATTACAAGCTCCTTTGTGGCCATGCTGTCTCAATTTTCCGTCCCATACGTTACAATGGGCAAGGCTGAAACAGCATATTCTTCAGGACTTGCAGAGAGCTAAGGGGATGACTGGATACTGTACGTACAGTTGTAAGGCTGATGCAACAAGAAAAGCCATAAACCTTTGGTTTATGAATACCAACAAAGGGAAGCCCAATGCAGATCATGAAACAATGAGGCCACACATGTGGTATCTGCACAAAGGGTGGTACAGACTAGTCAACTGGTCATTTTTGCGACGTCACTGCTGTGCCATGATGCCTTAAGCATCGTGTCAACTATTCACTGATTACGTGACAATAACAACATGGACGCCTCCTAGAAGGCGGGTGACGAGCCCAGTGGGTCGTTGCAGCAAACCAGCAGCAGCAACCAGCATGCAAAATATGTAAGTCAGTCCTGAAATACAGCAAAAGCGCTACTGCAAGGCATGCTAATCTGAAAAGGCATCCACTAACCCTGAAAATCCTCTCGACGGCAGTCAGTTTACAACTTCACCAAACACTGCAGTACTAGGAGAAGGCTTCAGAGAAATACGGCTTTTTTTTTTTGTAACCCAGCTACACTATTCCATCTGTGGAGTACTCATTTATTCATTCATTCATTCATTCATCTTCTGTACCGCTCGTCCTGTGAAGGGTCGTGTCCAAGACGGGCGAGAGGCGGGGTACACCCAGGACAGGTCGCCAGTCTATCTATCGCCGGAGTACCCGGAGAGAACCCACGCAGACACAGGGAGAACATGCAAACTCCACATTTTTATTAGTCAGTAACTCAGTAACGAGTTGGTGTCGACTTTAAAAAATCGAATTTGCACCTATGATCTTATGCACTGATTGGTTAGGGTAGTCTGGCCATTGCCGTAGATACGTCCTCACAAAACATGCCTATCTAAATCTTAGCCATAATGTACTATGCAATGTGCGTAGTTGGAAGCAGCCGTCTTTTTTGCTCTCATGTGGAAATCAGTGCTCAGCTCAACAGACAATCATAGGTAAGACACTAATTTCGGATTCACCCCACCTCTCAATGGAACACACGCAACTGACTTCTAGTGTCTTACTTGTTCAGAGAGACGCCATTCATGCATCAGACGCCATTCTCTCGCCTCTTGCAAAGTCCCTTTTCTCACGTCGCTATTTTTCTTCACGCTAACAAACATTTTTCTCCCCTTTCAACATCTTTTTGCAGCAAAGGCGCGTTCGCTTCTCTGACAGGCGGAAGGTGACAAGTGACAGCATCTGAGAAAAAGGATCCTCGCCATTAGGGCAGATGTTGGATGCCTTTGAACATTACTGCTGATCAAACCTTCCGCGAGGATTCGGTCACTGACGGACTCCAGGCGGGAAAGAGAAGAAGGGAAACACGCAGGGGAAAAAAAAAGTGTGACACTATTTCCCCTAGCAATGACAAGGGGCTTTCTGAAGAAAAATCAGGTTTCATCTCCGCAGCTCTTTTTTAAATGAGATTTTGTTTGTTCCTGATGAAGCGCGATTCTCTGGTTTTGAAGACTGCGAGGAGCGGCAGACGTTTTCCCCCTCCCAGTCATCTTAAAATAACATTTCATCTATATATAGCCTTCAGATTGTGGTTTTGTCTTTCTCTCGCGTTGGTACTGTCACATGGTGTGGTTTCTGACAGCTGCCAACAGAAAGGAACAAGCCCTAAACACTTTCAACGTTCAAATGAAGTTTGTCACAACGTTGGAAAGCTTGATGTATGCTAATGAAGTTGGGTGTGCATGTACAGGCTGGTGTGGGATGGGTTGGGGGTGAGTAGCTGCTGGAAAGAACATTTTTGATATACTCCCTTTCTCCAAAGCGACAAAAACCCTGTCAGGAACAAGAGGGTACATCAAAAATGACGCCACTCACGAAGTTTGCACCTCCACATCCACCTAGTTGGCACTCACCAAGGAGGAGCAGTTTGAATTCAAAAATGCTTTGCTGTGAGTGGGGAAAATATTAAGTTGCTTCCCAAAACGAAATATAGGAAGAAACAGGAGGAGATTAGAAGAAATTATTATTGTTTATTACATCAAGTCCAGTGTTGCAGGAGGATGTAGCTCTGAAACATGTGCGGTTCACTGTGTCCACCATGTCATTATGCATTTATACGAAGAGCTTCACACTTCAACATTCTGCTCCTCTCTTCAAGAAGAACTGAACCAAACAGTGAGCTGATGATCTGCTATTTTAGAGTGGGGGAGTCTGCCAGGGTCCAGCAAGTCTAAGGCAAGCCACATCTGTGTGAAGTCTGGGAAGAAAAGCAGTTTTAGCACTCAAAGGATTATGTTACAAAGACGCATCCCGGCAGTAAGGATAGCCTTAGGTTAAACATCACAAACAACACGAGAATGCACAGATGCCCGCAACACTGTGTGCATGTATGATGTTCAATGTATACTGGACTCAAGTTACGGATTTAGTTTGACACCAGCTCCCCCACTCTCTCTATCTCTCACCGAAACTATTGTTTCTATCTTTGTGAGGCAATTCCATTGACATAATCCATTGTCTTGCACCTTAGCCTAATCCTAACCTTCTCAAGTAAGGGGATAACCCTAACCCTAACCTGTAACCCCAACACTAATTGTTAGGGTAACCCTAATCCCCTTCGTAGAAGCCAAGTCTTAACAAGATTTAGCCCTCAAAAAGGCAGGAGTTGTATCGTGACTGGCTGCCAAGAGTCTTGCCCAACCTGCGCATACACACCAACACACACATGAACTTGGCTTTCTTCAAGAGATTAGAAACTTGGTGGTCTAACTCATTAAAGACAGTGGAAAAAAAGCAAGGGTACAGAGGTACAACCAAGTGGCAAATTGAAGCCAATGTGAAGTGCCTCCAAAAAGTTCCTCAAACGGCCACTTAAGGTTGGCCCAAAGTATAAGTCAATGATCCCCTTGTGAAACCGCCCACCCGTACAGCTAAACTAAGCATGTTTGCATTGGTTTCTACAGCTATATCCTCATTCACAACAACTAGGGTTGGGGTTTGGAGGTAGGTATTTTACGGACACCCCTTTCTGACATTATAACATGCCGATTCAGGATTAAACCTCCAGGCTACACTCGCAGGAAACAATATGCAGCTCCCGTGGGACTTGGCCAGTGACCAATGGCCCCTACAATCCACTGACCCCTTCCTGTGACGGCGAGACACCAAGGAGTGTGATGAGTGTGTGAAGTGTGTACAAGGGTCAGTGGGCGGCTCAGAGCAGACACAAGAGAATGAACGCCTTCGGTGTACATTTGGTGTACATACCACGGTACAAAGAGCAGCCTCCTGTGTGAGTGTTGTCATTACCGCTTTCTTCTCTGTGTGTGTCAAGGTCAAAAGAGGGCCTGATTACAGGGCATTCTGGAGAGCCACAGGGGTGTGTGTGTGTGTGTCTGTGTGTGAGTGTGTGTGTGTGTGCACACAAAGAGGCTTGCCTTTGAACGCAGGCAGCAACAGCATTCCTGGCCCTAGGCACCGGGTCTTGAAGCCAGATCTCAAGGAATTTGGGAAATGTGCGAGGGGGCATATCTCTGAGATGGCAGAGTGATGAGGGGAGGGCAGGAAAGGAGGGAAAGTATCTGTATGGCTTGTGTTTTTATGGTCTTTTGGAGGGGTCAAGCAAGGATAGTAAATTAAGTGATAGTGTAGCAACATGAGGGGATAGGAGAGCAGCGAAGGGTATTGACGGAACAAAGTGGAACAAAGCTACAATACTTTTAACTGTGTCTTGGCACCATAGTTGAAGGAGATACTAAAGGGACTCAAGGAGAACAGGTCATATAGAAAATATGTGCTGACAAGAAGCACAAACAAGAGTGACACAAAGGCTTGAAATAAGGTTAATGTTTGGCAGTGAGAGTGATGCAAGGAAGGAAATGAGTTTGAGTGATGTCTCTCTTGCACAAGACTGACAAACATGAAAAGGAAACAGAGAAACAAACAGCAACCGAATTACCTTCTCTTCGGTTTCCAGCTCTTTGCTGAGCAGCTTCTTCTCCGAGCAGTGCAGCTGCCTCTGCAGACCTTCTACCTTCTCCTGCAAAGCCTGGGGGGGAGGAGGAAGAGACAGAGAGAGACAGTCCTTTGGCTGACTTACAAAAAAAAAAAGAAAACCACTGGAAATGTGCGCGGTGTAATGTGTAAGTAGCGCAAATTCACAAATATAAATCCACAGTAACATTTGAGCTGGCGAGGTGCACCTGCTTAATCTGAAGGAGAGGCTGCTCCAAACTCAACACAGCAACAAGTAAAACTAGACCAAAACAAGAGGATATTGAAGGCACAGGCAGGTAGACGGAAGCGAGGACAGAGGGGTATTGATGCGAGACGGCGTCTGTGATGATTCTTTTGGGTGTTAAAAGACCAGTGATAACATCCTAAGAGCATTTACTGCAGGTTTCCCCCTCTGCCCCGGCACAGCTCCAACGCAGAACGCAAAACCAGATGTTTTGGTTGCACATGTGCACACTTCATCTTGGATTAGTCTTCATGGAAAGCAGACTGTGAAGAAGGGTGCACACACACACACACACACACTTTAACATAAAAGCACAGACGTGAATTTACACTTCCACGTACAAAAAAAGAAACACCTCTAACAAGTGGGTCGCTGGCTAGCGTCAATATCCGCGGCGGCTCGCCCTACGCTAGAGCTGAGTGAGCGGGCCAGGTGTTGGCTGGTTTCGTTCTCCGAGCTGAGGGAAACACAGTTCAGGTGAAAGGTACGGCCGCGTGATCTACAGCCCGCTCCGCTGACATAAATCATACACAAACTGTAAAGCTTCGGGGCCGGGATGAACTCCTGCGAGAAGCACACACTCACAAAAAACTTTCAGCTGAAACTCAGGGAAAATTCATCTTATATTTCTGTCCTTTTTGTGTCGTATAATCGTTTCCTTTCAGTGGTGGCGGTGGACTACCACACCGATGTAGGCAGTCCCACTTTGCAGTGTACGTCCTTCCTTAGCAGTGGCACATTCAGATTCTACATCAGCACATCAGCATTAGAGCTCCGCGGCATGTTGAGGTGCGTTTTAGCTCTTCATCATGAATGGCTGCTGCTTTACAGAGCGCCTATAATATTAATCAAGGCGTTTCGTGGCCAGTCTCCACCCAACCCTGGTCTCTAGCTCCATCCAGCGCAAACCCTTGCCTTGGATTTCATCATTTTGTTTTGTTTATTGGTGAACCAAAGGCTCAGTGACACTGAGTAGTATTTTCAGTAGTTTTCAGACTGTTGCGAAGGCGTTCTGCTTCCTTTGTCTTTTGGAGTTTTTCAATCTAAGGTAGGACACACCAGAGTTAAAAGAACTTCCGACACAATGAAGGACGTCACCTGTGTTGGAGACCATAAATGGGCCTGTTGGCACATACTGTATGTCCTGCTGCTGTGCGAAAGAGTGGGAAACCAGAGGAGCTACTATTAGCTTAGAGGCTAGGAAGCTCGGAGGAGAGAGCTTTCCTCTCGTAAACCATCCCCCAATCATCATTCTACATTTCTATTTTTGGGGAACAGATGGACTACTTTATGAAAACGTGTGATAGTAGATATGCATGCATTCACAAAGTTGGAGTTCTTCCTTCCTGCAAAGCCTCCCCGCTAAGTCCCTAAGCGGCACGATGGACGAAGAACATGAAGACCCGGACAAAACCCCCTTCCCAAACCCACGTGTGATTCACTGTGACGCAGCATTTCTGGATCACGTCTTCTGGGAAGCAAGGCCGACTGCATGGCCTCACAGTGACGCGTTCCTCCCTTTCTTGTGGCTTCTACGTTTCATCTACTCAAAACAAGGGCAGGAGTTCACTTGCCACTTTATTAATAGAAGCACATGGGAGGATTCTGCTGATGAACAGAAATGCTTTGTGAGTCAGAAAGAGCTTTGAGAATATAGTCATATCACACGGAGGAAGCAACAGATAATGTCTAAAGCCTGATAGACAAATATTGCAGATTTCTGAAGATGATAAAAAAGACAGTGAAGCAGAGGAAGCAGAGGAGGCAGAGGAAGCAGAGAGCACGGACGCCTCAGCACAAACCTCCGGATGCAGTAACAGCATCTGACTTTGACTTCAATGCAGCACCAGCACTGTGGCAAATGCTTCAAATGATAATGAATTTTCAAATTTATGTCGCGAACAACAACAGCCACTCCTCAGATCTTTTGGAGCAAATGTGAAAGAAGGCTTTCCCAAAAATAAGAACGGTGAAACAAGATATTTAAATAATTGCAACAGACCGGGGAGCAATGAATGAATGCATCAGGCGATCTCACGGGGAAGCAAATGAACATAAATAATCATTGCAGACTCAGGATGCTGGGTTTTATTCTAATCAAGGTTAATTTTAAAATATCAGACATTGAAAAAATTTATTTTATTTTTTTTTAATTCCTGCATCCTCTAAATCTCTTCAAAATCTCGCTGCAGTCCCATGAGCATGACTAGCCTCGCAACGGATCACGCAGCGGGGTTAGCCCACATGTGAGAGAAATCCAAAACGTGAAAGAAGTTGATGCGCGTCAGCAAAAGAATGACAACAGAAGAAGAGCTGGAAAAAAAGGAGAGCTAAACGGAAGATGCGCCAACCTTAGCTTTGAGAAAATCTCTTTCATCACTAAGCAAAACTGAAATATCTCTAAATGAATCAGCATCGAATCGAATCAAAAGCTCGTTCCTCGCGATTGAATCGATTCAAGAAAGCAGAAGCCCTAGTTTCTATCGCGTTGAGAGTGTGAAGGTGCGTGAGCCATATGTACAAGATCCAGCTAAAGTGTCTCCAGATGCTCATGGTGATATGGTATTTATCAGCCGTGCAGACTGGGATCACTGACAACAGGCCAGGAAGCAGAGGGGGGGGATCTGATTGCATTAGCGAGCGACGCAGGGAGGAGGTAGTGGATGGAGAAAGAAGAGAAGGGAAGCATGGAAAGCAAAGTTGTAAGAAAAAAGAAAAACTACACAAACTGGTTAAAAAAAAAAAAATAAAAAAAAAAAAAGCCTGGGAAGATAAATGCGACCGTATCAAGGGGAGAGAAAGAAAAGATAAAGTTCAGAAAGGTGAAAATGAAAAAGATAGCGAGAAGGAGCAGCACGAAGGAGAGGAAGACGTGGCTGGAGTGAAGAGATAGGGGCAGCGGCGTGGCGCTGCTGCACAGTCCTGCAGCCGGGGCGCTTCAAGGCCCCTCTCTCACCTCTCCATCAGCAATGTGCCTCTCCCTTTCATTCCAAACTTCGGCTCAAAGGATTAGCAGAGCACACGTGCACGCAAGCGCCAGCAAACACACCGCTCAGAGCGATCCACGCAGGTAGAGGCATGCATTAATATTAACAGCAGAAGTTCTGAAATGCGAGTGCTACATTCAGTCAAATGAAGTGTGCAGTCACTGCGCGCACACACACTCGCAACACGGGCGCGCAGACGCACACCGGTGCCTGAGTCATCTTTCCTGGGTGGTCCTCCTGCGCAGATAAGGCAAGCATGTTTCCCTAGGGTGAAGTAAAAGCAACAGAGGGCAGGGGGGGAAAAAAAAGCAAAAGAAGAAAGAAGGGAGGGAATAGTGGGAGGAGGAAAAAAAAGGCCAGGGGCCTCTTTAAACTTGGTGTTATGTTAGGAGCCGGGTTGCTTTTCATGTGCGGCGGGGCCTTCTATTTGCAGCGTGCTGTCAGAAGTTTCTCCCAAAGTCTGGATTAAAGAGATCCTCTAATGACACTGAGGCTGGACGACTTCAGACAGCAGCAAAAACCTCACGCTGCACCGCCTGCAGCCAAGGACGCGCACGCACACACACACACACACACACAAACACACACAAGCTCGGTGTAAGAACAGATACATACACAAGGGGCATAAAGCACACAGACATACATAAGCAAAGTATGTGGATTGCACCCACACACACACACATCAGCTTTAGTAGAACAAGGCGGTGTGTGTATGTATGGCTACTGATCTAATAGTAAATAATAAAGGAGGTGCTAACCTCAAGGAGAGATAGATGGCCAGAGAGATGAGCACAGACTCTCTTTTATCTGCACTTTATCAAAGGCTTGCGGGAAAGGTAAAGAAGTGAGTGTAAGGGAGAAGCTGTAGGAGGAGGCGAAAGGTCTCCCTCCTGAGGTGTTAGAGAAGAGAAACTTTTGCTTTCGCCGTCCGTCTGTCAGTTGTAGGAATAAAAAGATGTGGTTTAGCAAGTCGACCAGGAGGGCCCCTCGGAAAGATAACACCGATATCGGTGTGAATTGACTTGCTTTCAGTGCCGCACTTTGATCCTCGCAGCCCCTTTTTCCCAGAGTTGATTTAGAGCCGAGGCAGGGGGAGATACTGCGATGGCGGCGGCGGGCGGCGGCGGCGGAACTCCTCCCGAACGGCAAATCGAACGGTTATCTCGTGTTTTGCAACATGCACACATGTCGGCGAAGCTACGGAGGCGTCCTCCCCGGCACTGATGAAAACCGTGAGACAATTGCCGCGCTAATGAAGACGTGTTGCAACCGAGCTGTGCCCACAGGGGGAGAACGCTGTTCTCCATCTTCCCATCTCTGTCTCTTTCAGCTGCTGTGAGCTACGGTAGAAAGAGAATAAGAAGCAGCTCTGAAATATGCACCATATGCCTGCCGTGTGTACTTTTGTGTGGGCATTTGTAAATTTATTCTGTTTATGGAATAATATATCATTTACTGGGTGTTAGGTTGAGCAAAAGTTGCAAATGCCACCGCATCCTGAAAACTCTTGACGTCTTACATGAAGAGCACATAAGTTTTAATTAGAATCCGATGTTCAGGTTGTTAGCGGGAAAATATAAATAAAAAACATTCAGACGAGCTGCTACAAACATGAGCAGGCAACACTATGTGCCTATACAAATTTATTTTACACAATTACAAACGATTATTTTACCAAAATAGCAGAAGTCTGTCTTGCATCCCATTGACTGCAACATATTTTTGTTGTTTAGGCTGTTCCTTTAGTTTTTTCGACTATACACCAATCAGCCGTAACACTGTGACCACCTGCCTAATACTGTGTAAGTCTTGACCCGTCGAGACTCATGCTAGACCTCTGAAAGTGTGCTGTGGTATCTGGCACCAAGACGTTAGCAGCAGATCCTTTAAGTCCTGCAAGTTTTGAGGTGGGGCCCGCGAGAGCGTCCAACAGCTCTGCTCGAGTGGACTGAGACCTGGGGAATTTGAAGTCAGCGCCTTGAGCTCATTGTTGCTTTTCTCAGATCGTTCCAGAACAGCATCTGAGAAACGCAACAATGCCTCACGTGTCAAAATAACATCCATATGAATGGCAGAACCCAAGGTCCTTCAGAGGAACATTGCCCAAAGCATCAAAATGTTCGCTTACTACCTAATATATGTCACCCACTTAAAAGTGTCATAATAATGAGATAATCAATGTTAGTGTCAGTGGTCACAATGTTAAGGCTGATTGTGGTATGTTTGACACTCTTAGACATTCTTATTAAGTCCCAGGATAAGAATATAACACGCAAGCCATAAAAACATAATAAATCAATTGTAGAGCATACGATTGAATGATACTTTGGTATCATTCAATTAATTTACATTCCTCATACCAAGGTTAGGTGACCAAAGCTGGTCAGCGTCCAACCTACTGTAGGTCCAACCTTGGACGAGAGGAGCACAATCACGTCAGCATCACACAAATTATCTGAAAACATTGACTTGTATAGATGCCAATGGTCGGAATGGCAATTTTACTTTCCAGTGAGTTGTAAACACTATGCAGATGCCAATTTCCAACCAACAATGAATAAATAATACTAGTTATTTCCAGAATACAACTGGAACTTTACCCGTCAACTAAAGTTTTGTGTGCGAAAGGTGGTCCGGAGTCGCTAATACCTAAATACAACAAATGCACTACCGCAATTCATACTCATCTGAGTCCTCTCAACGACAGTCAGTTAACAACTTCACCAAACGTCCTGCGGTAGCAGAGAGAAGGAGGCCGCAAAATCAACAATTTGATGGTGAATTTTGTCTAAAGTTATCAGACCTTTAGCTGCAATACATGGAATACAATACATGTTTCAGAGATATACCCCCCTTTTTTTGTCCTGGCTACGACTTTCACCACATATTAGTCGACTTCAAAAAATCTGAAGTAGTTCAACCCCTACAGCGTAGTCATACATGTCATCTGAGATCCGTGGAGTTTCATTTGTTTGCAACACATTGTGTCTGATTGGTTGCAGGACTAGCCAATTGCATCGGTTTACAATAAATCCTTAATGGCGTATTACCAGGCGTGCCAGATCATATTCTGATAAGAATTGTGTCTTGCTATGTCAGGCTAGCAGAATATATAGTTAACAACACATTTCCTAATTAAGTCTAAACTACATAAATCTAAATAGAATCATTAGGAAAAGTTTTAAATAGTGTAGAAAAAGGGAACTCTCTCTTCATGGTTTGTGTCGGTCTGAAAGTAGTGGCTACATTTTAAACCTAGTACATCAGTACATCTACACAGTCACTCACTGTGGAAGTCGGCAATTTAACTCTGGATGGTTTGTGTAAGCGCTAACCCTAACACAAACCTATTCACACGGCACATCATTAGGTTTAATGGTAATACTGGATTGAAGTAAAATAAAAATGACAGTAGTACTTAAGCCCGCACATGCAGGAAAAGAAGAAAGTGACAGAAACACAGATGGTTAACAAAGTTTAGTAAACAAGTGCGCGGGCCAAGGTTGACACAAATGACTTGGATGTGCTGAAGGACGTGGACGGACACACAAACAGCGAAGACGAACGCGCGCTGGCGAAACACACGACGATTGAAGCGGCTCTTTGCCTCTGCAACAGAGAGTTTTCAGCACACCTGTTCTTGATCCGCTGCTGCCATTCCTTCCCACAGGCAAAGTCATCCTTTCAACCCCCTCAGAAACTAATGCATACATAACTACAGAACTACAAATTGCGCTGCGACAACTAGCCCCCTTGAGTGTGTGTGCGTGCGTGTTCGCGTGGCTGTGCCTGCACGGGATCCCTTGAAATTATTCCACAAAAGCCCGGCGCCTAGATCACACGGAGCGCGACTGTCGCTCTGGCCGAGGAACACGGCGTCTTGTGCACAAAGAACAGCACACCCCAAAAATTCACTCTCATCGTCAAGGCACTGCGAGACAATGGTCACTGTTGCATTATGTAATGTGTCTGCTGTCACTTCACCCAGACAACACTACAACAGGACCTTCTCTTTGACTTGCAATAGAAGCAACTGCTTGGATGAGCCTGGATCAAAGGTGTGTATCCCTGTCTGTGTGTGTGTGTGAAAACACTGAGTATATGTGGGTGTATGTTAGAGAATGCAACACTTTTGAAAGATGTACTGTAGAGACAAGGGCACTAACTCAAAGCTATGTTTGTGTGAGAGCTTGAGGGAGAGAAAGATACAGATAAAGGCTTAGTGAGAGGGAGAAAGAGAGCGTATGGAGGCTCATGTACTCTTGGTTATAGGTGTGTGTGTGTGTGCACATGGCAACATTCGGCAGGCAGAAAGACAGGAAGCTCTGCTGTGGGGAGTAGGAACAGCGGTGCTGATCAAAGCTCAGGCGGGTGACACTATGGGCGGAGTGCCATTGTTTATTCACCAGCCACCTCTCCCTTTTGGCAGGGTGAGGTGAGCATGTGCGCTTGTGTGTGTGTAGAGGCAGTCAGAAGAGAGTTTGAGACACAAAGAGTTCGAAGATACAGAGTTGGAAAGATGGGGTGTGAGAGAGAGAGAAGAGACGAGGCCTGTGCGAGTGTGTGTGCGTCTTTGTACCTTTCTCTTGGCAGGCTAATGCGGGCTCCAGTTCTGACAGATTTGGCAGCTGCACATACAGTATCAGGCAAGTGCACAAGTACGCACGTGTATCCGCGCGCACGCACACACAAAGACACTGTCCGTTAACATGGCCACACAAGCGCACACCATGCACTCGAGTAATAAGAATGAGCTATTAAACTTCACATTTACCTCAAATTGGTGGGCAGCAACAAAGAAGAAAAACGGAGACACTTTGCCATGAGACCACATGTAGGAAAACAGATGACATCAGCATGTGAATGAACGTCTAACCCAGAAGCTGGCTATGTCCCAGTGTGCTACAGTGGCCCTTACCACTGCCCTTACCTAAAATGAATAGACTGGACAGATGAAAGCAAACGCGAAGCTTTCATCTTGCTTTCACCTTCCACAGTCGAATGACACCGGCACAGTTCCAATGCATTACAACCGGCCACTCCTGTCTCGCCTGCCGTTATGAGATAATTGTAACTTAAATTTAACCAGATCGGGGGTACCACCTACGCTGACTACAGAACACACTGGAGATTATTCGTAGAATACAAATGCAGGGAGTAAAGGTGAAAGGGAATTCGCAAAAGCTGTGTAACTCTTCAGCTGTTCCTCGTGGATGGATGTGCTCAGATATAGACAATGATCATTGAATCTTTCAACTATATGAACAATAAAGCCAAAACAATGAGTTAAAAGTGTAAAGTTTAGTTCAGCTGTATCGGAAGATTAATCGCGATTAATTGCACGATTTCTGCAGTTAATGCGGGACTCGTGACACCTTACTAAAGAATCACATTTAAATGTTGCTTAAAGCGAACACAATTTTGACGCAAATGTATATCATTTTTATTACTGCAACAGTCCAAAATCATGATAAATACTGTCCAGAATACTCTCCAGAAAAGCCAGTCAATCATTTCGCTATCGTTGTTGAAAGACTGACGCTCGTAGAGTTATCCAGGTGTCTCTGGTTTGATTTATCCAGTCTGGTCTGACTTTGGCGATCAAAAAAACTGTTTCTTTATCAAGTTCTGCCACTTTGTTCCAGCCTGTTTTCTTTTTCTTACCCTTTCAGGACATTTGGCTGTTTTGGTGTTTGAGGGCACACTACTGCCCCCCGCAGGGCGAAATGATTTACTACAGCCGCACTTCAGATTGGTTTCCAAGTGTTTTCTTGCCGCCTTTATCATGCTCAAACTATGAGGGGCCCGAGGTCATAATAAGAGACTATAAGTTAATCGCAGATCCAAAAAAAAATTGTGGCGTTTAAAGGAATCTGCACACTTGTAGCCTGGGACTGTTTGCAACACACATTTTTATATTTAACCCTATTTGCCATTGACACAACGTGGAATGCTAAGCCGTGGCCCCTGTCTGAAACACTAACATAGGCTTTTTATATGCATTTAAACTTGCACATAATATGCTCCCACGCACACGGAACAAGTATACTCCTCCACCTTGACACCACATACACAAAAAAAACATAACCCAGATAATAAGCATACTTAACTGTACTACCGTTGTTCTAAAATAGGGTTTATGAGATACAAAGGTCTGTGCCGTTAACACCCACATATAAAAAAAGTCAAAGTACAGTAGAGCCGCGGAGGGAGCTAAAATCAGGCCAGAAACAGCAGAATGAGGCTGGTGAGGGGAGAAAAAAAAAATAAAAGGAAAAAAAAAGGGACATCTGATCCTGTGCAGCATGCATTCAGAACAACTGTTTTGGGATTATCCCAATTCAAACGCACGGCTAACTTTGATGTTATTTTCTTCCCCTCCTATTGTCTGAAGCCCCTCGCTCTCTTCATAATCTGAGCCCTTTGAAGTGAACAGCATGGAAACAATGTCAGCAGGCGACACACTCCCTCCGGTGGCCCACTGACAGCTCTCCGCCGTTCCTTTCTTTTCTCTCTTTACCCCTTTCGTCTCAATCCTCGCACTTCCTCCACCCTTTCATTGCCTCTCCCTCCCTTACTTCCCCTTCATTGTTTGCCATCTCACCCTTTTCCTCTACCTCTTCTTTCAAGTTGACATCAAATGTTTGTTTTTATATTTTTATCTCTATTTGCTGCATGGGCAATCTTACCTTCCTTCCTGATTCTCTCCTCTCCCACATATCTTTTCTTGAATAAGTAATTCAATAACCGGAGGCTCATTAGCAGGTGGTTTATACAGGGAGAGGGGGTCAATATAATGAGGACACAGATAATGGAAACAGAAAGTTGTTGTCCACTCCCAACACAAATGCAGCCTAAAACAGGCTAAAGTCTGGCCTGAGCGAAGGGGGCCCGGGCTACCAGGGCCTGGAAGGAGAGGACTTCTGAGAGGAGGCTCGCGGACCTGCCTCTTTACTATACCAGGCAGCTGCAGCCGCAAACAGACAAGGTTGTGTTTGGAAACATGTCCCAATCCCAGACACAACAACTCTTTATTTAGAGAGCCACACCCAATCGACTGCTGCTGCTGCTGAGTTCCAGTCTGGTTGCTAGGGAAGAGGCAGAGTAAAGGATCCAGTGATTCCTAAGAAGATATTTGAATGAAGGAGGTTGAAGATCAGGAAAACTGACTGAATTACATGATTCAGCCGAAGTACACAAACCACCCAAGACATTATGGAGTTTGCAACTTGACAGAGCACATCTATAGGATTCAAGGATTCAAGGATTCTTTATTGTCATTTCAACACATGTTGGTACATGGGCTGGAACGAAGTTTGTTTCTCTGGTCCTGATTCAAGCCATAAGTAAAAAGTATAAATATAGAATAAAAATTAGCTAACTAAATATAGTACAAAATAGCAAGAAGTGTATAAATATAGGCAGTAAAAAAAGTGTCAGCACTGTAATAACTGGAGATTAACTGCAATGAATGACACAGCAATATCCAGTCCTGTACCATTGAGGTAGTGTGCAAGTGGAGTTAAAGTGACATTGTGCAAAAAAAACAACTGCAATCTGTGCAGATGTGTCTATGGGTGGCTGTTGTTTGTGCTATAACAAAACCAAAGTGACTGGTATCTGCTCGACAGAAGTCAAATCCTGACAAGACTTAAAGCCATGTCAAGACCTCCACGTCCAATCACAGTTTTTTCACGCTCTGTACGCAAATAAACACCAACATCATTTGGGGCGCAGCAAAATATTACAATAACAGCAGCTGTCTCTAATGGATTGTTACCTACTGTACCACCGTATCAGAACCATGATCAGCTGTTTGTTGTGTGTGCATGTCATGGCACGGCGACTTCGGCACATGATACAAATTTTGGAACAAGCTGTAAAGTCTCACCCACCCACTAAAACTACGTACGTATGTTGAGCTATTATTCATTCAGACCTGGACAAATCTCGGTTTATGACTTGTACAGAGTAATTTCACCGCTGCTCTGTTTGCACCAGTGAAGGTAATTAAGGTAAATAAAGACGCAAGTGGCTACTTCGCATACGTCGATAATTAACAACATGCCGACACCTTTTCCGATGGAATTACGCAAAGCGCACACACACACTGCATAAGCGCGAGTATATTAAACTCTATTGAGTGCCCAACACTGACCTTGTTGGCCTGATCGGCGTAGTGGGTTATTGTCCTCCTTTCCTGGTCCCAGCGACCGCCAGCCTCCTTCAGCTGCTTCTCCATTGCCTGCTGCAGACGAACCGTTTCCTCCTTGGAGTCACAAACAGATGTCTGCAGCTCCGCAATTAGCTACGGGTCAGAAAAACGAGAGACGGGGAAATGATTTTTACTTCCTCGTGTGACTAGACAGAAGTGGAAGACCACTAACCTTTACCTGTCAGCGAGCAAATAAGACCATTTGGCATTCTGACCTGCTCTTGGAAAGCTCTCTCAAATTAACTTGCATGGGCTTTCTATACGTCCTTTATGTTTAAAACAGAAAACCTGCCGCCAGAAGCATGTATGTTCACTGAATAAAATGCAGGTTTCTTTCATTTTACTGGTCTTCACAAGAAGGCTTGTTTCAGGGTTTGGATGGCATTAACAATCACTGGCCCCCCGAAGTCTTTTTTTATTTTTTGAGATGCTGGAAGACACAGAGGAGAGAGAGGGAGAAAAAAGAAAAGAGAAAACAGACAGGAAAGGAGGGGGGGGGGGGACGTCTTTTTTGAGGAGCAGAATGACTTTGCGTTGGTGAACTTGCGGTCTACACCAAGACGAAAGGGAAGTGCCTCGGCTTTAAAGACCTAAAAATTCAAAGTCAAAATTAACATTCTATATAAGCCACTGTCAAAGAAAGGCTGAAGGAAGATGAGAGAGCGTAAAAGAGAAAAAAGGTGGCGGCGGGGCAGTGCTGCTGCTAGCTTTGGGCTAGACGGATAATTGTTTACCGTGTTTAAACTCTGGAGGACAAGCCCCGCTGGAATCGGCACATTGTGTGGGAGTTAAAGGGACGTGGGCTGACCACGGATAGAACGAGACAGCAAGGGCGGTGTGGGGGTGAGAGGAGGATTAGGCTTATTTTGTCAGTGGGACAGGCACATGAAAGCAACAAATGGCACATTATTATGGGAACATCATTTCTGGGCATAATAATTATTTTGCTATATGGATTCGTTGCATCTGCCTGGTCCTCAGCCCCCGGGCAGCGGTGGCACTCTGAACTAGTGAACCCAGCTTGTTATTCCTGTGTATAAAACCACACAGCACCTTGTATGAGTCTATGAGTGGTCTGGTGAGACTTGTCTATTTTCCCAGCCTGCTATCATCTCTCTTTAAGGCTAAAGGCAGCCTTGGCTCTGCGTGAACCCAAGGTAAAAAAAGAAATAAACAGGTCTGGTGTTTATTCAGCTCTCTATTTGCAAACAGAGGGGTGAGTAAGTCGGCACACAAAACATTGGCTATTGCACGAAAAGGGACGAAAACAAATTTTGTGGAACTCCGTAGAAGGCTTTGAATTAATGTTGGGCAATTCCAGTAGTTTTTTTCCTTCAGTGGTTTAAATAAGGACGCGAGAACAAATGATAAATGACAGAAATGTCTTCAGACATTAAGGGGATTTTTCTTCTTCTTCGCGTCAGCGCACCATGAAAACGAGCCAAAGAGTGACTTCCTGTCCACTGCTCTGTGCAGCTTGGCGCAGCTTCTGTCAAACACTGACAGGGCACGCACAGCGATCAGCCATAACATAATGACCACCGACAGGTGACGCTGATGTGCTTGAAGCAGGAAAAATGGGCAAGTGGAAGGATTTGAGGGACTTTGACAAGGGACAAATTGTAATGGCTAGAGCATCTCTAAAACTGCAGTTCTTGTGGAGTGTCCCAGGTCAGCAGTCGTCAGTACCGAACAAAAGTGGTCCAAGAAAGGAAAAGCAGTGAACCAAGGACACGGTCATGGGTGGCCAAGGCTCACTCATCCACATGGGGAGCGAAGAATGGCCCATGTGTTCAGATCTAACACGGTACCCTAGCTCAAACTGTTGAAAAGGTTCTTGATGGTTCTGAAAAAAAGGTGTCAGAACAGACATTGGAATCTGTTCTGTATGAGGCTGGTTAGCTGAAGACCAGTCAAGGTGCCCAGACTGACACCTGTCTACTGCTGGTAGGACCTACATGTGATGCTTTGGGCAATGTTCTGCTGGGAGTCCTTGAGTCCATTCATGTGGATGTTAATTAGACACGTAACACCTACCAAAGCAATGTCGCAGACCATGTACACTCTAGGAAATGATATTCCCTATTGGCTGTGGCCTTTTTCAGCAGGACAATGCACCTTGCCACCAAACAAAAATGATCTCCATCCAATCAAGAATTTGCATGATGTGCTGGACAAACAAGTCCAATTGACGGAGGCCCTACCTTTCAACTTGCAGGAAGTAATGGATCTGCTGCAAACATCTTAGTGCCAGATACCAAAGCAAATCTTCAGAGGTCTAGTGGAGTCCACACCTCATTGAATCAGGGCTGTTTCTGCGTCAATATGGAGCCTAGACATTGTTAGCTATGGCATTTTGTTATGGCTGATTGGTTAAGGATTCTAGCACATCTACGCATCATTTCCCTGAATTTTGTCATCCTTGGGAGAAAGCTGCTGACACAAGACTGTTGGAATCCAACCTGGGTTTGGATTCTGGCGCCTTGATGAACGAAACAAAACCGTCCACGACTATGTACACCAGCTAGTTGTTAACTTTGATTGTCTGCAGTTTAGTGATGGCCAGATAGTGTTCAGTACATCTGGACACTGATGAGCACTGTTGAGAATGAAACAAAGCATCTTTAATACTTAATACTTAAGAAATGTAATAATAATGAACATGGCGTCAAATTAAAAAACTGTTTTTCCATGAAATAAATTAGGTTCATTTGCATATGAACTTCAGCCTCTTCTGCGCCATGCCTCCCGTGGAAAATTCCCTTCACCCCCCCACCACATACTCCCACGGCGGATGGTCAAGGATAAAGTAATGATCTCCCACCAGTACCACAACTACCACCCACTGTAACCTGATCATTGGGTGGGGGAAGAGAGCGCAGCTATGTTGGGTTCACAGGTCACCCAGGAGGACCACTCACAACTAGACGCTTAACACAAAGGATCGGATTTGAGAGACACTAATTAGGAAACTGTGTGTGTGTGTGAGAGAGAGAGAGAGGGGCTGGGAGACAGAGACAAAAGCAAGGAAGCATTGTGCAAGGGAGAGCAGTATGTGCCTGAAACTAAACATACATTTCTATGTGGTGCCTCCAGTCCCCTCAGGATAATGTATGACATGGTATGTTTTTAATTGGGCTATTAGCCATGCAACTGAGCTCAAGAGCGATGCCCTCTGTCAGAGATTGAGGGGTTAACAACCAGGGTTAGCCTTTGAGGTTCAAAAGCCTCTTGTTTACATTTGACTGAGTCCCCCCAAGGGGTAGGCAACAAAAACCTCTTGGTTGCACCTTTACCTTTTAAAACAAAGCCGCCCAATCTCATGACAAATGGTCCGCATTAATCAAGAATATTAATATGTTTCCCAGTCTCCAGCACAATCTCCTGCACAACAACACACTTCCAACAAAGGTGCTGAATTCTGCGGAGGCTTTTCTTTAATGTCAGAGAGTGTTGTTTGTTAAGCCTGTGCCAGCTTTCCGTCCCCAAAACAGAGGATTAAACACTTGTTGCTCGTCTGCGGCGGCGACGGCATACCGCACCGCCAAAGCGGGCAAACAGGGCTGAACTTTCGCACAGCATCCGACTTCTTTTGAAGTAGGGCATTGTGTAACCTAATAAGCTACCGTTCTCTCACAACATCTGCTTGTCAACCCCACTTTCACCTCTGAGCCTTTGCCAGGCAACCCAAAATGGGGGGATTTAAAGAGGAGAAGAAAGAGAGAAAAAACAACAAAAGCCCGTCTTTGGATCTCCTCTGTGGTAAGCGAGGCGCAATTATGGCCAAATTATTGTAATATTTTAGCCTCCTGCGTAATTAAAAAGAAAACCCATTTCTTCTGTAATGTAAACACTACTTAGGGTGTTTCGGATCTTTAAAGACATTGCTGAATGGCAGAGTGTGTCCAAGGAAGTTAAATTCTTGTTTGGAGAAAAGAATTACCTGAGTTTTAAATGGGCTGAGGAGACAAGAAGTAATGTTAAACATATGGCCCTCCAGTTGAAGTGTGGCCACACGATGACAGGAAGAGAAACAGGTATGGAGTTGCAGTTAAGATGTATTAGAGGTCGGGGAAAGAGAATGCAGGGGAGGAGAATATCACCAATGCCAGTGAAAAGACAGTGGATTATGAAGGCATATCCCCAAAACTCTACAAGTCCAGTTGCCTTTCTTTAACATTTTTGCATATACCATGATCTCCATGACTGAGAACCTTCACAGTGGATTATTTGAGGTGCTTTCACACCTATTTTAATTTTTCAAATAAAGGAGTATTTTCCCGCTGGGTTGGTTTGTTTGGGCTGGTGTGAACACAGCAATCACAATCGGTTCCAGAACAAATCAACTGAGCTGAGACTAGTGAGAGAGGGTGGTCTCATCCTGTGGTGTGCCTCAAGAGCGTGGGTCTGGCTGCAGATGCTCAATTACATTGAACATGTTGTTCTTGGTATATGAACTACAAAATCATGACCAATAGCAAAACTGTTTGCCAGCGGGTAGTGCTGCGGGAATTACACAGTTTTATCTTGATTGCCCTGTACGCACAAACTTCACCAAGGCAAGATGCAACGTAGTATCAAAATCATATCAATGACATAGGTACGGAAACACCCTTAAACCGGGAAGAAACAACTTTTGAGGCCAATTCACTGTATGTTCCTGCTGCAGGATGCAGAGAGAGAGTGCCATGAAGGAACTATAGTACAATTCCATGGTATGAGGGCTACAGCAGTATCACACGGCTGGCTCCAACATGGCCATGATGAAAGTGGAGATTGCTGGAAGTGGAGACAACACGGGTCAAGTAGAAGAAATGTCTTTTTAAAAGTCTGGCTAGCAAATCCAGAGCAAACTTACCCCATTACAGCATATACCAATAATAGGTAGATCAAGAAATGCCTGGATTTTAAAGAGGTATCAATTCCTTTTCAGCCAACTGAGGGCAGATGAATACACAGTAAACAAATGCTTACCAAGAGTTCCCTAAGAATACCCTCATATACTGAGCAACTATGGCGTCAGATTGGAATAGTGTCCGACAACCTGGTGAATGTCATATATTTACTCATCAACTACCTTAGGTTTAAGGTAAAACAATCCCGTAAAACCGAAGGCTACGAAAGAAACAGAAATAAATTATTCTTTACAAAATTCAAGTTGTTAAACTAAGTATTTCAGGTAGTCACCTCTGGACATGGGAATAAACAGGGGGAATATTAAAGGCATGGGGAAAGTCAGACAGTAGGGCTTTTGATGTAATTACTGTAACATGAGCCTCTGCGCTGCATGTGTGGATTCACTCTTCTGGAACTGGCACAAATAATGTGTATGCACGTTTTTGTGCACTTTTGCTTATGGGGAAAAGGGCATGGGGACTTTCTGCATTTTAGGATTGCGCCTTTTAATGTGTGCTTCCGAATCCTCTCCCATCAGTACATTCAAAGAGAAAAAGGGCAAAAGGGCAGAGGAGGAAACTGATTACCTGGGCAGACTTTGCAAGCTTCTGACTGTAGTCCTTCTCAATCTGCTTCACCCTGCTGTTGGTCTGCAACAAGAAGGAAGAGGGGAGTGTCAGAAAGAGATATGCAGACAGACGGATAGAGAGAAGAGAAATTCAGTCTTCGGTTAAGAAGTGGACCAAAACACAACACCCTCCCAACCTACCCATGCCCACACACTGGCTGTGGCTCAGTAGGTAGAGCGGGTTGTCCACGAACCAGAGGGTAAGCGGTTCGATGTTTGTGTTTGTGCTTGTGTGAGCGAATGGGTAGTTGCCTCTGTGACTGTAAAGCGCTTTGAGTACCAATAGGTAGAAAAGGGCTATATAAAAGCAAGGCCATTTACCATTTACACACTTGGGTTGACCTCTGCATCTTGGCAGTTTGTCCGTGCAGTGCAGGCCCGTTTCCCCTTTGGCACAGCGCCTGTCCCAGCATTCATGCATGCCAGCAGGTAGTGATGGGCACGGTGCACAGTAGGCAGCACGCCCCTTTAATCCTCTGCCAACAAATCAATACCTAACGAGAAGGAGGGGGGGACTGCGGCTGCCAATTAGCTACAGGGTGAAAAAATGATTGAGATGATCGAGAGAAGCTGGGAGACTCCACAGGGTGGAGGCGGGATAGGACTGAATGAAAACTGTTGTTAGAAGTTTGTTGAGTCTTTGTGCTTGCGTCTTTGTTTTCTGTTGTTTCTCTATGGGAAGCTAGCTAGCTGGAAGCAAAGACTCGGAGAGTGTCTAATGCATGATCCGTCTCCTTTCAGCTAGCTGTGTTGTGATGCCAGAGTTTCTGAAGGCTGAATGGTGTAGTGAGATAATTAGGTGCGCGGTGTTGGAATTCCACGGGGATGTCAATGGCTGCCTGTATGCATGGTGACGGGATCTATACAAAACATGTAGGAAGACTAAAGGGGGAAATTAAAAGGGGGATACATGCCATCATTTGAAAGCAAGGAAAGTCTTGTCTGGGGAGTGGATAGAACCTAAGCTATATACTCTAGTCAGAAATAATCAGTATACTTCTGCTATTATCTTAAAACACAGATGTAAAACTCAGCTTTTACTTCAACTTGGTGAGAACTTTGCTCTCCATACTCCAGTAAGCATTTATATACCACTGATATAAACACACCATGAGAGTTGCAAATTATTTTAGTAAGATGACAGTAAGATTGGAGTTCTCAGTCATCCAGGTCATGATATATCCAAAAAGCGTTTAAAAAAGGCAACTGGACTTGTAGAGTTTTTTTGAGAAGACGTTTTGCCACTCGTTGGAAGTAGCTTCTTCAGTTCTGAAGAACGGATGAGTGGCTCAAAAAACGCTACAAGTCTAGTTGCCTTTTTTAATCGCTTTTTTTTTTTCTTCACGGACGTAAAACGATATAGTTAAAGTATGAGCATGCATCACCATAAAACATCCAGAATTCAGAAATTTGAACATCCATTCAACAAAGCCAGAACCCAGTGGTCCATGGTGTGGAAACTCTCTAGACAGAGGCCGAATAAAATTGACACTGTGTAAAAACGCGTTGGCCTACAGCAGCACAACCTCTAACCACAAGCATCTCAACAGATAACATCTGCCTGCCCTCTGACTTCAACAAAACAAGACAAAAGCATACATATCAAGACTGTTACGGTGAGTTTTGTCTGGTTCTTGGTTGGCGGGCAGCGCCTCTGAGTTGCTGTTGTGTCTTCATCTTTTTTTGTTTCAGACAGGACGTCAGCAAAGACACTATAGATTAAGTGCTAATGGATAGTATGGTGGGTACAGACACAACAAACTGAAATCAAAGAAATGCAGGCAACAAAGGCCAACTGTGTCTTCACCAAAACGTTTCACTTGAACGTGCTGCAAAGGCTATAGCCGGCAGCTGACGTTCTGCGCCTCCACATACCGGGAGTCTGCGTTCGTCATTCAAAGGGAGAATGGACTAGGAGGCTAGGATTCTAGGAAGAGCAGCAAACTGTTGTATAGAGCTGGCCTGTCCTGAATTAAGATGGTAGTTTGTCTACAGATTATTCATTCTAGATGACCACATAGTTGTGTTATAACCAGAGGTTGCGCTAGACTTTTTCGTTGTCTGTCATTTTGACTGACAAGGTCATAAAAATCCTGTCATAATCTATTTTTACTTGTCACTTTAATTTTGGTTCTTTAAAGGATAAAAATGACATATTCAATTAAATTTAATTTCCATTCATTTTTAATTAATATGGTGGAAAAAAAAAAGATTCGGTTCATATAACTGTCCATCAAAGACGACTCAAGAATCATGAATCTAGATGCCTATTTAACCGGCTAAGTTGAGTCTTACCACATTTGATTGATATATAATCAATAAACGGCACCATTCAAACATTTTACATCTCACTCGGCAGAGAAACAAAACGTACTGCCCGACTTGACTTACGCACAATACGCAGAGAAACGAAACTTAACCAGCACTACTAATCAAGAGAGACAAGAGCCAATTCATTTGCTCACTCGCCACCAAGTGGTCTGGGGTGTGAATTGCAATCTGACATTTTGACAGATTGCCTTCACATTTTTCCGTCACTGTTATATTTATACTGTGATATTCGGTTAACGCGACCCCTGGTTATCACCGACTGTCATATTGGTGTGTCACGGCCCTAAGCAACCTTTTGCTGACAAATAAAACCGGAGATACTACAACTGAAGCAAGTTGTTTAAGTTAAATCACACTCAACACAACATTTGCTAATGAATGGAAGAATACAGCAAAGAAGACATTTCCTTATTAGGCCTATACTGCACAAATCTATTTTTTGTGATGAACAGTATCATTTGGTAAAATTTTGAATTGGAAATGGTTTCATCATTCATGGATTTGATAGACTTTGACGTATTTGTTAGTGTTGAGTTGCACGTTATTGTTTTCCTTATACTGTGTTGAGTTTCCTATAATGATACAGTTGACTTCAACTCTTGTTGTGCTGTGTGAAAGGACAATAAAGACGTTCTAATTCTGATTCTGGGAAAATGTCTTAATGAAGGGTTGAAAACTGGATGGTAGAAGTTATGGTAATTATTTAATGGTGAGTTAACATAAGGATTACTCAAAATATATTCTATAGGTTAAGAAATTTATCAAAAAAACAATCAATAGATTAAGTGACAGAATAATCATTTGCTGTCTAACCCTAATCTAAATGTAATGTCAAGTCTGAATCAAACAAAACGTCAAACAAAAATGTGATTACCAGCTAAAAAGGCCAAAAGGTTCTAACTTTTTTCCAAAAAGTCCTTAATCCCACAGACTAAAACTCAAACCGGTCCTCACAAAGACAAACCAACACACACACGCTCTCACACACGACCCCCGTGTCCTAACAGCCCCTGACAGGGAAGTCGTGAACAAACAGTGTTCCATTGAACGCATCCCTCGCAGCCGTCAACACCTGAGCTGCCTTTGGACTCCGCGCCCCATCCAAACACTTCCTGACAAACACCGCCGCTCGCTCTGAACGGACACACCTGTCACCACGGAAACACGGAGCCGTCACCAAGGATACGGGCCTGTCTTCTTGCGCCAGCGCTCCTTTCAGTGGCAGGCCCGCTTGTCCCTAGGGGCCCTGCGGCAGCTGATGAGAGCGGGGGAAGACAAAGAAGGGTGTAGAAAAGGCGAGAGAAAGAACTGTCTGTGGGAGGGGGGGCGGGTGGATGGAGTACGTCTATGTTCTTCTTTATACACGACACGTTTGTTGTCAGGACCGCTTCATCTTTGCTACAGCTTTGTTGAGTGACACCGTGGAAAAGATTTCTTTTCACCTTATTAGATGTCATTATCATTGCAGTTGATAAATATGAAAAGAAAAAGTTGCTCAGTAGAGAACTTATTCCATGTCAAAGCTAAATATAATCACAAGCCCTTCAACTGTGCGAGCTAATGAGAAGATGAGGGGTGCACGCTACCGTCTATGCACATGAGTTAACATGTGAAAGTATTCATGGGAACATATGGCCATATTGACATGCAAACACGCTCAGATGTTTCATAAAAACATAAAGAGCTTGCTACTAGCCTATTCCTTTTACTTACAGTCACTCGAGGGAATCCATCGGGAAGCATTTCGCAACATCATGCATTATACAGTGCAGCCATCTAAACGCGCATTAAAAATGACTGGAAAATAAGGACGCAATAAAAATAGCCCTACTGGACTGCGACAAATACAAAAGGAAGTAGAACTGTGCGCAACTGCAAAGGGGTCCAAGCACGCCCACGCAACTTGGACCAAATGACCAAAACCAAGCCGGCCTCAGACAGGCGTCCCCATAGATATGTATATACATAGACGCCTCATTGAGTAGGTTGGCCCGTTGTTGCGATACGTCAACGTCGCCGCCATGTTAGAAGAGGCAGCTCTGTCCCGCGAACCAATACGAGTCAATGGAGTGAACTTTATTAGACGTCTTCTACAAAGTTCTGTAAGTTAAAACAAGGTCTGTAACGTTACAGACATTGTTTTTGGTTCCTGTCAGTTTCCTGAATATATACGTTCGTGTGTGAATGTGTAAATGAGAATAACTCCTCCAAAATGGCGGCGACGTTGACGTGCGGTCCAGCGCTCAATGAGGCGTCTTTGGGTATATGTTGTAAGAGCCGCATATTCTTGTAAGAGGGTTGTTTTCCTCCGAGCCACCAGGGGGCAGCAAATGTCATGCAGTGGCTGAATTTCATGCGGGCCGAAGGTGGCTACAGGTGTTTAAATTTGGGTTAATTACGTGTTTTGTTTGCTGAAGTGGAAGGAGCCCAACAGTTTTCGACTGTGCTCGAGTTTATTTTTTCAACCATTTGTTTTCATTATGACCAAAGGCACCGTCGCGAGAAATAAAAGGACGTTCTAAGTAAATCACGGGAAACGGACAATTGGTTTATTATTTTCTTTTAAACTGAGTACACGTCCCAACAGCTTCAAGCCCACTATCAGCCGGTGGCGGCAAAGCATAGGACTAGCCACTACATATGTCCATGGGCGTCCCCACACGTGTCAGACGTGATGAGACGTTTGCATGCGTTGTCTCTGCATCCTTGCCATGCTTCCATGCAGTGGGTGACCTTTCGCCTCGCCAGTTCCTATTCCTGCTACCCTCACACTCGCCACTCACGGACAGAGACGCGATTTTTGGTTAAATAAAACAAGCTTTTAGCACCCCCTAGAGGTGCAACGTCCTCAAATCGTTTACAAAAAAGGACACGTTACTTAAACGTGGACATGTAGAGGCTGCTTGGCCAAGTTACGTTAATTTTACTAAAAGTGACACTTGGCCGACAACTTTGACGTCACATTGCTAGCATAAAATGTACAAAATTAAAAGTCCTTGCAATAATTATTTCATCCTTCGCTTGCAGAATGTCCTTCTCACACCATTGCTCAAGTATTACTTAATACCGAGTTGCTTAATATGGCTAAATTTTGATCATGCAGGCACTACACAATCCATAAAATCCATAGATTGTCCGCATCCGAACCACTTTCAGTGCTTGGACCACCTAAAAATAAAATTAAAAGACCAGCCATATGTGTGTGTGTGTGTGTGTGTGTGTGTGTGTGTGTGTGTGTGTGTCTGTGCAAGTGTGTAAGAAGTTTCAAAGAGCCTACCTGTGCCCTGCCAAAGGCACTTTTTTTGTGCTGCAGGCACTCTGAGACTGTATCAGGCTCTTCAATCGCTTCTTAATCCTAGCGGTGTGGAGTGCAGCCGCTTTGAAGTGTGTGTTTGCGAGCGCGCGCAGATATGTGTGTGTGTGCGTGTTAAAGAGAGTGGAAGTAGATCTGAAGGCGAGGCATGCACCGCTTACCAGAATTTAATTAATAATCTGCAGCGGGAACCAAGCCTAAAACACACACACACAAAGACACATGGGCAAAAAAAAAAAAAAAAAAAAAAGACTCGCAGGAATGACAGAACGCAGGGTGACAACTTTTTCCACACACACTTAAAGATATGCGCACGAGTCCCACTTATTCAAACACAGATAACAAACAGGATCCGCACTAGAAATTGAAACTGAGATATGCTCAGAGTGTGCAATCCTGTTAAGGAACATTATCATTTCTCAATAAAATATTGTAGCAAACATGACAACGTCTGTCTCTCTGTGTGTGTGTGTGTGTGTGTTAAAGCAATCCGTCCAAGAGTAGAAAATAAAAAGGATTATTCTCAGAATCTGTTCAGTCCTGGACAGGATATTGCTTCCATATGGCATTTTTCTGTGATATGTTTCCAATCATCTCACATTGCTAAAGAGCAATTATGGTTTTCGGCATCATCCTGAAGCCGAACTCTGACAAAAGACATAAAACTGCATTCGAGCTGATGCAAGGATGATATCACTTGACACACAGAAGAGGACACAAAGTGACTGCCAACAAAAGCAGGGGGGGGGGGGGCATTCAAGGCAGATGAGTTGCAAAACTTACTGGTTTAATGGTTGTTGGTAGTTTCACCCTGCACACGACATGCTGTATATTGCTCACCAGGGAGCTGATTTATGGGGCTTTCATTTCTTGAAGAAAAATGAAATAAAAAATAAAATCAAAAGAGGAGCTTTTCTCCATCGCCGCACAAAGCTTTCAGTTTTAGTGGCAGCGGTGTTTTGTAAGCATTCAAAACGATTCTCTGTTCGCCACGCGAGTCTCTCACAACAGCGCGAGTTCAATGTGCCAGACAGGGAGAGCTGGGAGATGTTATTTGCTCGTTTGTCTGTAATCATTGCCGTCTTGCTGAGCTCGCCTGTGTTTCTGCGTGCGCGGGTAGAGGGCTGGTGCTGTAATGACAAGAGGCTTTATTTCCATTTCACAGTTTGCCATCACTGCCTGTCAGTAGTGATTCTCCTCATCCCCGCCGCTCGGTGTCAGCGGCGCGCGGCGGAGGAAAATAATGCAACGGGGGCGCGCGCAAAACAGGCGCAGGCAGCTGAACGCGCATCGAATAAGCAGAGGCACGCAAACAAGTGTTAAGTGACTGCACACTCCACGAGCCACTTCTTGACTCATCAGTCTTAAATATCTAACTCATAGCAGACACAAATTTGGTTTGAGGCAATCAATTCTTCATTGATCGAGAGGCGAGATGTTAAAACTACAGAAAATGTGACTCAGTCGTAACCCTAACCCCAACAGGTACAGAGGAAAAGAACCAATCAGAGGTTTTCCACTCCCATGGCGGAGCGTCAAGACCAGCTCTTCTTTCTTTCTTCCCCTGGGAGGATTTTAACACTGATCAGAAACTCTGCGTGACCTTTAACCTTTTCATTTTTTTACTTTAGTGTCACTTTGCAACAAATACGAGCAAATATTGTGAAGTTTCTGACCTGTGCCTGTACACCTGCATGTCTTATTTAGATGTGCAATCAGTCCCCTTACCCATCGTCAAATCGCCTGACTTGTTTACTTGGAAATATGATAAATTCAAAACTGGGTGGATAAATTTGCCCCAGTCAGGATAAAAACATATATAGGTACTGTACATACACATGTACCATCCACCTAAACCAGACCAGGCATCCCCACCCCATAGCAATGACACCTCCTTGATGGCAGCAGCCAACCCTAGCAAGATGCAGAAGGTGTTGACCTGGCCTCCAAATTCCCTAGATCCCAAGCTGATCAAGTATCTGTGGGATGCACTGGAGCAATCCTGATCCACAGAGGCCCCTCCCCTCAACCCACAGGAGAAAAAACTCCACCCCACTAACAACATTCTGTTGCCAGACACCACAGGACACCCTCAGAAGGCCCATGTCCATTCTCTGATGAACTCTTTTGGGAGAGCTACGCAATATTAGTAAGGTGGTCATAATGTTATGCCTGATTGGTGTACTTCTGAATTAATTTACACCTGTAGTTATGTATCATGTGTCTTAATAGAGCAAACAGCAAGGAAGATTTTCACTAACCCTAGTCTTTTCAGCTGCTGATCAACTTGGAACTTGTCAGGATCTCTAAATTATTACGACCTGCCCGAACCCGGAAACGCAGCAACGCAACGCGCAAACAGCATGGAGCATCCCACCCTGAGCGTGATGTCAGATGAAAAATTGGCGTCGTGGGAATTTGATCCATGCTCTTAACATGCAACAACTGTTACGCTATGACAGCCGCAATTTGCTGAAGGACGTGTAGTAGTTGTTTCAGTAACTTATTACTTTGACTTAACTATGATGCAGTTCCAGGGTTCCCTCTATTTATGTCCCTGTCCCTGCTTTGACCAGTGATGTTCAGATGCGAAATGATTTAGCTGAATTAGGAACATGGCCCAAAAAAAAAAAAAAAAAAAAAAAAAAACGGAACCGAATTTTGCGGTGTCCCACTTAAAACTCCACTTCAAACCCGAGTATAATCTATAGCGTGCAACAAGATGGGAGCTGCCTGACGCCATGTTTTAATGCGATTGAGAAAGTGTGTCGCCTCCCTCCTCTTGGATGACTTCAAAAAGTGAGCGAGGGAGCTGTGTGATGTTTTTTTTTGGGACGGCAGAGCCTTTACTTTGACTCTTTCATCTGCTGGGTGACTCACTCTCTCTTTTCCTCTCTCTCTCTCTTTCCGCCGCCGGGCCCGATGGTGCACTAGAGGAAACGAGGAGCTCACGTAGGTCTGGGCATGCGCAGCGCAGGGTTCACACGCAAACACAACCTCTGGTGCACGGCAGCCCTGATGTAAACATATACCAAAAGAGCAGACAGATCCAGATTCTGACGCACGGATCCAATAATCTGAACGCCCTACACCAAACATCCTTACCTTACCTCAGCTCCCCTAAAATCAAATGCCTCGCTACGCCTCCCCCATCTCTTTGTCTCCCAGTCAGTCTGTCAGTATGAGGTGAATGTGGGTTCTCTTTGATCATCCCCCAGCCAGTGTTTTTTCCTTCCTCTTCGCCTAATCCATGACCGACTGAATAATATGATTTGGTGTATCTCCAAATGGCAGAGGACCAACCTAATAAGTCAGCGGGAGTCGAGAGAGAAGAACGGGGCATGTGCTGTGACGACCACAACGACAACAACCTCGTACCACCATCTTCTGGCTGAGAGAGAGAATGGTAAGCGCGCTGAAAGCGACTGACTCGGGAGGTCAGGATCAAAGCGAGCGCGAACGGAGTGACACGGATGTCAAGCGTCCATAAAAAAACGCGAACGGGCGTACCGGGGCACACGATCAGCTGTCATCGGTTCAAGTTTCTGCGACAAATCCTTAGACGTCTTTATGGTTTTAGGACATACTGTACA
This sequence comes from Chelon labrosus, assembly GCF_963514085.1. Taxonomy (NCBI): domain Eukaryota; kingdom Metazoa; phylum Chordata; class Actinopteri; order Mugiliformes; family Mugilidae; genus Chelon; species Chelon labrosus. The sequence goes on from NC_140354.1 coordinate 10,096,587, forward strand.
TTCAAAAAAATGTGAGAACTGTCAGTAAACAGGGTAGGAGCAGTCTAAGAGTAGTGCAAGTTCCAGGAAATAGAGTCATAATGACGATGATAAGAAATGTGACTCAGTTGCATTCCTGTAAACCCCGCTGCACAATAGTTTAGTGGCTAACTTGTTGTGTAAAGACCTTTACCCATGAGTGCAATACTACAATATGTGCGCTGAATGCATGTCTCCCCCCGTATGGCGCAAAACGAATTCCAAAATTCAAAGCAACCACGGCAGAAACCGTATTGCAGCTTGAACTTCTCCGAAGGTTTATAAAATCAGCTGTGTGCATGTTTTGCACTAAGGCCGTCTTGGGTGGTCTGATCACAAGCGTCTCTAAATATGGACGGGAATGCAACACATTGAAGGCACATTAGGATCCAAACAGTAAAAACCACACGGTCAGGGACGCATGTGTCCACACACGGAGGACTGTGTGAAAGCAGATGCGTCTCCGGCCACATAAAAAAGACTGCCTTGTCAGCTCCGCGCATGGCACAACAAACAAAAGTTACAGATGATTTTCTTCGGCCAAACAAGCCAAATGAGGCTTTAATGTCTGCAGCCAAGATGAGGTACCGAATGTCTGTTGCAATTCTGTTTTCCAGCTTTGCGAATGGACTGTCACGGTTTCTTACAAATGAACACAAATACAAGCGGAGGAAATCTGCGAACAAAGATTCATTCAGCTGACATCCAGCTTTCTGGCGCTCGGCCTGCGTCTGTGCCAGAGGAAGAGTAAGAGCTTTCAATGTCAGAGAAGTCACACGGAAGGCCGGCGAGGCTGGTGCCATCGGTTGATGTTTGCCTCCAGGTGGTTTTGTCACACTGGTTTTTGAAGAAATGATCCGAAGTCGTAGCAGACATGAAAATACACACACACACACACACTTACATTCCTTCTCTACCGGAACCACTCTCTGTCCTCTGTCAATACGTATTTTTTGCAAATTTATGTAAAACCCTGTTTGCAAACGAGCCGAGATGCCGTGCAGAAAAACTGCTGGATTCTTTGAGATTTTAGAGTACGTAATATCATTAATAATATCATTAGAAGATCTGGAGAAGCAGAAGGAACCTCCGTATGTAAGGAACAAAAACCAAATATGAATGAAATATAAACACCTACATGAATGATTGCGATCTTTGGGGCCCTGAGGCGGCACGGCATTAAAACAGACCAGAGTGGATTCTGAACGGGGAAATCGCTGCATGGGCTCAGGAAAACGTCTGAAACACTGCAATGCAATTCCTATATATATATATTAGGGATGCACCGAAATGAAAATTCTTGGCTGAAACCGAAAACCAAAAATGCCTTGGGGAAACTTTCTTGCTTGGATGTTTGGATTTCAGGCGATAAATTAAACCCCGCATGGAGAAATTCTTTGCAGATGCACCCCTCTTGAAATTTCAGTATGACACGTTTTGCAAATTGCTATCAGTGGGTCTTTATATAATATTTATACAATACTTTTGCGTCATCATAACATCCTGTTTCGGCCGTGTTGTTTCGGCGATAAAAGTCTTTCGGCCAAAAACCGAAAATGCACTTTTGGGCCATTTTCGGCCGGAATTTTTCAGTCTCCGGATATTCGGTGCATCCCTATATATATATATATATCAACAAGATCCACAGACGCTGCTGTGTGCTAAGCTAATTTGTTACATTGTTTGGCGAGGCGGGAAAGTGTCCTGAGATTTGACAAATCAAAATGCGAGATTCTTTTTGGAGATCACACACAGTTAAAAGTCAGCGTCCGTGATGGTATTGCGGAGCCATCATCTGCAGAGTGGCACATTATGAAACAAAAAAAAGAAATATATGAAAAAGGACTCTTAACTCTTGCGCAGCCCATCTCAAGCATACCATTCAAATTCATGTCTCATCGACTTTTCCGGAAACAGGGCCTATACATGCACGATGACATTAACCGCCGCCACCTAAACTCGAGGGGCTCTTACGGTGACTTCCTTAAAGGGAACAATAAGCGTGTGCAATATGCAAACTGAACAAGTACATAAAAGTATGCGCTCACCCCGTTCCACTCGCGCACACTCCAGGTCCGCACAAACATATCGGACAGAATTTGCACATCTAATCTCCCCCAGCAGTTCAAAGCGTTGCGCTCTCCAGACTGAGGGTAAATATGAATTCAAGGTCCCAGACATTACTCATTTCCTATCAAACCTGAGGCCTCTTGATCTTTTGTCTTGCATTATCTCAGATCTCCAGTATTGACAAGCAGGGAGTGAGTACGGTACAGTTGAGTGAAGTGAAGAGGTCCGACACAAAGGCCCTTTCTCCGCCAGCCAAACTTGAAGTTCATATGCATATCCCTGCTTATTGAGAGCTTACTGCAAACATGACCTTTCATATCCTGGTGAGGATAAAGAGGAGTGTTTACACTCACTGGCCACTTTATAAGGGAGAACTTGGTAGTACCAGGCTGGACCCATAGACCCTAGTTTTTCTTCAGAAATGCCTTAACTCGTGGGTTTAGAAACACTCTTTAGAGAGTCCGTTGCGGGAATCTCCCGTACCACCACATCCCAAAGGAGCTCATTTGGCTTGAGATCTGGCGACAGCAGAAGCCATTGGGTACACTGTAGTCTTAAAGGGATGGACGTGGTCAGGAAGAACACTTAGATAGGCTGTGGCATTTAAACAATGCTTAGTTGGTACTAAGGGGATTACACCACCAGCCTGAATCATTAATACAAGGCTCCATGTCAACCATTTGAGTTACTGTTGCCTTTCCCATCAGCTCGAACCAGTCTGGTCATTCTCCTCTGACCTCTGACAAGGCATTTTCACCCAGAGAACTGGATATTTTCTCTATTTCAGACCATTCTCTGCAAACCCTTGAGATGGTTGCGTATGAAAATCCCAACAGATCAACAATTTCTGAAAAACCAACAACAATCTCACGTTCAGGGACGCTGAAATCAGCTTTCTTTCATATTCTGAACTTCAGCAGATTGTCTCGACTACATATGCATGCCTAAATGCACATAGTTGCCGTCATGTGATTGGCTGATTAGATATTTGTGCAGGTATACCCAATGCAATGAACTGGCCAATGAGTGTACATGTACTGAGTGAATTGTTTCCACAGTGCCTAGGCCAAATTTCTGGTGAAGGCCGGCACTTTGAAGAAACTCCTAATGTCCTGAGCTTCGCCACAGTCGACGGCAGGGGCGAGGACGTGGGGAAAGACAGTGAGAGAGCTGGCGGTTGGAGGCGAGGAGTAGAATGAGAACGTTAGATAAGAAGGTGGCGCGGATGGGAGGCAGGATTTGCGCTCACTGTAGCTCAGAGATGAGGCGTCTTTATCAGGCATAGAGTCAGCCTCACAGGCCCCTCAGTGCAGAATGGAGATTGAGAGGTCTGGGGTTCTGTGCATTCACTTTCAACCATGAACCTCTCCTACACACACACACACACACACACACACGTACAGACACACTAACAAAGATAAACTTCAATAGCAACCAGACTAGGACACCCCCCCACACACACCTTCTCCTCCGTCTGCCTCCATCACTTTCCTTCTCCTTTTGGTGCAGATCAAATGTATGGAACTATCTTAACTTCTGATCTTATCCCCTCTGATTTTTTGCTGTTTCTCATTATTTCATTCCTAAAGCTTTGACCGTCTACTCCCAAAACATCCACCACAACACCCTGCCGCCATCTCTGTCTCTCCCTTAAACGCGCGCGCCTTTGATGAGAATCCATTCATGGATTTAATGGATTTCTCCGGCATTTTTGTCCGAGATCTGGGAGATGAGTTCAGAAAAGTAAAAAATGGAAAAAGCCGGCCGGCACCAGGCTCCGCTTTCAAGGGTATGGAGGTCTGCAGAGGACAGCATTTCTGTTTGCATCACATGAATGAGAAATTTTCATCTTACAGAGCGGAGCGAACGAGTCAATATGGATCTGAGGTCGGAGTGACTTCAATTCCATGTGGGGGGGAAAAATATAAATAAATATATAAAATGAAACGGGGCACAAGCGAATAGTCAAAGTTGTCCCTGTACACTCCAAAGTCAAACCTGGAGACAGATTAAAAAGTACAAAAACAGGGGAACGCAAGACGTCCAATCTTTGGCGAGTTATTTTTAGGAGCGTGGACTTTCAGCTGACAAAAAGGGACGCAGAAATCATTAATCGCTTTCATAAAAAGTGAAACTGCCACACTGCTGATAGTGTTATCAGTCTGACTTCAACATTCAGCCTTTGAACTCACATCAGACAGACAGACCTTTTCCCTATATACAAAAAAAAAAAATCTCTATAGCGAGAAGAATTCAAGTGTGGCTGAAACATTAAATAAGTTAAGCGGCAAAACAGCCTTCGTATAGTTAAAAAGGGACTGATAGTAAACAGCGTGGTTTCTTCAAATGAGTATGACCCTGTAATAAGCACGCTCTTTCCCTTTGGATGTCTCTCACTTCAGTCCCTCTTGGTTCTGTGCGCCATATGGAGCCAAAATGGCCGCCCGGGTGCTTCGGAGGCCCCTGCATTCCGGCGCTAATGTTGTGCAGCTGGCGCGAGATGGTGTCTAATGAAAAATGCTCTCTTTGATGGGCCCTGCTGAGGGATTAGGTTCTGATCAACACCACCTTAGGTCAGCTTCCTGCTAGACCAGCAGAAGATTATGGGCGATTTCCTGGCCTTAGGTTCAGTTTCTTAGGTGGCAAGAGGAGCGAATGTGAAAGGAAAAAAAAAAAGATAGAAAGAAGAAAGAAAGAAATATAGAGAGATGCTGAACGTCTGAAGATGCTATTGAAGTACACCCTGGTTTGCCTAGATAGTAAAAGGCAAAGCTGGATAATGGTTCCACTGAAATGCTGTGGTTTCCTCTTTACGACTAACCCTTAATTCCAATCCGTCAGCTAGTGTATCCATTTCAGAACCATATATCCCATGACAATAAGTGGGTTACCCGAAAGACTTTACAAATACATGAGTATATATGTGGTGTTGATGTTGGCAGCTCTACTACTTTAAACAACTTTCTATTTAAGCACTTGGGAAGTTAAAAAACCATCTTGTGGTTGGTTAAAAACAAATTATCTTAATATGACTAAAGCTACTGTGTGTGTTTTTCAGCACCAGTGCAACTTGTGTGTGAGCAGACATATGCACAGGTTTAGCTCCAGCTGTTGGAATGTGCAATCATTAAGATCTCTACATCTGCGCTGCTCTGTGCTACATGAATGCTTATTCCTCAACGCCACTGCTTAGCGGTTATGGAGAACGCTTTAAAGTTTGATAAGCCTTCAGAATTCTTTACAGTCTTGCGTAAAAATGACTCAAACGATTACTCTTCTAAGCATCTTAAGGCCTTTCTCACATTAGATAATGTTCATGAATCCACCATCAGGAGAACAGCCATGGTGTGCAAGGTCAAAGCCGCTGCTCTGCAAAAAGAACATTTCTGCATCATGTGGAACATCATGTGGACATGCCAGAAGACTATTAGGAAAACGCTTTGTGGATAGATGAGACCAAAGTAGTATTGTTTGGTTTATACGAGAGGCATCGTGTTTGTAGAAAAAAAACAAAACCCACTGCATTCCAGCATCAGAACCTCATCCCGTTCTTAAAACGTGAGGGTGGTAATGTCCTTGTTTGGGCCTGTTTTGCTGCATCTGGAGCAGGATGGCAAATAAAACAAAACAAAAATGGCACGACATCTGTCCACGAGCTGAATATTAAGAGAAACTGGGTCATGCAGCAAGACGGTGACACGAAGCACACGCAAAGGAATGGTTAAAGAAGAACAAAGTTAATATTTTGGAACGGCCGAGTCCAAGTCCTGACCTTAATTCAATAAAAATGCTGTGGAAGGACCTGAAGCAAGCAGTTCACGTGAGAAACCCCAACAACATCTCAGAGGTGAAGCGGTTCTGGACTGAGGAATGGGCTAAAATCCCTCCAAGCTGCTGTAGATGACAGATCAGCAGTTACCGGAAACGTTTAGTCATTCCTGCACAAGGGGTTCACATACTTTTGCAACTCACAAATAGGTGCAAATGATTATGAATAAATAAATGCACAAGTTTATTTGGTTTTCTTTGTCTACTCTCAGGAATCCACTGATGTTCGAGTCATTTTTATGCAGAAATGTAGCGGCATTGTATGTTCTGACACACAGAGACCGTAGAAGACGTGTTGTATATGGTATTAAGACTTCCTCTTGATTGTGGTAACAACACAAGCAATCAGGTTTAGTACTGTAGCTACGATGTTAATCTCTAAAATTTGTCCTTCTTGTAGACTGGAAAATCTCTAATCCCCATCTGACCCAACCAAGCTACTTCATTCCGTCGTTCTTGACTCAAGAGCAAAGTTTTAAGCACAAACAGGCCTTTACCAACAGCCTCTCATAGCTCGTCTGTTCATTCCTACACTATATTCACCTTCTCGCTGATCGCCTCCTTCTCCAGCTGGTGGCTTCTTTGGAGGTCGCTGCAAATCCGTTCCATGTCAGCGCGGAGCTGGTCCATGGACGCCTTGTCCTGGAGCGCTCTTTGCTTTTCCTCGTCCTGCAGCAACGCCATCTTCTCCACCTGCTGCTTATGCTCGGCATGGGCTTGCTGGAGCTCCTCGCGCAGATCTGACAACTGGCCTTCCAAATCTGAAATTGTCTAGACAGGAATAGAAACGTGTTTCGGTAAGTGACAACCAAAGCCCTGGTGACATTTTCTTTTACCAAGTATGTGAAAGATACATAGATTCTACTGAGAAAGTATGCTGACTTTTCAGAATATCTGCATGTAATTCTACTGCAAACAGATCTAATGCTCATGGAGAAGAGCTAAGCTGATAGAGACAGATACTGTAATTAGATACAGTACGTGTGCAGGAGTGATTCTGCATTTTATCTGTGTGCGCGCATGTAGTAAAGTTCCCCAAACAGACTTTACTCTCGGTTTTCATCTGTGTGTACGTGGGTGGGTGTTGCTGCAAAGGCCTGACCCCTCTCTTTTTGAACTGCTCGGCTTTGACTTTGCTCAGAAGACCCATTTAATAGTGCTGCCAGCCAAGTCACCATTTTATCGTGGGAATGCTAATAAGTACAACCCCACGGCCCATGCAACACCAGAAATAGACTGGTCTGACATGTGCAATGAAGCTATATTTCAAGAGTTTGGGAGATGCCAAAATGAAGACATGGGCTTACGGTTCAGTTAAGATGATGAAGATTATCTGTGAAAGAACTGAAGCAGAATGCCTTAAAGCTAAAATGAATAAGTGTACACACAAAGAGGAGCTAAAAAGAGCTAAAAGCCTAGAAGAGACGTGAAGTAGGTGGTTCTAAGATTCATTGCAGTGTTTCACCATTCACTACCTGTATTGCATGTATTCCCCAGCTATTGCACATTCTCATTACTCTCTGTGGTTCACATGTTTTATTATTTTTTTCTCTCACTTAGGTTTGTATATCCTGCTCTTCCTCCTGCCCCCTCCCTCTTCTCAAAAGCCCGAGCATCCCAGGACAACGCCACGTTAAGGCAATCAGACAGAAATTGTCTGAAGTCTTTTTAGCGGGCATTGGGGAGAATCAAAGAGACTTCAAAGAAGTGTGACAAAAAACGGGCAAATGCTGTGGTTTGGTGTTATACTCCCTCCTACACTGGCACACAGACAGTTCCACTTATGCACACACATACATACGCAGGCAAACATCCACACATTGCCTGGTTGTCGCACACATACAATGGCATGCCTAACATTCAGAGAGAATGCCGAGTAAAAAGCAAACACATGCAATCCTCTAAGTCCCACTCCCCTGTCTCTCAACATTACCAGCTTCACCGCTCCGCTTGTGTCTCCAAGGGCAAGCAGCTATTAGATCTGAGCCCTCGAGAGTCTTTAATGTACAATTCTCTCTTTAACAAATGTGGATAATCTGTCTTCCAAAAAAATCTTTTAATAAGTTGGACTATAATCTTCCAGAACAGAGACATTGGCAATGACACTTCAGAAACTTAAGAGGCCAAAAGAGCATATTTGCTCTGCAAGGAACTGAGCACAGCCAATTCAGGAAGGCACATTAGATAGCAGGCAGATGTGGAGCTTTGTGAAGAAGAAACTCTTGGTAACAAAAGAAGACTGTCATATAAAATACTGGGTCAAACTGTGTCAGCTACGATGACAAATGACTGGGAAAACAACAGAAGAGGGAGTGGGAAAGCACTGATGGGCAGCATGTGCTTGGATTCAAGAGAAAATGTCAAGTGAAATTGGGCCATCATGCTTGATTATCTCTGTAGATGGTAGAAAGTTATTCTAAAATACATAAAAGCATCAGAAGTTAGTACTTCCTTAATAGCTCAGAAGTTATTGAAAAGATAGATAACTTTTAAACCATGTGCCATACCGTGCTTATAAATTGTACTACTGAACTTGTAAAGAAAGCATCCTTCTTGGCTGCACAACCAGATTGTGCAAGTCTGCCTTTTATGGAGACAATAAATTACATTTTGATGAAGAAACACATCATTAAGAGCAGATTGGTGTTTGCTCCAGACCAAGTCCCCGATTATGATTTAATACGCTTTCAGCAGTACCAGTAATCAATTCTCTCTATCTGTAACCATCTAAAAGATTATTGGTTATTATTCTAATGGTACAAAACTGTTTGTAGATTCATGTCAAACAATAAATGCAATAAGACGATGACTGTAAACACACACACTTTAACAATATGCTTTCCTTTCTCAATAGAAAAGAATGCCATGGGGATGACAGGGAAAACTTTTGGTGTAAGTAGTAAGACATTTAGAATAGTTGTATTCCTGCTACACATGCTGGTACCCTAGTATTGTGCATACAGGTTTGCTGGCATGGCTCATAGTTAGGGCTAGGGCTAGGGCTAGAGCTAGGGCTAGGGCTAGGGCTAGGGCAAGGGCAAGGGCAAGGGCAAGGGCAAGGGCTTGGGCTTGGGCTTGGGCTTGGGCAAGGGCAAGGGCTAATGGGCAAGCACTAAAGAATATATACAGAATAACCTGACTAATCTATCACTCTAAAGACAAATAAAGTATGAGTGTGAGAATCAAATATAATCAAATAGTTGTATTCCTGCTACACATGCTGGTACCCTAGTATTGTGCATACAGGTTTGCTGGCATGGCTCATAGTTAGGGCTAGGGCTAGGGCTAGAGCTAGGGCTAGGGCTAGGGCTAGGGCTAGGGCAAGGGCAAGGGCAAGGGCAAGGGCTTGGGCTTGGGCTTGGGCAAGGGCAAGGGCAAGGGCTAATGGGCAAGCACTAAAGAATATATACAGAATAACCTGACTAATCTATCACTCTAAAGACAAATAAAGTATCAGTGTAAGAATCAAATATAATCAAATAGTTGTATTCCTGCTACACATGCTGGTACCCTAGTATTGTGCATGCAGGTTTGCTGGCATGGCTCATAGTTAGAGCTAGGGCTAGGGCTAGGGCAAGGGCTAGGGCTAGGGCAAGGGCAAGGGCAAGGGCAAGGGCAAGGACAAGGACAAGGGCAAGGGCAAGGGCAAGGGCTAATGGGCAAGCACTAAAGAATATATACAGAATAACCTGACTAATCTATCCCTCTAAAGACAAATACAGTATGAGTGTAAGAATCAAATATATGGGACAGATATGTATTAATGTGTGATACTTGACTGGACAAAACAAAATATACGTAAGTGTCAGTAGCGATCATAGGTCCTGGGGGGGGGGGGGGGGGGGGGGGGTACACCAGGAAAAGGTGTACGTGTGCTATCCCTAGAGCGAACTAGCAAAATCAGTCATAGGTTAGATAGAAGAGGGCCCCTATGGGAGATTGTGGAGTATTGTTGATGCATGGCGTGGGCCTTCATAGATTTAATGACTGTTATTGCAAAACATGCCACCATTTGCCTGTCTTAACGGTACGCCCCTTGGTAAGAGTGTCAGAATGAATGATTAGTTGTTGTCAGCCACATGAAGATGCATCCGGCTGAAATCCAAGGAATGATGTATGCACATAGTAAAAGACTTTATGTGCTTAAAAGGGAGAGGGTTGTAACACTCAACACATCACAGAGCATCAGCATTCACTGATGACTTCAGCCGTGATCAATAGTTTCCTAGTGATAAACCGAGTTGTAACATAAATAATCAAGCATACATGAGAAGATGTGATGAAATCATTCAAAGTGAGAATCAAAGAACAATGACATGCTTACTCAGTGGGATACTTAGTTGCTACTGGAGTCACTGAGTAACAAAACAGGATTCACTTGCCAGTACGTACACACCCATCATTTGGTAAATGACAACACACAAGCACTGGCACCAATCAGTGTGTACTGGCTGTCTAGCTTGTTCCCTCCATCTTCGTTTTTGACTCGGGCTGTCATCACTCTCTTCATTTGACTCGTTTTAATCACGTAGTCGGGATTGAAGCGCTTTGAAAAATTGACAGCATCATTATTTAGTCCATCACGGCCCAGAAGAAAGACCTCACAAGACTCTCGCTCTCTTTTATGCCGTTTGAAGTCCAGATGGCGCGTACGTTGCTTTAGAAGAGGCATAGTTATTCAGGAAAATAATACCCAGAAAATGAGGAGGAGCTGGCGGAATAAAAATGTGAATGCTGGATTTTGGGTAGAACAAACATGTTCTGATGTTTGCAAAAACAAGTCTCCAAATTAATTTAGAATTCTGGCCCCAGTTTTTGAACTCTTGCTAATGTTTGAAGATAAAAAAAAATTAGAAACAATAGCACAGGCAAAAAAAAAAAATCTATTCAACTGTTTCGCCATGCAATACAAAGAATCTGTCTATTCTTTAAAGATGACTGATTTACTGTGTGGAGGCTACACAATAATGAAAAAACAAAGCCAGGAATGTGGAAATACAACTTGAGAAACGGCTTTGATTCCTCGCCTATTCTGACATTTAGTGCCTATGTGCTAAATACAGGTTTCTTTTAGAATATTAAACATATTTTAAACACTTCATTGGGTGGATGTGTACACAATGTACATTTCTGGAGGAACAGTTTCCAGAAAGAGGAAGCGTGAAAGACCATGATAGGATCTGGGCATGTATAGCGAAAGATGGATCCCCAAAACAGCCTACAGAACTACTTCCTCTGGGGGGCATTGATCAGCTAAGAGATCAACACATAACTGGCTGTGGGCGAAACAGTTTCAAGATAGTTCATAGGCAACCGACTGAAAGCTTCCTTTCATATTTTTTGGTATTTTTAGAAACCGTAACAAAGAATTTATTCTTTTAGTAGAACAGGAATATGAAAGTCCGCAAGGCTAGGGACTGTGAGTTAATGCCGAGAGCATGCCCCGGACATTTGGCCTTGAATCTAGGGGCTTAACTGGATTTCTTTCACACTTGGAGTGACGAACAGCAAATAAAAGAGATGAAAAACAGTAACAATAAGGACTAAGTGATGTATAATCGTCTCAAACATGGAAAAGGCCTTAATATGTAAAGGCTGTGAGGTGTTGAAAACAGAGTTTTGAGGGTGACAAACTCTGGATGGATTTACCAAAACTCGTAAATATACATGCCAGTACATTAGGAACACTAGTGGAACAAAAGCAATTAAATAACAGTGTTTTCATATTGGAGGCTGTAGTTTTGTACTGAATTGTGTTATGATAGATACATATTAGAATGCATTTGTTTTTAACTAGTGTACCTAATGTACTGGCAGGCGAGTGTAGGTTTTTATAGCTATATTCACCCTGTTGACCGCAATCGACAATTGTTTGGGGAAATAAGATTAAATTAATAGATGACAATAGCTTATCTTTATCTATTGTTGTGTTGCGTAAATGTTGCATTGGCTAAATGTCGCATTGGTTATTTGTGGTCTCGCTTGGACATGGACGTTCGTATTTATTAATTATTAATATGATATTAGGTATTATTTTCTCAATGCTGTATATTTACCTTTAATAACATTCATGTTCACATAAATCATTTTAGTGCGGGCAACGTAAGCTCCGCGAAATTCTTCTTGTGAGGAAGGTAGTTACATGACAAAATAATCTTTGTCATGTCAATGGTTATATTAAAGCTTGCTTCATTAATTGGCATGATTCATAGACAGTATGAATGAAAGGAAGGTTGTTTGTGATATGAAGTTTTACCTTCCGGCACGAACTGAGGAATACGCAAAAAGGAAACCAATGAAAAATTGTGGTTTTAAAGATTGGTATCAGCCCAGAATTTAACGAGTGGGAAGAAAAACATTAAAAAATCATAAGTCGACATGTCGGTTGATGATACTCATGTGGTGCGACTGTGAGGTCTGAAAGGTGGCAACGTGTTGGTGTAAGCGAGTGCTCGATAATTTTTGGTGAAAACTACTTAACCGTTACGCAAAAGTGCTTTTCAATGAGTAGCTGTGGCTAATGTTAAAAGAATTTTAATACACATCTGCTGCTTGTTTATCAGCTTCTCGCCTCTTTACCATCCGTGAATCTGTCCTCGCGCGGGAAGTCGGATCAGCTCACATCCCGACTCAGCTCACATTCAGGAAACCCTGAATTTCTGCCGCTTTAACATCTGTCATTAGGCGGTGATCTGATCTCCGCTTAAAATTCTGCGCGAGCAAACGGGAGCTAAGGATGTGAAACGAGGGCGGGGGGTGGAGGGGGGTTGTTTTCTGTCACCTCCTGAGATTCTGAGATTTGTCAAACTGCACAACATTTTGACACAAGCGGGGCGGCATGTTAACAGCAGAAACGTCCTGTAGTGATGGCATCTCCGAAAAAAATAAAAAAATAAATAAATAAAAAGAATCACAAACTAGCTGGTGCCGTCAAACGCTGGGAAAGATGTTTCCCCCCCAAATATATTAGATAAGGGAACATTAGATAAGAAGTAAAGATACATTTAGCAGTCTACAAGATAATTGCCCCAAGTGTCACAGCAGTAACCAAATAAGAGAATATTCTGACATTTCAGTTGGCAACAGGGGACCATTTTTAACCTTGGCCATCAAATACAGTTGAATTTACAAGACAAATTTAGCGTGATATTTTATCTTATTTTTGTCTTAACAAAAGACCCCTACTATTGCCCCCTATTTCTAAGTATGATTCATAATTCACTTAGTGTCTGGCACGATCTGTGACCGCATTTAGCGTGAGAAATTTTTGGATCTGGATCCCTATCCCCAGCAGCCAATAAACAAAATTCTCTGCATGCTGACAATGTTCATTTCATCCAGAAGCCTGAAGACATAAACACATCCCCAGTTGGGGGCTGGTCTGTCGAATGGCTTCCCGCAGAGCTCCAATCTAGCCCAGGCTGGAGAGAGGCGAAGACAGGGCACGAGGAGTTTGAGATGGAGACCTGCTGCTTGGGCTAAATGGCAACAAAACAGTCTCTCGGCGTCGAGCATATCCACTAATAAAGACCCCCGTGTCATACTTTTGTTGCGGACAACGGCGCTGTAAAGAAGGAGTAACCACCGTTTTCCGGAGGGAGATAGCTACCTGTGGTGCGAGGAGACCGCTACGCGAAAACTCACTTCGGTAGGAGCGCAGGGCGCTTCGCGGGGCGCCCGGCGCCGTGCAGCGGATCTTTAAAAACAAATTCCAGCCTATGTTGCGGAAATAAAAGCTTGGCGCTCAACGGAACTGATTTCTTTGTTTACCATGTGGATATCTATAGTTTTGGAATTTTAAGTATTTACAAAACTTGTTGCAATTAAAAAAAAAAAAATGAAAGAGTTGTAAGAGTGCAATTTTTTTGTTTTGTGTATTCTGTTTTTTTTTTTCAAAACTTTTTCCTCACGCACATCATCGCTGCTAAACGTATTTTTCTTCAAACCGCGGCATCTAAAATCTTCTGGATTCTCACACTTTTGCACATACAGCAATCACTAAAATTATTCACACCCAATGTAAATCTCTGTCTTGGCTCAAAAGAAGATCCCTCAACCCGCTGTGCTTTGGCAAACCCGGGGCGGAAACGTCAATGGGCAAAACACAAAATGGTTGTCCACAGGAGAGCGGCGGGTCAGCATGTGTGCGCGCGGACGTGGATCAATGGAGACCCCCTACCTGGGCGTCGAGCTTCCTCCACTCCTGGGCGTGCTGCTGGTGCTGCTGCAGGGCGGCCCTGGCCTGCCTCTCCAGGCTGCCCGCCTCCCGCTGGTGCTCCTGGACCAGGCTGTCCTTTTCGGCGCTGTGCTGCTGCTGTAGCCGCGTCCTCTCCTGCTCGTGCTGCAAGCGCTGCTCAGCCATCTGATTGGACAAGTAGGCAAAGAGAGACTTCATCAGCCAACACACATTCAGAGCAACCCCGTCGTCATGACAACTTGTCCATCCACCTATCCATCCATCCATCGTCTCGTCGCCCTGGTCCATCTAGCCCTTCCCTCTACCCGGGGAAAAAAACCCAAACCAATTTGGCCAAATTGAGAAAAAGTTTCTGCGCTTTTTCCCCATCGCAGAGGACGACATCACGTAGCGTGTTTACATCTGGCATCGCTGCTCCTCCGCCCTCCCACCTCTTTTCAGAATTGTACAGACCAGCCCTCAGTGTCCCACTCCTCTCTCTCTCTCTTTCTTCTTCAAATCTGTCCCCCTCGCCCCGTCCAGGAACCAGCAAATAAAAGAGCAGCTACTCTGGGCTATGGATGTGAGCTGGTAGGGGTTAGCCATCTGGCTGCAGTAACTACCCCAATGCCCCATGCTAGGCGCCTGACAGCATGTGAAAATCGGCTTAGGCGATGACTACGATGATCATAATAAACCCAAATCGGGGGAAAAAATGGAAGTGGAGGAAAAGGACTGCAGCTCTGAGAAGAACTGAAAAGTTCTAGATCCTTGATATTGGATTAACTGAACCAAAATCAATATCAGTTTCCATGTTCTCAAATAACTAATAAGATTATGTAGCAGTTGCCATGCTGGGGCCGTTGGGGATTATTCTGCCGACATAGGCAATATTTAAAGTGAGAGTATAGCGAGGACGCGCATGCACCAATAAACTTGGCACAATCAGTTGGCGACAATACAGTAAAACACTCCTAATGGGATGGAAAGTCCAATTTTTCAGGGCTTAATCATCCCGTCCCCTGAACCAAGTCTATGCTCCAGCCCGGCTGTAAAGCGAGGTCACCTGCTGAGAGGTGAGACCTGCCAGCGAAAACTCCCGGCCCCAAGCCCCCGAGCCTTTCCCAGGCTCTGTTCCGTTCCCACTCCCCCATGGCGGGAGGGACAAGTGACCCCCACACCGTCCCCATCGTGCAGGCCCAGCCGGAGCCCTGAATGGACAGCGGGGGCCTGGGGCCCGTTCGCCTCCCCGCTTTGAAGCTAATCCCCGGCACATTGTGCACGACGGCACCCTACCTGGCCTGCCACAGCCTCTGTGTCTGGTGCCTCCCATCTATCCCCGGCCCTATCTCCGAACGTAGCCCGCTATTCAGAGCAGGTGATGAATGAGGGGCTATCTACAGGAAGCCGGATTCTATCCCTAGAACTGAGACGAAGGCCACAATAGGCACTTCAGTTTGGCAGCCAATATTTAGCTTTTTAGATTTTGGGAGAGCTTTGTTAAATGCCTTTAAAAAAAAGGGTAAGCTGGATAAAAAAGTGTGTTGTCTGTGTGGATTAGTTGATAGCATGCCAGAGGAACATAGAGTACACCTTGACGATAACTCACACATGCCTTTTTTTTTTTTTTTTTTTTTTAGAACAAGCAACAAACACTGTGCAGAATGTGAACACCATCTTTCACATGCTGCCATTGCTAATGTTGATGCTGTCTACAGAAAATTCCAAAGCTTTTCACTTCCTTCCCCAGCAAAACACACAAATCAGATCCACGGCCAGAAAACGCCGTCCAGCAGGCTTAGTAAGATTCATACTGCGGTGCAAGTTGGAGCTGACGGGCTGATAAGGAGGCTGTTGCTTCAAGAACTCCCCAGCAGGACAGCAGGTCATGCGATAACAGAAACTGAGGGAGGACGTCCTGGTTTACTGTTCGCTCCTGTTTCGGAGTCGCAGGCCGTGGGGGCTTTGGGGCGAAGCGGGATGAAGAAAATGGGGCGAGATAGATCCGTGGTGAGAAACACTGAAAGGGGAAAACACGAAGAGGAGAGGAGATGACAGGAGAGCAGACCCAGCAATGAGCCTGGTTGTGACATCACGTAGTGCCAGTGTGCAGTGGAGGATGCTGGGTGCTGCGGTTCTTAAAGGGACCGGCGTGGCGCTTATGAGGGAAGGCTGAGCCGGTTATAGCACAGCTTGGGCCATGGATACACAGTGGGTCGGGTGTTACTGCACAGCAGGACTCCTGTCAGCCTGGGTTGACATGGTTGTGTGTGCGGATTGCATGCATTTGCACGGGACAGTGAGTGAGGTAATGGTCTTCTTTCAAGGCTAGGGGGGTGAAGGAGGTGGGGGGGGGGGGTCTGAAATGCCTGCCAAGGAGGAGGGAGGAAGAGGGTGTAGAGAAGAGTAGAACAGATGGGATGTCTGGTCACAGCAGGGGATGCTGGGGTGCACTAAAGAGATGGGGAAAAAATGACAAACCTTTTTCTTCACTGTGGGGTTTGAACTGCAAATGGTCCATGAGTGTCACCAAGTATGGATCGGAGTACGTCCTTGCCTGTGTATAAAGTATACCCATCCATTTTCATGTTTATAGACCAGACTTCTTTATAAAGCGAGGCTGCTGAACATTTCCCCTCAACTCAAGCTCATCCCTCCAAGTCTATCTGACCTCGCTGTTAGCTCTAACCTCAAGAGGCCGAACTCTGCCTTAAGTGTCAAGCATAAAACAAATCCATACATACACTCTCTTGTCAGTTCATTAGGTACACTAGTGAAAATGTCTTTCCTGAAGTAAATCCCCACTTCAAAACTCTTATAATGTTGAGTTTTTGTTGAAACAGTGTAAAAAATGCGGGAATTCGACTGTAAGATAATTTTGGAAGGTGTAGTTTGTGGTGCTGTAAACATAATACGTGACAGTACAACACTATTCTATAGTACCACAGTTGTATTATCACAAAGAAAACATCATTCTGCCTAGATCTCAGCTAGACAAATCCTTGGTTGACCCGACCACGCCAGGGTTACGGCACAAAAAAGCAAAAGCGAGTGGCGGTGGTTGCACCGACCACCGGAAGCTTTCTAAGCCAGGCAAGGTCTGTAAAATGCAAAAAGCAACACCAGCTTAACAACATCAGCTTTTTCCACAAACAGGAAAAAACATCCAAAATATATTCCAGACGAGTCCCTTTTTACGTTACAACTCAGCATGAAGAGCCAAGACACAAAAATAAACTATTTTAGCAATAAGTAAGCTGTTAGCGAAGTTAGCCGCTGGGACCTTAAACAGCAGAAACTTACCTGAACTCATCTTACTGATCTGATAGGGTATTTTTTATTTGATTTATATAAATAAAACCTTTATTTTTTTGTGACTCTGATGCCTGACTCCACTTAAAGGGGAACTACAGTTTTTTACAACCTGGACCTTATTTCTGGCATAAAATACGATTGTTTACTCACCCATATAACTTTTGTGTCATTTGTACTCCTTCGGGAGATATTTAGATCTACGTATATCCATATAGTGGAAGTGACTGGGGCACCGAAATGCAGCCTCTAAATAACGCATTTTGCATCTGCGCGAAACTCGTTAATTTCACCAATATTTTGTTATCGTACGCTAGTGCTATTCCTCGTTGAGGAGTTACCTGTTATCATCATCTGGGGTCTATAGATTGACCTGTGGTTCCTCCACAACCTCACTCATTGGAAAAATATTCAGCCATGTTGCAAAAAACTAGCAGTAGCAAATTACAGGTAAACAAGCCGACCGCCGCGGGTGCGCACGTCGCTCAGAGATGACATCATCCAGGTCAGAAGACATCAATCTACAGACCCTGGATGGTGATAATAGGTAACTCCGGACTCAAGGGAATAGCACTAGCGTATCATAACAAAATATTGTTGAAATGAATGAGTTTGGCGGCAGGTAATGTGTTATTTAGAGGCTGCGTTTCGGTGCCCCAGTCACTCCCACTATACGGACATACGTAGATCTAAAAATCTCCCGAAGGACTACAAATGACACCAAAATTATATGGGTGAGTAAAGGATCGTATTTTATGCCAGAAATAAGGTCCAGGTTGTAAAAAACAGTAGTTCCCCTTTAATTTTGCTGCCCTTGAACAGGATTATTAAAAACACAGCTGTCTAAATTATTTTAAATAAATGCTCAACACCATAACCTTAAGATAAGATTGCCAGTGTACCTAATGAACTGGCAAGAGAAGGTAGTTCCTCAGTTAGAGTCTCACAGAAGATGCTCAAATTAAATTTTTGTGACGCAAGAGAAAGGACCACCTTGAGCCTTTCAAGCTTCATGAAGTAGGAGCATGGTGCACAAATGCATTCAGGCATAAGAGAGCACATGCATCCAACACGTACAAAGAAATTGTAACATGAAAAACACATAACACGTAACGTAAATGAAACATTGAACAGCTATGCTCACGGTTCCTCATGAATAATCCCACATTTTTTATGTGCATGCAAATACACGTTTTTTTTTTCTTTCGGTACATGTTTAAATGTGCAGCTGAAGTAATGTCACCAGCTTCCACATCAACCTCATCACAAAGACAGGTCCATTGTCTCTGTGTGTTTTTTATCTTTAAGACAAAAGCCTTCCTGAAACGCTGCTAGCCCTATGTGGTTGCCTTCAACTGTCATCCGCAGCCCCCCACCACCACAGATGATGTTCGTCACTTGAATAAATCCTGCGAATCTTTGATCGCCTACCTGTTTTGCACATGAGATGGAATTCATGATTCCTCAGAACAATACACTGCAGCTTGACGCGCAAAAACACTGATAAATCTTCACATTTACTGGATCATTACATGGGGAGGAAAATGTCTTTTGGATATAAATACAATCTGTTTAATAGCTTAACCAGCATTGTCTGATTTCATTGACAACAAGCCCTTGCGACAGGAAGTGAAGGATTTTTAATTCCCTTCTCTTATACGGTTTTGTTTTGGTGGATTATTTAATGGTTTCCAACACAATGAAAACGTCAAATTTAAGTATTTTTAAATCATGTTTTTTTCCCCCCAATAAATGGCGTGATAATTACAAACACAACTGCTCAACCACGGAGCTAATCAATAACAGGAAATAATTTCTCCACTCCTTTGAAATAACACTGGCCTCGTATCCTCCACTCACCACGATCTACAGTGAATTACACGCAGTGCAAAACTCCATCTGGCCTGGAAATGAGTGTTAGCACGCTTATTAACACACAGGTTGAGTGAAATCTGGCGCCTGGAAAGCAATCATGTGGAGGACACAGGTGGGAAATACAGATGTTACGGCAGTTAGTTAGTTAGTTAGTTGCCGTGTACACCCCCATGTCACGTGATCACACTGTATCATACAGACATTGGGAGATGCAACCAGGGCCGCAACGACTCATTGTTGACTGTGTAAGAACGTAGATTTGCGAAAGGTAACAGAAAACTATTAGCTCAACAGAGAAGATCTGCTGGCTTCACGACCTCAGGACATACAGACAGCAGTGTAAGTATTTGGACTACTGCAGTCAGTTGTCTGATTGTTTCTAGGGGTTGAACAACTTCTTTTAGTTGACTAATATGCGGTGAAAGTCGAGTCTATGTCGACTAGTCGATGACGTCACACATAAAAACGCAGTAGTCATACTTTGCAACAATGAAATCTATATTCTTGCCCTGAACACATATTGTAAAAATGTGCCTGGTAATTGAAGCTTGAACACAGGCTACTGTCGGCAGTAACCCACGTCAACACCATAACCACCATCAGTCTGACACTTCTAATATGCTCTTGCTTGGCGAAAAAAACAAAACAAAAACAAAACATTTGCTGCAATGACCCACTGGGCTCCTCACCCGTCTTCTCGGAGGCATCTGTGTTGTTGTTGTCACATGATCGGCGACTAGTCAACTTCCTTCTTAAAGGAGCACAGCAGTAAAATCAACCCCTAATTGTTTCTGGGAGTTGCATCCCCATCTGTTGTTTTTCAGACAAGAACTAAAAAAAAAACAAAAAACAACTCCCTAGATCAGATGCTAACCGCTAGCTTGGCAACACTACTCTTCAGTACGTTTACAAGTGGTAAGCAGTATGTTTCTGCACATATAAACATATGAAGCTATAGTTACGTGGCGTTTCCACTCACAATTCGTAGACATGCTTATTAGGTTAACTGATGATTTTAAATTAGTCGTAGTGTCGACGTCCAACGGGATAATACAGCTGAATTTCCAATTACAATCAACACAGTCCATTGAGGTTAAATCAGACTCAACACTATCTTCGCAAATTAACAGTTAACTGAAGTAATGTTTCCTAATTGGGTCAACACTGAATAAATCTCAACTTTTTGTTGAAAGTTAAATTCTGAAACAGGTTCTTCATCTATAGATATCATGTTAAAATATGTCAAATTATTTTATTATTTAGTGGTTAATCAAAAGATTAATCGAAAGCTCAGAAAATAACCGGTAGATTAATCGAAAAAAATATCGGTAGATTAATCAAAAAACAAACAAAAAATAACCTTGGTTGCAGCCCTGTGCAACCTATTATTTTTTCTTCATAATACTACTTTATTACTAGATTCAAAGGGATGCGTGAATGCACCCATCTCTCAGCTGTGTTGCACGATTCCTTCTAAATAAAGAATTTGGTTTATTTTCTAGGAGTTACTCATTAGCTGGTAGGGCTGTTTTACATGTTGTTCCATGTTTGACATACCCATTAAATATTCAATGCTAAAGTAACGGCGATGCCTTCGGTGTCACACTTGATTCTGATGTCTCCCTATCAGCCTGTTATCGTATCTCAATGGGTTATGAAAACGGTTTCTTCACTTTTAATTGAGGAAGAGTGAAAGAGATGGGACGATAAGAGGGCCATGCGTATTCTGTGCAGATTGCATTGCTTTACAATTGGCAAGGTTTGAGATATCTATTGAGCCGGAATCAGCTCAATCTAAAGCGTGTCCCTTACCATGAAAAATGAATTAGGTGGAAAAGGGGAAGGAATTACAAGACAAAAACCTGATGCATGTCAGTCCCTGCAGCGTAATGTGATGATGATGGTGGAAGCAAGAGGAGTATTCTCTCCTCTGGCTATATGGTGGGGACAAATGGAGACAAACAAGTAGACAAACAAACTGTGGACATGTGCGTAAAAGCTCACGCCTTCATACAGACCTGCTGCTCATATTTCTGTCTGAGTGCGTCAAGTTGCTGAGAGAACTCTTTGGCCTGGCTCTCCCTGAGGGACTTGGAGCGCATCAGGTCCTCCTCTACCTTCTCCATCTGGAAGTACAAAGAAAAAAAAACATGATCTTGACTCACTGATAGAAAATGAACATACAAATACATAAATTATAGGCTGGATAGAAAGGCATACGTTAATGCTGCTACTATCTATAAATAATTTGGTCATATATCTAGCTCAAGATTCTATAGAATCACACGGTGCACAATAAATAACATCATACAGAAAGGATGCAGCAGCATAATATGACTGAATCTGAAATGACGTTTACCTGACGATGCTGGAATAACAGAACATTAACATATGAATCGGCTCATTAAAGTACAATCGAGGCGTACTTGTATTAAGTATGTCACGTCAATCAGAAATAAAAAAAAAACTTGGCTCTTTTTAAGGACTTATGGAAAATCTATAAACTATTTATCTAAACTCTCTTTCTTTGTAGCCTGATGATAATATTTCGTTTGATGATGAGCAACAACAATTGAAAACGTAATTTACTCCTCAGCACGCTGGATATGCCTCAGTGCATGTGTTGTTGGGTCGATCCATTCACAACTGAACTATGCACACAGCTGAGATATGATTCCATATGGCGCTTTGGGTTTCTCCAACCAAAATAGGGCAGGCCGGTTCTTTTAATCGCTGTCTAAAAGTGTGATGCTGATTTAAAAATGAGAGAAAGACAGACGTACAAAAGGGGAGATACAGATAATCCATTTAGATATAAAATCATCTGCAGATATATGGAGGGAGAGGGAAAGATGAAGAGAGGAGTGATGGAGGGATGGGAAAAAAGAGAGTAAAAAAAAAACTTCTTTTGAAGTACTTTCTGCAACATTAAAGCCTTAGCAGGAGAACGTGATGCAGCGATGTACAAGGAGTAGAGGAGAGGGAAAGAGGGAGAGAGGATGACAGGGATGCAGAGGAGACTGCTCCTCTCCCTCTCTCTCCCTCTCCCTCTCTCTCTATCCATGGCTTTGATGTGGGCTGAGGATAAATTCAGATTGGAGATGGGGAAGCCAGGGGCTCAGCGGGAACAGAAGGAACGAGCAACAGGATGAAGAATGAGAACAGGGGAAGAGAAGGAATGCGCTGGAAATATACAAATTAGTAGATTAAAATATTTAATCGCGATTAAACGATTTCCATAGCGATTAATCGCACAGAAAATGGCTCAATTTACACAGCAATAAATGCAGATAATGATTTTGTTGGAAGAACCTTCTTTTTTTTGCTTGTTGTTTCTGCCTGCTTTCTTCTTCTTCGTTTTTGTTGCAGTTTTGGGCCGAGGTCACAATAACAGAACGTGCGTGTGTTAGTCACGCATCATAAATTAAACCGTGTTAACATTATTGACGCATTAAATTTGACAAGCACATAGCACAGCCAAAAGATATAACTAGCAACAAAACCAGTATCCTACGTACACATAGAATTACATACAACACGTACCAGTCATTTTTTTATAGGGTATTCCAGATTCTACAAACCTGAATACAGAAATGGAAAACATCTTTATTTATTTATTTACACAAATTCCATTTAAACCACAAATTATTTTGACTTGCACTATAGTTTTGGGAATCAGGGAGTGATCAAAGCAGCAGAAAGCATTGTGGAAAGCAAGCAGAATCTGAAGTGCGTAAATAATTTTACCCTGCAGTAATGCGCCCTGTGGCGTCAAAACTGCCAGAAATCCCAAAAGAAGTCCAGCAGTTGAATTGGATAAAGAAACGGGTCTCGTGAACGGCAAGTTCAGCTTCAAAGCCCTGCCAGATGGCTGGGGATGTGAACTGAAGTTACCACAGCTGAGAGCAGAGAGTGCTCCGCCCCCTCGCCAAAGACCGACCAGACTAGACAAATTGCAACAGAGACGCCTGGACAACTCTACAAGCAACAAACTCTCAACAGCAATAGCTAAACGTGCAGCTGGCTTATTCTGGAGGATATTCCGGGCAGTATTTGTCATTTTTATGGACTGTTGCAATAATAATAAAACACATTCGCTTAAAGCACGCATATTTGTCCAACATCCTGTCAATGACAGGAGTAATAAAACATGACAAATATCCATTTAAGGAGCGTTTAGAACAGACAAAAAAGGGTGATTAATTTAATTTAATCACGCATTAACTATGGAAATTCTGCAATTAATCACAATTAAATATTTGAATCTATTGACTCTTGGGTGCTCTGTCTGCCCACAAATATAAACTTTACTCCCACGCAAGCAGCCCCCCCCCCAACACACTGATTAGGAGAAAAATGTCACTAATCAGCAACTAAGGCTTGCTAATCTCTCTAAGAGGCAGCCCTTTAAAACATTTAGGGCCACACTCAGCGCGGCCTTATTAACGCAGCACACACAAGAGTAGAGTAACAAGCGCTTAACAGAAACGCCTATAGCTAAACTCGCAAGATAGCATCAGAAGTTTTAAGCAGAGCGCATATCGATTGGGAAACTCTCCCAATAAGCAGCAGCCCACACACCGTGGAGAGCAGTCCCGAAGTACTAATTAATCCGGCTTCTTAATGTGCGCGACCTGCTCTGTGCCTACCTCACGCCCACTGAAAAGAATTGAGGTCAATGTGTGATTGCGGAAAATTGAATACACCTGCCTAATGAGAGGGATTATGACCCATCTCATTCATTTGGTTTGACTAAATGAATGAAAATGGCCTGAGGACGATAGTGTTCTTGGCTCTCACATATAGGAGAAGATTAAAAAAAAAAGGAAAAACAACAACTGTAGGATGTAGGACAATCCTTGGTGCAACTCATTATACGGTTGAAGCGGAGGCAAAGGAGAACAAAAAGAAAGACGTACAGAGGAAGTCAGTGTGGCTCCCTGTGTTCTGTGGTCTGGATGCTGTTCCGCAACTATGAAATATGTCTGCAGCAGCATACATTTGTGCATTCAGTGTGCATTCAACTTTTTATCCATGCATAATACGTGCATGATTCTTGACGTTTCATGCTGGCGTATGCCTTCTCGGAGCTGAACTCTACCTGTTTCTTGAAGTGCTCCAGCGCCACATCTGCCTGCTGGATCTGCTGTCTCTGGCTCTCCTTGGCTCTGTCCAGCTGACTCGCCATCTCCCTTCAAACCAAACATTCACATTTAGAAGATGAATATACGGTGTGTAGCCATGCAAAAGCAGAAATAGCTTGTCGAGAAATTAAGTTTGTTTTGCGCAACTTTTCAAAGCAGTAGCTGCATGGTAAGAGGAAGAAAAGAATGATGTGGATATAACATGGATTTAGAACTACTGTATACGTCAAAAGCAGACGCTATAAATAATGGTTGTTCTTTCTGTGGACACACTATTGTGGCCCGCTGTGGTCCTTTCACTTGACAGCAACTACTAAAATATTCTACTCACAACTAAATCTCCTCATATGTTGGATGGCATCTTTTCAGTTTGAGTTTATTATACAGTTTCTTTACACAATACAAACAGTACATTTGGACACAACTCCTCATTCAGTGTTTTTTTTTAGATTTAGATTTAGATTTAGCACCGATCAGACATAACATTATGACCACTGACAGGTGGTCAGACGTGAATAACATTGACCATCTTGTGACAATTCAGTGTTCTGCTGGGAAACTTCTGGACCTGGCATTTATGTGGACGTTACTTAGACATGTACCACCCACCTAGACCAGACCAGACATCCCCACCCCATAGCAATGACACTCCTTGATGGCAGCAGCCATCCCCAGCAGGATGCAGCCTGACACAGGCACACACACACAAAAACGGTTTAGGAACAACTCAAAAAAACACGAAGAACAGCACAAGGTGTTGACCTGGCCTCCAAATTCACTAGATCCCAAACTGATCAGGTATCTGTGGGAGGCACTGGACAAAATGCTGTTGCTAGACGCCACAGGACACCCGCAGAAGGCCCCTGTCCATTCTCAGATGAGTCACAACTTTTTTCGGAGGCACGAGGGAGATCTAGACAATATTAGGGAGGTGGTCACATGTTCTACCTAATCTGTGAAGATTGATACTTAATACATCAAAACTACAAAGGAAGACTTGTGTTATTACGTGGTTAACAAAAATAATGTTAAACAAACCAGAACATTCATCGTCTATAGCACTTAGCGTGGGTTTCGAGTCTGTGGTGACACTATAGGTGATTCATTCAAAATTCAAAGTACCCTTAACCAGCATGGCTACCACAGCATTTTACTAAACAAATCATCCCAACTGGTTTGCGCAACAAAGCAATGACCCCAAACACACCTCCAGGCTGGGTAAGGGCTATTCGCCCAAGAAGTAGAATGATGGAGTGATGTGTCAGGTTACCATCCTCCACAATCACCATACCTAAAGTTAATGGAGATGGTTTTGGCAGGTGGAAGGCAAAGGTGCCAACAAGATCTCAACATCTCTGGGAACTCCTTCAAGGCTGTTGGAAAGTCATCCCAGGCGACTACCTCGTGAAACTGATTGAGAGAATGCCAAGAGTGTGCAAAGCTGGCATCAAAGGACAAGGTGGCTGCTTGCAAGATCCTAAAATGTAATACATACTGTGGTTTGTTTAACACTTTTTCGTTTACTACGTTATTCCATAGATGTTCCTTCATAGTTTTGATGTCTTTAGAATTAATCTACAATGCAGAAAATTTTGAATGAAAAGTTGCGTCCACTCTTTGGACTGGTACTGTATGCAAATTAAAATACAGTGGAAGTGGAAGTGGAAAATGTGACAAAGGAAGTATTTCTTGCATACGGCTCTACGGAATCTATCAAGTCAGCGAGTGTGTGTGTCTCTTCCATGCAGGTGTGCTGCTGCGATTGTTGGCAAATGTCAGGTCACAGAGTTGCAAGCGGAGGGGATTGACAGGCATACTGAGAGGGACAGCCTCATACTGAGAACTGTCAAAGCCCAGCCAGCAGGCCCAGCCCCAACGTTATACGCAGCCAAAACCTAGCAGCTGTCAAGCTAACCCACAGAGGGTGTGTGTGTGTGTTGGGACGGGAGTGTGTCTAGGTGGATGGATACAGGATACAGACAATGACAGCACAGACGGTGAGGGGAAGTGTAAGAAGGTTATTTTTGTACACCATTTGCAAATTTTTGTCCATCCATCCGTTAGCTGCGCACAGTTATCCTTTGAGGGGTGGGTGGGGGTTGGGTTTCCCCAATCGTAGGGCTGACACATTCTTTTCACACCCGGTGTTAACATGTGTCATGCGCGATCTGATCACCCAAGATGGATTTGATCGCTCAGATTTGAAGGTGGTACGGGCATGTGACCACATTCTTTAGCAGTGTGAACACAATGCCTTCGCCTTTATATTGATGGAATGCCAACTCCGACATTCTCGGCCTAACCAAGACGCATTTATTTTGCACAACAGTTTCACATCTTGGTTTGAAAGCATGAGACTACTTCAAATGCTCACAAAAAAAGGTGGCAACTGAATGAGAACAGAACCAGACATTACTCCAAATGATGGATTGGCAAAAAAGGCAAAAGCATTATGTTGTTTTTTCATTAGTATGGACAGCTTTATAGTATCTTTTGTCCTTGCAGCTATTAACAAACTAAACTCATAAATAAATCTGAACAAGAATTAATGAATTAACTTCATGAATATCAGGTTATGTATTATTCTGTCATAAACAGCTATATCAACATATTAATTAGCCGTATGTTCACGTACATATTAAGTTAACACAATGCAGATTTTTTTTAATGCCAGTAATAATTTATTTATTGCACGATTACAGCACGTATGTTCTGTTATTATGACCTCGGCGTGCCCCATAGTTTAACAAATTATGAAGTGATCAAAGAAGCAGTAACGCTGTGGAAAGCAAGCAGAATCTCAAGTGTGGTTGTAATAAAAAGGAAATAAAGAAATAAAGAATTACGGCCATTTTGAAAGGTAAGAACAGCTTCAAAACCCTGATAGATGCTTCTCTTGACAAGAACTGCCCATGTGAACTGAGTTACAACCTGAGCTGGTAGCTTTCTGAACAGCAGAGATACAAATAAGAGTAATTGTGATATAAATATCTCTTCCAGGTACACCTTTTTAAAAATGTGCAATTCTTCTGCATTAACATGCGTCAACTATGAAAATCACGCAATTAATTTCGATTAAATAGTTCAATAAATTGACAGCCCATGAACATTTGTCATGTTTGAACATTTCCAAGTAGTCACGTGGAATTAGGTTATGTATTTCTGCAACAGTGACAGGAGCCTTTATTTACCTTTAAGGTACTGGTATGTTATGGTCGGGAAATCACAACCTCTTAAGCGGAGAGTTTTCGCCGTACAACAGTACAGTTGATGGTTCACTGATTCCCCGATTCACTGCAATGCCAGGTGTAAACAGACATACTTAGATTTGCCCACTTGTTATCGCATAACCAGGTATGAGCAGGGCTTAAAGGTGGTTTATGTTCCTACGTCAATTTGACGCTGTACCTACGCAGGCCCTAAAGCCGTAGCCGGACGTGCAGCTCCCCAGAAACTCTGCCTGAGAGCTGTGATTGGTCCGCATGATAGTAGTAGCCTATTTCTGCTTTTGTATATCTGGCTGGCAAATATATTTATTGGCTCAATAAAGATGGAACACATCAAGGAAAGGTTAACTGAGGAGGTTCAGCAATACAAACATTCGTATGACACGTCTTTGGTTTCAGTCGCCATTGTTGCAAGTGAAGCAGGAAGTAGAAACAAAATTTAACCCAACTGGCAAAAAAGATACGGCACCGACTAGTGTTTGGGTGATGTTCCTACAGAGCGAGCCAGACTGACGAGCGCACAAGTATAAATGGCTCGCACTGGCTATGTGCGTAGGTTACGACGTCTATGTCTCGCAGTGGCATAAACCACGCTTTAAGCTGCAAATCAGTAACTACTATGCAGGCTCTCGCTCACTACAGCCACACTGCAAAACACCAAGTTGCTTCTTCTTTTGATGGATGCACCAAGAAAACTATATCAGACAGAGAAAATGTTTTCTTCTAGTGTGGGGTCTATACGGTACAGTATTGTGTGTATGTGTTGTTGTCTATCGCTGCGCTTTCCTCCTGCTGCCTTGTAAATTAATACTCTAACAGGGAATGGATAATTATTGCCCCTGGACAAACAAGTGGGAGGACAAATGGATTTCTGGCCCGTGGGTGAAACAGGCGAAACAATTAGTCGTACAAATACAGAACAAATAGGCAGACAACAGACGGCGAGGGCGAAGACGCTGCTCGCCACACATTTCTGTATTTTAAATAAGCAGGACTGTCACGTGGGTCGGTGCGGCACGTAGAACTTGCAACTGTGCACAAACAGAAACAAAGAAGAACTCACTATAGTTACAGAGAAACATAAAGCCGACACACAGATTCAGAGCCGTCATTTTAATAGGTGATATTCCTATTATCACAGAAACAACTCTGAGTGTTTATAGACTTGGAACGCCGACTTGAGAAAAAGCAGAAAGTGAGAAAACCTTAAAAGATGCAATAAAACAAAAATAAAAAAGGAGGACACGAAAAAGCAAAGAACAAAAGAAGATGACTGAGAAAGGAATGTGCAAGCTTTCTCTCCTCTTTATAGTACGTCGTCTCTATAATTTTGGTCTCTCTCATGTTGGACATCAAACACAAAAAAAGGAAACCGTTTTTTTTTTTCCGTCTCTCCCAATTTTGTGTACTCTGTGATTATTAATCAGTCTTGTTGCATGACCGTCTTCCCGACTCCGACACAAAAGGCATTTGTAGAAACTAAGATGGGGAAAAAAAAAGAAGGAAAGGGAGAAAGGGAAGGAAGAGGATGTGACAAAAATAGAGAGTTTTTTTTTAAACTTCCAAAGGCAAAGAAAAAAAAAACGAATTGGGCGCGCGTCTCGCTTGAGAGGCGACGGAGCCCGCATGCGAGCGCGTACGCGGGCTTTGTTCATGAACCAAAGTCCCGAACTCTCTGCGTGACTGACAAGCGTACTCGAGAAACGACTAAGTCGGAGCTAGCTGCTGGGCCCGCACCTCTGAGGATACACTGCACTGCAGCAAACTTCAGATTGAAACATATTATCCTCTAAAGCTGAGGAGAGAGGGCTGAACAAATGGCATCTTCGGGGATGTTTTTTTAAATTTTTTTTTGTGTGTGTGAGAACGTGTGTGGTCACTAGAGCGGCAGACAGCGCGTCACCATCAATAACAGAGCAATGAGGGTGAGATGAGAGGACGGAGAAAAAAAAAAATAATAAGAGTCAGGGAGGCCTGGCAGGGTGAGCTAGAGAGAGGGAAAGGAAGGAGAGGGGTGCCAGCGCCAGGGCGGCCTGTTGGCTTTAAATGGATCTCTGGTCAGAAAAGTGGAAGGAGAGGAGGCTCAAATTAAAGATGTGCCTTTTCTAGAGAGGAAGTCCTCTCATCCCTCAAAAATGGCCGCGGAGGAAGAGAGAGGGAGGCAAGGAGAGTGTTTGTATGAGAGAGGGTGAGGGAGCTTCCGACGTCCAGCCGCCTGGCAGACGGGAGGGGTGCAGGGACAGCGGCGTTTTTCCGGTCTGCTGTGACCACACAGCGCTACCCGGCGCCTCTGTGAGCGCGCACCACGTGACGGACGTACAGAAAAAGAGAGGTTGCTGCATATAGGCATTCACATAAAGTTAATACCAGGCTACACGCTGAAGACGGCGCACGCAGGAGAAACTCTTAATTGCTTATGCAAATACTCTTTTCATGTGAAAGTATTTAAGAATTGCGCCGACTGTGATGTGGGTGGAACAGCGAATGGAAAGGACTGACAAACAGGAGCAGAATGCGCGCGGACGCCTCTGGTTTCTCGGGGAAAGAGACGGGGCGAGAGAGAGCGTGCGGACGCGTGTGCGCGTGGGGGGTGCCCGCGCATCTGCGTCTGTGAGCTCATCCAAACGGAATGATAACGAATCCGCAGACACATCAAAGGGCTCGGGAAGAGGAAAAAAAAAAAAAAAAGAAAAAGAGGGAGAACATAAAAAGGGAGAAGATGCAAAACTGAAATATTCAGCGCCCTCTGAAGAAAAAATAAAACCGGCGTGGTTTTCATCCGCATCCCAGAAGACGGGGGAAGAAGGGAAAAAAAAAAAAGACAGAAACAGACACAGACCACAAATAAGAGAACACAAAGAACAGATAGTACAAGAGCAAGAAAATATTAAAGGCAGAATGAGTTGAAAAGGGAGCGTGGAAAACAGAGCACCACTGAGCTGGATGGCTTTAAAACTGCAGACAAATGTAGCCTGTTTAAGACAGCAGTTCACTTTAAGACACGAAACAAAATAGCCACACATGTAAAAAGAATGAGGCATGTTCATCCATCACCCACAACAACATCACAATACACATGCAGTCATTTGGGTCCATGCAGTTGTCTTGGTAATGCCTTGCTGCCAGTATCTCTTAAAGTCAGCGTTACACATCTCTTGATTTAAGTTTCAACTGTCCATTTGTTCTAGTTAAACTTCTGATTTGTTGCCTGGCACACTCAATTCTGAGCAGAATTTGAGTTTGGTAAGAGATGGGGCGTGTTTCAACCATTACAGAATAAGAAATACATCTGCCGGCAACTGGACAGCGCTACAACCAGAGCAATGGTTTATGTGACGAACGCTTCACGACAAGCGCCTTAATCGCTGTTAACCGTTCGTCCTTTAAAGTAATTTTGCTGTCAGTCTCATGTTTGGATGTTTTTCAGACCACTGGTGACCAATAAGGAAGCAAAAAAATGGACAAACCAACGTAGATCCTTCCCACAGAAAGGTCAAAAACAGTGTTAGCAGCAGATCAGGGGACGTCGCAAAGGGAAAGGGGATTAGCGACTTGCTCAAGTGTTGAGTGGACATGAGAGATGACATTTCAGTTAATCTTTCCAAACCGGCTCTGTAGTAGTACCGGGGTGTGGTTTTTCCTCCATTGACGGTTTGGGGAGCTTTGGACGAGACTGCAGTGCACGGTCTAATCCGGCTTTTTCTCTCTTATGCAGTAGGGTGCCAGAACCCTGAAGCTACGCCAGACATCAAACCAAGAAACTCATAGTGCCATTTCAACAGAATGATCATTTGTGTTTAGTTCTAGGGGACACTGTAACACGAAAGGCTGGACTGAATGGCAACACAACCTATATACCTCACTACACTCTACGGGCTTAATGTCTCCAGTTGGTTGGATGGAGGGAGGTTGGGCATCTGGGCAACTTGGGCATGGACCAGATGGGTCCTCAGATAGACAACCGCTTATGGGCAGTTTAGACTTACTTCTGTGTTAAGTTGACGCAGAGCCTAGCGCCGTAGCTGACGTGCACCTCCCAAGAAATGTAACTATGCACCTATTGGTAACGTTAATTGAGGAGGTTTAAAAATAAATTTGTATGACTCATGTTCAGTTAAATCTTCGCAAAATTTGGCCAAAAGTTCAGTGAAAGTTTCAGTTGCCATTGTTAAAAGTGAAGCAGGAAGTACAAACAAAATTTAACCCGACTGGCAAAAAAGACACAGCGCCAACTAGCGTTTGGTTGGCGTTGTTACAGAGCGAGCCAGACTGACGAGCGCACAACTATAAATGGTCCGCAGATACATTTGCTGGCAACTGGACAGTGCTACAACCAATCAGTGCAATGGATTATGTGACGAACGCTTCACGACAAGTGCCACAATCGCTGTTAACCGTTTGTCCTTTAAAGTTTCAGTCGCCATTGTTGAAAGTGAAGCAGGAAGTGGAAAGTGAAGCAGGAAGTACAAACTAAATTTAACCCGACTGGCAAAAAAGACACAGCGCCAACTAGCGCTTGGGTGGCGTTGTTACAGAGCGAGCCAGCCTGATGAGCGCACAAGTATAAATGGTCCGCACCGGCGTAGGCTACGTGCAAAGCCTTTGGTTGGGTGGTGGGGCTATGTGGTAGTAGTGCGTGGCTTTGCACAATTTCAGGGGAGCAGATTAGCTTGGGCAG
Organism: Chelon labrosus; assembly: GCF_963514085.1. NCBI lineage: Eukaryota > Metazoa > Chordata > Actinopteri > Mugiliformes > Mugilidae > Chelon > Chelon labrosus. The sequence continues at coordinate 10,128,915 of NC_140354.1, forward strand.
AAGTACCAGGTTGAGTTAATTTGCACATCTGTTGTGCAAGGTCTTCCAGAGAAGGCACCACACCAGCAACGCAAAGGCACACCAACCTCTGCTGTATCAAAGAGGAAGACATTTTACTTTTAGGGGACCGGGATTGTTTTGTACAACAATAAAGCTGTGTGTTGTACGAAACCCAACTCCATGGGTGAGTTTGTGCTGAGGAAAACCAAGGAAACCGAGTGTAGCGGCAACAGCTGCTACGGCCGTCTGTGAAGTCTGAGCTCTCCCATCAAGAGGACAGATTAAAACGGTGACTTTACCTCAAACTAGTTAGTGCGTCTTACCTCAAAGCCATCCAAACAACAATGGCGAGAAAGAAGGATGAAGAAGAATCTGGTGCAGGGTGGGCTGACAGAACCACTAAGTGGGTGGATAAACATGTGGGTAGGGCCGAGCAAAAATATGTAGCTCTGGAGAACATTCAGTCCCACCATGTAAAAATGATTTTATTATTATTATTGGACTTATTTAATAGTCCCCTTTGGAGGGAGTTTCCATGGGAGTACATACTGAGCCCTGGTGAAGCTTTTCAATATTCAGGATCCATACCTCCACAAGTTGCTGCAACTAGAAACAACTAAAACAATCAATAGTTGCTTAGGGGCACAATGCGAGACAAACTATAATATGACGTGTTCATGAAACTGAAAATAAATATAGAAAAGCAAGAAACTTTAAATTAGACAAATGCTATGACGTATCCTACCCCCGACAGTGTGAGTCTGTGCAGAGGTCTGGACGGAACCTCACACGGCCGGCGTGTAGCCACTCATAAAGGCGAGCCCACTTTACTTTCAGGTGCCCAAAGTCGACACCGCTTCTATCACTCCAAAGAGTAGACGATCAAACCGAGCAGAGCGCACCGCCGAGTCAACGTCAGTCAGTCTCTTCATAGCGAGACTGGAGAGAGAATTACGGCCGTTTACAGAAACAGGCCCGCCGCTTTCCTCTCTCCTCAACCTGAAACATTCAGGTGGGTTTTCTGATGTCTCCAAATTGTGATTTGAGGGTCATTGTTGCAAAAGTAGGAAAGCTGTTCACCAGATGAGCTCCCACCTCTCTCTATTTCTCTACACTCCCCCACCCCTCAAACCCAGAGCCTTTTCCGTGGCGTACCTCTCCATCTCTATGCTAATGCCCTGTAATGATCTGAGGCGCACCGGGATGAAAGAAATTGAGAGAAACTTGTTCTCTTCGCAGCTTTGTAGTGCTTTCTGTTGTTGTTGCCATAGTAACACAGACCTGGAACTCTTAACTGACGCAGAAATGCTTGTTTGCCTCGTAGGTTAAGGTGATGCACTTTTTATACTTGAAATTGATGTGGACCGCTGCGTGCACACACACACACACACACATATATGCACACAAACCTGTGTGCGGCCTTGCTTCGGCTTTGAAGTCCTCTTGGTTCGCCTTCGTCAGTGTTGCCAAGGCAGCAGGCAGACTGCTTAGCGTGGTTGTGTGTGTGTGTGTATAGAGTACTTAATTACCTAAGAGCCCGTTGGACCACTAACCATTTCTCAGTGTTTAAGACGGAACGGAGGAATGACTGGCTCGTTAATGATACCAACAACAAGGATTTAATCTGTCTGCTGTGTTTAAGCTTGTTGTCTGTCGCCGGACTGACAACAGCAAGCACGTGAAACCAGCAGCGCGACATTAATGATGAATATCAAACGGCACAAAACTCCAAAAAACGATCAGCCTGTTCTTGTCATTTCTGCGGGTTTACCGTTACATCGTGACACGCGGTTGGAAATCCTGCAAGGCTCTTTAAAGTGAATATCTAAGTTTAAACCGAGAATCAAACGGGCCTCAGTGCCAAGTGAGTGCAGACAAATCTGCAGTAACTGTGTGATGCTGTCAAGTCAATATGGAGCAAACTCTCTAAGGCAGGGGCACCTAATACCGGTAGATCGCAAAGGTAGTGCAAGTAGATAGTGTCCCATTCTATCATCTATCCTCACTATGGCGTTTGACAATTGGTTGATGTACAATACAATAACAGATTGACAGGTGGCCAGTTTCAGATCTCTCCACGTATATGCCACTAAACGCGCAAGTTGCTGCAAACCTCTAGCTAAGTTGTTAGCCTTCCAGTTTACGTCGACTAACGAAGGGGAATAAAAATGAATGGGGGTGCTGGACTACGTTCGAAACCAGTGCAGTGCAAGCCGAGTAAGGTAAGTGATTATAAATGTATTCAATTGCACTGTGCCATAAGATAAGATCACCGCCTGCCTAATATTGTGTAGGTCTCCCTTGTGCCTCCAAAACAGTTCATCAGAGAATGGACATGGGCCTTCTGAGGGTGTCCTGTGGTGTCTGACAACAGAATGTTGTTAGTGGGGGGCCTTTGGGTCCTATGGGTTGGCTGCATCCTGCTGGGGATGGCTGCTGCCATCAAGGAGTGTCATTGCTATGGGGTGGGGGTGTCTGGTTTGGTCTAGGTGGGTGGTACGTCTCTAAGTAAGATCCACACGAATGCCAGGTCCAAAAGTTTCCCAGCACAATATGGAATTGTCACAAGATGGCCAATGTTATTTAGTTACTTCTGTCAGTGGTTTTAATGTTGCGGCTGATCGGTGTGTACTCTAAAGCTGAAAATACTGCTCTAGACGTTTTTTTGCTTTGTTTTATTTTCCTGTGTGTGGTACGTCCTCATTCCCTCTTTATGGACCAGGGTTTGTTTGACTTAATGGTCCGAGACACATCATCAGTTATTCTGTCAGTGTGTGTAAATGTGTGTGTTTGTTGCAGATGTTTGAAGCTCAGGACGGGGGAGATCGTCAGGGTTATTGTATGCGTTCAAACACAATACTGAACCAATCCTGTCATAATCTAATATTATCACCGAAAGTACTCGGGGTTATTTGACAGTTATATGGACACATTTTTCTTCTTTATTACTGTTTATGCTTAAATCAACCCCACCCTTTCGGTCATGAAATTAAAAATAACATGTACATATATAACGCCAGTGACAAATAAAATATATTTTACAATTACAAGTATCACATTCGGGCCTTGGCTTTGAAGCTTCAGGCTTTATTAAAGTTGTTTATATCAGTCTTTGATCATAAGAACAGTGAGTATAAATTCTGATTTAAGGTGGAGTTTGGCTTTAACAAGCCAATCCTTGCACACTCTCTTTGATCTTTTTTCTTTTTCTTTTTTCATAAGCGGGAGTAGTGGAAAGTCTTACTGATCAGAGCTCCAGATATGATAGGTGTTTGTGATGTCTTAAAGGAAACTAGCAAACCGTCTTCTCTTGCACAGATCAGAAGCTCTCTACACATATTAAATGAACAATGAAATGAGTACGTACTATTTGATGAGTAGTGCGTTACTGCAAGTGTGATTAAAGGATTAGCTTGGCAGTGCTATGGCCACCTTATTAGGTACACCTTGCTATATATCTGTGGAAGTTCTCAGTCATCCAGGTCATGGTATGTCCAATAAACAGGCTGAAACAAGGTAAGGCCTCTTGAAGACACCATTGAAGTAGCTTCTTTCGTTCTAAATGACTGGTTGGAGTTTTATCAACAACATGCACCTATCGATGGTGCCCACCTGAAACGCACATGATTAGTATCTGTGGGATGCACTGGAACAAGCCTGATCCACAGAGGCCCCTCCCCTAAACCCAGACACCACAGGAGACCCTCAGAAGGCCAACGTCCATTCTCTGATGTTCTGGAGGCACAAGGGAGACCTACACAATATTAGGAAGGTGGTCATAACGTTACGCCTGATCGGTGTATGTGTATCTGTCCACTTTAACATCGTTCAGTTTGAGAAACTTCTTGAATTCATGCAACAAGCAGCACTTGTGTTTGGCTTTTCTCACTGTACCTGAGTGTATCCTCCAGTTTGGCTATCTTCCTCTTAGCCTCCGCTCTCTCTTTCTCCGCCTCACCGTGAACAGCCAAAATCTGAAAGCGTGAGAGAGGACAGAGAGGGAGAGAGAGAGAGAGAGAGGTGTAAACGAGCGCAAAAGCAGACACCATCAAACATCACTCGGGTAAATTCTCCTGCCTGTGACCTCGTGCGTCTGGTCTTGTCTCTTCTCTCTATCACCCCATCAAAAGTCCCTTCTGAGCCTATCTGCCCGTTGCTCGCTCTCTGGATCTGTTTTGGCCGTGTGGGCCCCTTCTTCTTAAATTCTCCCTGACCCTGAATAGAGAGCACGGAGGCCCTTGCTAAGTTTTTGCAGGTGTATCAGTCACGGGGGCCTCCGTACACCAGCCTGCCACCAACACACACACACACACATTACAGAGACGTGGCGCTTTGAAGATAACCCAGATGCTGTGCGGCCTTTAAACTTGATCTCTAACTAAGACGTCTGGCCTGGTCTGGCTCAGCTCAGATCAGTCACAATGGTCTCTGTACTTTATGGCCGCTCTACGCTTTGAAAGGGTCTCTCAAAAGAAGAAAAAAAATAAAAAATGGGTGCAGGGACAATTACGGTGGCCATAAAAAGTATTCAGCCACTTGGATGTTTTACCCTTTTACTGCTTTTATAAATGAATTTATGGTCAGTATAATTTGGCTCTTTTTTTTAATAAAGTACTTACAAAAACTCTTTAATGTCAAATTGAAAGCTGATTTCTACAAAGTAATGTTCAATAATTAAAAATAATTAACATAAAATTAGTAAAGGGAATGACCTAATTCAACTGCAACTGAGTTTTGAACTATTGGTGCTAGTAGTCTCACAGTAAGTTAGATGGAAATCACCTAAGTCCAGTGAATGCAGTATAAAGACATCTGAGCTGCAAGGTGCAGGTCCAAGCAACTCGAACAAAATGTCAGGAGATGTAAACAAAAACATTTCCAAGCCACTGAACATATCCTGGGGTTCAGTTAAACCATCGCTGAGAAATAGAAATAACATGGCACATGTGTAAATCTGCATCGAGCAGTCCTTCCTCACCACAGACTGAGTAACAGTGACTAGTGAGGGAGACAATCAGGCCGCATGAAGCATGGTGGTGACAGCATCATGCTGCGGAGTTGCTTCTCTGCAGCAGGCCCTGGACGACTTATAATGATAGAGGGTAAAATGATTGCAGCACAATACACGGAGATCCTGGAGGACAATCTGACTTTGAAGCTTGTTACATAGTCTGTGAGAAGCAAGGAACTTTGTTCTTGTTCTTGCAGCCCTAGGAGTAAGAACAAGAACAAAGTTTGTTTTGGTGAGGTTATGTATACTTCACGAGAAACTCAAGTGCTGAACTCCTGGGAAGTCCCCATAGGACGCGCTAAGCATTGTGGGAAATGCGTGAGAAAGTCGACGAGACGCACATCTTCTTCTTATTTCTGGATGTTGGCCTGTCGTTTTGGCGACCGTGTCACAGGTCAAAATGCGAATATTGGCGTCTGAGAGCTCACACAGTGGCCGCGAGCATTTCTGCTTTTTCCGCATTAACCACGCCCACTTCCAACTTCTGACCAATCACTGAACAGTTGCCGGACACCACGCGAGAAAAAACGTTCTGCCCGGTTGATGGGTCGAGAAGAAGCTGCGAGAACTCCCAAACGACGGCCGTGAGAGCAAATTTCTTTCTTGCGGAGTATGTAACAGCCTTGAGTCTGAGTCTGCAAGAAAACTACAAATTGGGAGTACATTTATTCTAGACCAAGACGACAGACGGAGCAGACTCAGTTCTTACATCTACCCGTTAATCGCATCTAGGATTTTGCAAGACCAGACACAGGATCTTAAAACAAAAAAAGAAAACTACACAGAATAGAGTGTCTGAAAGCTTTGATATAAGGTCAGTGGATACGTTTTCTTGATGGACTCTACCTTTTTCTCATAGCTGGTCTGTAGCTCATCTTTCTCCTGCTGAAACTTCATCTCCTGATCCTGAAAGAAAGCAGAACTGTTATATTGTAGAGCAGAAGTAATACCGTAACACACAGTACACACCTATGCCGGCCACGCTAATCGTACCCTGACTTGTTGGTGTCTTCGATAATCACTGTCCTGGAACTGCTGTTTCATTTGAGCCACAGCGCGCTCCAAGCCCTCTATCACTTCAGAAGCCTGAAAGGCAGAGTTGATAGATTTGGAAATGGTTTTGTGTCTTGTATCAATCGGCAATAAGTTCATCATGCAGGAGGATCATGGTTAGGTGGACCTTTGCAGCAGACAGGGCGTGCTCCTGATGCAAGTGGCTCATGTCGGTTTCGTGTTTGGCTTGGAGCTTCTGTATGGTCTGCTTGTGCTGCTCAGTCTGCTGCTCCTTCTCCTTCTGCAGGACCATGATTCTGTGCACAGTTGAGAGCTAGATTCAGACTAAGTGTCGTAGTTCTTAATGTAAACATCCATCAGATGAGTCATTACATTCGCCCTGATAGTAACATGTATCAGCAACATGTATCCTATTGCGCCCCTTTTCACCCATCCACATATCTTGATCAAGTGAATCAACTCCATACCGCCTGTTAGCCTCCTGCAGTTCAGCGCCGATGGATGCAACGTGGATCTCCAGCTGGGCCTTCTCCTGTGTCACTTTCTGACGCAGCGCGTTGCCCTTCTCCACCTCCACTGATTGCTGCTTCACCCGCTGCTCCAGCTCGCGCATTGTTTGCTCCTGGGCCACGGGAATGCACAAAAAACAACACTAATGTGAGGAAAAAGTCAAAGGTCAGGGTGTTAATTTGGAAGAATGTGGCTAATCGGACAAATGTTTACAGCCACCCTAACTCGTGCTCTGGCGTTGCTCTCTATTCTGTGTAATGTCTTCTTATAGGGGCATTGTCTCCTAAGTTTTTTGCACTGCCTCTATTGTGTTGTTTGTATTTGCACCGTTTCTCGTTCTTGCACTGTTGGCACTGTTGTCTGCACCATCTGCACTGTTCGTCTCTGCATAAGCTTTCACACACGCGCACTTTATGCTCAGTCCCTTGTATTGCACTTAGTCCTACGTCTTCATGCAGCTCCATGGTTCTGGAGCAATGTCCTCTCAGCTAACTATGTACTGCACCTGCTATATATGGTTGGCAAACCTCTTTGACCTTTGACCTAATGATCTGGTTGCTAACAGCCTCTCTGACTTCATTGTTCACCCTGTATGGTACAAACTGTGTGCTTTTGCTATGATAAAGTCGAATCCTGGAGTATGTTTTGCACTGCTATTTTCCAAAAGTCATCAAAAGCAGAAACTCTCTCTCTGCATGTCAGCTCTGCTCCTGCAGACAACAAAAGCTGCCAAGCCTTTAAAAGGTTTCAGCTACTTTCAACAAAAGCAGCGGTGCCATGTTGGCCAGAATCATCTGCTCCAGGGAGTGTTTGTTAGGCTCTTGTCTGAAAAACAACTGGAAGAAAAAAAATAAAGACACAACGACAACTCCTGGGCACTGACCACCAACCGAGAATAAGACAAAACACTCAGTAATAGTCCAAATACTGAGACCATTGTCTCGTTGTTCTGAGGTTGGATGTTGTCGTGCGCAGCATCTGCACTGCTGCGGTGGGTTGTTTCATTTCCACAAAGATTAATGTGACTCTCTTTAAAGACACTTTTGAGGACTGGGTTTGTTTGTTTTTTGATCATTTTCATCGTGCCTGGCAGCGGGATCTGCTACAATAGGAGATTAACATCTACATTCTAACGCACTCACGTATTCTACATAAAGCTGCGTATTTACATAATCGATTACACCGATACGTAGCTGCATCCCTGGTTTTGACACCGCAGACTTAAGAAGCACTTACAACAAGATAAAATATAAACAAGGAAATGTTTTGCACAATTACTCGTAGTTATTAAGACGCTAGGGTGCGTGTGCGTGTGTAAAAAGGCAAGAAAACAGCAATAAAAGCAGTGTTTTATACTGTATTATATCATTGTACACTTACATTGTTATTTTATTTCTGAATTTTTAATGTCAAAAGCTCAATCAGTGTTAAAAGGTGACGCAGACAGCTTCTTCAGGCACCGTTCTGATGAAAAGCCCCTCCGTGTGCCTTTTCGGCGTACGTGTGCGCACATGACGCCGTGGAATGCAGCGCAGGCGGGCTAATAAAGGCGATGACGGGGCGCTGATTAAAGACGGAGGGCGCTAGCTGATCTAGACGACGACTGGCGATGACAGACCGCCGGCGGAAGGGGGAACCGTGTGTTTGACAAGAGTACGAGAGCGGTACGTGTCAGTGCTGGCGAGAGACATTTGTGGCGCGTTAGGAAAAGAGGAACAAGGGGCTCGTGTTGTGGCGCCGGGACGCGTGCTGACACTTAACTCTGGCAGGAGATGAGAAGAAGCACGTCTACGTACTGAAGCCGGACGGGGCACACCTGGACACACTAGGGTGGGAGCAAATTACGTCCCCTAATTAGGTGTAGAAGGGGAATGTTTACAGTTTGGAACCGTACCTAAGACAAGCGTCAAGCTTCACCTGCTGAGGCTTGTCAGGCATCTACTATATACTGTGGGTCAAAGTTGTACTTGATGTACAGTTGGGCCCCATATACACCAATCAGCCACAACATTAAAACCACTGGCAGGTGAAGTAAATAACATTGACCATCTTGTGACAATACAATGTTCTGCTGGGAAACATTCATGTGGATGAAAGCTAGGTCCAACAAAAACGGTTTAGGACGACTCAAAAGAACAGCACAAGGTGTTGACCTGGCCTCCAAATTCACTAGATCCCAAACTGATCAAGTAGCTGTGGTATGATCCACAGAGGCCCCTCCCCTCAACCCATAGGACCCAAAGGCCCCCACTAACAACTTTCTGTTGCCAGACACCACAGCACACCCTCAGAAGGTCCACGTCCATTCTCTGATGAGTCCCAACAGTTTTGGAGGCACAAGGGAGACATACACAATATTAGGAAGGTGGTCATAATGTTATGACTGATCAGTATATATGGTGCAGATGAACCCATGACACACTGTGAAAGTAAACCAGGAGTTTTGAAGGTAAGAAACCAAAACCACTGGTGGCAAGAGATCCCAATCTCAGGTGATGTCCATGGGTTTCAGGTTTACCACCACTTACCAATCAAGTATCCATTTATCTCAAGTGACTCTTGGAAAAGTATTAACATTATCCTTTAATTTATGATTAGGTTAATTTGTCCATCACTTTTCAGCCCCTGAAAATAGGAGACACCGCACAGAAGTGCTTGTAATTTGTACACCTTTCAGATAATTTTGGTGTGAAGCTGGGACAATGGACTTTAAGCCCACACATAACAGTGGTTTTAGTATATTTAGCTAACAAAGAATTCGTCAGTGTCCAAACATACACAGGCCTAAACTTCTAATGATTTTAACTGTACACACGACAAGGACAAAAAGACGCGAATATTGCTTGGCAACAATAAGCCGAATACCAGCAGCAGCACCTGAGATATAGCCCACTTTGAAATTTCAAAGCTCACTCTGTGTGTAGGTCAGCCAACCACACAGCTGGGGAGCAGTTAATTGACGATGGCACAAGGTTCTTTTCTTTCTCTTGGACCGTGTCTGTCTTTAATTATTAAAGAGGGGGTCTTAAGCCCTGCAACATCCACCGCTTGATGTCTCTTACTGTTAATACGGGTCTGTTGACGGACAAAGGCCAGGAGCAATGTGTGTGTGTATGTGTAATGCGCCCGTGAATAGAGATAACGCCACTATTTATGAAGCAGCGCAGTTTGACTCGCCTCTGGTGTTGATGATCCCAACTAATGAAATGTGCACCATCCGACTTGAAAGAAAATTCCTTTCATATGACACCAAAGAAGCTGTCGCTCTGGGAGGGGTTTATATACGGGCGCATGCACATCTCTGAGCACAGCCATAGCTATGGGTAAGATCTAACGCGTGCTTGGATGAATGACCGTTACAGAGTTGATAGAAAATGTGAGAATCGGTCTCGCCCCAGAGGTTAGAGGATGTCTCGTTTCCACCACTGAGATGTGTGGGTCACTGTTTTATGATTAGACGTGGCAGATGTACACATTTAGATTAAGAAAAAAACGCTTGCGTTAATATAACATTAATTCTTGCTGCTCGTGTTAAGCACAAAGCTTTCCACGACTGATCACAAACACACTTGTACTTACAGTTCCCTGTAGCCGAGCGTTATACTCAGACTCCATCTTAGCCAGTCTAACGTTGGTGTCCTCCAGCAGCTCCTGGATACTCTTGGTGTGTTTCTTCTGCAATTCAAACTTCTCCTGCTCCATCTCAGTCACAGCGGCATGCAGCTAGGGAGGCAGAGGATAACTACATATAGGTTCACAGAATCTGTCAAAGTGAAAATATATAATATGGCTTACTCTTCCTGAGGCGAGTGCTAGGTTAGTGCTGGAAAGCTCTAAGGTGTCACCATATGCTAGGCTACTCTTAATAGAGAGGTGTACATTCATTGGGTTCTTATTGAGCCCCAGCAACTCATTAGGCTTCTGCGTCAATTTGATGCCATAGCTATGGAAACAGCCCAGAACCTACGCAGACTCTAACGTTGTAGCCTGACCTGCACATCCCCAGGAATGTAATAGGCGGTTTATACTTCTGCGTTAAGTTGACGCAGAGGCTACGGCGACAATGCAGACCCCAATGCAGAGGCTATGTAGACGTAGCCTGGGTGCCAGCCGAACTTAGTCCCGCCCACAACATTTGAGGTCTGGAAGTTCGGTCTGGCATCGCTCCGTTGAGGCGCAATTATGCTCGAACAGGAGCTGTTCGTACCAATCAACAGTAACGTAATCAACCACGTCACCAAAGAGCGCTTGGGTTGAATTTGTTTACAACAAAGATGGCTGCCGCTGGAGAACTGAGATGTGTAGATTCTGCCATCGAGTCTGTTCTAGAAGATATCGACAGCGCATTCATTTTAAAAGAGGAACAGATAAATGCGATCAAGGCATTTGTTAATCGGAAAGATGTTTTTGCCGTCCTTCCTACGGGATTTGGCAAAAGTTTAATTTATCAGCTGGCTCCGATGGTCGCTAAGAAGATGACAACACCGGCAAAAATCGTACTCATCTTCTTCTTCTACTTCTTCCAGCGTGCGTGAAGTTGACTTCTGTTGACAACTATGCGTCGCTTAACATACGTCACACACTCCGTTGCTCTGATTGGTTATAGGTCTATCCAATTGAGTGCAGAGGCATTTTTTTTCCTGGTTCGGTTGAAACACGCCCCATAATCACAGCCCAATGGAGCGGTATCAGACTCACATTCTGACTAGAATTGAGTATGGCTACGTCAGGCTAACGTAGACGTGCACCTCCCCAGAAATGTAACGCCGCAGCGACGCAAGCCGCAAGAGCTGTGATTGGTCCGCTTGGTAGCAGCGTACTTCCGCTTTAGTATTTCCGGCTTCTCCAATACGCAATTTTCGAATTGACTGTTTTGGATCAATAAAGACGGAACACATCGAGGAAAGGCTAACTTAGGAGGCTCAGAGATACAAACGTTTGCATGACTGGTCTTCAGTCGCCATTGTTTCAAGTGAAGCAGGAAGTAGAAAGCGAAGCAGGAAGTAGGAATAAAAATTAACCCGACTGGCAAAAAAGACACAGCGCCGACGAGTGTTTGGGTAGTGTTTTTACAGAGTGAGCCAGTCTGACGAGCGCACGTATAAATGGCTCGCACCGGCATAGGCTACATGCGTAGGTTACGGCGTCTATGTCCCGCAGTACTATAAATCAACCTTTAGCCAAGCTTATCAGAAGGACATTTTACCTAGTGCAGTAAACATTCATTATGCAGCACAAAAGCAAAGCCTGCAAGTCTTCTGCTAACAGCCTCTGGTTCCACGTTGCTACAGAATATCCGAGGCCTTCAGCTTGTCCTCATACCTTCTTCTCCCACTCATTTTTCAGGGAGTCAGCGCTCTGGTCCGACATCTTCTTCAGCTCCACAATCTGCTTCTCTTTGCTCTCACGGATGACCTGGGATTCCCGCAGCACACTTTGAACTGTGTGAGAGCACAGGCGTAAACACAGAGAGAGCGGTCAGGCCCGGCCTCTGGGCGCGAACAGATGGGACAACCACGGGCAGACATACACTCAAGATAATAGAGATTTTGCCTCTTTTAAATGGCCGGTAGTGGTTCTTTTCCACACACACTTTAAATCAGATGTTTTCAGAGACAGACGAATAAGTGGAAAAACAGAAGTGAGGTAGGGTAAAGAAGAAAATAAGCGTGAAGAAAAAGCCACACATTACGCGATTCAATTTCAGATTCAGCAGCACAGCTGGAGAGCGTCACTCTGCACCACTGCAATCTCTCGTGGAATTGTATCTGCTGGGCTTTTTACTCTGAGTGTACCGAGACACTTGCGTAAACATCCTTCCAGTCGACCCCGCGATCACGTGACCTCTCACCTTTCTTCTCGAGCTTGCAGATCATCTCCTCTGATTCTTTCTGCTTCGCCCGGTACAGGTTTTTCACCTCCTCAATCTCGCTATTTTTCCGGTCGAGAATCTGGAGAGGAAGGGGGACACTGTTAAATTTACACTGGAAAGAATGTGCTTTAGTTTTTTTAGTGTGACGAAAGGTTGCATAGTTTATGTCAGCTCTCATTTATAACGCTGAAGCTTTGTACTTTTAAGATACTAATGCTATTATAGCGAAAAACGCAACTAAAACACCCTAATACGTCTCAAAAATACACCTTTTGATCACTGTTAGCACCATGGAGCCCTGTTTTTACACGCTTGTTGGTTCACATGTATGCGCACAAGGACGTACATCTTGATATTCATCTCTAAAGTGGTGACTTATGTACTGTAGTTTAACTCAAGCGTTGCTAAATGAATGAGCAATCTCCAACAACATGGGAGAGTCTGTACTGAAATTCACTGCATGACCCGAGAAGACTTCCTCTTCTTCATGCATATGTATTCCTTAGGAGACTATGGGAAAACTGAGTAAAATGGCAGCTGAGTGAACCACCTGTGCAGAGGCATGATGAGGTAAATGCATCTGCCTGCAGCTGCCATCTGTGTGCAATTAGTTAAATTAGGCCACGGAGAATTGGAGGCCGAGTTTAAAGGGACAGTCTAGCACTCTCAATAACTCAATTCCAAATACGCGTGTATCTAAATTATGTAAGTGGTCTGGTGGTGTATCTATCTATTGCCCAGATGGTCTTGGACCAATCCCGAAGGCCGGTTTTTCTCCCCAAGTGACAATTCTTCTTAAATGACGGTATAACCCAAGCTTTTGTGTAGTGTCTAGATGATGACCAAACCGTCCAAGTGTCATCTAGCTTAATACTGCTTGAAATATTAAACCAAACCTCATTTGAAGCATAACAGATTGTGGTATTGGTTATAAACCCTGCAATTAACAGTATGCTCTTACTTTCTGACTGAAATAGCAAAACAAAAATGTACGAGTAGTCCACTGAGGGCCAGCATTTTTTTTTTAAATATAAGTGCACTTATTACCCAAGCTCGTCATGAGATGAAAGGACGATGGGGCGACGAGACCAAGGTTCACGGAGAATTTAGGGATTCCCTTTTTTGATTTTTTTCATTTTACGACCCCAGAGAGGTTGTGGTCTTTTTTAGGGTTTTAGAGAAACAGTGCTAGGTGACATGGTGCTAGGTCCTGGCGCACTCCAACCATCTGGAGTGCACCAGATAGTGGGAAATGACAGCTTTTAGGGTGCCTGTTTTGGATTTTTATAAGACGTATTAATGCTTGAGCAAAAAGGACTGAACTACAGATGAAAACATACTATATGAGAGCGTACTCAGAGATAAGGTAATCATTTATTGCAAATAACTAGAGGTCCCCAGGTAATGCGAATAGGCCAAGAGGAACTGCTGCGATTAGAAATGCCATTAGAAGCTGCTGACATGTTACCACCCATATACTGAATACCTATTCACAAATGATATCTATGTACATTATTGGGAGAAGCAGGCAGAGCATCCCTCCAGATTTCATTCTTACTTTCTCAACATCTGCATCATGTCTCTGCTGCATCTTCAGCTTCTCCTCCTGGTACTTGGCCTCCAGCACCTTGACCTTCATATCTGTCTGAAAACACACAGAAAACTAAATGTTACACATACCATTTAAAGTGCCTAACTCAGTGATTCAGCTTTGGTTTCCATATATAAAAAGAACCTAAAAACTCCAATGTCAGAGATTTAATTTTCACTTGTGGCAAGTGCGTGTTAATCTTTGACCTAATTTCCGAGTCAGAAAAAACATCATCACCGCACAGAGCGACGGGATAACAGAGTTCACATAAATCTGGATGAAAGAAGACTCGGCGTGTACCATCTACCTCTAGCCGATGACAAAATAAACCACATTAACGTTTAAAACACATTTATGTATCTGTGTGTGCGCAGTGCAACATGCTTGCCCTTAATACACAAAGTGGAAGCCTGTTTGTTTATGTGTGCGCGCACCTGCTGATATACGTAGCGGTTAATTATGCAGGGAAAGTCTGTTCTCATTTCAGTGTCGTATGTTTAAAGGACAACAAGTTTAAGGTTGCCATGTGTATGTTGGAAATGATCTTTCCTGGCTAGGGTGGACCTATACATCAGTTTGACAGCCCTAGCTCTAGAGGGTCATGGAGGGGCTGGATCCCAAAGACTCCCCCTACCAACATCCTGGTGCCGGATACAATAGGACACCCTCAGAAGGCCTGTGTCCTTATCCCGATGCACTTGAACTTTGTGGGAGGCAAAAGGGATAACTAAGCAATATTGGGCAGGTGGTTTTAATGTTGTGGTTGATGACTGTAAGATCTTCTCTTTTTGTAAAAATCAAAGGTTTGCACAGGAGGTACAAGAGAGGGATTGACAAGTAGCAAAGGGCGCAGGCTGGAATTAAACCTGCACCGCTGGTGGAGGACAAAAGCCTCCCTATGTACCCACTCAACTGGGTGAGCCATAGGGACGCCCCCACTTCAGTTAAAGTTATATAGTATATAATTGAAAAGGCTCTGTTAAGTTTTCTTGTTTTTTCTTGATTTACCGCCATTTCTTGTGCAATTGAGGGGACCACAAGAGACCTGTCAAAGTAGAAAGAAAAAAAGGAACTGAGAGAGGGAAGAGACAAGGAAGAGAGACGGCAAGGACTGAAAAGCAAAGGAAATAAGAGACCCGTTTCTGATGCCCTACCCCCGTCCCCCGGCAAAAAAAAAAGCACATGTGGGGGTGTCGCTTTCTCATCCTTGTCTTCAAATGCTCTTTGGAGAAAGTTTGTCAAACTAGATCAGGGGTGTCTGAAACTTGTTTATAAAGGTGTCAGCGAAGGAAGGAGGAGGAGGAACGTCGTACACCTAAGGCTTCTGAGACGCCTTCAATCAGCCCAACTGGGTGGTACAGCTTTTTCCCTGTTTCTCTTCTTCAGAGTTCTAGTGAGCGCTGTAAGATGCCATGTTTTTTGACACTTCGCTCTTGAAAGGACGCAAGACGGGAGAGGGAAGGCAGAAAGGGAAGGGGTATGAGTAGAACGCGAGGAGGCTTTTTCTGTTCTCAAATCCAGCATGGGGGGTCAGGGCCTTTTTCCTCAGGGGGATGTGTTCATAAATCGTCTGCTAACTGTTTGGGCTTCGCAAAAGCAAGGCTGCCTTTGTGCATTTCCTTCATCTCGTCTGAGATATACAACGTCCTGGTGCATCTTTCATCCTCAGTAAACACAGATGCTCAAGGATAGTCGGTGTGCAGTGTTGTGCTATCTACTGAGGAGCAGCTAGATGCCATTTCCACACTTTGACAAACAGTTAATTCACTGTAGTCCGCCCAGATAGTAAGGCTGGATAAAGAGTTTCGGCTGAAATCTCTGACATGTGAAAAAACGTACTCTTAGAACTTCAAAGAGAGTAGGTCTGAACACAGTATACAGAATATTACTAAAAATCTCTAAAATGACTACATCAAATACATAAGAATCAAAGGCAGAGGACAGAAATGCTTGAAATAGTAGCTTTATCATTACGGAACACACTGGGTCCCTTATGTCTCCCAGCCTGAAGCCCCATCTTGAAAGCCAACTACAGAACTTGTCCCCTTTAAACTACTAAGACTGACTAGGTTACTCTCTTAAGCTTTGAAAAGTGATCAGATAAGTCAGGCCATGGCCCTCTAAGTCACAGGCTGAGCGCTTAAGCACCATCCCAAAGGATTCTCAGATTAGAGAGACAGCATCATTATGGCATCAGAAAGCAACGGGGTCTGATCCCAAGTCAGGGGCTTGTGACCATTAGTGTGACTGCTTGACACTAACACACTCATCTATTATGCTGTGCTGTGCTGCCAACAACCCCTCAGGTCACGTACCAAGGGAGTAGCTTGAAGACAGCACGAACACACAATCTCTACAAGAAAGACTGAGGGCCTCATATATATAAAAGATGGCATGGCTTTAAAGACAGATGGCTTACCCACAAAAGTACGCACCAAGAGAAATATCCGCATTTATAAAACCACATGCACGTCAAGTGTGAAGTTGAGCGTATGAATGAGCCACTTACCTCGCCGTTGGTTATCCCACTGATGACTGATTATGAACCAGGACATGAAGCCCTCCTGTCAAGTTTTGTCAAAATCATTTTGTCAATCCTGCTGTGAAGGGTTTGAGCCACTGTATTTTGCGGTAGATCACCGAAGCAAGTAACAGGTGCAGTTCGGCAGAGCGGCAGAAGGTCATTATGGAAGTCAGTCCGGTCGGACCAGAACTGCGCATAGTAGCTGAACACAGCATAGCAGGTGACGGTGCACTCTAGTCTCTACTGCCGAAGGGCAGCAATCTGGCAGCGTCCTCACCAACACTGCGGTGGAAGCAACAACATTTGTCGGACAAATGAGTACATCACAGATCACTTGAATGTGAATGGAGTCACAATGCTGCCTGTTCAAAAGTCTCAAAAAGTCCTTTTAGCAATGCAAGTGCACGTGATCACGTTGATTCGAGATGTAAGCACAGGTAAGGGCTACCTGCTTGGCGTTTCCGCCTGACGCACCTCCGACGGTGCCAGTAGGGTAGCTGCAGGGTCTTCAGGTGGGAGCCACCCTTCATTGATGTTTCGCTCCATTAATCCCAGTACATCTCACGGTGGTGAAGCGGCGGTAGGGACGTCTCCCTACTGCTCCCTGCAGCTACCCCTAGGATCCTTGCTTTCCCCACAACATGTCCTTTCTTCTCAGCAACAGCCAGAAGCCTGCTTTTTCTGCCTCTTCAGCCAAGTCTTTGGATGCCTTCTTCAGCCTTGGCCCGGTCACTCCCACGTTCTTCAGGAGGCGCTGGATGGATGCTCCCATGAACCCCCTGCAGCCAACCTCCACAGGGCAGATGACAGTTGACCATCCCGCCTCTAGACACTCAGCTGCCAGCATGGTGTATTTCTCTTTCTTCCTTTCATTCCATTAGGAAATGGCTCGTCACTGAAAAATGCACTTTGATGTTGGCCTGTTCACTTACAAGGTAATTTTATGTATCCGCACAACATACGGATTATGTCATCCCATATAGCTAACATGGCACGACTCAGGGATAATTGGGAGATAATAAAGACTTCGCTCTACAAATACAACCCTTTAACTCCTAATTAGTTCCAAAAATGCCATCATAATATCAGGCACTGCTTAGTGCTATATCTGTCCAACTCCACACGGGGTTCGAGTGATAGGATCTCAAAGGTACCCTCAATGTGTTTCAGGTGTGTTCATGCCTGTATTTAACTCAGGACGCATGTTAATACCAGGTCTGCATGGGGCCAATAAGAATCAGCAGGTCCACATGCTAGAGGCAATATGGGCTTGTGTTAAGGCACTGTGGGATTTTGATCTCAGTATTAGTCCACCATCTAGTACCATTGTTAAGTAGGTGTATTAAGGAGTAGCTGGTGTGTAGTAGGCAAAAGGCCTGCTCAGCCACTGAGAAGCATGGAGGAAGAAATTAGTGTATGGACCATTCACAGTTGTCGTGGTTTGCATCATTGTCAAGCTATGGTGTAGGGCACAGAGCTACTGAGTAGATCTGATGCAGAAGCTTAAATCTCGCCTAATTCCGAAACCAAACTTCGGCTTACATATGCGGGTTATGGTATTTTGTTCACCAAACTTAACCAACAAGTAACCAGTTGGCTCAAAGTTAAATAGCCAACAAAAACTTTGTTGTGGTATTTGGAGTAGTTCTGAAAGGTGTAGTTATTAAAATACATTAGCAAAATTATTTTTAACAGAAATTCTGTGTTGGTGTGTGAATTGGCTCCTGATAGATACATTTATATTCCCACCACACACAGCTGTGAGAAGCCAGTCGGCTGGTGTGAAGGATCAAACAGCATAAGACGCTGCCTTAATGTCATCATACTAGTTGCTAGATTCAGGCAGCCCACAGGTACTATACATGTAAATCCTCTTAGCAATCACAAACAGATTCTTGTTATGAGAGGTCAACAATGTCCCGCGTGTGCGTGTTTTTTCACATTTTTTCGGCTTTCTCTGTGAAGCAAATCTAACTGACTGGAGCGGGCGTGAAAAGCAATGGCTATTACAGAGGAGTCATGCTCAGTTATCTATTTAACAATGCGTTAAAGGTGGATGGCGGGAGGAACGATTAGTGGTTTGGGAGAGATGGGAAGGGGCGCGGGGGACTTCAAAGCGGACTTTCAGAATATGATTTTCAGCTTAAATCCACAAAGAACAAAAACAAAAAACTGTCATTACTGAGAGCCAGCAGTATCTTTGCCTTCTCAGAGGGCAGCTTGGCCATTTCAAAAATACAAACCATGTGCGTGGATGTCTGTGCACGGCTGTAGGGATGTCGAATGCCATAAACAGTCTGGGGAGCTTTGACTTCAGAATGTGTACAACACTTATTTCGATACAAAAGCTAGGGCTTACGGAACGGCTAGCCAGGAATGGATATGAAGGACAGTCTCTTAAATACCAGCTACTGTGTTTGAATATGCAAGACAACAGTTAGAGTTCATTACGGTGCATACCTCTTTGCTCTGTACCAGTTGCAGGCTCGGGTCATTGCCCAAGGTGCTGTTCTTCCCATAAGTTGACTTGAAAATCTATAGTGATAAATGAGGGATGTTAGGTGATAAGAACATTAAGCAATTAAAAAAAATAAATAAATAAAAAGATGACAAAGGACTCACTATAAAACTTACTGGGGAAAGGGGAGATGGCTTCTCTCGCAAATACCTGGGGCTCTCAATCTGAAAGTAAACAGAAAAACTTCAGACTCTTTTTTTAAGTCCTAACAAAGCCATGGAATCTACGCTCCGCCCTAAGTTTGCCGTAAACAATGTGGGAAGCACATCAAAAGCACATTGCTGTGGCCGGACTTTCTTCCGTCAACTCTTGTCTGTTTAGAAAGACATGGGCTACTTCAAGGCTTTGTGTGGGAGGCCGGCTCTGTTTCCACTCAGCTCCTCTTTTCTGCCCCTTTTGTCAACACTCAGGGACCACTAATATGTAAGCTATACCCAGTCCGTTTACCATGTGATGGAGACAAATGTGTATACATCCTTCCCAAACACTGCCGCAACATGTTCTTTGATTACAATATGAAACACAAGAGACTGTAGAGTGAGGACTTAAACCACCTGAACTTAAGCAGGTCACAGTCCATGTGACTTTGTAGCATTGCATGAGTACATCTCGCTGACTGTGACACTGACAAGTGTTTATGACCCCATTAGTTTCCTATGAACTCACATGATCATACATTGTCTCTCTCTGATGCACTGGGGCTGTCTGTAGGGGCTGACAACTAGCAGCGGGATCACGGCTTTTCAAAGTAGTACAGCTGACAGCAATGACGCCCAGTAAACAGTTCTGTTGCTAATCTCTTCAGCGTAGGTCTGAGCACAAGGAGGAAGAGTTGGCAGAGGAGGGGAGTGTGGAACTCATTACGTGTTTAAAAAAAAAAAAAAGGGATTTAATTAGGGCTGCAACAGCTCCACCACGAAAATACGCCAATTTGCGTGGGATACAATGAAGCGTCGGAATATTTACGTCCAAACCCCAATTACAGCGGATCCCACTGCCAGGATCCATCCAGGTCATGGTATATCCAAAGCCCAAGCTAAAACAGAAGCAAATGGGTTTCTGTAAGGTGATTTACCACTCACCCAAGTAGATTCTTCTGTTCTAAATTAATAAAACTAAGTTCTGTTAATAACCAGACACCTGTAACTATAGGAATTTGTTGCTCAAATAGAGTTGGGACAAAGTTGTTGTTCTAAAAAGGGTGTCCCTTGTCCATCGGGTGTTGTGAGCAGTTTATTTTTGCACAAACAGACCTATAAAACTAAACTACAAAGAATTGCATTAATATGCACTAATATACACTCTAAGTGAACCTCCAGTGACAATGAGGACAAACAATGAAGTCAAATTATACACTATCAACACTGTCTCTGCTAATTAAGGACAGTAAGCGATGTGTTTCCTTATTGGATTTACAGTGAATACATCTGAACTTTTGCTGAATAGTGTCATGAAACGGGTTCTTCATTCATAGATATGTTATTAAAACATGGGATGATTATGACTGAATACAAATTTAATAAGGGAGATTCTGTTTATTATTGAGTCATTAAAAAGGTTAAATGACTACAGTCAATAGGTTAGTCTGAAAAATAATAATAGATTGACTGTCTGAAAATGTAATGGCAAGATTTAATGTTGCAAGGTGGTACAACCCACACAAAGCTAATGCACAATGATGGGTAGACGAGAGAACAGAACCCGCAAGAAGCTTAGAGCCTGGGACTAAAATAGTTACAGCTCCACTCTGAGGATAAAGTCACAATTGTTGCTTCGGGGTGAGGTAGAGAAAGGTGCAATACATAAAAGTTACTCTGCAAAGTTTGCATGCAGGTAAAAGCAGGTCAGGATTGTTAGCTGACATACTGCCCTCAAGAAAAGAAAACATCCAGCTTGACTACTGCACACGCAGAAAGAAACACAGGAGTACCACTAACACAGTCAGTGCAGAGAATTTGTGATGTCTGCTCAAGTGCTACTCACACCTAGCAATGTCTAAGAAGGTGATAAATCAATCAATATTCTTAAAGGTTGTGCACAGGGTAAAAACAAGCATGGTTTTTTTTTTTTCTTTTTATGTCCACACACAGCAAGTCATCAGACGGCCGATGAGGCAAGGAAGAGGAAGTGCAAGGAAAAGGAAGTGCGAGGAGGAGGAAGTGCTGTGATATAATGTCAGTACTTGGCGCCTTTGGCTCAGTAGGTAGAGCAGGTTGTCCACGAACAAGTGTCCTTGAGCAAGACACTGAACCCCCAGTTGCTCCCAGTGCATGGCACTGGTGTGTGAATGTATGTGTGCTTGTTTGAGCAAATGGGTAGATGTGTCTATGACTGTAAAGCTGTTTGAGGACCAACGAGGTAGAAAGGTGCTACATAAAAACAAGGCCCTTTACCATTTATTTGGTAACATGTAATGTAGGGTTAGGGGGTTAGCGTTAGAACTTGTCTATGTGCCTAATGGCCATCAGGCTACGGCGTTAGGGCCTGCGTAGGGTCTGGGCTGGGACCGCTGATCACTGTACTGTTTGAAAAAAAAATAGGTCAGGCTTTTACGCAATTTGTTCTGCTTACATGCATGCTTTTTTCTTTACAGGCAGGTATGCCGTTCCTGGCTCTATTACGACTAAACACCTATTAAAAATAAAACTAGTTGCTACACACAAGCACAAACAAACAGAAAGCTGAAACAGAGGGTGGTCGAGCAGACTGAAGTTTTGTATGCCTTGGAAGAACTCCTACCCAAGCCTGTAGCAATCACCGTGGTTAACATAGTGACTACAGTACACTGTTTTTATTACATTAGAGGTGAAATGACCAACAAACATATTTGGACCACTTCAATACATCGAAAGACAAGCTGAAGTAAAGAGTAAAACTTGGCTGCAACAAAATTTCGTAGGCGCTGGGCACTTTGAAGTAGTGCAGCTATAAAACTTCTGCAAACTTGAGGGGATTTGTGCGTGTGTTTGTGTAAAGGAACATCTGTTGATTTGAAAGGCTTGGGGGAGTGTTGCCGAGCAATGCCTTGTTTCAGGGTTTCAGCACAGAGGAGAGCAGATCAGTGCACGGCTTCACGGCTGCTGATAGATTCCTCAGATTAACCTAGCGCTGAAAGAGAGAAGGAGATTAAAAGGGGGAAGTCAAAAGTCATGGCACCATGGCATGAACTTCCTACAGGGGCTAGGAACCTTTGGGGGTACTCAGTGCATTTCTACCACAGGGACAAGAGTCCATATTAGGGCAGTATTTTACCCATGTACACCGTAATCAAGTGTAGCACATACTTTGCAAGTGGGTTTGGAAGGGTTTGAAGTCCTGGATATTTTTTGAATAGCTGAGTACTCGCAGCATTTTATCTCACAGTCAGTTTTTGCAATAGCCGACAAGATGCCCCACACAAGAAACAAGGCCAGGGTGTACTGCAGATAGAGAAGATAGGAGAGGTGCTACCATCACATCCTAGGAGGTAGCCTCAAGAAGCCACAGGTCAGTGCAACAAATAAGGCTTAACTCGGCATCCTTTTGATACCGATGCAGGCTTGCTCATGCGTTCCGATATTCAGAGACACCGTCACCACAGAGATTCACTGTATGATGACAGCTGCTGTACCCAAGAAGCTCAAGGCATGCCCCTGGACTCACCCCCAGGTTCCAGCTGTTGAGACGAGCCTCCAGGTCACTGTCATAGGGAGAGGCATCTGCCTTCAGCCCCCCATTCACCTGAGTAGGGAAAAAAGAGTGATGAAAGAGGACATCAACATTTAAACTAAATGGAAGTTATGAGGAGCAACATAAATTTCAGGAGGGAATTCTAAAATAATTACTGAAGGAGTTTTGATTGGCAGTTTTTGCCCGAGGAAGCGAAGAGGAGGCAGTGGTGGAGGTTATCGCTGCCTGCTGACACAATATAATTCCTCTCTTGGAAACAACAAAAGGGTTCTTTAAGAGCTAGCAGATATACAGTACACCCACATCTGTTGACCTCCCATACTGGCAGCACTCTACTCCCCAGCTATCTACATCTCTCCATCCTTTCTTACACTCATACTCTTCGCCCTATCACATACAGCACTCCAGATGTTTGGCAGTTCAACATAATTTCCGTAACGCAGTAAATTCCGAAAAGAGGGGCATGTGCAGCTACACTGCTTGCCATTCTTCTTCTTTTCTTCAGCCTTCTTTTTACAACCGGGCTCTGGATTTGCTTTATATGAATAATTTGAACGCTTCCTGGGGTTATGTTGATGGAAGATAATTTACTCAAGTTGTGGTCGGGCAGCAAGGTTGAGAAAGGGGAAGTCTCTAATAAAGTTGAGAAAGCGATAGTGAAAGGAGAGATGTTGTTGAATTTGATTAGGATCTGGTGGAGTGTGGACCTTGGGTGTACCTCAGTGGAACTGCACTGACTCAAAGGAATCACTGAATGGAATGGCCCAGGATTAAATGAGATCTGATTAAAATGTACCAGGACCTCACCCTCAACAAACAGAGTAAATATTTCATTTAATTATCTATGCTATGTATGGAGGTCATGGGCTGTTCAAGGCAGTGTGTCATGGTCTCTGTAGCACACCAGGAATTCAAGGCATTGCGTAAAGACCTTGTGTGATCGACCAAAAATTATTCTTGTACCAATGAACTACACGTTGGCTTAAACAAACACACCTCTTTGACTATTTTAAGAGTTACAGTACAGGCAGTTTAGTTTGTAAATGTGGTGTTGTACTGGACGATGTACTGCATGTAATGGACACCACATTGCTATTGTTAATCCTAGCGACAGTAGTCAATCAAGTCCCTACCCTTGGCAAAGGGCTTCAAGTATTCCTAGATCAGGCCACATTAATATAGGCTGGCAGCATCACTGATATTTCAATGTTGTATCACGGTGGCTACCTCAAAGAACCCTCATGCTGAATCTTAAGACAAAAACAGTATGCCGGGTAAGTCCAGAGGTGTGGCTGAACATCAGAAGCATGGTAAACTAACCATTCTTGCATCTTGTCTGGGTGAATCTCTGACCGGACTGGAGGTCATGGGCTGCGATTGGGTCTTCTCTTCGTACAGCTTTCTCCTGGAAGAAAGAAATAAGAGGGGTCAACCTACAGCATCTGTGGACATCTCTGGAGTTTGCTCTTGTCTTCCTCTTTGTGTATGAATGTGCTTACATAGGCAGCCTGCATTTCCATTTACACAGATCAACATCTGGTACTTGTTGCGTGGTTTGTGGTCAGCATTTCATCCCATGTTAACAATAAACATCCCCGCTATGCATCGGCCTATTTCCATGCACAGCGCAGAGGGCATCGCTCCATGACTTGTACAATCTTTTCACAGTCATCCACATTGATCAACGTCTCTCATCGCGTTTTCAACAAGCGACTTTACTGGCAAACTGCTTATACGTCTGACACACATGCAGCCAAGCACACGCACTCCACATACTGTGCTCCGACTTGCCACACACGAAGGCATAACTGAGCTAACAATCTCATTAAGCACAGGCCCACGAGGCACTATCAGCCCACTGACGCTAATTGAATGATGATGTTGGAGAACCGAGGCAGATGTAGGGAACATAATGAAGAAAAGAAAAGAACCACTGTCATCTTACAAACACATCACACTACATTCTAGAGGGCACTGTTTCACACTCTCGATTTTGGGGCCTGTGGGCATTCTTATCCTCCCCCGTGTTGAGAAATTTGAACCTCATTTGTCACAGGCAGCCTTATCTTGTGGACTTTCACCACTGTGAAAATAAACTGCAGAATATGTAAGAGGAATAATATTTGTGCATTTGTATATATTACGTATTCTGGCATGAAACCTATTTCACAGAATAGCAGGCTCAATTTCAAGGATGGCGCAATTGCTGCTATGTTTTCGAAATGCCTGGTTCTTTATGAAGCGGTCATGTTGCCGACAACGTTGTCTTTGTGTGATGTTAAGATGCTATCTTCATTAAATTGATTTGTTATTCCAGAATGATGACTCTTGTGAATGGTATGGTTTGTCTTGTATATAGTTTACCATCCTCTGTCCTCATCCTATGGAAATAATACATGCTGTAAAGTATTTGTCAGAAATTGTGGCATATAGGATTCTTTCTGTGCCCCTTCATACATTTACACTTATACCATGGTGCATTGTAAAGCCGAAGCGCCAGGAAATCATTAATTGGATGCCGTGTTTTGATAAATTAATACGCATTAGCACTATGATAGCGTCAGTTACAAGTCAGTTTCAAAGTTGTTTCACTCATTTGTTCTGAATTTTTATGAGGCATTTTAAATAAAAGACTAAAGCTTTTGCGTACTCCGAAAGGCCTTCATCTATGTGCGCGCGCACACACACACACACACACACACACACACACACAAAACATGCAGCTATGGCACTTGGATAGAGGGGCCAACCTTTGCAATTTCGGGCCTCTAAGTCAACAGGTGGATGAGGATAATTGAATCAGATGTGTCTGGAGTCTAAGGACCAGAGATCAAAGCAGTGGCAAGTCAGGCCAGAGCTACACAAACACACACACACATATACACACACACTGAGGAAAATGAGAACACCATGTAGAGCCTTAGAAGCTGCAGCTTGGATGATTAAAGGGACCCGACATCCATACGCCCGGCCTGACCTCCAGGTGCAGAGGCAGTAGGCCTCGGTCCCAGCCTCAGGCACCCTCGGGAAAGGTCAAGTCTAATCTTGAGACACATGCATCCCTGTGCCCTAGCACACTCTCCGCCATAACCCAACAGCACCTGGAAGGAAGATCAGGGTAAACCGTTCTGGCTTGTGAGTGTGGGGGGGGGGGGGGGGGGGGGGGGGGCATTAATACCATCATCAACTGACTCCTGCAACTGCAAAGACAATGTTATTGTCACACTTACCAAGAGAGAAAAGTAGAGGAAGGTGAAGGGGTTAAGAGTTTTCACATGTGGATGAAAAGCAGACGGGGAGACAGAAGTTGGGGGAAAGGTAAGAAGAAAGCTAGAGAAAATACTAAAGACTAGAGGCTGGAGAAGATCAGCATTGGTGGTAGCAGTACCATCACATTCATTGAACGTGAAGCAAAATAAAATAAGACGGAGTGGACCTGTAAGCCAATCACCAAAGCTGTTCTGACAGTCACCGGCTGCCTTTGCTTTCCCACAACATTCCTCTGCCTGAACTGGTGCTATAGACAAAGCAGTGGCTCTATCTTGTGGCTAAATTAGGAACACCACGGCAATAGAGGGAAGCAGGCTGGAATTTGATCGGGGAATTTCTGACTAACGAGGTTAGATGATGATGTCAAAAATACACATATTTCAGCACAGGCATCAGAGACTTATCCTAACTTCGCCTCTGGACAGCGACACTTGAAGTGTGACAAACCGATTCACAGGCTAAAAGGAGCCGTGCCCATCACCTGACTCATGGTGATCAAACGCTGCCACGCCATAGGGAGTGAGTTCCTTTTATTTAATCTTATCTAAATGAGATGGACACTTAAAAAGGACTCCTCAGGACTTATTTTCTCCATCAGGACATTGGGTCTTTTATGGTTATATCCCAGTCTAACACTATGGTACACCCCCTAGGCTTTGCCCCACTGAAAATAGCTACACTCATTTATTTGATCATGTCAATGTAAAGTAAAATCACTCCGGCAACAGGTCACCAGGTCACCAATTACAGAGATTACGTAGAAAGTCAACAGTTGACTTGGACTCCAAGGCGTATGACGCACAGAAGCTACAGCCAGCTGATGTCTTCAAGGTGTCCACAACCATCTTGCTTTGAGGTGAAAACGCCAACTTCTGTAAAAGGGTTCCACAACCCTGACGGAAAACTTTGAATTAAATATGGCAGCACTGGGCCTGTACCCTCCACTGAACTTTTTTATCATGCTAGCGAATATATGACGCTACCTTGAGTACCCTTTCCTTGTTAATTTGAATGAAAATCTCTGAGTCATTACTGATTTCCTTTTGTCAAACCCTGATGGATGACTGATGATTCTAGGAGTCATGTATTGTGGTTGGATACCTACGTGGCATCAACTGTTTTAATCAGCAGGCACAGTTCAAAATCCAAAGCATTTTTATCCATCCATCCAATTTTGTCCGCTTAGCTGAGGTTGGGTCATGGTGGCAAGAGGCTTAGCAGGAATTCCAGATGTCCCTTTCCCCAGCAACACAGTTCTTCCTTGTGGGATTCCTAGGTGATCCCAGGCCACTCAGGACATATGACCCCTCCAGCGATTTCTAGGTCTACCTTTGGGTCTCTTTCCAGCTGGCTATACCAGGTAAATCTCCAAAGGGAGGCGCCTAAGATGCACCCCCACTAGATTCCCGAACCACATCAACGGCCCCCTTTTTTTGACACAAACGAGAAATAACTCAAGTCCATGCTCCCTCCAGATCTTCACCCTATCTCTAAGGCTGAGCCCAGCCATCCTACAGAGGCGCCTCACACCAGCCGCTTGTATCCACAATGCCATCCCTACGGTCACTACCCAAAGTACACCCACATTTTTATTTTTTTTGGCTCTTGGCTCACGTTGAAACAGGAATAGAAAACCAAACAATTTAAGAAACAGTAAACACACTAATGAGATACTAAGCCTGCCTTCCTCTCTGCTCTGCAGGGGTTACACCTCAAGCTCAACAACTGAGGAAGTGGAAAGCAGAGAGGAACAGAAGGATATATAGAGAATATGAGATGTTCCGCTGCCTCTCATGCTGTTTTGAAGTATTTCTGGTCGAAAAAATCCAAATGGACAGCTCATGCCGACTGATGCAAGAACTTGGCAATGCTTTTGGCTTTGCGGCTCGCACTGCTGAGCAAATACGATGAGCAATCAGTCACAAAAAGCTGTGTGTATCCATCTTCACAGCCGAGTTCAATGTTCTCAGTCTGGCGGAAGACCTTTAAAGCAGAATGCCTTGGATAAATATCTTATGTATTATATGCAGCATCGTCTATATCTGGCAAAAAGTCTTCTTATCAGGGAAGTGAGGTCGCCAGCTGGAACACGGGGAGGGTGCTCTTTTCAGCAGTCTCTATTTATGCAATAACATAATACCATCCTATCATATGCATCGTGAGAAACATTAAATAAAAAAAAAAACGGGGGCCACAATTTCTTATTTTAACAATAATTTAAGAGAAAATGTTACTGTATTGTGTATCTTTCCACTTAGAATATGAGGATACATTATACTGCATGTTCAAATCAGTTTCAGTTTTTCAGAGATATGCCTCTTATAGAAAGAAACACCAGGGAAAATAATTCCCCCATGTGTAAAAGAAAAGTAGATTTGAATCTAAAATTAAAACATGGCCATTATTGGAGTGACAAAAGTTGCTCCAATAAAGTTGTTTGCACATACTGCTGCAAGCGTGAATGATAGATAGATAGATAGATAGATAGATAGATAGATAGATAGATAGATAGATAGATTTATTACAGTTTAATTTGCCCTTATCTTTCAAACTGCAGTGTAGTCTGGGTGAGTACTTTTCCTGCTACTCTCCTTTTAGAACATTTAGTTCTTCAGAGACGTCGTGTTAGGACTGTAACCCCATCAGTCACACATTTCATCTACCTCTCTATTCCAGAAACTCCAGGTTCTTACAGTTAATGACACTGATATTTGTCAAATATGATTAAGCTTGATTTTAATTTGAATTGAACGTGAATTATATTCAAGTTGTCAGTCTTTAGATATTCATCCTCTAAAGGTTTTAACAGATATTAAAGGAAACACTTTATCCTCTTTAAAATGATCAAAATAATCATTTAACTGCTCTGTTGTAACTGCTTTTCCTTGTGTACCTGTCATGTATGTTTTATTTTATATATTTTTTGTATAGACAGCCAAGATGTGCACTAAGCTCTGTTTTGTTGCTACCTAGTCTGCTGTAATTTCCATGCGGTTATCTCATTGTTTATGTTAATATTCAGCTCTTTGTAACATTGTGAAATTTTAATATCATTAAGGTGGAGGCTTAATGGATGCCAAAAGGCCCACTTTTACTTTGGCGTGTTGCCATGTACACGTTCAGCTGTCCCACCTTTCATTTGGGCTCCTAGTAGATTTCCACGACTGTGAACTGAAGCATAATGATTAATTATTTCGTTCTGCAACTTATACTCAAAGAGCTCTTAAAATCAATAAATATATATTTGACTGATTATGGCTGCAAAAGTACCTGTAGTGAGCTGCCGTGGGTGAAGAGCTGGGTCTGTCCTTCAGGAGATCCATGGTCAAACTATCATCGGTGTAGCCGCCCAGCTCACCTGTCGCCCAGTCTAGGAGAGCTCTGTTGCTGTCTTCAGCAGACCGGCTGACCAGCGGCTCATCAAAGTAAATGTACTAGAAAATAAAATTCAGGAAATGAATATTGTATTAGTTAGTTATAAACTGCCGGTTTATGCAGTTCTGTGCATTATATAATATCATTATGAACACTCGGAGATGGTAGCACATGAACAGCGTGAGGCTCAGTATCTTCCCAGATTATGCAAAGTTGCAGTTATTTGCCTGTTCAGTTGTGATTTGGACGCTGTGGTGTGCAGAACTATCGAATTGTTTTGTGTTGTACTGACACGTTTTGATTATTTTGACAACCCTGTTTTAGTCAGTGCTACATGCTGTGTGTGTGTATCCTGTACTGCCTGATTTATACTACCAATAAACAACCTTATATGGTTCTATGCAAAAGTCATAGTTTATACTCTATTATTAGTTTAATTTTGCACCTGCTGCTATCTACACTCATGTTTCAATGCCATGTACAAGCACTACATGCGATTACACTAAAGCTGAGTCTAATCTGATGGAATCTAGTCGGATGAAACCATTTGGCAACAACGTACTACTACTGAACTGTTAAAGCGGTCATTCTCACCATGTAGGTAGGGAGTGTCTTGAGGCTTCCTGGCTCTGGCTTGCTGGTGAAAGGCTCCTCCAGAACCCCTCTTCTGAGCATGTGAAGCATCAAACGGGCGTACATGTTGCGATTCCTGCGAACTATCAGACCCGGCCCAGACATGACTGG
This sequence comes from Chelon labrosus, assembly GCF_963514085.1. Taxonomy (NCBI): domain Eukaryota; kingdom Metazoa; phylum Chordata; class Actinopteri; order Mugiliformes; family Mugilidae; genus Chelon; species Chelon labrosus. The sequence continues at coordinate 10,159,013 of NC_140354.1, forward strand.
GTCGCACAGCTTCTTTATCCACGCGGCACAAAGCTGGCGCTCTGAGAACATTAAGACAGGGATGATTATTATTATTATTATTATTAGTTCGTGGTACATGCACAGCACACACACAAAAAAAAGCCCCACAAACCTGAGCCTGCTAGTAATGATCTACATTACTGTTAACATCTCACCTGTCTTGTTTGTGTTTTTAAGGAGATATGGTTTTATGTCCAGTAGTAAATGATCAAACTCAGTCTCCAGCCTCTCCCATGAGTCCTCATGTTGGCTCATGGTGACCTGAGGGGATGAAAAAATGAACAGAATATGAGAATAATAAGATGTGAATTGACAAACACTACGTACAGTACACATACCGGCTAAATAGTAACGGTTATAGTTGACCTGTTAATTCAAAACTAAACGGGGACATACACTCGCTGACCACGTACATGCTCAGAACGCTATCTAATTGGCCAATCCCATGGCAGCAATGGTCAAGGTGATGTGCTGAAGTTCAAACCGAGGATCAGAATGGGAAGAAAGGTGGTTTAAGTGACTTTAAGTGGCGCTTGGTTGTTGGTATAAGAGGGGCTGATGTGGGAATTGTAGAAAGTGATGATCTACTGGGATCTTCAAGCACAGCCATCTCTAAGGTTTACAGAGAATGGTCTGGGAAAATAGAGGAACTATCCAGTGAGTAGTAGTTCTCTAAACAAAAAGGCCTTGTTGATGCCATTGAATTGCCAAACTAGTCTGGAGGTAACAGTAAATCAAATAACTACTAGTTACATCTGAGGTATGCAGAAGAGCAGCTCTCGAGCACAACACGAAGAACCTTAGTCAGAGTCAGAGTTTGGCGTAAACAACATGAAAGCATGTTGATCCTGCCTTGTATCAGCAATTCTGGAGATGTTATGGTGTGGGGGATATTTTCTCGGGACACTGCCTCCTGAGCATTGTTGCTGACTATGTCCACCCTTTTATGACCACAGCGTACCCATCTTCTGATGGCTGCTTCTACCAGAATAACACAAAGCTAACTCACAAAGCGAAAAATCATCTCAGACTGTTTTCTTTAACATGACAGTTAGTTAGACCCCCACAGCCACCAGATCTCAGTCCAACAGAGGACCTTTGGGATGCGGTGGAGAGTCGCATCATGGATGTTCAAACGACACATCCGCAGCATCCGTGTTACGCTATCATGTCAACATGGACCAAACTCTGTGAGGAATGTTTCCAACACCTTGTGGAATTTATACCACCATCAGTAAAGGCAGTTCTGAAAGCAAACGTCGGGCCAATCCCGTACTAGCAAGCTGCACCTAGTGAACTGTCCAGAGTTTGCGTGCATCGTAGCTATAGGCAGCGGTGTAAACTAGCTAGGCGCTAGCTAGTGGAGAGCTCGCGAGGTGCTTAAATGCCGTTACTAACGTTAGCCGAGCTAAAGCAGCCCGGTGCAACGCTCAAGGCTTTCACAAATAAACCAACGGCGTGCTAAAAAAAAGCGTGAATGCGTAAAATAGGGTCCAAAACACTTACCTTAGCAGTGATTTCACCGCTCAAAACTGTTCAAAACTTCCTCATGCTACGCCACTTCCGGTTTCCGATGACACGCAGCGTCTCCCCGTTGCCATAGAAACTGGTCTGGCCAGTCATCGCACGGAATTCCAACAGTGAAAGTCGACGACAGTGTCATTTGTCAGTTTATTAGGGACACGTGTGAAGACAAATACCTTTTAATATAGCAGTCCTTCACTAAATCCCCCTTAATGACTGTTAAAATGTTCGGTTTATGTTGAAACAGCGTGAGAAAGGTGTTAACGTTCAGGAGGGTGTAGTTTGTGGTGCTGTTAAATTGGATTGAATTAAACACACACACAAAAAAAATGTTTCTGTTGTAAAATACCTACATGGACAATGATTTTTGCAGACGATGATTCTTTACAGATATTTTCATTTGTTTACCATTCATTCGATCATGTTTCATCCATCCTTACCTTCCAACACAGTATTCCCCTATTGATTTAATTACTGCTGCTAATCTTGCTGTTTCTTTAGCCATTTATTCACTTGCTCCTGATTTAACTAAAAATAGACAACAGTCAAGTCACATTAACTGTACATGTAAATTATATGTCCACACGATGGCGTACAACACCTGCAGGTTGAGGCATGGTGAGCAACTGGTGGAGGGACGTGTCGCCTTCAAGTGCTCCTCGTCTGTTGTGGTTTTTGCAGTGTTTGTGTGCAATTGCAATGAACACTAGTCAGTGAAATTACAACCTATAGGTACAAAAACTGTATCTTTCATTAACTGATCCAGTCAATGAAACACTGTCTCCAAACAGTAGCCTGTTTTTGAGTTTGCAGCTAAACAGGCAATTAAACTACTGTCAATAAAGTTCATTTCGCGGATATACGACATTTCTATTTTCATCCTTCACAATCAGTGGCATAATTGAATTTAAACGTCTCATCGTCTCATCAGCACCCGGAAGGCTTGAGCCATTACAAATGACATAATTTAGACGAATTTCAAACTTTGAAAACAATGACTCATAAAACACAAACTATACGCTCAATTACAAAAACATTTATGTGTGTGTGTGTGAGAGAGAGAGAGAGAGAGAGCAGTTTATTCAACTACTGACATTTTGGAGGCTGTGGTTTTGTTGTACTATTGAATACTATTGTGTTGTGTTTGCAACTACTACCAGTAGTAGAAGAAGTAGGCCTAGTAGTTGCAAAGATTGTATATTTAATTTGTTGACTGAAAATGTCATTGAATCTCATGGATGTGTTTCCAAACTATAGCCTATTAAAAGTTTGCAGCTCACAACATCATCAGATAATCGTGACTGAAACTGTCATTATTCACTGATCTATTATTAGGAGGTTAATTGAATTTCAATTTTGATGTCTATCAGCACCGGGAAGGGCTGCCTCTTTTCAAACTGTATCATTTGAACTCATTTAAAACAATACCTCATAAAACGCGACAACTCTAGTTCATACAGGAGCTTGGCGGAACGGCGTTTGCGAAAAGCCAAAGCTGCTCTGGTGAAATCGTGAGCTAAAAAAATAATTAAAAAAAAGAATCAAAGTTAAATATTCCCAGGGTCCGTGAAGGCGCTCTTCTCTGACGTCACTTTGAATGAAAAAGAAGCGCTCAGCTGTGGTCCAGGCAGAGGGGAGGTGTGCGGTCCGTCAAGAGCCAGCCACAAAAGAAACAAATAAACAAGCGCCACCGCCTGTCACGGGCAGCGGAGAGACAAGGACCTCACAATAAAAAAAAAAAAAAAAAAAAAAAAAGAATTCTGATTTATTTTTCTTCCCCATTATGGCTGATCATCTTTTACATTATAATGACTCTGCCGGGGTCGGGAACCGATTCGCTCGCAAGGGGGCTTTGCGACAGAAAAATGTTCACGAAGTGAAAAACCACAAGTTTACTGCAAGGTTTTTCAAGCAGCCGACGTTCTGCAGCCACTGCACCGACTTTATATGGTAAGTTTGACCCATGTACCCATGTTGTGCAATCAAAAACTATACTCCATTCATTACTATGCGCAATGCTTTTGGAGTTTAATGCTTATCTTAACAGCATAGGTGTGATCAAGTTTGTAGACAACCCCAATTAATGCTTTTTATAGAATTATGTGTTTCTTAATGCTTTTAGGTTGCAAAATATATTGAACTGAAGCCTCTAAGCTGTCATTATAAACCAGTGGCATTAAAATCTGTTTTGTTTTTGGTTTTTTTTTGTTGCAGGGGATTTGGGAAACAAGGATTTCAGTGCCAAGGTAAATCACCTGTATGTGTGAATGCTTCCCAGTTGCTGTGTTGAGATGAAGACGTCACTGTACACTGACATCACAGCTGTCTGTCTGACAGGAGGGATCGGGAAGTCTCTCTCAGTTCATCACCGCTCAGCATTCACAGCTCCAAGCTTTCCGTGCTCATGCTCATTTTTATAAACGCTCGATCCACTCGGGCGAAAGCGACGCTGAAGAGTTTGTAATCAAGTGTAAAGAGATGTCGGAAATCAAGAGCCTGCACAGCAAACTAAAGATTTAAAAGGGCACGGTCTTTGCAGGGAATATTCTTTCAAGATATTAGAAAAGTCCAACAATGTCCTCGTTATTTGCACCGAAGGACTATTAGGGATTTCATTCTAACAAGCACTTAAGTATTGTCCATTCCTTTTAAGGTTCTTTATACCTTTGCCTCTGCAGATTGACTCTGTGCATGCCCTTTGACTGCTCTGAACATTTTGGCCCCCTTTAAGCTTACAGGATATTCTGGGGATAACTGGTTTTGGTTAGAAGACACCCTTTTCTGGTGTAGAAATTTCTGGACTGGACTATATACTTTGAAGTAAGAGGAATTGACTGTCTCTCTGGGGAACCTGGACCCTCTGCGTTCTGACCACTGGGTTTTGTGGCTTTTGTTCAATTTTATCAATGTTTACATTTCTAGAGAAGCTAGACGAGGGAACAAGCTCCATCCAAGACGGACAGACAGGCTTGGCTTCAGTATTACTTGTAAATGAGGGTTTCTCTGGCGTGGAGACATATCCTAATAAAGACCCTCCACTCATGTAATTGGCATGGCCTTCTGCTGTGTTGGAGGCCGAGTCATAACGATGAGGCAGCCCTCTATTCTCAGAAGGATAGTGAAAGACGTACTCATATGGAAGGTTACTTGAGTCACCTCTTTCTGCACTAGTGCTGAAGTCCTGGCTTAGGGAGCTAGGACCCGAGCCACCTACCCCATAACCACCGATAATTGCTTCAGACTGCCAAGACTCAAAGTGAGGAGATGTTGTAGCTGCAGAGGTGGAGGATGGGGTAGGCTCATAGTATCCAGTTTGACTAGAATAATCAGTAGCACCGTGGGTGCTTGGAGGTGTAGGACGTTGGATAGTGCCCGACTCAGGCTTTACCGGATCTCCAAGGTGGTAGCTGGGGCTTAGAGGAAACATGAGAGGTTGGTCAAGGTTTTCTCGCCCCCAATCTCTGGACTTGCCATTGACAAGTTGCTCCACCATGGGAGCACGGGTGTCCAGTAGGTTTTGGAAGCAAATCCTGCTCTTCTGTAGCTCACTGTTTGTCAAAAGTTGTGTACAAAAAGCCAGTCAGTTGGTTATTAGAAGACTGACAGTTATTCTCAACGAAGGATGGGGTAGTCAAAATATCATACGGCCCGTCATCCCCTAGGTTATACGAGTCGGCTTTATATGGATACCCATAATCTGTAAAACAGTTAAGCTAAATCAGCAACAGATACAGAGGTATGATGCGGTGATTAAGGGTCATTACCTTTTATAGCTGGCAAACCAACATTGCTATCAAACAGCAAAGAAATCCAGGAAACCCTGTAAAAGAGGCCAGTAAAAACTACCAGATTAAAGTCTCAAAGTTAAAGGCGATTAACACAAATTAAGTACTCAGCATCTACCGTCAAGATAACATACCACAAAAGGAGTTCAGGAGCCATGGGTATTGACTGTGAATCAGCCCCCTGCACTCCCCTGAAGCTATGGCTCGAGACAAGAAGATTAGAGCCGGATTTCCCTCAGTGTCTCCTTGATATCAGCTCTTTAGTTCTTACTTAACACAGACAACTATCGGCAGCTGTTCACAAAGCAATCAGTGGTCGAGCTGTTAACTGGTGTGGCAGCAGGGCAACACCACCCACAGGCTCGGCGTGAAAGTCGTCCCTGTGAGAAGTCCCAGCGAGTTAATACCGAACTACTTTCGGATATTTGTTCATTTGAAGGAACTCTCGCCACCTTTCTCTAATTTGACCTTGCACTTTGAGACACGCTCAGTCAGGGTGCAACACATTTCCCGAAATCAACACCCCGCGGCTTCTGTCTTTGCGAGCGTTAGATTTCTGCCTAGATGTTGTATGCTGTGGCAAAGGAAAAGGGTAGGGAGAAATGGAGACAAAGTAGAGAGGGCCGTTAATGAAGATGGTTTAAGTCAAATAAAGGTCAGATCAAGGTGCTCGTACACAAAATAAAGGACAGTTAAGGCTGTAATATGTAGAATACTGAATTGAATCTGGTGCCTCCACTCCCTGGTCGCTATAGTTCAATCTCTTGTTTCAAATGACGACTGCAATGCAACATGGCAGCGCCGACTTCTGCCATATTGTGGGTTCACTTATGTACAGTGTGAGGAAGTGGCGACGCATTGTCCGCCTTTACATACGCTCAGTGACCAAGATGGCCCAGGCTGCTGTGCATTGAGAAGATGGTAATCTACAAGCTGGTGTTTGTAGTGATTACAGAAAATTGCTTTTCCTGTTCTGCCCTGGGAATAATTTTTTAACCGCTCCTGTGTTGGTTACTTTGCACAGAAGTTACTGACTGGGACGTGATTGTTATTCAAAGTTTTATGACTTTTGGAGCCGTTAATGTTTGCTGTCCGTCAATGGTGTTGAAAATAAAACATTTTTTTTTGTTAGATCCCATGAAGACTTTTGCTTTTCATTAGCTTGTCAACTCAAATAATGTGATGATGTACGCAGTTCTTTCGCAGATTGACAAAAAATCTTAATCCCCAGTCCTTTCGTAACTTTTTTAAGTCCCAAGGAAAGGTTTCCCTTGTCATTTGTGCTGCTCGCAGTGCGCTTCCGTGTTTGCCGTTGTCTTGAGTACTTGCTATTGCAGCACATTTTTTTGCAGACTGAGCTGTCTGCTTGTTGTTGTTGTGTCAGTGGATTGCAAATTCGTGGTCTGACAGATGCATGTTCTTGGACGTAGAAAGACATTGTTCTTGTACTCTTTGCATGTGACTTGCTTTATTGAGAACTAAATACTGAGATGATTCCCAGTCATTCCTCCATTGGATAGATGCTTAATAGATTTAGTAATTGTTGATGAACTCTGCATAGACCAGGGACATGGTAGTTCTGAGAGATTTAAGTTCAGATATTTATTGCTGAAGCTCTAAATCATGTCATTCTGTATATTCCCTTCTGTGAATGCATATTCATTCACATACCTCTACAACTGAGCCTCTACGGAGCTACCTTTCTGAGGTAGTAATACATTTGGAGACATTCTTCTTATCTACCTTGTGCTGCCAAAGGTGACAGTGTTACATGCGCGAGGCTCTCCTCGCCGCCGGTACATTTGGCTTCTCTATCGCGTAACAATACCGGAGTGCCATCAGAGCAGGGCCACAGCTGAGGAAACGTCTTTGTTGCAGAAGGGATCTGTGTGGGTGGAGGACAAAGCCCCTGCAGTTCCCGGTGCGGTGAATAGTCTTACCTTTTTATTGTAAAATGTAGCAGAGGTGACGTGCGGTTCTCCTTGGCTAGGGATGCAGAACTCATTTTATAGAACTACAGGGGAATGAATCACGTCGTAAATAAGAAAATACGGATTGCGTTTTGGTTCACAGCCTCATATTTACTTCACTGTAATTTAATTTATATCCAGCCACCTCAGGAATTCTACAAGACGCGTTCCACCTTTATTTCATTTAACCCTTAGGGATCTTATCTCATTATCTTTACCCCCAGTATTAAAATTGGGATTAATGCATTTATTTTCCAACAGCACTCACTTATTTTCCAACATAAATAAGGGCGCTACCTAAATGCCACAGTGTTAAGCAGTGACGCCTGTTTGCTGAGCTTTTCCAACATCAGATCACCTAATTGAAACCAGCGATGTGAGAGTGAGTGAGTGTGTCTTGGGCGTTGCCGCCACGGTGCATGCCCTGCTCTCCCCCTTTCCTCCCCCTTCCCCGCTCCCGAGCCTTTTGAAGTTGAGCGTCTGTGCCATCTGTGGAGCTGAGTACCCCCTCGATGAGAGGAGAGCGCCACGTCTGGACACGGGGACGGATGGAGATGGAGGGAGCGCCGGTGGCGGAGAGAAGCTAAGGAGGAGGCATTAGCGCGAGGCTAAATAGACACAGGAGGATTGGCAAACGCATGGGTGGTAGTGTGAGGGTGAAGAGATGAGGACTTTTACAGATGTTGGCATCTTGCAGCAGAGTTTTGGCAAAGATAAGGCATGCAGCTTCTCTATTCGTAGCAGAAAGTGAGTGGATATCATGTCTGCTTGCTAATTGACTGCTAATATGCGGCAAAACATCTGGGTAGGGATGTCTCCCATTGTCTAGGGTGCAGAAATTTAGATTGACTTAAGTCTGCTACATCTAATACTGTGGCCCCTTGGGGTTAAATGTTAGGACTAGAAAATTTTACCCAATAGGTCTACAGAACCCCCTCAAGCCCTTTAGCAATCTTTTCAGGTGTACAGTTGTACAGCCGAGGCAAGGCAGCTTCGCCAAAATACTTGCAGCTTGGTAGCTTGGGATTGAAGGTTTTCGGCATATGGATAAACCTGGGCTTCTCCACTATAAATGTGCACTATGTCTCACATTGCAACTGCATCTTTAACAACTCAAAAAACATGAAAAACAGCACAAGGACCCAAGGCCAAAGGACCCAAAGGCCCCCACTAACAACATTATGTTGCCTTACTCTACAGGACACCCTCAGAAGGCCCATGTCCATTCTCTGATGAGTCACAACAGTTTCGGAGGCACAAGGGAGACCTACACAGTATTAGGTCATAATGTTATGCCTGATAGGAAACTTTACTGATGTTTAAACAGTACTATTTCAGATGAATAATGAAAATTTAAGCCACTGTCAGTGTAAAAAGCAGGTCTCTTCCGGGGCATAATCAACTCCCAATGGAGCGACTCCTGACAATCATTCCTTCCCGCTGGCTACTCAGTTCTTACAAATCTCCTGCTTTGTCATGCTGACGTATATAACCATCATGTTATTTGTGGTCCTTTGCTTCTATGGTGACGTCTCCACAACTGTAGACAACCCACTTTCTGTTGAGTTTCAAATATATTTGCAGCCTACTCTCATCTCCAATCCAGCGAATATTTACTTCTCATCAAGCGATAATGATGAAATCCTCACCGCATGCGCTGACGAAGGTGCTCTGTGTAGGTTGCCCCACCGCTCCGCCGAACATTTGTTGTCCCTGTGGGCGGCATCATGCATGTGTCAGTTAGCATGACGAAGGCTGATATGCCTCCAACGAGATCGCTGCAGAACCCTAATGGCAGCGTGGGTGTGGAGCTGATCGCTTCCCATGCTCAGATCATAGCAGTGAACCTCATTAACCACCAAGAAGCAGAAGTGTGGGGGTGCTGGAACATGAGCGTGAGAGCTGTGCAACTCCTGATGGGGAGCCCCAAACAATAAACACCTTATAGAGAGAGCTGTTCCCTAACAAGTGACACTGTTGAGATCTGAAGAATCCTCCTGCCTCACTCTGCTTTGTGTGTAAAGATGGCCTGGATATGTTAATGATTTAAGTCTTGCTCTGGATGTTTTACTAAACCAATCTCAGCCTTGTTGCTTTTCACAGTTTCTGTTTTCTTGTTTTGCATGTTTGCTCTCCTGCTCAGTCTAATGTGGGTTCTGTAATAGTTGAGTATTGGAAGTTAATTTAAAAGTTTACGTTATATAGGTAGTATAGATTTATTAATCGCGATTATATTTAATCCCGATTAATCGCATGGTTTTCAAAGTTAATGCGTGATTAATCGCAAATTAATCACACTTCATACTTCTTCTATATGCCCCTCAAAGGGATATTTTTTAACTTTTTAAACCTCTTCAACATGGGACTGATGGGCCAAATGCTGCAAATGTGTGCTATTATTACTGCAACAATCTAACACAGTGACAAATACTGTCCAAAATATTCACCACAATAACTTCAGAGGTCCATGCTGCGGGATATATTGTCTGCCTTGTTGGCTGTCTGGCATGGTCTGCTTTTGGCAAGTTGGAGGCTCTCTGCAATGGCTGTGTGCTAGAGGGTTGTGTTTGGTATCGTATGTACTAGAATTTTTCCTTCAAATTTCTGAAATATCTAATATTTTCCAAATGAAATAGCTGAAATAATTTCCCGATTGACGTCAAAATCCAGCAGCAGTCCTTTCAGGTTCAGCTTCAAACATTATTTCCGATATCTCTTCAAAGTTATCATCGCTGCCAAAGTATCTGCTTGGGACTAATTAAAATGGTTGAATGTGGAGAAATCACTGAAACCCTCTTTAATATGCCAGCAATTTTAAACCCTCTCTCAGCTCAGTGGCATTAATTACACCAAGAGTGAAAGCTTAGCTGGTTGGGATAATTACATGTATGTGTAATTCTGCTCTGGCCTGTCTCTGCCTCATATTCAAAAAAATGTCCCTTTCCTATTTTGAAGACTGGGTCTCTCTGTTGCTCCCTCCCTCCCTCCCTCCCTCCCTCCTTCCTTCACTTTCCCTCTGTTTGTCTCCCTTGCCTTTCTCGCCAGTCCTTGCTTGACTACTGTAGCAACCCAGTGGGCCATTTCCATTTTGTTATCATGGTAACAGCTCTTCCGACAGTGTTGTTTGTGTGTTTTATGTTATCAGATTGCATCCGCTCTTGGTGATTACAGCCCCTCTGGTCTTGTTCAGTCTTGAGTACTGTATATTCAGCTGATTGTAGCAATGGCATAGTGGCCATTTAAAGACCAGTGTGGTATTTATAGCAATTTCTCCTCGCATCCAAAATTCTCATATTCTGGTTTCATTTGTTTACGTATCTACAAACCAGAAACAGCACTTTTTTTTCTGTTTTTATTTTAGATTAAGATATTACATTTTGAATATTTTTCTCAGTAGTGCTTGTGTGCTTCAAAGGCCACTGAAGTTTCATACGGCGTCAAGAAATATTCTTCTTTGATGAACTGGAAGCTCGTCAAATTGAATTGTATAACCTGACCAGACCTTGCAGATGAGGCTTTGTGATCTGTGTGCCAGTGGTCGTGACCCGACCAGAGTGGCCTCAACAGAAGTATGAGCCAATCTGGGTCATCCGATCGCAAGTGGCCAGCGTAAGAGAAAGGTGTGAACAACCCCCAGGACGCACTGAGATTGTGTTTGGGAGATCCGATCTCTGATCACCATTTGGAGGTGGTCTGGATCGCATGTGTCTGCAGTTGTGCCTCATTCATTCAGACACACACGGCACTTAAAATAGCGCTGTTCCCGGTTCTGGAGCAGTGGTAGAGATCCATTAGAGACAGCCGCTAGTATAATATTCTACTGCACTCCAGATGATGTTCAGGTTTATTTGCACACAGAGCGCGAAACTGAGATCAGATCTGGAGACGCATGTTAATGCCAGGTCTGAACACACATATTTAAATCTGGTCACTTGCGGTCAGATATTAATGCAAGGTCTGAACAGATCCTTAGACACAAAGGGTCATATGACATAAAGGGTCAGCATATGAAGTGTAGAAGTCAGTAAAGTCTGGCGGGTAAACAGTGTAGGAAGCATAAAGATAACCTAAAAGAACAGAACCAAACCGAAACTTGAAGCAGCTAGGGAGAGGAGCAGAGAGGAACTGACTAGGAAGGCAGGACCTGTGTAACCTAAACATACGGGGCGCCACATGTGCTCCAGATCACACCAATCAGCCAGCTGCAGATCCGACAAGCACAGTTTACTCCGAGATCATAGCCCAAGAAGACACTAGGGGTCATCAACACATCTGACACCCCTAAACTCTGGGCGACGCAAGACTTTGTTCTGTGTCAGCATAAGAGGATCAGCACAGCCAGGGTGCTAGACCAAGAACTCTCATTAAACACTCTGAAATATAAAAAGACGGTGACGAGGAGGAGGAGGAGAGAGGACTGGGAATGAGAAGGAACATAATCCAGACCTTGTTTTAGCTCAGTTGTAATTGGACAGTTGCATGAGTGTGATGATGCCTTTAATGTGCTACAGCTGCAGGAGATGTTCGATTTGAATTAAGACAGTGATTTGGAACACCTCTAATATGACTGTAGGGAGAGTGAACGTAAACAAGATTGATATCGGTGACATAAAATCTTGCGTCTGCTTTCAGAGATAACCTCATATCAAAGAGAACGACACGTTTTGGAGATTTACAGCTACGTTCTCTAACTAGTGCAGGAGAAGCCTGGAGTGAGACAGTTCTGCTTAAACATGAATAGTCAGCTAGCGTGCCTAAATCAAATCACCGCTTGAGGTCCGTTGGCGTGAAGAAAATCGCCATACGAGGAAATGCGCTCAAATTCGCACTACGAAAACATATGGATCATTAGAGAGATCGACGCCTTTCTCCAAATTTTAACTCGTTATCCTGTCAAATATCTGACAAATAGACTCCCCCGGAGAAGACAGTCCACAAAATAATTAGACTGAATCTTCCTGATGAAACAGGACTGAAATATACACCCATCAGTCATAACATTATGACCACCTTCCTAATATTGTGTAGGTCTCCCTTGTGGTCTCCATTGGGCTATACCTGTGCTTGTCGGATCTGCAGCTGGCTGATTGGTGTGATCTGGAGCACATGTGGCGCCCCGTATGTTTAGGTTACACAGATCCTGCCTTCCTAGTCAGTTCCTCTCTGCTTCTCTTCTCTCTAACTACTTCAAGTTTCGGTTTGGTTCTGTTCTTTTAGGTTATCTTTATGCTGCCTACACACAGTTGTGACTCATCAGAGAATGGACATGGGCCTTCTGAGGGTACCCTGTGGTGTTTGGCAACAGAATGTTAGTGGGGGGGCCTTTGGGTCCAATGGGTTGAGGGGAGGGGCCTCTGTGGATCATCCTCTGTGTCATTGCTATGGGGTGGGGGTCTCTGGTCTGGTCTATGTGGGTGCTACATGTCTAAGTAACATCCACACGAATGCCAGGCCCAAAAGTTTCCCAGCAGAACACTGACTTGTCACAAGATGGTCAATTTTATTTACTTCTCCTGTCAGTGGTTTTAATGCTGTGGCTGACCAGTGTATGTAAACATAATATAATCTAAAACTGTTCAACTACTCTATGTTACAAGATCACTAATGGACTTTAGTGTCCAGCTGTAAAATTCAGGTCAGCTCTACTCGACTTTCATTGTCTTTTTTAATAAGTTGTTATTTTGTAAGTTTGTTATCTTTCTTGCCATTTACTTGACTTGGAACAACACAAACTAAGTAATGAGTTCTATTTTACTGATCTGTTATTTTTATTTTTTTTTATCCTATCATGCTTGACCTTGTATTACTGGGTCATGGTGATAGACGGCATGTGATTGTGTACAAAAGAGAAAGTTCCATTCCTTTTTTTTACAAGGAAAAATGGATCTCAATCTACAAACGGCATTAAAAGCAATGCCTTTTCTCCCTTATAAGGCTCTAAGCCCTTCACTCTCCCTGCCGATTAGCTCTAAACCCCGTTGTTTTATGCCCACTTGGTTTTTGACTGTGAGCTATTTGTCAGATTAAACAGGTCGGCTGGGGTTACAGTACAGCGTGCATGAGCAAGAACTGTATTTACCAGTGGCAGGCCATGCATTTCTCACCTCGGCCTTCAGTGAAGTTCAGCCTTAATTAACCCACCTCATAACACCATCATTATGAAGCCACGGCCGTAGAAGCAATCAACAATACACAGGAAGGCAGTATAACGAAACGCCGCAGCACACACATTCATCTCATGTAGCCAAATGCGAAAGTATGATGGAAGTAACGCCATAAAAACCCAATTAACACAAATTCAACAGATCCAGATCCAGACACTGCATCAACAGCTGCACCACACACATCGTGTCCAGCAGAAGGCACGATATTAATAATGAAAATGACAAAAATACATAAAAATAAAATAAAATCTGATTTAAAAATATTATGTCGGCTCGACAGAAGAACAGGCAAAAGGGTCAAAGTGTCTTAGGGTGACTGGAAGCAGCACAAGAGGGGAGCTGTGGAATGAAGAGAATAAACTAATGAGAACAATTTATTAGATATTGTATGATTTCAAAAAACACAAAAGTATTTAATCACGATTGATCACATGATTTCCATTGTAACGTTGTATTAATGCAACCTTTCATTACTCCTGTCGGCACTGGAGTGGAGACAGAAGACGGCTAGACAGAAGAACATGGCGAAGGGCCTAGGCTCTCATAGAGACTTCAGAACATCTACTTAATCTATGGAAAGAAATTTTCACTTGTGCTGCTTGGCACAAACAGGAGGAGTATAGGAGAATAGACTATTGGGAACAATTTACAATACAAAAATCAGGGTTGTCAATAGATGAATATATTGAATCGCGATTAAATTGCATGGTTTCCTTAGTAATGCACGCTTTTTTTGTGGGAGTGGACAAATGTGCCTGCCGTTCAAAAGACCTGTTTCTTGATCATTTCTGCTTGCTTTCTCTTCTTTGTTTTGGAATTCTTGGCAGTTTTGATGCTACAAGACGCATCGCTGCCCCCTGCGGGGTAAAAGTATTTACCACAACTGCACTTCAGATTCTGCTTGCTTTCCACAATGTTTTTTTGCTGCTTTGACCACCTAACCCTAACCCTAACTCTTCCTGATTTTCCATTTTCCTGACTACAGCGCAGGCCGAGGTCATAATAACGTGTCGAAAAAATTAAATTTGGATTTTTGCACCATTAGCTCGTTAACTTTGGCAGCCCTAGTATAAATATCATTTAGTGATTCTGACAGCGTGAAGGCTGCTCGATGGCTTGCTGCCTTGACGGTCCAAGAATGGATCAGACTCTGGATAAATGTATTTTTAGAGCTTTGATTTCTTTAATTTTAGGAAAATAGCATGATAAAATAATAGTTGTTATGCTATGCTAATGTAGCTTTGTTGCATTGCTACTCCTTTTAGTACTAAAGTCTGCTTATCTTATTTTATTGTGCCTGCTTTGGACGTTTTCTTTAGGAGTATTTGTTCTGAGGTGATGCACCAGAGGTAGTAACCCTTATGTGTCAGTTGTACTAGAACCTCCACATGCATTTCTATTATTATGTGTAGTGTATATAGGACGTCTTTGAAGGTAAAGTAAGTGTTTGCAATAAGCGGCTACCAGACAACCATTCTGCCGGCGTCAGCTTTCACAAAATTGTTTTCGACTGACAGAATAAATTCTAAGTCCCTTTTCCTTTATCTCCAAAACACCTACTGTAAACTCTGGCCACATATGCTAGCATGGTGTGCCAAGGTTACCATGGTAACAGTGCTTGGCCCACACTCCTGTCTCCGATGTGCCATATAACTGCCATCCAGCACACCCCAGGCAAGCGCTTCCCTTCAAAAAAAATAAATAAAAAAAAAGACAACATGAAACGCCACTTCTCCATCCTTAAATGATGATTCAACACGGGAGCTTGGCATCTTCGCCTCAGCTTCCACTCGCACGGATAAAGAAGGGGCCTTAATTGCTGTGACAATGCATTTGCGAGCCTGTCTGGTCGGATCATTTGTGATCTCATAACACGGCGCAAATCAAGATATGAATGAAGCAATGAATTCCCAGACCAGCACCGCTCGGTGATCGCACCCTGCGGCGCAAAAAAAAAAAAAAAAAGCGGGGAAAACACCACCCCATGTCCTATCCGTGACAGACTTGGTGCGGCAGTGACCACCACCGAGCGCAATATTTTCATTTGAACAGACTGTCTCAGCAGATCAAGTCACACATGTTTTGCTTGCATAACACAGTGTCATCTGGTGACATTAAAAAGGGGTCTTTTTGGAGGCTCAGCGGCATTACTCAGCTCCGAGTGGGTAGTTAATTGTCGGGAAGCTGCCTGTGTGTTTTCGCTGAGACACAATGCATTGTAAATGAGATGACACAAGCTGTTCCCTCGTAATCTCTGTTTTAACAAACAAAGGCAAAAGAGCAGTTGGACATGCCTAGGATGGCTGAGCGTTCGACGGGAGGGCAGGAGATGCTTTGTAGAAGGGTTTGGTGGAAGGATATGTGTGATTCCGCCCTTGTGTGGCTGCTTTCCTCTGTGCTGTTTGCATGAACACCAACAGAAAGTGGCAGGAGCAGTGGCAGCCCTGTGATTTCATATTTGTTGTTTACAGAATAGCACCAAGAATAGCAACAGAAGAGATATCGGTTGCAGCAAACATCCTGTCGTGCTTAAGCATCGGTAACTTCTGGGTACTTTTCTCCACTGTGTGGTCAGGGTTAGGGTTAACTAACAGGAGAAGTGAATAACATTGACCATCGTGTGACAATGCAGTGTTTTGCTAGGAAACTTTTGGACCTGGTATTCATGTGGATGTTACTTAGGTATGACCCACCTAGACCAGACCAGGCACCCCCACCCCATAGCAATGGCACTCCTTGATGGCAGCAGCCATCCTCAGCAGGATGCAACTCAAAAAACATGAAGAACAAGATGTTGACCTGGCCTCCAAATTCACTAGATCCCAAACTGATCAAGTGTCTGTGGGATGATCCACAGAGGCTCCCTCCCCTCAACCGAAAGGACCCAAAGGCCCCCACTTACAACACTGACCACACAACATGAATCCACAGATAAATACGTCTGATCTTCCTTTCCGTGACGACGTACTGTATAACATGTTTAGTGTCTTAATCTCGAACTCAACAAAGCAGGTGTGTGTTTGTGTGGCGTCCGCAACAGTCAGCTGTCTATTCCGGATGGAGAGGCTCTCCCCAGGGGAATTTATATATAGAAGCGCTCACCTCTATGTGTCTCACCACTCCAGCTGTGCTTAATGAATTCTGCGGTGATTACACCCACGGCTATTTCGGGGATGGTTTAAGTCAGAGACATCAGTCTTGACCCAAATAAGTTGAGCACAATGTACACTCAGGAGGATTTGGAACTTGCAGGGTCTTGCAGAGTCTCTGTAGCCCGTGCATGCGGGAGTGGAGTAGTCCTCGGGTATGACGTCTGAAGGTACACAGGCAAAAATCAAAAAAGAACTACTTTATATTCGGTGCTCCTCTCCAAGGCCTCTTATGGACGCATAACCTTTTGTAGACTTTGGGAAAGACCATTACATATGAACCAATATTGTCTACACATTTACAATGGTGGAATGAGAAAAATGTGTTTGTTGGATAAGTTTGAGGTTTGCAAACTTCTGCAGAAATTATTGGCATTCAAAAGTATTTTTCTCCAGTACTGATGTACCATGGATCTTTTATGACTGCAGCTATCAGATATTTTCAGTGTTGTACAATCTCTCAGTTAAATTCCTGACATTTTTTTTTTCATAATTAATAAACCATCTGCAAAGAATTACTGCGATGAAGGCGGACTGCAGCATCACCTCACGTTGCCCATGTCTACGCCAAAAAGTTGCATCTGAATTGACCACAGACCTTGCAGCCTGTAGACAACGAGAGTGTACGTTCCGCGAATGCGTGGGAGGAAGTATCTCTCCGTACCAGCAGGTGGCAATAGTCTTATTTAAAGGGGGAAGTGGAACGCATTGGGATTAGCTGGGAAGCAAGGAAGAGCTTCAAACCCCAGAGCGGACCTCTTCTGAATCACGCTAGGGTCCCGATGAGGTACAACCTGATCCGATACCGATCTTTTAATATTCAGTATTGACAGATCCGAGTTCCGATCTGCTAAATCGTGACTAAATAAGCAAAACTGATTATATTAAGTCAAATAAATAGTGCTGTTAAAGTTAATGTCCAGAGGGTAGCTCGTATCTTGGCTGCAGAATCTCCAACAAGCGAAAACCTGCGTTCTCTACAGAAATGTGCTGGTCGTCCACCATCATAAACTTCGTAACATTCGCTGTAATATTTTTCTCTTCTCCTTGAAGCCTTTCTCTTCTCTTAAACGCAGCATTCAGTGTTTGTGGTAGTCGTTTCGGTACAGCCTTTGCCTGAGTGAGCTCCACGTATTCCGCTTTGTGATTTTCCTGTGGGTGCCGAATCAAGTTGGTAGCACTGAACGACGATCTCCTGCTTCCGTCTCACCAAACATCCACATTGCATAATTTACCGGCTGACTTCATTTTCCAGGATAAAGTACTTCCGCATCATCTTCTTCTTCTTTTTTTGGCAGCTTTGACGCTGGCCAACCGCCATTAAAACAGAAGAAGAAGTTTTAACGCTACAGGGACGTCGTTTTGGTTTATGGTGGGCCTAAAAAAAATCACTAGGGTTAGGGGGTTAGGTTGGCTTGAACCCTGGTTTGGGGTCTGATCTCCCGATACCAATCCTGAGTCACAGGCATTTGCCGGTCATCAACCAATAGTCCAAAAACCAAAGGATGTTCAGTTAATCACATGATATAACAAAGAAAATAAGAAAATATAGAAAGGTAAGACGCCGGAACTAGTAACTGAGATATTTTTGCCTAAAGATAAAACACTGGCAGTAGTTGCTTTAAGCTGTAAACTATCCAGTAACCTTGTTACTGCTACTGTGGATAGAGGTGTCAGCCAAAGGTGCAATCATAATGAGAAGAGAACGATAAGGTTCAGATAAAATGTAACTAAAAGGCATGCGCTGTAATAGAAGAAACGCTGTGTGAGTGTGCATTGGATGGACACATGGGACCTTCCCTGCCTCAGAATAATATTTTTTGTTATTTCTGTGCAAGGACAAAGATGCGGGGAGACAAGGCAGCAGGGAAAGTGAGGGAGAGGCAGAGGGTTAGAGAGAGTGTGTGCCAGTTTTTCTGAAATGTGTGCTCCCTCTTCCTGCTCCTGCTGCGCCGTGTGTTTGTGTATGTGTGCGTGCCGTTCGAGCGTCACCCGGTAAGGGACTGCAGCACGGCAGCTCTTAGTCATACTCACACCTCGCACCCTTTTTACCCGGCTATCCATCTGTCTGCGTATTTACCACCAGAAACAGATTCCCCGCTGTAAACAAATTAAAGGGTGCACATTTTTACCTTTCTGGTATGGAAGGTTACATTAAACACTGAGCAGATATTAATGAGGTTAGGCCCTGCAATCAAAAGCAGAAGGCGCTACTGAAACAAGGCTGAGTTTTGTTTATGAATTACAACTTTGAGATTATTTGGCAGCCAGTTCTCTGTGGTGACATTCCTTTGCATGAGTTTTTTAAGCTGGAGCAGTGTCCAGCCATTGAAGACGACAAAATAATAGCAAATAAATTAAATTATGTTACAGTTCATGTTTAAAGTTTTTGCGCCGCTCAGAATTTTCTACATTTCTGCACAAAAATGACTCAAAACAACAGCTGAATTTCACCCAAGTCCCGAAAGTAGACAAACAGAACCCGAGCAAACAGAAGAAACTGAAATATTATACTTGTATGTTTGTTTAGCCAGAAAAATGAGCCAATATTACATATCAGTGAGTTGCAAAAGTAAGTGCACCTTTAGGATAACAAGTTAATTTCAAGGCAAAATTTGAATCCATATCCATATCCAATCCAGGTTTGTAATGGTTCGGTTTTTCAGTGTCCGACATAGAATGGACTCCTGTGCTATGTAAAGCTTATTAAAGCTAGCAGCACAACTAGCTTGTGCTAGCGCTTGAAACAAAAGCATGCAGAGGAACTGCAAGATTCTGATGCTAGCCCCCAACCCGGCTCCAGAACCACAACCAAAAGCAGCAAAAGCATTTTCCATTTTCCATAATGACAAGATGGGGCACTGAAGTAAGGGAATTACAGAAGCATGCTTCATTTTGTGAAAAAAACAAAAAACAAAACATGCTACCTGTTTGCACGGTGGTAAAGTTGGGGCTTGTAAATATGTTGAAACTGGTCGAACGCTATACTATATAACCATCAAGTCACAAATGTTTTGTGCATGTCGCAAGAGATCTCTGGATTGCGCAGTCTTACTGGTGATGACTGTAAGCGATGCTTTTCTTATGTTATTTTAATATTGTGCTCAGCAGCATCGTAACGGGACATACACTGTAAAATTGTACTGTTTCAGCATAAAAGTATGAGTTAAAGGGCTGCCTTAAAATTTTAAGTTCGTTGAACATATCCAAAATGTTGTTCTAACGTAGCCTAATGTTATCTTGATTAAATAGGCCTTGTTGAGTAAACCGCTGCGTTGGTTTGGTTGATTTGGATTTCTTACTTGACTGGATCAAATCGGTTTAAATTCAGTTGTCATTTGAAATAAATCTTTTAATTTACTGAACTTAATCTGACCGTTTTTTGGACTCAAACCTTCATCTCACTCTGCTTTTAGTGGTTTTAATTTCTAAATTTATTTCAGACGTCCTATTTCACCATTTCTTTTGATGAACAAAAATTCTGAATTCTTATTTATTGCGATATTTTCATTGTGAACGCTTCTCGTATTTCTCAGGAGTGGCTCTTTATTTTACCTACAATATTTCTACAAAAATTGATGCACACTGATGCCCTTGCGAGTGCTGCTTTTTGTGTTTTTGTTTTATACACGGTATTACATCAATTACTCCATCTGAACAATTTAAATAATGCAGGCGAAACACACCCACAGAGGAAATGTGTTCCTGATTTTAATTCAGCTGCTCTGTGTTTGGATGAATGAGCTTATTCTGTTTTTTTTTTTTGTTGTTTTTTTTGTTTTTTTTTTAACATCTGACTCTGAGATTTAGAATATGCTGATTGTGTAACGCGAAAAATGTTGGTTTGGTTATGCTGCTGCAGGCTACAACGTGGGACCTGTATTTCAGCCTGCATTTGTCTATATGTCAGGCACGTTTTCTTATAAAGATACGTATATGGTATAAATATTAAATTTTTTCTAAGGAAGGATGTGAAAGCATCTGATTCCACCATTTTTGTTACATTTTAATTTGGTACAGTGGTGCACTGTGCTTCATGAGTGATTTTCATTCATGTTCTGCAATGTAGACTTGAATTACCTGTAACTGGGGCCCACATATTTTTAGAAAGGAAGTATGTTTTAATGTCATGGAAACCAGCAAGGTGATGACGTGCTGTGGTGATAAGAAAGGCTCTCCGCTGGTATTGTGCAGGCTGTTGATGTGCCAGAAGGTGTTTGAAAGATGAAAAGCTGGTTAGGGTGAACTCATTCACACTGCTCGCCTAAGAGCTGCTTTCCTGAACATGGAAATATGAATAAATTTCACATGTTCACACTAACTCTCTCCTCCATAAGCCTCTTTGTTTGAAGTGCACGCTGTCAAACTTCCCCGGCTGGATTCTCACCTCATGCTGTCTTAGGGGAGAGGAGGGAAATGATGACAGATTGATTGTCACCTCTGACTCCTAACTGAGAGTGCTGCGTCTCATCGTCTTCACCGGCACCCCCCACCCCCGCTCCGTTTGGGGCAAATATAGCAATATGCACCACAGGGGAGGATTAGTGTTTTCTGACCTTGTTTATTTGCTGTCTGGAGTTTGATCATTTCATCTGGAGGGGACTGCATCATAACTCTCATCTTTGCAGTTGACAAGCCGTGCATTATGTCGTTTGTGTGCGAGAGAGTGCAGCCAAATTGTCCATATCATCTCTTTCTTCGCCTCGTAAAGAGAAATAAAATTGTGAATGAAAGCCAAAATGCCACTTGAGCGCACTGAAATACAGTCATAAATCTATCAATTAGGAATCGAGCGTTCTTGCCAAATGAATTAAATCAGCATGAATGCGCTTATGGTTTGCCGCGAGACAGATGCGTGTGGGTTTGAGTGGGTTGCATTGTTTCTCATAAACTTTCAGATTTCAGAGGCATCCTTGTGGCGATATTGACTTTATGAAAAAAGTAATATGTTTGGAGGTAACAGATAATGAGTCAAGCCAACCCTCGAATGCAAAATTTGAGGGTTGGCTTTGCAAAAGAGAAAAAAGACTGAGCCACAAATGTGCCTGAGGGCATAGTATTACTCATATACCTTATACAACATACACCAATCAGGAATAACATTATGACTACTGACAGGTGAAGTGGCAGGGGAAGACACTGATTATCTCTTCATCTTCAAGACATCAGTAAGTGAACCAGGATAAATGGGCAAGCGTAAGGATTCCACCAACTTTGACAAGGGTCAAATGGTGATGTCTAGACAACTGGGTTAGAGCGTCTCCAGAACTACAGCTCTTGCGGGGTGTTCCCGGTATGCAATGGTCCCTATCTATCAGAAAGGGTCCAAGGAAGGAGGAGAACCAGAGAAGAGATCATTGGCAGGCAAGGCTCATTGATGCACTTGGGGAGCGAAGGCTTCCCCGTGTGGTCCAATCCAACAGATGCGCTACGATAGCTCATAATAGCTGAAGGAGTTATTGCTGGTTCTGATAGAAAGGTATCGGAATACACAACCCATCATGTTTGTTGCATGTGGGACTGTGTAGCTGCAGACCAGTCAGGGTGTGATCATACTGACCCCTGTCCACCGCCGAAAGCGCCCGCAATGAACTGGAACTGGACCGGAGGACCAGCGGAGGCAGCGTGATGCTTTGGGGCAATGTTCTGCTGGGAAACCTTGAGTCCTGCCATCCATGTGGATGACACATACCACCTACCTAAGCATTGCTGCACACCATGTACGCCCTTTCATGGAAACAGTATTCCCTGATGGCTGTGGCCTCTTTCAGCAGGATAATGCACGCAGCCCTCCTGGTTCAGGCGTGGTTTGAGGAGCACAACAACGTGTTTGAGGTGTTGACTTGGCCTCCAAATTCCCCAGATCTCAACCCAGTCGAGCATCTGTGGGATGTGCTGGACAAACGAGAACGATCTGTGGAGGAACTTGAAGAATCTGCTGCTAACGGCTTGGTGCCTTCAGGGGTTTGGTGGAGTTCATGCCTTGACAGGTCAGGGGGGATCAACACAAAATTAGGAAGGTATTACATTATTGAAGGAAATTTCCTCCTCGGCCATAATTCATCAACGTGTTCAAAGACGAAAATATGTCCATGAGCTCAGAATTGAAAATTAACTAATGACAATTACTAATCAGGTAATCATATGCTGTCAAATGCCTTGTGTGCATTTTTGTGTGTGCTTGTCTTGCTTGAACATATACGTGTTTTGTGTGCGCGTCCCCAAATTCTGCAGTAGCTGTTGCCGAAAAGGCAACATGTCCATCTGCAGAACAGAAATAGTAAGTCATACATCAACCACACCCCATATGGCAACTGACAGCGGGACCGCTCACACCTACTTAAATACCGTACACACAGCTACATACTGAAAGGCTGCTGGGTCTGTCAAAGCACATTGCAGTCCCTTTTCCACATAGCGCATATTACAGGAGTACATCATCACCGCAACACGGTTTCAGCCTCTGTAACACAAACCGAACGTCAGACAATGAACTCGACGAGTGAGCTCAGACCGTGTCAACAGCTCTCTGATCGCGGCCGGCTGCAGAGTAGATCCCACTGGGACAGCGTGGCGGTGGAGGCTGTTGAGAGAAGAATTAGGCTTCCATGTGCAAAAGCAGCTCGTCGTTTGGAGGCAGAGAGTAAGAAATGCTGTGGCAGAGAGAGGAGCTACAGAAGTGGGCGTAATCGTATCTGAAAGTGAGGTTAAGTGCACATGTGTTAAACGGGCTAAACTACCGCACAATGGAGTGTAGTTAGAATGACGAGAATAGCGTAAAACCACTTGTCCTGCAAGCTCCACAGGATCTCTTTTGTTTTGGTGAAGCAGATTTGCGTCATTATCTTGCTGTGGTAGCAACTGAATTGCATATGTTTAGTTTGCCAGGCCTATACAAAAATGTAAATCACTAAGGTAAAACTATGTTCTACTTTTGCTCATGCTCTTGAGCTGTCCTTCACTTGATCGGTCAGTCCACCAGGGATTACTTTTGCTGCAAACCCTAGACAATAGGAGAATCAAATTAATTTGGTGATACCTTGATTGTACCCTTGGGCCACTAGCTATGTTTAGTTCTTCAATGTAAATTAAGCCGTTTTCATGCTGTAATTTAAAGGTGTCCAGTACTTTGGTTAGCGACCACATACCTGCAAAGCTAAACACAATTCTGTCAGTATCTGTTGTGCTTTGGAAAGTTGGTCTGGAACCACTCTGTTGTGAACTGATTATGCTCCGGCAAAGATCTGCCGGGCCACTCAAATCATTAGGGTGGGCTCTTTGCGGTGATGGACAGAAAGTGTGACAGTGACGTAGTCATACATGTCGCCTGAGCGTGTACAATGCAGTGGCTCTGATTGGTCGTAGGACTGTCCAGTTTAATGCAGAGGTATTTTTTCTGTATTGATTGAGGCATGCCCCATAATGAAATCCTAATCTTGTACATCAAGTATACCCCAATCAGCCACAACATTAAAGCCACCATCCTAACATTGTGTAGGTCTTCCTTGTGTCTCCAACATAGTTCTCATCAGGGAATGGACATGGGCCTTCTGATAGTTTCCTGTGGTGTCTGCACAGGTTAGCAGAGGGAGCTTTTGGGTACTATGGGTGGAGGGAAGGCGGCTCTGTGGATCAGGATTGTTCCAGCTCATCCCACAAACACTCGATTTGTTTGGGTTCTTGGAAGCTCAGGAGATGGGTCAACAAACTGAGCTGTTTTTCATGTTTTTGAGCCATTCCTGAGCAGTAGGAGTTCCTATTTAAACCTCAAACTTCCCACCAGTCCCCTAGAACTGAAGAAGCTACAAGTCCAGTTGCCTTTTTTGAACCTTTTTTGGATATACCATGACCTGGATGACTGAGAACCTTCAGACATTCCTGAGCAGCTTTTATGGCGCAGCAAGATGCGATGTCCTGACCGATAAGGCCACTGCCATCGGAGTGTCGTTGCCGTGGGGTGTGGGTGCGTGGTGAGCAACAATGTTTAGGTGGGTAATATGTGACTAAGTACATTACATGACGCTGTGAACGCGTTTAAGTAGTCGCTAGAAGCATCCTAGTTTAAGATGAACTGACGTCAACTCCGGCAAGCTTTATTGACAATGTTTACCACGTTAAATGAGTGGAGAGTTCATTTAAACTTATCAGAATATTGAGGAAAAGCCATTAAACCGGCACAACGGTACGTTTTTCGGAGGTTTAAATGACAGCGTCATGCATTTCCACTTCCATTGACATATAGTCCTATCTTTGCAGTAAATGCTCATGAATCACATCGTTTAGTGCAGGAGAGAGATGGACTAGACTGACTGACTACATGCAGTAGGAATCAGTTCTTCTGAGTCATCATGTTGACTAGAAACCGTGTGCACGTGTATGCTGAGTGTTCATGCATTTGGTTGCACATGGACATGAAACCAAAAACAGCCATGAAGTGATTTGAACTGACGAAATGAAAAAGTCACTGTTGTTGAAACTGAATAAAAACAAAATTAAAATAACAGAGAGAAATAATAAGGCAGCACGGGGTGGCATGTGAGGTAGCAGGTGCTAGTCCAAACCATCTTGCAGAAAGCACTGAGTGCCATTTCGCCACAGCTGCTGCCTTTCGGGGTTTTTTTTCTCTCTCTCTCTCTCTCCCTTATTCAGCTCCAAACTGTATGAGCCATCCACTCGACAGGCTGACTAATCGCTCTACACAGCCTTGGATTAACTAGGCCAATTAGCCAAGCGCAGAGCCGCCTAGCGATGTGGAGAAGCGATGAGAAGAGTCGTGCTCCCTTTCTCAACCGAGTGCCATTAATCAGCAATAAGGGGGCTGAAGCAACACTACAGTTTACTGACTTTACTACTTCCAATGGCCAGATTTCCTGGCTCAAGCCTCTTGACCTCAATACGGCGTGACGGCGTTTCTCTGGGGCTCTGCAGTTTTTGTGCAACACAAACACACTTCTGAACGGCTCAAAAGAGGCCAGAGAACGAGAGGTGTGTGTGCATTTTGAGGTCCCCGCGCCCTGCGTTTGCCGACCTGTGAGCTTCGTATGTGCACAGCACGTAGTGTATAAATGCATGCATATCTGCGCGGGTGTTTTTGTGCATGTGCCGAGCAGGGAGCAGACCTCACCGCGAGGGCTGTCGTGTCAGCTCTTGTCTTCTTGGCCGCTGTGGGGAAAAAAAATGTCCCCGGCTGCCCCGGGATTGGATCATCAGCTCAACAAAATGAGAGGATAGAAAGCCTCTAAGTTTACCGGCTTTACTGACACACAAGATTACGAAAACACAATTAATCTTTATTATATTAAGTTTTTTTTTTCCTTTTTTGCTTTATTACATGTTTTTCCTTTCCTTTCTTTGCTTTGCTTTGCTGTCACCCCTTGTTTTATAGTTTGCCTTTGCTTCATTTTCCAGTTTAAACATCTGTAAATGAATGCATCTTCATTCCCGAACTGAAGAACTTATTTAACTGAGCTTGTTTTTTGCAATTTGCTGCCTGGCGTTTCATGCACGCCACAGGCCAGGATGATTGATCTTAATTTAGGCGTCGTGTTTGTTTATCTCCAGTTTCCCCTCCTAGCCAGAGAAATATGATTCATGCAATAAATGAAACCGTGATTCACGCTTCTCGGCCAAAGCCCCGTCAGGTGTAGTTGCTGTTATTAAAGCTGATGGGTTTGCAAAACGTCAGTCAAGTCGGTCGGTGGCTGCGTAGCGGACACGGTCGCCAGACACGGTTCGGTTTTGATCAGCAGGGGATCTTTGATTTGATTAGATTTTTTTCCGTGACAACAAGCACGCTGTAATGTTCACGTTGAAGTTCGGAACAAAGCGAGTATCAAGCAAGGTTCAGTCGTAATAAATGTGAGCCAAAGGGAGCCTTTAGACTTAGACTTAGAGGGACTTTACTGATGCACAAGGGAAATTGCTTGGTCACAGTTGTTCAGTTGTACACCAAAAAAATAAATAAATAAAATAAATAAAAACACTTTTGAAAACCACTTGTAAAAAGAAAAAAAGAAAAACTAAAAAATTAAAACTAAAATAAAAAAATACCAAAAAAATAGGTGATAAAATAAAATAAAAAATAAAATAAAAAAATATAATATTGAGATGAATAAAATACAATAGTATTAGCAAAAAAATATCCTTTTTGCATATGTTCAAAGTAGTTTCAATTTTGTTTTTCTGACACAAACAAATAACTAAAAGTGTTGTTTTGTTACAGTGCTAGGACCCCACAACGTAGTAGCGGCAAAAAGCCAGACAGAACGTTTGCCAAGGAAATACAAAAATGACACAATGTGGCTTTAATGTAACAGAGAACCCGACTGTGCAAGGTGAAAGGCTCTAGGAGTGCGGATTACGTGCATCGGGGCTCAGGACCGGGTTGTAAAAATCATCTCTGCTCGTTGCTTTGGTGTGGAGAGTATGAGAATCAGTTCAAGGTAAGACGCTGATTAAGGGCAAACATCTGAGGAGCTAGTCTGCCAACCTGCTCAGCGGCCACATTTAATCAGATGTACAGTAGTGGCAAGAGGTAAAGGTCCGCAGCGTTATCTTTGCATGTCGCTTCAGATAACCCGTGGGAAGCAGTGGAGAATATGGCCCAGTTGTTGATATCTTATATAATGGATAGTATTCAGTGAGTACATGTGTGTACTCAATGAATAGCGTTAATGGGTTTCACCACAGCGTTAATCAAGGCCACTTTTCTTCAGCCGAACAGCTTTTCCTTCTTTATTGTGTCGGAGAGAAGACGAACTGTGAGGGAGTTTATGAAATTAGGGAGAAATGTCTGGAGACAAATTTAGCCTCGCTTTCGCTGGTCCCAAACAAATTAGTCAAGGACATGAAGCGCCGCAGGAGTGGAAGATGTTCCGATGTTGATGTGCGGCATCAGCCCTTCCCCAGGCGCCGCGCTTGGACTTGGCCGTGACCTTTGCCTTTTCGCCTGGCTGCTCTCTCTCTCTCTCTCTCTGCGAGTAGGCTGCACACAAAAAAAGACTCGTATATAGAAAACAGTTACCTCTGGCAACCGGCAGAGCATGTATGCATATTCAGCTATTTTTTTAATTTTTTTTTTTTATTACCCCACATGTGTACACGCTCCCAGCTCAGACTAACAGCCAGTGTGTTGCGCGGTCTAATTTGGTGCTGTCAGCGCGCCGCAGCGTCAGCCTCGGAGCTTTTGCACAGACCACAACCAGCCGGGCTCATTACGTTACTACCACTCTGACACCTGATACATGGACAGAGGGGGCTCTTAGGAAGACCGTCGCAGGTGATACATCACTGACTGGACGTGTGTGTGTGTGTGTGTGTGTGTGTGTGTACACCTGAGTGAGTCACTGAGAAGATTAGAAAACCAGAGGACCAGACAAAGTGGGCGTTCACTGCGCGTGTATACGTGCAGGTGTGTGCGTCTCATCCAACAGAGATAAAGCACGAGTGTGCGTTGTTGTGAGCATCAGCATCTGGGCGATATAAGATATAAAATACGTGCAACCAAAGGCGCAAGGGTGCATTTGCACGTGTGTTTGTGCGTAAACCTGCGTATTTGTGTGTGTGTGTGCGTTTATGTTCAGAGTAATGTTTTATTCATGAGGCAGTATTACTATTTCCCCCCTGTGTGACTCAGAGAGATGCTGGCAGCCAAACGCTCCCACCTGTAGTTTAAAATAATTGATCCGGGTCCCCCGACGCTATTTCTTAATGCAAACACTATGAGGGCTGCAGAAAGTGTGGATTAGTTTTGGCTGTGGGTGTCGTCATACCTGGCGCACGACTGGGGGTGCGCCTGAAAAATCAACACATTATAACCACTTCCATCCCCAGCAGGATGCAGAAGGTGTTGACCTGGTCTTCAAATTCACTAGATCCCAAACTGATCAAGTATCTGTGGGATGATCCACAGAGGCCCCTCCCCTCAACCCATAGGACCCAAAGGCCCCCCTAATAACAACATTCTGTTGCCAGACACCACAGGACACCCTCAGAAGGCCCATGTCCGTTCTCTGATGAGTCTGAATACAGTTGGAGGCACGAGGGAGACCTACACAATATTAGGAAGGTGGTCATAATGTTATGCCTGATCGGTGAACACTTGTAATGTACAGATCAGATGTGGGTTTTCCGGTCTGTCCCACATTTTTGACTCTAGTCAGACCCCTGTTGCGTGGTCATCAGACTTCCTTTTCTTTGGCTGCAAACCGATGAACAGTTCACTGTCGACGAAGAACGTGACCACGTTTAATGAACGCGTTCCCTAATGCGTTCATACACGGCACAGCCCGCAGTGCTGTGTTGCAGGAGGAGCCGTCGACTGCTGAGATAGAATCTGACAGGGCCAAATTCGTCTTGAACTCAGAAATAAGAAATTCCCTCTCCTCCTGCTCTCTGTAACTTTACATGCGCGCGCTCCGTGAGATTGCGACGAGTGTTTCAATTTGCTTCGTTAAAAGCTGAGCTGCACCCCTGCGATGAGCTTCGCCTGAGGTCTCAGCTATTCCCCACTGAAATTCCTTATATGTACGGTACATACACACACATAAACAATGGAACACACGTATATTCACACAGAGGAGCACTGTTTTCTCCGCTCTCCAATCTCATCAAATCTCGTCTTCTCCCATCTCTTTGTTTCTGCCCTCTTGTTCTTCCCATCTCCCTTTTCTTTTCGGTCTTTTCGACCAGATCTGCTGTCGCTTCCAAGGTCACATATGCACTGTTAACTCTCTGTTTGTGTCCTCGCCGCCTCCTCTTTGTCCCTTTATGAGCCTGTGGCATGCATAGCCGAAGGTATGTGCTGTAATTGATTGTCAGGGCTTTTGTTATCGCTGTCTGTTCATCTTCTCCCTCTGTGCTTAAATGCAGCTTTCCAGAGTATACCTACGTTGTGAAATAAGTCCTGTGTAGAATACAAGACAGCTGCTGCTCAAAGCATTTGATTTATTTTGAATAATACAGTTGTTTTTTAAACTGAGTAAGGTAAGGCAAATATTGGTGACTTTCGGAGGGTCATTTTACTGTACATCAAACCAGCAGTGATTGGTTTGCCAAAGACAAAGAGGCGAGCAACCCCACAGCGATAGATATCGAGCAGGCTACTGTGGTCAACGTCCATCCATCTTCACCCTTCTTGAAAGAGATCTGGCGGTTGTGGGTCATGTGACCTGGGGCTGCAGGAAGCTCGGATCTGTCCGTTCAGTGATCACGCTAGAAAGGTATTCCATCTGATTCTGGAAAAGCAAAATGTGCAGTGCTGTTTATATATCTGTGGTGACCCCGACCAACAGCGTGCAGCGGTGGGGCACAGTTTTATACACATCTGGCGCGTCGCTTAAGAGATAATCTGGCTGATCCCAGATCCGTTGATGACGGCTCCGGCGCTAATGCGGTTTGTTCTCACGCACAAGAGTGCGGAGGGGTGGCAGTAAGTTGTCAAACGTGATAATCCTGCTGATGCTAAAAGTAACTTTCAAACTTTCAGTATCTTGCAGCTCTTTACAATTTACTGCATCTTGTAAGAGGGTAATAACCTTCTGGGGGGAGCGGAAGTGAAATTACCATAATGACGTTTTAATTTTTCTGACTGCGCTAACCTTGACGTAATTACGGTAATCTAAAGTGAGTTTGCACAAACATGCCGCCAGCAACACATTAGGTTATACACCGATCAGGCATAGCGTTATGACCACATTCCTCATATTGTGTAGGTCTCCTTTGTGCCTCCAAAACAGTTGTGACTCATCAGAGAATGGACATGGGCCTTCTGAGGGTGTCCTGTGGTGTCTGGCAACATAATGTTGTTATTGGGGACCCTTGGGTCCTATGGGTTGAGGGGAGGGGCCTCTGTGGATCATCCTACAGATACTTGATCTAGTGAATTTGGAGGCCAGGTCAACACCTTGTGCTGTTCTTCATGTTTTTTGAGTTGTTCCTAAACCTTTTTTAACATCCTGTTGCCAGACACCACAGGACACCCTCAGAAGGCCTATGTCCATTCTCTGATGAGTCACAACTGTTTTGGAGGCACAAGGGAGACCTGCACAATATGAGGAATGTGTTCATAATGATATGCCTGATCAGTGTACAATCCAGTAAGAGGCGATACGATACGATACGATACGATGCGATACGATACGATTCGATACGATACGATACGATGCAATACAAAACTGTACCATACGATGTGATGCCATACAGCATATATATAAGATATAAAACAGATACAAATCTGTCTGTAAAAGATGATATATATATGGAGGCATGTTTGAGTCCCCTTTGCAAAGAGATATATGGTTAAATTATTAATGCACCAATGACGATCAAGAATGCGAAGCAATGGTTTTGCGGTTTTCCTAATGAAACTCGTTCACAAGTAGATTTGACCTCACGTGTGTTTCAGAGAACCAATCATTCTGTGATTTTTCCAAATCATCCGCACCCTGATGAGCCTTAAGTGTTAATCCACATACAGAGATACTGCTCACAGTATGGACATAAGTCTTGAAGAGATGGAAATTGTCCCTCTAAGTATTTCTGTGTTTCTCAAAATGTATCTGTATAGAGCTACTAGCCTTCTAAGTGCAGACTAAATCATGTATGCCCCGGCGTAAGAGCATTTGGCCGGTGGAAGCGATCAAGACGGTGAACAACAGATGGATTTAGTTTCTCTTTGACCTTTGAACTCTATCAAAATTTGACGAGAACTTGAGTGCCGCTCTCTCTCAGGACGCAGCGCTGCCGTTGGCCCGTCGTATGATTCCCTCCATGGTTATGTTTCAGCTTTTTCCACCGCCCTCATTCAGAGGCTCACGCGGGGCCCCCGGCGGCTGGAGCGGCTTTCCGTTCATCGTCCACTGTTCTCTCACAACAAAGCCGGCCTCATATATGTGTTTGCACATGGATGATGTGTGCACGAGCGCGTGTCCCCCCGCCCCTCGTGTATTTATAGTCCGTCGGCCAGGTGTACGGCAGGAGAGGAAATGTCTTCCCTCACTTTCTCTGCCACGACGCAGTTCAGTACACGCTGTTCCAGTCCTGGCCAGAATCGAGCCTAAAAATAACCGATAGAGGACAATACACCTCCCTCTCCCCACCTCTCCTCTCCTCCCGTCTTTCCTCAATACTGTTATTTAATTTTTTTTAACATTAAATGCATAAAACGTGCCAGAAAAAGGCTACAGACAAATATAGGAATTGCTTTTTACTCTCATATGTACGTGATTGGAAGGAAACCTGCCTTTGTGCTCATTTGAAATGGACTGACCGTGCAATGAGTAATGCCTGCATAATTCCCAGACAATGGTGTCAAAGCTGGGTGACAACGCTGTCACCTGAATTCATCGTTAAAGAAAGAGTGCAGTAGTTGTTTAAGCAGATAAAAGATTTCTGTCTCCCCTCGAAGCACCCATCTCGCGAGCACACTCAAACCCCCATGGACTTGTTCCTTTCCTCACCATTCATCTGTCATCTCACGCACTTCCCCTTATTCATCCTGTGGATCTCAGATCGAAGCTCCAGTTTTCTTTGTGTTCGGATGCGCTCCGCCCTCCCCTCCTCCCCGGCTCGGATCAATCGGATGTGTCTGGAGGATATTGAGTTGGGCTTGGTGCTGCAGGTATCCTTCCCCCGAGATAAAGATACGGACGTGGTGGGTTTTTTTTTGTGAAGACGTGCCACCTATGGAGACAGACACTCAAATTCTGCACACAGACGGCGGGTATAATGTGCTTTCTTCATGCACAAAAGAATGCTTTTATGTTGCGTAAGCTGCTTTGTAATGCCAAAGCCCCTTATCGCCATGCTTATGCAATTAGGCTGCTGGAACAAAGCTCATAGTAATTAATCATAATATCCCTGACGTTACAGTATGTCATCGCGTCACCTCTGCTCCTGCTGCTTCACAAGGCTCTCCCTGTGAGGACTGAACCATCTGGAGACAACTCCACTTCTTACTACAGAGTTTCCCAGTCAGACCCCTGTGCCATGAGTCATAAGAAAGTGACAGTAAATTAATAACAAAATACCATTTTTTTGTAGTGTACCTGCAAGGCCAGATGTCTGTGTCTCTTTATTTCTTTTTCTCTCATTATAGTATGGAGAGTTGATTTATTTTTTTTTTTTTTTAATTGCTTCAGCCCTTGGCAAACACTGATCAGCCACAACATTAAAACCACTGACGGGAGAAGTAAATAACATTGACCATCTTGTGACAGTTCAAAGTTCTGCTGGGAAACTTTTGGACCAGGCATTAGTGTGGATGTTACTTAGATATGTACCACCCACACTCCTTGATGGCAGCAGCCATCCCCTGCAGGATGCAGCCTGACACCACCACACAAAGTGTTGACCTGGTCACCAAATTCACTAGATCCCGAACTGATCAAGTATCTGTGGGATGCACTGGAACAAGCCTGATTCACAGAGGCCCCTCCCCTCAACCCATAGGATCCAAAGGCCCCCACTAACTACATTCTGTTGCCAGACACCACAGGACACCCTCAGAAGGCCCATGTCCATTCTCTGATGATATGCCTGATCAGCGTACGATCCAGTAAGAGGCAGTGCGATACGATACGATAGGATACGATGCGATGCGATGCAATACGATACGATACGATACGATACGATACGATGTGACATGATGCGATGCGATGCGATACGATGTGACATGATGCGATGCGATGCGATGCGATACGATGTGACATGATGCGATGCAATGCGATGCGATACGATACGATACGATACAATACGATATGATACAATGTGATAAGATGCAATACAAAACTGTACCATACGAAGTGACGCCATACAGCATATATATAAGATATAAAACGGACTGTTGTGGAGGCACAAGAGAGACCTACGCAATATTAGGCAGGTGGTCATAATGATTTGCCTGATCTGTCTATAAAAGACGATATATATAGAGGCATGTTTGAAATAGTTGAGTTGAGTTGAGTAATTACTTTCCTGAATAATGAATGACCATCACAAGCGCTCTGTCTGTCTGTCTGTCTGGGTGGGTTGCTGGCCGTCTGGTTGTGTGAAATGTAACTGAGCAGTGTGATACAGAACAGCCTTTTCAACTTTTCCATGGACCGTTGAAACCCCTGCTGTTTCTTGGACTTCGCAGTGAACTCATTTCTCTTGTTTACCCAGTGCCAGTCAGATTGTCTGGCAACTGTTACTTCGCTGGTAGCGTTAAGGAAGCATCCGTGGTGGCGAACGAGCACAAAATTGCACGCGAACACGCAGGCGGCTTGACAATGAGGGACGCGGACAGATTGCGCGACAATGAAAAAGAACGAAAGAATGGGAGATTTCAAATAATGGCAGAGAGAAGTACAGTTGGGTACGCAGCGAGAGTCAGAGAGGGACTCAGCTTGTGTTCGAGCCGTCGCAGATGTCCAGGTTTTTGTGCTTTTACCTCCAGATCCGTGGCAGCGTCAGGTGTTGTGTCAGCACTTTGGTATCCCAAGTCAGTGGGAGACAGTGATACAGTCTGCATCAAACTCAGGAGGCGGCTGCAGAATACACAGGATCAAAGTGACTTTTTTGTGTACATGTGAGTGTGGGTGTAGAAATGCATTTTAGTCTATCTGTATGCATTTCTTTGGGAGAGAGGCTTGCCAAACTCATTTTAAGGCTGATAATTTCCATGCCCATTTTCTCACTTTCCCCATCTCTTAACTGTTTGCCTGACAACTACTGCATATCATACTTTGTGTGAGAAATAAATAATTTCTCTCTTTCTAACCATTTCTCTCTCATTTTTCTCCCAGTGTGCTGTTTTGTGGTCCACAAACGGTGCCATGAGTTTGTCAGCTTCTCCTGCCCCGGGGCTGACAAGGGTCCTGACACAGATGTAAGTTAATATTTTATGCATAACCTTTCCACGGCTTCTTCTTGTCTACATTTCCCATGCAGCTGAATGCATTCGTCTTCACACAAAGACACAATGGCACAGAGGGCAAAATCTTCAGCCAAACATTTGGGAGTGGGTGGAGGGGTGGATCTTGGAAGGCGGGGTTGGAGAGGATTCAGCTGCCGCCATCGGGACCTGCAGGACGAAACGGTCGGACATCAACCAGATGTCCTTTCATACATTAATAAGTGAATGCTGCATGCTGAAGTTGTGGCTCTACAGAAGAGGGAATTCATGAGCATGTCTCTATCAGGAACATAGACTGGACAATGCGTCCCCACTTCTTTGCATTGGCCAAACTGACACTATTTTCCCGAGGGTACGGGCGGTGTTGTCTTGTGAGAATGGTCAGAATGGTCCGAGACCAGTTGGCATGGGAGCTTGTAGCCATCATGATGTCACATCCGGTTTCTATAGTATCAACTAACTAACTAAAACAAAACTTAACAGAAGAATGGACACTTGAGTATACATCAGTATTATATTAACTACCTAAATTGACAGAAACCATCCTTGACAAAAATTATTTGACGTGTTTTGTAGTGTTTTAGTTTGGCCCAAGTCCCATCCACTAACATGGAGGGGGTGGAGCTTATGACATACACTGCAGCCAGTCACCAGGGGGAGCTCTACTTGCTTTGTTGTCTATCTTTATACTGCCTACGAGTCTAGAGAAGTTTGACGGAAGAAATGGCTTTAGATGAGTGTTGTGGCAGTTTTTCTTTGAGCTGTAGATTGAGGCTGTATGTATACCCAGAGGGGGTCGTCTATTTAAGCATTGTCATCCACTTTTTTTAACCTACTTCAGCCTTACCAATGTAGGTACAGGACGTAATAACTCTGAAAGCACATTATCAGGAATGGACGCTCTGTAGTTGTGAAGGCCAAGCAGTTCTTTTACCTCTCTTTTGGCCACATCAACATGAACACGTTTCGTTTCAAGTCAGATATTTCGTATTTTAGTCTTAGTTGTTTTGGATGTTGCAAATGTAAAAGTGAACTTTGCTCCTTTTATGTTGTATCCAGTGTGGCTAAGGCTGCAAGGGCTAGTCGACGTAATCAATGATGTCTACACAAATACATCGGTTTACGCAGAATACGTTGATTCATCACAACGTTTACTAAAAAAGCCCGTATACATGTCAAAAGTCATGAAATTCATTTACCAAAAAACCAGACGCTTGAAAGACATTTCTCGTTGTTAATACTTTTATCCAGTTGAGGGCTGTTACATGACCAGTAGCTCAAACCTGACAAAATCCCAAAAGAAGAAGAAGAAGACAAAGTAGTTGCACTTTTACTCACTGTAGCTGAGTCATTAAATATTTGGACCATTACGTTGAATTTAGTCTGATGGTTTGTTGGTGGTTGGGGTTTTTTCTGCGTTGAGGTTCCATGTTCTCCCTGTGTTCTGCTGTGTTTCCTCTCACATAGATAGGCAGGTTAATGTTAGTATGAATGGTGGCCCTCTACTATAGGATAATACAGTAGCATTTCCAGTTACAATCAGCACAAGTCACTGAAGTTAAATCATACTCTGTTTCTGCTAATTAATGACAGAATGTAGTAAAAACATCTAAATTAATTACACTCAATAAATCTGAACTTTTGTTGAATAGTATCTTTTGGTACAACTTCAAGTTTAAAACGGATTCTTCATTCATAGATATCGTGTTCAGATATGTCATCTTTATATTTGATCAACATTTATTAGGAAAAGTTCACTTATATTTTAATGCTACAAGCAACTACTCAGAAAATCAATCAAAATTTTTTTTATAGATTAATCGATTAATCAGAAAAATAATCGACAGATTAATCGATTGAAAAAAGTAATCGTTTCCTTCATACAAGCCAGATGTATTGAAAGAAATATAATCATTACTGAACAATGCTGACTATATTCTGAACAATATTCAGATTTAAAAAAAATAATAATAATAATAACTTTTAAAACTGACTAGTTACCACTAACTCACTACTAGTAGTGATTTGATTTCACAGTCAGGGATTCAGCTGCTTATAAGAGCCGCTCTGTATGGACATTATTTTCTTCAGCACAGCTGCCAGACATGACACTTCATTTCAGTGAGACAGATCTTGTGGACCACACAGTTTAATTTAGTTTTGTTTGCGCAGCTTGCACAGACACTGAAGGATGCTAGAGCCTGATCACTGAAAAATACGCCCATAAAAGACAAGAACCTGTTATAACTCATGTGAGGCGCTTCTCGGGTGTAATGGCATTACCCCCCCCCCCCATTCCTGTGCCAATTATTTACTGATGATACCAGACTTACTGCATCAGAAAAAAAGAAAAAACTACAGACCAAAATACAGACGGATCCAACAAGTACTACAAGCACTACTGTATATCATTTTACATTCAGCCCCTGTTCCATTAAGACATTCCTCTGCTCAGGATTTCTGATTCACCAACACAGGCTATGCCAATCCCTCCCTCCCTCTCACCATCACTCCATCTACACTCCTCTATCTCTGCCCCTCGGCTTCTGAATCAGTATGTGTGGTGTCATGACTCTTTAAATCTGGATTCAGGCTCGGAAAAACGCACATTGTCACTTTGTCTCTTACTCACACAAACACACACACACCTGCCCTTTACGCTGTGGGTTGAGAGTGACCATTATGCCGCAGCCTCGGCGCGTGAATTGCGTCATCTGTACGGCAGATGCTTTGATCCGCTCCCAGGATGACATGGAGAACACGGAGATGTTTGCATTAGCATTTGAGTGAAAAGTGCTCTCTCTCTCTCTCTCTCTCTCTCTCTCTCTCTCTCTCACTTTCTGTTTGTCATCCTGCACGTTGAAGCGTGGGTTGTAAATAGTGCTGTATTATCAGTCAAGGATCACTCTAGAACCAGTGAATGAAGGTGACTCATCCACGGAAAAACAATATAGGTTTCACCAGTAGCCTACATGTCCCTGATAGGCCTACATCTCTGACCACATCAAACCATTTTAAAATAGTTGTAGTAATATT
Organism: Chelon labrosus; assembly: GCF_963514085.1. Lineage (NCBI taxonomy): Eukaryota > Metazoa > Chordata > Actinopteri > Mugiliformes > Mugilidae > Chelon > Chelon labrosus. The sequence continues at coordinate 10,196,558 of NC_140354.1, forward strand.
AATGTGTTTTATGTGATACGGCCAGTTCCTCCTAGCTGCACCCTGTCCAAGCACAAAATCTTTCATAAATTAGAATTTAATCCCCAGTGAAGCATAGGGCAACATCTAACAGTTATTTACATAACTGATTGTTATTAAGTGTCTGTTTATCAGTTATATATATATCACACTTTTCTAAAGCAGCTTAAGATACTGTAGTTGTTGAGCAATACTCTGATCTTGGCCCGAAAATTGACTCACGCAATTGTTCTATTACCTAAAAATCTGTCTCTTCTGACCGGTCTCGACTCTCGGGAATTTGATCTCCCAACTCAGTTTCTTAAACTTACAGTGACTCATCTGCGCGCAGATGGAATGAATCTGCCCAAAAAACTCTCAGCCACGAGGGCCAAGTGGTCTCATTTTCATGACAAGCTACAATTTTGTGCAGTTTAAAGTAATGCAACGCTCGTTTCAGTGAAAACTAAAAATGAAACTGGGGTCCTTTAATACATCAGTTCATTTCAATGTGTGCTATTCACGTAGCATATTATTAAAATCAGCCTCTTAAAGGTAGAACCTGGGCTAGATTGTAGCAGCAATTGCGGCAATCCAATCTTTCTCTCTTGACTCTCACAACATTAACTTGCCTGAGGCTCGAAGGTTGAGACTTTCTTGTGACTTGCAATGTGTGACTTACTTCTAATACAATAGCTGGCTACAGATTAGAATAAGAACCAGCTTCATTTTCATATATATTGCATGTACTGTAACACGGATACAACCACAACGAAATGCAGCTTGACATCTGACCAGAAACCACAACTGCAGACAGCAAGTGCTAAAAAGCTTTGACTGTTGTAGCAGTACTTTACAATAATAGTTTACGCCGATCAGGCACAACATTATGACCACCTTCCTAATATTGTATAGGTCTCCCTTGTGCCTCCAAAACAGTTGTGACTCTTCAGAGAATGGACATGGGCCTTCTGAGGGTGTCCTGTGGTGTCTGTCAACACAATGTTGTTAGTGGGGGCCTTTGGGTCCTATGGGTTGAGGGGAGGGGCCTCTGTGGAACATCCCACAGATACTTGATCAGTTTGGGATCTGGGGAATTTGGAGGCAAGAACAGAATAGAATAGAATAGAATAAAACTTTATTGTCCACCGAGGTGGAAATTTGGATTGGATTGGTCACTTGGTTGTGTTAAGAATGCCAATGGCATTAGGGATAAAAACCTTGGCCAGAGGGGATCTATAGCGCCTCCCAGATTTCAAAAGTTCGAACTGATTAAAAAGAGGGTGGGAGCTATCTGCCAGGATTCGCTTAGCTTTCCTCCTCGTCCTCTCAGTAAAGATGTGGGTCAAAGACTTTTGGGGTTTTCCCACAATTTTGCTTGCTATTGCCACAGTCCTGTTTAGTTTATTCTTGCACTTACTGCTTAAGTGTCCAAACCAAGCAGAGAGATGAAATGTTAGGACACTCTCTGTGTGTGCAGTATATACAAGTTCCAGAGTCACTGGACTGACCCCAAGACAGCTCAGTCTTCTCAGAAGGTGAAGCCGCTGTGAACATTTCTTAAAAACAAAGTCTGTGTTTTCTGAGAAGGTTACCTTGTGCTGTTTTACATGTTCGTTTTTTTTTTTTGAGTTGTTGGCTGGGGGTGGTTGTTGCCATCAAGGAGTGCCATTGCTATGAGGTGGGGGTTCCTGGTCTGGTCTACGTGGGTTGTACACGAATGCCAGGTCCAAAAAGAAGCAGAACACTGAATTGTCACAAGATGGTCAATGTTATTAACTTCTCCTGTTAGTGGTTTTAATGTTGTGGCTGATCGATGTATGTGCAACATTATTATAGGAAGAAGAGGACACACCTATGACGTTATTAACAGGAAGTATTCAAATCACCTGTCTTCCATTTCCCACCAGTGATTTCCTGAGGAAGGGGTCCAACAGACCTAAAACAGAAAGCAGTAAAACAGTGGCATGGCACAAAGTCATTTTTCTATCTCTGCCATTCCTGCATACAGCCAGAAGTGTAGTTACCCATTCAGCCTCTCTCAATCTAATGTCCAGTACGTTGCTCTCTTTTCTGCTCATTCTGCCCTGATGTAATTCAGCTGAAAACCACCTGAACCATCCATTCAATCCTTTCATTCATTAAGCGTCTACATAAACTAGAACGGCCACCCTCTACCTCTGTTCTCTGTTACAGTAGTCATCAGTGCTCAGGCCTGTTGACACTCTGACTCTGCTGAAATCTACACTGTTGGCTTCTAACTGGTATAGAGCATGAGAGGCATTATTAGTCACCGACTCGTGTGTAAATGAGGATATTACTGAGAAAAGGACAGGAATGTAAGCATGGATGGCACCGGTGGGATCATCTGAAACTCAATCGCGGCGGGGGGCAAATAACGCCTAGGGGCAATTTAGCACCAAGGATATGGTTTCAGATTTACAGAAGTCTTGTGCTCTAGACGCTAGAGAAGATCGACATATCACAGATGGTTAGATCTGTCATACCAAGCTGCAAAATGTGTTGACACATTAGAGTACGTACTTTCACATGTTCTATAAACTAAGAACGAAACAGGTTGTTTGTTTTCAGATACATGCTCGGATGTGAGGAGAATTTGCGATGCTTGTATTTATTTCATGTAAATGTCATCAGAAAGGCTTCATTTTGATGTGCTGTTTAGAGCACACCATGTTTCTGTGGCTGAATTTTAAACATTCCTTTCATAAGAGAAGATTTCAGGCTTTTTAAGCTAAGTAAACATTTTTACAACCCCACTGACCTCACTGAAAATTGTGTTGTCACAAAGCTGGAATCGGGGCTGTTTTTCTCAGCTCGCGAGACACTGACCTTTTGGAGAAAGGGTGTTCGTCGAAAATTTGCGACCTTCTGCAGCCCGAGCAAATGCAAACGGACCGATTTTGGTGGCAGTGGACGACGAGGATGAGCAGAGGTAATTATGATGGAAGGAGGCGAATCTGGTGTCTAATATCTGAGGTTGTGTTGTGCTTGAAAGACACGTTGCCATAGGTTATTTTGCTGCATTAAACTCTGACTAGTCGTGACTAACGCTCGACCGCTGCTTTGTCTTTGACGCCTTTACACCGAATATCAAATTAGTCTGGATAACACGGACAAGCAATTGTTCACTTTCGCGCCTGAGTCCCATGACGCTCACACAGGAAACAAGGCATGGTTCTGGATCGCTGTATCAGAGCCGTGCGCTATTTTGTTTTGTGTGCATCATGACATGCAGACTTGGGGACGTGATACGTATTTTTGAACAAGCTGTAAAGTCAGTCTCACTCAATGAAAGCGTAGACATTAGGTTGTTGTCTCAATCTGGGCCCTGACATCAGTTAATTTAGAGACCTGCATAGAAAACTTATAGCTGAATTCTGGTAGCTTCCATACACAGAGTAATTTCACCGTTGTGCTGTTTGAAGCCATATAAGAAGAATTAATTATAAACATAACTAAAGACTGATTTTTAATATCTAAGGTTGTCTTGTGCTTGAAAGACACGTTGCCATAGGTTATTTTGCTGCATTAAACTCTGACTAATCATGACTAACACTCAACCGCTGCTTTGTCTTTGACGCCTTTACACCGCCTAAATATCAAATTAGTCTGGATAACATGAGCAAGCAATTGTTCACTTCATGCCGGAATCGCATGACACACACACACAACAAACAGGGCATGGTTCTGATGCTGCTACCGGATCGTTGCGTCAGAAACATGCCCTGCTTGTTGTGTACATGATACGTATTTTGGAACAAGCTGTAAAGTTCCATACACAGTGTAATTTCACTGCTGTGCTGTTTGCAGCCATAAAAGAAAAATGAATTATAAAGATAAAGACAAATGGCAATAGAAAGGCAGGATGAGCAGAGGGTATGATGAGAAAAGACTGACGTTTTATATCTAAGGTCATGTTGTAGTCCCTGCATTAAATTCAATGCATCGCAATTAAATTGTGACTAATACTCAGCCGCCTCTTTGTCTTTGACGTCTTTAGCCTGGACGACGTTATTATGAACGCGCAATTGTTCACTTCATGCCTGAGTCCCCTGGAGGAGGCGGAGCTCGTGCCATTGTTGTTGCACTGACTGTATTTGTGCAGAAAAACAAGACTGCGGTTGTTGTTTTTTAAATTGCCCACGGTGCACGGTACCTGTCAACTGCCGTCTGCTTAATATCTGCTTACTTTTAACTGTTTAGATAGACGGAGTGGGAGAGGAATGCCTATGCATCACAAAGACTCAGATGAAAAGACTTTCCTCTTTGCATGTTTCCACATGACTTTGACACATTGACAGTTGGTCAGCTGAAACATGGCAAATCCCATGTTCCTCCCCTTTCCTCCATCTGCTGTTGGCAGCTGTGATAGCTGTGTGCTTATTTTTATTTTTTTTACCCTGAAGGTCTCACCCTCTGTCCTCATATAGTTCCTGAGTAACTCCGCAGTTTTTGCAACATTTTACTTCAATTTCAACTGTAGTTTCCAAGTATAACCGAGATAAATACCCTAACATACATCAACGAATTGGAAGGTGAAGCTCCTTGATGGCATTAGCCTCGCCTGGCATAGCACACAGCGGCTTCTTGCGCCATTAGCCTCCAGGACTCAGGCCATTAAACTCCCAGCAGTTCAGCTCTGACCAGCAGCAACAGCTGTTAGACCTAACGGACATGCCCGCTACACACCGCCGCTTACACAATCTCTTTACATGTTAATGCTGAAGTGCGCAGAGAGCAGATTATGGCTTAGAGAGTTGAGCCTCGCTCCTGCTCGCATCAACACGTGCACCGGAGTGCGGTCCAAGAGCGGGCAGAGATGATGAATTAACTCGACATGAACTCTGCGCGATATGTAAGTGAGGGAGGTCAATTAAAAGACAAACGTCTGTCTATGTGTCATTATCCCCGAGGTGCAGATCGGCTCTTTAGATTACAGACGTTTTGATTATGCAAGTCCGTAACACTGAGGGGATGTGGACACGACGGTGCTCTTCAGTCAAAAGCCACAATCTGTCTCACTAAGTGGTAAGCAACATTACTTCAGGCTGACCAGATGTCCCAAAGTGACACAGCCTCTGGCGATTCCACACAGATTGCTCTCATAGAAGATGGAAGGAACAATTTACATTTTTTTTACTCATTGCTATTGTATTTTCTTATTCATCCATTGTCTTTGACACCATTCTGACCTTGCCTTAATGTTCGCCCTGGATCGCTACCACTGTATCAGAACCATGAACAGAGCTTTTTGGTGGTGTGCGTCGTGACATGGAGACGTAGTGACATGATACATATTTTCGAACAAGCTGTAAAGTCAGTCTTACTTACTGTAAGCGCGCGCATTAGGTTATTATTTCTTTATTGATCTTCTCCCTAATGTTGGTAAAAGTAGGAAAAGCAAAATCAGTAATAGCTGAGGAAATTCAAGCACCACTCGTTCACATACATCAATTTAGTTAATTAGAGGCTTAATCTCGATTAATCGCATTTTAATCGCATAACGATATTTAATCGTAATTAACGCGTTATAGTCCCACCCCTAGTTTTTTTAATGATAGAATCACACACAGTGTATCGTATTGAATCATTTGAGTTGATCAGTTTAGTTAGCGAACACCTGGTCAACATAAGGCTTTCACTCACAGGGCTTTTTGCTTTTCTGGCGATCGTTCAAAATAGCAGCTGTGTGGGGTTTTTTTCAGCGCATGAGGCAAAACTCAAGAGAATCCCTGGTGAGCAGACGGTCCTTAATGTGAGCCAAAATGCGTTGTGTGTTCACACCACCAAAGGAATGTAAAATGGCTCAGAGACTCCCTCCAAATATGGTATGAGATTGGATCACTCAAATGCGTCATGGATGTGTTCACACCGGGTTTACGCCTCTACTTTAAGATGGCCGTTTGTGGTCGGATTGCCCAGGACGGATATCAGTGCAAGGTCTGAACAGGGCTTTCATGTTCCAATTAAGTATTTAAGAAAGAATGAATATGATATGAAAGAAATATTGGCTTCAGATAGAAGTTTTTTTTACTAACATGCAGATTTACAGCGGATCATGACTGAAACTGATGTATTGATATAGTAAAATTGTTCATTTTTGTTCATTTCATCTGTGAAAAACACCTCTTAAAAAGACTTAAGAATTTGTTGATGCCACAATCTTTAAAATAAAAACAAGTCTAATGTTTCACTTAAATCAACACTATGGCCATGACCAAATCAAACTAAAGAGATTAAAAAGAAAATGGCCGGTGAGTTGGGGTGCTGTTAGTTAGTTTACCATTAATCGTGTAATGTTCATATGATATATATGTGTATGCAAACATGTTATTTAATTATTAGAAATCAGTAAGCTTAGAAATCTAAGATGCCTGAACAGCTGGAAAATATGAGCGATTACATAAGCGGCTGATTTAATTACAGATATCAAATTCCAATCTGCAGTTGTAGGTCACATGCCTGATTGCATAATAATCCTGTGTGTTAATGCTAATGAATTTTGGGTATTGCTGGGGACACTGTTATACACCTACTGCCTCAAGGCTGGAAACAATAATGGAGAATTTGTGAATACCTCTGAGACACAAAAAACTTCCACCTGGAAATGACTCAACAGAAAATGTAAGATAGGTGGTTATTTCACAAAATTATTTGTGGCTCCTGACAATTTCCCGGCCTGAATATCACGTGACCAGGAGTCTGCTATGCCAGGGTGCACACGTGATGGCACAGGACACATGTCAGACTTATCTTCTACAGTTGTGTTACTGTCATCCCCGCCATGTTTACACCTCTTCCCGTGCTTCAGTACGAGTGCACGGACACATTCGGCGTCAGGCGGTCTCTTTTTAGTGCTTTTGATGGAGTGTGCAAATGAAAAACATCACACGTTGTCTAAATGCAGCACGCGTAAAACGTCGGGAGTGTGAGGAACACTGTTTAACATCACTCTCCCCAGGCTGTGCTGCAGAGGGACGGAAAATACTCACACGTGAAGCAAGCACACATTCTACCTCTTCTCTACCGCCTCAGGTCCCTCTGCCCTTATTATCTGTCATCCACGTCGTGTCTATAAAAAAACGGCCGACTCGCCAAAACACTCTCAGTGGGGCGTCTGTGCTGAAGTGTAGCCACCAGGAGACGTCTGCAAATGCCTCTGTTAAAGCAGTGCCGGCCCTTCGCAGCAGTGGATGAGACACTGGCTAGTCTGCAATTAATTTAACTAATTTAAAAGATGGCCAAACTGATTACCAAATAATAGTTTCAACGTTATTTGTTGGAAAGTGGTAATGCAGGCAACAAATGTACACCAATCATCCACAACATAACGACCACTGACTGGAGAAGTGAATAACAATGAACATCTCGTGACAATCCCATGTTCTGCTGGGAAACTCTTGGACCTGGCATTCGTATGATGTTACTTAGACATGTACCACCCACCTAGACCAGACCATGCACCCCCACCTCATAGCAATGGCACTCCTTGATGGCAGCAGCCACCCCCAGCCAACAACTAAAAAAAAAAACATGAAGAACACCACAAGGTGTTGACGTGACCTCTAAATTCCCTAGATCCCAAACTGATCAAGTATCTGTGGGATGAACTGGGACAAGCCTGATCCACAGAGGCCTTTCTCCTCAACCCATAGGACCCAAAGGCCTGACCCAATAAGTAACAACTGTTTTGGAGGCACAAGGGAGACCTACACAATATTAGGAGGGTCATAATTTTATGCCTGATAAGTGTATTTAGACCTAGGCTGTGGTGGGGAATCTGGGCACACAGGTATTTTATTCTGACAGTTTAACAACACAACTGGTCATGTACAGTTACCCTATTTCAGTCTATATCAGGAAATGTTATTTGAATAACCCTTGAATGAATATTGAAGACACACCGTTACATCAAAGCAAACCTATCCTTTTTCCTCTCGTCAGCTAGATGAAACAAGAAGTAACTGTCTGATCCACCTTTCTCTGGATAAATCATGTTTAATGATTTGATTATGTAATATCATACCAGTGTGTGTGTGTGTGTTTGTGTGCTCATATCTACTGTATATTAATGTGTACTCAGCAGTTTGCGTTATGAGTGCAGCTTATTAAGACTGTGCCTCATTAAAATCCACTTGTAGGCCGACAATGACAGACGCCTCCTGCCTAGATAAACCCTAAAAGACCTGGAGAGGAAAGGGAACACGGGGTTGAGGAAATGAGGATGAATAATCATAAGGACGGTGGGGGAGATTTATTTGAGAGTTTCAGCACTGGGTTAGTGTCGGTAAAGTTCAGAAAGATTACTGGAACAAAAAAAAAGGATAATGTTTGAGACAGTGAGATGATTAAATCCTGAGGCTCATTTCAGCCCACACAGCTGCTGCGTTACACATGGGATGGTTGGTTTAAAATCTAGTTTGAAATAGTTCCTCCGCACAGTTTTATTTGTTTTTTACTGCCCAGCGTGACCATTGCACGTAATTAATGCTCAATCATTGGAGAAGGTGAACACAAATGCTTTATGAGCACAAACAGAACTGTTGTTCTTCCTCGTCCACACGCCTCGCATGCCAATTATGTCCAACTTCCTTGTGAAATGTTAATTAATTAATGGGAGTAGGTCATGTGTGGAGGAGAATTAATTTTCTCCTCTGAGTGTGATGAAATGAGCTCGTCCTGACATTTTCGGAAGGTGAGGAAGTCTGAGGGGGAAGGCAAAGGAGGGTGATTCATGCCCAGGTGAAGACATAAAAGAAGGTATGAAAAATACTTAGCGGAGGTAAAAATGAGACATCAAGGAAATGGCAGGTTGGGAATATGGATGTGGGCATTGAGATCCTATCAGAGTTTTATTACATTTAGAGGAGTAGTGAATCTTGTTCTGGGGAAAAGAAATGAGAGCTGTTACAGCCTAAGTCCCAGGTTCACCATCCCTTACAATCCTCCTCGGGAGGAACAACTGACGAGTGGGGCAAGAAGTAATGTGAAATAGGATTCAGGTGGAGGGGAAAAGGCTGGAGATGAACAAGGAGAGGAACGGCAATCATGGAAGACGGAGTCTACACCGATCACCTTCCTAATATTGCGTAGGTCTCCCTTGTGCCTCCGAGACAGTTGTGACTCATCAGAGAATGGACATGGGCCTTCTGAGGGTGTCCTGTGGTGTCTGGCAACAGGATGTTGTTGGTGGGAGCCTTTGGGTCCTATAGGTTGAGGGGAGGGACCTCTGTGGACCAGACTTGTTCCAGTGCATCCCACAGATACTTGATCAGTTTGGGATCTATTGAGGCCAGGTCAACACCTTGAGATGTTCTACATGTTTATTGAGTTGTTGCATCCTGCTGGGGATGGCTGCTGCCATCAAGGAGGTGTCATTGCTACGGGGTGGGGGTGCCTGGTCTGGTCTAGGTGGGCGCTACGTGTCTAAGTAACATCCACACATTGTGGCTGATCGGTGCACAAAGACAGTTGTGTCTCTTCATTCCATGATAACACTTGTATACTCGTGCCTTCCTCATGTACAGCAGTGTTGGGGTGTTCCCTTTTGCTCGCCCGAAGGGTGTGCGTGAGCGACTTGCCATTCAAACATCCTTTGAACTGTAGTTCCCTGGTGAGGAAAGGGTCCACATGGTTTCAGCGTCTGTTATGGATACCTTCTGGGCGCTCCCCCTGTGGAGGTACTCTACATTTGTCCAAGTGAAAGAGAAGGCTCATCCAGAAAACGAGGGAAGAATTACATAACTCATCTGGTCTGGAAACACCTCAGGATCCCCCAGGAAGAGGTAGAAAATGTGGTTAAGGAGGGCTACATTGCTCAGCCTGCTTCCAACACAGGCTGGTAGATGCATATTTTTTTTTACTGTGGTACTTTATCACAGTTACATACAGGAGGAAAACTGTGTACAAGGTTTCTGGCTTTCAAATCATTAAATCCAGACTGCTGTACATCAGTAAACATTAAAGTTAACTGTTTTTTACCAAATTTATCCCCAACGTGTTCATGTCTTGAGGTGCACCTCTAAGTCAGATATAAACACAGTGTACACACACACACACACACACTCAGAGGGAAGGCTGCCCCAGAAATGTCAGTCTGAGCCAATGCTCGTGGCGTTACTGAAGGGAAGTGTTGCTCAGAAAGGTGTACTGTCGAGGAGTTTCGCCTTCCTGACATGTTTGCGTCTCCCAAGTCGGCGCGCTGTGTTTTTGTGACCCGTAGTGGGCTTCACACTAACCTAGCTTGATCCCTTTTAAGTTGAACTAGTTTACCTCAAGAGCTTGGCTTCATATCAGGACAGTTTTCACTTACTCAATAAATTATTTCATGGTTTATTTTCCAGCATAATCCATAGGTCCTAATTACAACCGAGAACCTTACCATGTAAATTAGGTCATTAATCTGCCTGAAAGGTGATGAATTGCGCGATCCTTATCTAGCTCCCCACTCAGACAACAACAGGTCTTTTGTCTCTGTGCTTCAACATGTAAGGCGCTTATTATGGTTTTAATCATCCAGGCGCACAAGCACTCATTGGTGGATGTAATTGCTGAATGAATGGAAGCTCATTTAGTGCAGACAGACTAATGACAGTGCCAGATCCTGCTCCCCACTGACGTGAAGTGTAGACGATGAATAGTCATAAATCTGCACTCTCAGCAGGTGAAAGACTTGGAGCAGCCTGTTGGGAAGTGTTTGAGATCAGGATGTGCACCGCGGAGCCCAAGCTGATTTAATAACACAATACTTGCATGCGAATAACACCTAACTACTGTGAATAACTTTATGAGGCTCACAGGGGGCTTTTAGCCTAGAAAACAGTTTGCGTCTTGCCCGCCCATGAAGTTGTAGCAGCTGAAATTCAGTTTAAAGTTGATTTCATTCAAGTCCGGCAAAGATTTGCAGGGCCAATTAAATAGTTTGGACGGGCAACAATAGATGGAAGAGTAGCAGCAACATCTGCAGCTTCTGTCGGGGGAGCAAGATGTTTGCTGAGGGACCTAGACGCTGTAACTTACGCACATAGCCAGCACCGGTGCGAGCCAGGTAACAACGCCACCCAAACGCTAGTCGGGGCTGTATCTTTTTTGCCAGTTGGGTTAATTTTTGTTTCTACTTCCTGCTTCACTTTTAACAATGGCGACTGAAATTTTTACCAACATTTCGTCCAAGACGAGTCATACAAATGTTTGTATCTCTGAACCGTCTCAGCTAACCTTCCCTCGATGTGTTCCATCTTTATTGATCCAAAACAATCAATTTGAAAATTGCGGAGGTGGAAAAGTAGCCAGAAGTACTAAAGCAGAAACACGTTACTACCAAGTGGACCAATCACAGCTCTTGCGGTCAGCTGTTACATTTCTGAGGAGGTGCACGTCAGTTACAGCGTTAGGTTCTGCGCAGGGTCTGTGTAGGGGTCTGCGCTGTTGCCGTAGCTTAACGCAGAAGTCTAAACCGCCTATTAGGATCTGCAATCGGCCCTGTTGCAAAAGATAAATCAAATTAACTTTAAAGAAGGAGCAGTTTACAGCGTTTAAGGAATTTGTCGAGAAGCATACGTCACATAACTCGTTGCTCTCAGCGGTTCACAACACGATAACAATACCATAGAGGGTAGGAAGATTATGGATGACGCCGATGGATTTGATATTATCATAGATTCACATCTTAATCAGACTTCACTGTGATGACTCTTTGGCATTTAACAAATCCCAAAGTGAGATCAGAGTTAATTTTGTTGCTTAACACTAATAAACTAGAAGATTGAGTGTGGATTTAGGTTTGATTTTCTCATAATGATAACAGCTTATGCTTGTCAGGTGTCCACAGCTCTATAAATGTGTAATAGCGTCGCAGTCCTGATAATATTTCCCCCCCTCACTCCTTCCTTTAATTCCCTTTGACCTCATTCTTTGCATTTTCTGCAGGTTCATCGCTTCTTTCCCCTCAGCTTCTGCGGTTTGCTAGCCCTGTTGTTTGGTCATCACAAATGCACTGGCAAAGACCGACCAGGGATGTAAGACTTGCTTTGCTGTCATAAACGCGGCTCTCAGTACTCTGTGTGATCGACACGGACACGGGCCTGCACACGCAACACAGTTGCACAGAGCACTGGTGTCCCGTCTTAATCTCTCTCAATAGCCTCCAGCCTGCGCCTGTGTTTGAAGTACGTGGTCAGCGGCAGCAGTGAACGTTTCTGCGAGTGCAGCACAATACAGGAAATGCGAGTGGACTTTTACCAATTAGCTGATAATAACTGGAGACTGCTTGTGATGATTCATTCTTCCAACTGAGCGTCTAACACCGTGGAATTCCACCGATCAGGCATAACATTATGACCCCTTTCCTAATATAATGTTGGCCTCTGAGGATCATCCCACAGATACTTCAACAGTTTGGGATCTAGTGAATTTGGAGGCCAGGTGGTACATGTCTAAGTAACATATTCTACACGAATGCCAGGTCCAAAAGTTTCCCAGGGAGGGGGAGGGGCCTCTGTGGCGTTTAGTGTTTGTTGCTGTTTCGGTGCAGCCTTTGTTTAGTTTATGGTAGATCTAAAACGTACAAGTACAAAAGATCGGGCTTCAGCCAATCCCATCATCTTAAAAATGACTGGATCAGCCTCCGTACTGGTCTCTCGATATATTTTCACTGTCACATGTCATGCATGTTTTTCAGATTTAACATGATTTTCGTGTAAAGCGGAACATTTAAATTCAGAAAGAACAGCAGCTATATGTCTTGCTGATGAGACTTGCAATACAAAATCGAAAGCAGACTTAAATTATGTAAAATTAACTGAAACTGCATATAAAACTGTTTTATTTGGCATTTAAAGTCAAGCCATGCAACTGAATTAATGACATGAGAGTTTCATGAATAATTTGTACACCTACAGTTTATCAGGTGTGTGCGTCCTCGCGCGTGTGTTTGTGAGCCTCTGCATCTCCTCATGCCTGCTCCTGCATCGTGTGTGTGTGTAGTTGCAGACAGACTGGTAAACAGTGTGTGTTTGCAGGCAGCCAGCAGCCAGGGACCTGACCTATTCCTTAGACTGGAAGCGGAGGCAGCTCGGTGTTTAATGTCACGACCAGGGAGGGACCGCGGGAGAGATGGGCAGGGGAGGTGCGATGGGATTTTGCTGCGTTTCAATCCAAAAGTACATGCTCCTGTCCCCTGTGAATGATGATATTCAAAACTGGCAGAGAGGTGTCAGGCGCCAGCGTTGCTCCTTTGAAAGTGAGTCACAGCCTGTTTACTGCAATAAGACATTTGCGTATGGACGCATCATTCACCTTGACTGACTGTTTTATCTGCAACTAAGTGGATGCTGACAGATCATAAATTATCTTACGGGAAAGTGCGCTACTCTCAACTTTTTTTTAAGCATTTAAGCTCTGTGGTTACAGACACTATTGCTAAAGCTGCACTTAAGTGTTTAAGGCCAAACCTATGACATGATGCCTCCACTAAGCTGACTAAAACGACTGCTCAATACAGCATCCTCTTGCTCAATTCCCCTAGACCACAGGGGCATTCAACTAAAATTTGAAGACATCGTGTATAACTTCAAGTTTACCGCCTGGAATGCACAGACTTGATTGGTTGAGTGATATCACGTGGGATGGCTTAACTGGTCTGTCTTCATCCACTAAACCCCTACCATAAAGACTTCTGTTTTACCTGTAAATCCGGGTCCATATTGGACGGCTTCTGGGTCCAGACCCAGACCTCAGTCCCCCTGTTAGGAACCTATGCCCTAGAGCTTTTGATCATGGAGCGTGTTCTCTTTGGCGCTCTTGAATATACAATTTAAACTCCTCCTTGTCAACTTAATGTTCGATGATTTACCTTCTGTATTGTCAAGCGAGGCCTGTTTTGGTCCATGTTTTTTGGCGCTTTCCAAAACTGTGACTGTGGACTGATTCTGATTTGCTGCAACTATTTGATTGACTTGCAAAAAGTATTTAAAGGGCAACTACTGTTTTTCTACAACATGAACCTTATTTCTGGCATAAAATACGATCATTTACTCACCCATATCAATTTTGTGTAATTTGCAGTCGTTCGGGAGATATTTAGATCTGTGTATATGCATATAGTGGGAGTGACTGGGGCACCGAAACGCAGGTCCCCGGATGATGATAACAGCTAACTCCGGACTCAACAGGAAATACCACTAGCGTACGATAGCAAAATAATGGTGAAATGAACGAGTTTCGCGGCAGACAATGCGTTATTTAGAGGCTGCGTTTCGGTGCCCCAGTCACTCCCACTATATGGATATACGCAGATCTAAATATCTTCCAACTGACTATAAATTTCACAAAAGTTATATGGGTGAGTAAACGATCGTATTTTATGCCAGAAATAAGGGTCAGTTTGTAAAAAACAGTAGTTCCCCTTTAATTGAAGTTAGTGGTGATATAAGTGACGCTTTGGTCAGCAACTGAATTATTTTATCCATGTGCCTTCATAACAGGCTTTGCAGGACAGTCATGTCAATTAATGGGGCTTAAGCTGACTAACTTTACTCCACAAAAATGCCATTTGCACTGACCAAAGTACCCCCACTTCTACCTACCTGGCAGGGCTTATAACTGCGTACATTCACCGGCTAATTCACATTCGCCGCTAATTCTAATCTCAAACTATACCCAGCCTTATTACCACATGGTGTGAGGAGGTTGCGGATGCAATCTGCTATCCACTGAGCTTTGTGCTGCTTGGGATGTCACCTAAATAGGTCTTCCCTCCCCTATTGTCTTCCCTCTTCACCCTGCCCCTTGAAGTTTATGTAATGCTCTGCTTAAGAAAAAACACATCCTAAGGCCTTCGACTGAGTCCCCTGGGTATTACGTATTTAGCGGTATGTACGTTTCTGCAGATATGCATATGTGTGTGTGTGTGTGTGTGTGTGTGGGTGCTCCCATCTCCAGTGTGTGCACCTTCAGTGTTTTGCTGGGGGATATTTGGGCATTAGGGGGATTGTATGACTCAAGACTGTCTCCCTGGAGAGCGTCCTACTTTATTGTCTCGAGAAGACGACGGAGGCACATCTGCTTCATGCGGACTTACTCGCGCGGTTGTACAGAAAGAACTGACTCAGATGCTCACATTTGCATGAACTCCCCTGTCCTCCTGTGCTCCCTTTTTTCCTCCACAGAAATTTAAAAACCTCTGTGGCTTCTGCTGTGCTACAAAACATGTGAAGAGAAAGGAAAGTACTGAAAAGAAGAGGAAAACAGGCCCAGGCACATTTCTATCTCTTTTCTTTCCCCTGAATCCTGATTATTTTTTGCTTCTCTCAGAATAATCTCACACTGACCAAGTACAGTACAAACCACACCCTGAGATTAGGTTATGTCAGGCAAAGCCTCATCTGCTGCCAGGAGATGTGTGTGGGTTGAGAGGTACTGAGTACGGATGTCCCGATCAAGCTTTTTTTGGCCCCTGATACCTATCTTTTAATATTAAGCATTGGCTGATCCAAGTCCCTATCCGATCTTAAAAAAATTTAATTTCCTCCCCTGGAGGTTCATTGAGGCTTTTACCGTCTTACTTCTATTCTCCTAGATCGCATGTGCACTGTGCAACCGTATTAATGTGCACAATAAATAGCACTGTCAAAGTTTATATGGCGTCAAGAGGGTAGCTCTTACCTTGGCTCCTGAAGTTCTAACAGACGGCAGAAACCTGGGTTTTCTCCCACAGAAATGGGCGGGTCACCCAAGCCATGAACTCCGTAACACTCTCTGCAATATTTTTTTGCCTGGAAGTTGTCTCGAGGAAACTTTTCTTTTAAATGCAGTGTTCAGTGTTTGTTGGGTTAGGGTTAGGGTTAGGTTTCGGTATAGCCTTTGCCTGAATATACTCGAGATTTTTAGTTTCTTCTTCTTCTTTGGTTTTGTGGCAGCTTTGATGCTAGCCAACCACCATTGGTTTTGGTTTATGGCAGACCTTAAATAAGAGGTCAGGTTTAGGTGAAGCCCAATACAGATCTAATCATTTTAGTGATTCCTGAATCTGTGCCGATCTCCAGATATCGGGACATCCCTAGAACTCACTACAATAACTTTTATCAGTATGCTTTCCCCTCGGGCATCCATGCCTGAAGTCCCATTGGGCAAGTCACCCAACCCCCTCATATCCCCGGGCGACGCACATAGCTAACTCACTGCTCTTAGTGTGCTTACTACCTTATGTGTGAGTGTGTCCGAATGGATGAGTCAAATGCAGAGAACAAATTTGCATGTGTTGTAGCATAGGACAGTAAAGTGCTGGTGCCTAATTTGATTCCAAAACAGCTCCGACTCCCCATGGCTTGGACTATGGTGGACTATATTTGGATGACTTGCTCTCAATTTATGCTTTGTCCCTGCTTGGAGTAAAGCAGATAGCTTCTTTCAACTGCTGACCATAATCAAACCACAAGGAGATCATCCCACTCAGTCAATAGGCCATTATTATTTGGCCCGTCTCAAAGTTTCTCAATTTCTCCTTCACCCTTGACACATTCCGTTGTTACCAGACAGTCAATGTCTGGCCACTGTGCTGAATGTAACCTATTACGTTGACTTCCTCACAGTGTAATTTCCCCCGTCTTTCAATCCCAGTTGCCAACTTCCTCCACCTGTCTCCTGGTGCGAAGACGCTGATGCAAGCCTTGCACCCCGTGGCGCTCTCATCTCCACCACCGACGACAGAAGGGAGGGACCATCCTAATGATTAATTTACTTCTCTCGCACCGACACAGGAAGAGAAAGAAGTTAAACAGGGAGGTTTAAAACCTCCCACTCAACTTGTCACTTTATACGAACCGACTTGTTGGGGATGCTCACAGAACCCACACACAGTAAATCCCCGGTGTGTCAAGATTGGAAGAAATCAGCGGCACACCTTACACCATACATTAATTGCTTGCGCTCTGCTTCTTCATGTATCTCTCCTCAACTTTTTTTCTATTTTTCTCTATCCTCATTTAGTCTTGCCTGGAGTTACACCATATATTTATTTTTTTTCCCTCTGCTCATTTTACCTCCCCACGTCTCCCACCACACCGCCTTCCTACTCCCCCTTCTGTTGATGTAAGTACAGACGCCCAATGGCCTCATTAGGCTGTCACTGATCCCTCCTGGCGTGGTCGGGCCCATTGGATCATTAGTCATCCCAGTCTGAGATGCCCAGCCTGACAGGAATAGATCAGCTCGAACACCCAAACTTCTAATATTCTCCGCGCGTCTCGATCGCATTCGAGCAGAAGGAGGCACCGCCGCAGCTCAGCCGTGGCATGTTAAAACCGATGCGTGAAATATTGATGCATTCACTCAAGGACAATGGAAGTCGACATTTGGGTCATGTGTGGGTTGATGATCTGTCATGTGTGTCGTCCATAAGGATACTGCTTCTACATTTGCGTCTGCGTTGCCGATGGAAATAGTCACAATAGTTTGACAGGGACAGAAAAAAAAAAAAACTTACATAACCCAATGGATTCTAGCCTTTTATATGATGTACATATTAAGCTGGTGGATATAAAAGGTCAGGCCAGAGTCGGGCTGCACTGTCACGGTGCAGTGATATTATTCTGTAGATGATTTTGGGATTATGATTATCAGGAACTGTTCTCTCCCAGAAAACATTGGGTAGAAACAACAAAACTGCTGGGGACTGCTCTCTGTCTGCTCTCTGAATGACAATCGTAAAAAAGAAAAAGAAATAGAATAGTAGAAATGAATAATAATTGAATGAAAACTTTGTCGTCAATGGAATCATACACTTGAAATCTACAGTATTCTGAATAGGACAAGACTATAGCAAATTCAACTTTAAACTGGAGCAGATTACCAGATTATGTTCAAGATACTATAACTAAAAACCTAAAATAAAACTGAAATCTTGACACGCTGTACAGTAAACATCAACAACAAGGTCTTCTCTAGAACAATTCTTGTCACATTTGGTTTCTCCATTCTTTCTTCAGTTTGCTTGCTAAAAATCGTTTGTATTTCCACAGCGAAGCAGTATACGTTAATCTCTAGTGAACTGTACAGCCGTAGGTCAGGGGTTCGTCTTATTTGAGACACACACACACACATCTCATATCATCAGTGATATGGCCCTCCCTGTAATCATGAGGCGCATGCATAAGCTAGCCGAGGATGTTCCCATATCCCTAACACCTCCTGGATTAGCAGCCCACTGACAGGCCAGCTGTTGATCTTTTGGCTTTATCTTAATGCCGCATAACTCTTCGATGATCTGCGAGCTTTCGGTCATTAAATCATTTGTAAGCTGGATGTAGCGCAGGCTGGTGGGAGAGCTGGGAGAGGGGAAGCGGCACATTCGGCGCTCGTGCTGAGGAAAGACAAAGAGACGGAGAGCAGCTGTGTCGCTTATGTAATTGCAGGGCCGAAAGTAGTTAGGGATACACACACACACACGTGCGCGCGCACACACACACACAATCAAGTGGCACATTGATAATCGCCAGCTTTTTGGACACCGGACTGCTGGATTGGATATCAGGGGCCCGAAGTGGTCTGTCTGCCAGCTACAGGACATCTGGCATAATCCACACTCGCGCATGTTAGTGCTTGAAAGGTACACACAGCCTGTGTGTAGGAGGATTTGAAACTCGACATCCAAACACGCACGCACACACAAAAGCGCAGGATGAACGACGCAGAACATCTGTTTACATACCTATATGACAAATGATGTAACCTGGAATTTGGAAAGCACCTCACTTTGGGATATAGCTGAAGAAGTTTCAGTCAAATAAATTCAGACTATTTTTCCTAGGACATTTAATTCTCGTGCACGTTCCCCGTCTTAGTTAGGATTACGAGTTTATTTTAAGAAATTGAAATGTCAGGGTAATAAAGAAGAAAGAGAGATTTATTTCAGCTTTTATTTCCTTGGTAGCATTGGCCTTAAATAGTTTAACCTGGGTCAAACGTTTCTGGTAGCTTTTCACAAGCGTCTTACAAGAAGCTGCAGGAATTTTAGCCCGCTCCTCCTGAGAAAAGTGGTGTAACAGAGTCAGGGTTGTCAGCTAGCATGATGGCAGAAACTTTTTTTTTAATTTTCTTCATTTCAACTGAGGTCCAGGCTTTGGGATGGCCACTCCAATACCTGGACTCTGTTGCCTTTAAGGTGTTTATGTCAACGTTGGAAGGTATGCCTGGAATCACTGTCCATTTGTTGGAGCCTGTCGCGACCAAGCTTTAATTTCCTGGCTGATATCTTGAGATGTTGTACCTGTTCAACTCTCTTCCCATTCGCTCACAGATTGTAATTGCACCTTTACTACAATACATTTTGGTCTGACTTAAATATTCCCTTATTCTCACAATAATATGCAATTCATACTGTACTTCTGCAGAAACGCCTTACTGGGTATACAACTGACTATTATTTAAAAATAATAATGATTTAGGATATGTTATTTTGACATTTTAAATAATTACATACCCCTACTATGGTCACAGATTGCCACTGAAGATTACTATGTATGTAACTGCATCGCGTCATGACACGGCTTTAGCTATCTGTCACTCTTAAGCACTCTGTCTGGTGAATGTGCGTTGTTGACGTCAAAAGGCCTATAAGCTGCGCTCCTCATCAACATAGAAGACGAGGGATTTATCAAAGAGATTATTATTATCAAGTCCTGGGGATGCTGCTTGTAATTTGATTGTAATTTGAAGGATGTGTTAAGTAGTAGGAGCTTAACGAAGTTCTCCGTGCTTATGTTACTGTCCATTACATCCCAACCAACTGTGACTGGAAGAGTTAGCCAGCCAATAGCTGGTTGTGTTTATTACGTAAATTGGACTAACACTTTAGGTTTCAGTTTTTATTAATAATATCTAGTAACCATGTTCGGGATTGTACTGTGGTGTACACATGTGAGGACCTCTTCCACTACCAGGAGAGACCAGTTACGTGTTCACAACAGAACCCTGTGCAGCACTTAGGGGGTTAGTACTTTCTAGTGGCACCTCAGCCATCAAGGGATGCAAACCTGGGCATGGGTGCTACAGCTAAATGTAAAACATCCAGGTTCCACCGAGATTTGAACTCGGATCGCTGGATTCAGAGTCCAGAGTGCTAACCATTACACCATGGAACCACCTATGTGAGGTTCTGCAAGCCTAAGCAGTCTGCAGCACCAATAAGAACATGATAGGTTGTTTTGTGGAAAAAGAAAGTCACTATTGTCCAGACCGTCTCTAGGAGGAGGAAAAACTCTGCTGATTGACACTTCTTTTTTGATTATTATGCAAGAGATGGTATTGGAGTCCTTCTAAACAGTGATGGCAACGTAGATGTCCAGTAATGCTGGAAGTGTTTCCGTTTGAGTAGGTGACACATGTAAAACTATCGCTGGAGCCTTCACATTTCACCCTTGCCATGTTGAATTAGAGAGAATTGTGGCATCCCTAAAAGGCAAATATCTGCAGTCTAGATGCTGAACTGCTTCAGGTGATTTTAGCTGCCACTGTTGTCCTTTTTTCACACTCCCCCAGTGGCGGAGTGAGCTTGGGATGTCATTGAACCGCCAAACCAGTGCACTCCTCAGAATTAATAGAGATTGCAGTCATGCTAAATTCTCAAAAACCCTAACAAACATAACCCAGTGTGTGATCTGCAACTTGGAATGGGATAGACCTTAGACTTGTTGTATACCAATGTTAAGGAGCCACCAACCTTGCACGTCTCTAAACTTCCAACTTCATGGGAGAATTCCTGAGACTACAAAAGGTTCCCAAGATTTGGAAGACATCCTGCATTGTCACTTGGACACATCTGGACTACGTATCTGCTGAATGCTCAACTTTGTTCACCATCTGGGGTTAACATTAGATTCCAGTCCTCTGGAGCAGTCAGTTGACCAACCAGGTGATCACTCTAGCATCCTGCATTTGTATATGCCAGTTTTAAGTTGACAAATTAGTCTAAAAAGTTTATGAACTATAGCTATGTCTGCAATGACAAAATATTCTGAAGGGATTGTAACTTTCTGCGTAATTATAAGCTTCATATGAGCTTCCCGTCTGTGGATCTTAGTCATAGCAAATGTTTTTAGGAACCAACATTTTCTCGTATTGGTGGAACTTCACACACTTCACTTTGCAAAAATGCACTCAAAAATACAATAATGCAAACAGGACAGCTTCATTCAGTACGTGCGGTTTTATAGTGCAACATATGTTGTATATTTAATGTATATTTCATTCATTCATTCATCTTCTGTAACTGCTTGTCCTGTGAAGTGTCGCTAGGGGGCTGGAGCCTATCCAAGCTGTCACTGGGCGAGAGGCGGGGTACACCCTGGACAGGTCGCCAGTCTATCACAGAGTTAATGTATGTTTCATTTTTTTTTTAGTGTGTTTGTTGCCTAAACCAAGATTACATTAGCACTAAAAGAAAGTCCATTATTGCAGAGACTGTACTGCACCATAAACTTATCCATTAAATTTGTGAAGAGTAGCTTCAGGACCTCAGGATAATGTGCTGAAAGTTTTTATGAAGCTCTGTAAAGTTGAGAGTAGTTGCAGCGTCCTAATTATTTGCATGTTCAACACTACCAGCCTACCCTTTGTACATTCTCACAGTATTTTGACACTGACGTTTTATACATAGGTTTCATGACATAAAATGTTAATTAGATCAACTTCAGGAAAATCCTACTAACAGGATTACTAGGTCATTTGGGTAACACATATAACTGGATATGTGTATCAGTACTAGTGCGCCTGTCAGAAAGAGACAGTCTGTGTCCACGCATGTGCACGTAAACACTCCTGTTACTACGACGCTTATGAAAGTGCAGCTCCTTGCTTTCTTTGTAATGTGCGTCGGTTAAATATAGTTTCCATGTGATATGGCCACCTGGGGCCCTTCCTCCTTGGTTTCTGTGGCAATGTCACAGTGATTAACGTGCGGGTGTGTTAACAGCCAGTTGTCCGGTTCCCTCGCAAGTGAAAGCTTTAATAAACACACCGGGGAATCGTGGGGTATAAAATGGGGACTGCTGAAAAGCATTTGGGGAAGCCAGGTGATAGATGACCTGAAAAGTTTTGCTCCTTTCATTTCTTTTTCGAGACTTTCATGACAGAATGGTAATAGTTAGCTACCACCTTTTTAAAGCTAAGACTTTGTAAGTCCAGTAAAACAACAGCTTCAAATATTAACCATTCAACTTAGATGGATGTGTCATGTATTTTATGAAATTCTTAGCCAGTAATTATTCTCTGCATGCCTGCTCCTTTTTTTCATTATTTTTACCTCCACCTACATGCTAGTTCTTTTTTTCTTTTCCTGCGTATTATGGTGGGTTTTATCTTTGGGGCATTGTTTCATATTGTGAGACACTTCTTCTTTCCATGCATGTTGCATCAATAGCATGTGGAGTCAAAGGATTACAAAATAAATCTAATAGTATCAGGAGCATCCTGATACTAACAAGAACATCCAGGTTGAAGTTTGCTCAGTTACCTCTGGTCAGAAATCGAGCCATCACCACTGCTCTCTCCTAATGGAGCGTGACAGCCGCAGCCGCGGAGGCCCGCGGTCGGATGGCGGAGCGAGCAGGAAGTGACGATGCTCTCACAGGCTGAAGACCCCACTTGGCCTTTGCTGTGTGCGCACACGGCAACAAAGGCTTCGCTGCTGCTCATGTCAGAGAGAGGCCAACGCGCATTAACACGTGCATATGAAAGTGGTCATCATTTCCCCGTCAGTCTAATTAAATGCTGCGTTTGATGATGAAAGTTGGGTTGTGATGAAAGGGTGAGCGGTGGTTATGAGTGCAGTCTGAATGCATCCGGACACTGGATCCTTCCTGTACTGTTAATTAGAGTGCAACAGGGAAGTGTTAAGGGCCCGACACCTGGGTCTGTGTGTGCATTAAACCAATGTACTGAAGCCCTTGTACTTATAGTATTTGTGTTTTTGGTTTTTGGTTTTGGTTTATGTTTTTATCTTAGGTTTCTATCCTTGCATTATCTGCTGCTGCTTATCCTAAAGAGGGTCACAGCTAGCTGGAGCCCATCCCAGCTGTCTCTAGGGCTAACACATTGAGACAAACAACCATTCACACCTACAGGCAATTTAGCATTACCCAGTAAACTTAGCAAGCCTCCAAAGGAAGCCAGAATACTTCAAAGGCACAGAGAGTGCTTGCTAGAAAGCTCCCAGAAAGTCAGTAGAGAGGTTCAGACCCAGACCCTTCTTGTCGTGGAGCAACAGTGCCAACCACTGCCCCACCATGCCGCCCATGCTTCTGCTTCCAGTGCACTACGCCTAATCTTTTTACTGAAACGTACGCTTGGTTGCATTCTCGAATCGCATTTTCATAAATGATGTACTCACCTTAACCATAATGATGACAATTTAAAAACAGATGGAAGGAGAGCTCGCCTTCTGTCTTGAACACCCATTTCACTGACAGTTAAATAAACCCATGCAAAATCCCAGTACCCAAACGAGACTGACAATCTGACTGGTGAGAACATGAGATACATGAGAATACTGTAAGAATGCTTGTCTCTGAATTCTTTTTCCTCTTCTATCGAGGACTCAAATAACTCGTCTTGATGAGATCGCAAACATGTTGACTGGCACAGAATACCTCGACGCACCATAATGTTTACTAAAAAAGGCATTACCCACGGGTCAAAACTGATACAGTTCATTAGTTCAAAGCTGTTCAAAATTGCCAAAAACCCCCGAAGAAAAAGAGGAAGCGGTTGCACGCTTACTAAAATTAAAACGACTCCCAGTTGTAGATGAGCTGCTGAATATTTGGGCTATTACAGTGAATTTAGTCTGATGCTTGGTTTGTGTTTCAGAGCCTGGGAGCCGTTGTGTCCTTATCTATTGGATATTGTGTTCAAATATGTCATCATTATGTTTGAATAAAATTCAAATACCATATTTAAGTGGGAAGCCAAACGATTAATTGAAAAAATAATTGATAGATTAATCGACCTATCGATTAATCGATCGAAAAATAATTGACAGATTAATCGATTGGCTGTTGTCTTTATTTTTCCCTGTTGAATTTTCCCGTTAGAATGCCTGTGTTTATTTGCATACAGAGCGTGAAACTGCGATCAGATTTCTGGTGCTGGCTCGAGGCGCATGTGGAGACACGTTTTAATACAAACACAAGCTGGAGGCGCAGGAGGCATGTTAACACCAGGTCTGCAGCAGGCCTATGAGCTTCTCTTTCTGTCTGTTTCTTACTCACACTAACAAACAGATGCACACCCAAACATTCAGGCACACTCTTTTTAAACCACTCACTGAGGCCAATATGCAACAACATTGCGTGTCAGACGGTTGCCTGCTCAGTCGAGGCGGTGGGCTGTGTATGTTTGGACGAGACTGACAACACTAGTTGTTTTGGATCCTCTGCGCCGGCAGAGAATAACAGATGATCCTCACGGCTACCCTGCATAGCGCTTTCCCTCAGCTGAGCAACTGACCTTTAGCCTTGAAGAACGAGAACACTTCATCACCTCTATCAGGCTGTGAGATTAGTGTTGATTTCTTTGTCCTTTTTCTTCTATCGAGACTCTCACACGATTAAATTTATCAATCCGCATATGGAAAAGGTTGAGAACCAGTATATTAAGCCTTCTCCTGGTTTTCCACCTTCTTCTCCCTCTCTGCATTTTCTCCAACCCATCATCACCATAGCAACTGTGCAACTGTTTACTTTGTTCCCCCGAGCACCTCTTTCCAGCGCGCTCTCACGCGTACACGATCACAGTACCCTTTCACGCTTTTAATTGAATTGTGCTTTCTGATCGCTTTAATTCCTCGCAGTGATGTTCGGGGAACATTATCAAGTGTGTGTTTAGTCAGTGCTTACAGTAAATGCTTCCCCTGAACGCAAGGTAAAACAACAGATTGCAAAAATCCCAGCTGGAGTTGTACTGATTAAAATCACTAAGTCACGTCAGTTCTCCAGTCTGTTGCTTTATTTACACTAAATTCTTAAGGTGACCCAACCTGGTATGATCTAACAGTAAGTATGCTAAAGCTGGAGTTTTCACAGTACCAAGGTTCAGCCCATGTCCACGCTTAAACTTCTCAAACCGCTTGCACGATCATTGGGGCCTCCAAGCATATTAGATATTTAGGAGTCAGTACTTCTGCAATAGACAGAGACACGTCTACAAGGACATTATGTAGCTGACTGTGTTGTCAAGGAACAGTGACCACACTAGACACTGAGGCTAACCATTAGCACAATATTCTAATGGTCGCTGAATCATAGACAAACCATTTTTTCTTATCTACAATTGTCTAAGCTTCTGCTTTGATATGTTTTCTCACTGCAAAGTATTGCATAGTTGCATTCAGTTTTTCTTCTACTTCTTCTTTGTCTTCTTTTGGTTTTATTGGTGGTTGGCACACCAGCTCGTAGGTGCATTACAGGACTGGAGTGTGGCTGAGTTTTGTTTACATCCATTTTACCTCCATTGCCCCGTGAGATCTCGTAGGGTGGTGCATTAAGTTCTCCCTCCTCTAAATAATATCCAGCAGTGTAAGTCTGGGATAAGAGAGAAGCAGTTCCGTGATTTTAATTCTGATGTTTGGTTAGCAAAGTGCCACTCTCTCCAGTTGTAAACCTATGACTGAGCTTTGTATTGAGATTATACCTAACAGGATAATGTAGCAGGCAAAAGTCAAGCGCCTACCTCACCTGTTTCCTTTAACCAGCACTCCAGTTCTTCTGTCAAATATGTCACTTCAGTAGCTTTAAGTCTGGGTTAAGTCACTGTGTCAGATTTGCACATCTTTAGCAGCCTGTGCTCCGTGTGAATTTTATGGCTTCATGGGGTTTGTTAAGAGTTGCTAGATCGTGTGATAAGTAGGAATCAACCTAACCACAGGGGATCTAAATGGTCCAACAGGTGAACAAAGATCATGTAACTGAGTGGACCCATTGAAAATATACACCAACATTATGACCACCTTCCTAATATTGTGTAGGTCTCCCTTGTGCCTCCAAAACACTTCATTCTCATCGGAGAATGGACATGGACCTTCTGAGGGTGTCCTGTGGTGTCTGGCAACAGGATGTTGTTTGTGGGGGCCTTTGAGTTCTATGGGTTGAGGGGAGGGGCCTCTGTGGATCAGGCTAATTCCAGTGCATCCCACAAACACTTGATCAGTTTGGGAATTGGGAATTTGGAGGCCAGGTCAACGCCTTGTGCTGTTCTTCATGTATTTTTAGTTGTTCCTAAACCGTTTTTTTGTGTGTTCTTGTGTCAGGCTGCATCTTGCCCTGGTCTGGTCTAGGTGGGTGGTATATGTCTAAGTAACATCCACACAAATGCCAGGTCCAAAAGTTTCACAGCAGAACATTGTATTGTCACAAGATGGTCAATGTTACTCACTTTTCGTGTCAGTGGTTTTAATGTTGTGCTTGATATGTAGTAGGCTACAGTGCTAAGCTTTGCACGGGCCTTGAACTTTGCTGGAGAAGAAATAATAAACGCAGGACTGTGTTGACTCAACAGTTGATCTTAATATTGCAATGTGAGCCACACTAAATGCTGCCAAGAGTGCTGCCTCTTCGAGTGTTTGCTTGGTGGTAGTATAAATAATATCCATGACTGGAGACCAAGGAAAAAAACATCATTATAAGTGGAAGAGAAACACCAGTTAATTTGAGCACTCAGCCCTAGCTTTGCATGTATTGTGCAACATTTCCCAGTCTTCACAGCATAAGGCTGTAGGTTTTCCTAATCCCCTAGAATCAATGCAGCCAGGCAGACACGAACACACCCACACATGAAGAAGCCCAGGACTCTGAACAGATTATACCTTCAGACCTTGCCTCTTCTCGCAATGCCGAGTCACAAGCTCGGGACGATTGCAAAATTAAACCCTCTCATTTTGACTTCACCCGTGGCAACCAAGAGAAGGTGGAGTACAAAGCAAAGAGACGATTACAGGGAGTTAAAGGAAGACAACGTAAAGCTTAAACAAGAAACATGCAGGGCTCACTGTCTGGAGACTTCGGGGAAAGGGAGTGAGGAGAGGGGCTGATAAAGTCAAAGACAGGGAAGAGAACAGAAAGCAGCCAGATAGCGTCTCCTCTGTTGCTGCTTGAGTCCCCTGTGTCTGCTGTACACTCAGCCAGTCTCTTTGAAGATAAATTCAGGGTTCCCACAATTGAATAATTGAGAAGAATGTTCATGCAGTCAGGAGGCAAAAATGGTTTGCAGAAAACCCAAGGGAGAAGACTCAGTCCGGACACAAGGGCCGCGACCACAAGGTCATTTGTTATTTTCTTTTTTTTTCCACTAGAAAAGTCTCCAAAAAAGGCTCGAGGAAAGGGGTAAAAATAGTTTTTTTTGGCTTACTAAAAGGAGGCATGCTAATTAGACTTTTCTGAGACCCTCGCGCCACTGACTCATTACCCTGCCAATCACAACCCAGCTACTCAACAGCTCCCTCCTCTTCCACAAACAGACTACGCGTCTCCGTTGCCATCGCCCTCTCTCCCTCCTTCCTCCTCTGTTGTCATGTTGTTTGCCTGATTTACCATGTTTGAGGAGAAACGGCGCTTTTCAGCGATGTGTGCCCACTTACTCAGTCAGCGGCCTGTATAATTACACATGCAGCCGCTCTGACACATTTCAGCGCGATGAAGGCAATGCTGGTGGGGAATTATCTACCCTCATTTGCGGGGCTTTCATTACAGCTATGTTTGTTTTGTTGTGATTGTAGAAATTAGCTAGCCTCGGCTACCACAATACTGACTGGGGAATGTATAAACTGATTCCCAGCAAAGGAAACTTCGCCAATTAACAGACTCCACTGGACTTTCTTCATCGTGTCATCCAAGTTCTTCTGTCAGAGCATCAGTCCCAAGTTAGCTCAGTGTTTTCAAACTTCAGGGCCCGCTGTTATGATCAAGATAAGCGGTTATGGTACTTCAAGCAACATATAATCACTGTATGATATGTATGTTGTGACTTAATTCATATTTTGAAAGGGGTGGGATGACAGATGTTGCTGCGAAGGGCTCCCAGAATGACAAGATGGAGAAAAGTGAGATCAAGTATGATGACGCTCATACATATTCCCACGCACTGATAACAGCCTTACGCTCTCGTCACTTTCTGTCTAGATATTTCTTTCTTGTCTTAGCGGGCTAATGAGGCAAAACAAAAAAGAGGAATGTGATCTGTCTTGTTTCTGATCTGAGCCGTTGTTATCGTCTGTTCTGCAAAATTCTGAGGGAGACGTTAGATATCGGATCTGGATAGGAACTGCAGTTTTTCGGCATGTTTCGGAACCCCTTAAGTCATTTTCTATCAACAGATTTCCAATTTTTGCCGAATGTTGCCATGTTGGAACATAGCAGTTGAACCTAAACACAGCAGGACACAAGGGGTGGCAGGGGCAGGAAACAAGCACTGCAGGGTAGGCAGGTAAACTCCAAAAATCAGTGAAATCCAATAAAAAGAGAAAGCAAAAACCAATGTAGGTGGACCTAGGCAAAACAGGCTGGAACACAAGGAAACAAATGGGTAACTCAACAGACGACTTGACTCTAGGAAAAGAGAAAGACAGGACTACATATGTTCACATGGGCTGAGGGATAAACAAGATACAGGTGAAACTAATGAGACACAAGGAGAAACCAATAAAACAATCAGACAGGAAGTAAAGCAGGACAAATAGAAACAGGAGACACAAGAAAAATCAAACCATGTTACAGAAAACATTCTCCATACCATGACATTGTCATTTACTCTTTTTGTGGCAAAGGGAAGAACGATGAGGAAGAAAGGGATGTCGTCTAGCCTTGCCTCAGGAAAGATCATTGATTTTTACAAAAACACGCAGTGGTGATCCTAAGACTTAGGGCATTCCAGGCAAATGTGTATATGTGCTATCCTCCCAGACCAAACTGGTGAAATCTATCATAGGGTAGATGGGAGGAGGCCCCCAGTCGGGGGTTGTGGAGAACTGTTGATGCACCGTAGGGTCTTCATGGGTTTAAGAATGTTAATGGCTGTCATTGCAAAATATGCCAAAAGTTAGCCATCTTAGTTTCTTCACAGGGCTTGGTTTGCCTGTCTTGACGGTGCACCCCTAAAACCACAAGCTAGCGATGATCTGAGAACTTGACTAAAACAGTTTACCTACTTTGAGGAGGCATCTTACCTTTCTGCCAGATGGATTCTCACGATCAAATGGCAATCGTCGTGTCGGCCTTCAAGCGCCTCTGTCTGAGTCACGCATCAATCGTCCTCCTATGAGAAACTACTGGCAGCTATGAGCATGTTTTAGGTGCGATGACTCCTAAAAGTGTCTTTTATGAGCGCACTTTGACGGACAGATGGTTCCTCCAATCACTCATCAAGTATTTCTTTTTAAAATTACATGTTGTGGTGTCTCCCTGACAGTTTCTAAGCGTGTCTTCCCAGATGGTTTTGTGTAACAAACCATCTGGTGTGTAAGGTCAAGAAAGATCTGGTTATCATGTAAGGAAACCTCCTTTCTAGTGGCGCTTGCTGTGTGGTTCTAAGGATGCTTCTGTCTATCAGCCCTTGCAACACTTTGGTCTTCAGTAACTATTTTTTTCAATTAACCTGCCAACATTTTTCCCCCCTCCATGTCTCTCTTGGTTTCCCAGGACCCCAGAAGCAAGCACAAGTTCAAGATTCACACGTACGGCAGTCCCACCTTCTGCGACCACTGTGGTTCGCTGCTGTATGGCCTCATCCACCAAGGGATGAAATGTGACAGTGAGTATCTCCATGTCTGGACCTGTGTGGAATACACTGTGCTGGTTTCCATCCTAGAGCCAGTCCTAATGATAACAGATGGGAATAGGCTGTTACTGTACTACGTTGCAGCCCAGGCAGAATTCGCTGCGGCACCCTGCTGCGTCCTCTCTGCACTTGCATTCTTTCCACTCACACTCCCCTTTGAACTATTTCCGCCTTTCTTTGCTATGATCCCATCCCGCATCCCCCATCATTTTTGTTTCTCCCACACTTCCTTACTGGTTAACCCTTTTCTTATGCCGTTTCTCTTTAAAATGGCTTGCCACTGTTACTACATGCTCTACCTTTTCTGCCACCCCTTCCATCCCGTTTCCACATCTCCATCCATCCCCCTCCCCTCTCCCTCCTCCTCCTCTTCGTCCGTCCATCCATCTGCGGGTCTCGGATGGCGGCCTCATCGCAGATGGTAATGGGAGCGCACCAGAACAAATTGATGTGGGGAGCCCGTCACTATTATGAGCTGCTTCCCCATCTCTCGTCTCTCCTCGTGTGCTCCCAGCATGTCAGCCTGGCAAGGCTGCCAAGAGGAGGGAGGAGGGAAGCAAGGGGGAGAGAGCAGAAGAGATGGGTGGTTAGATGGAGGAGGACAGAAAATATAGTTTAGGAGAGGGACAGAAGGTTAGAGGAGAAATTAAAGGGCACTCTTTGTCATGCCAGTAATATTTAAACGCTACTGAAGGGGAGTGTTTTGAAGTCTAACTGACTGATGGGAATGTCCCAGACATTTACTCTCTTGTAGGTTTGTTAAGTCATTGAGGTCACATGTGATATTTCAGGGTATTTAAGCGCTATCTGCTTTCCCTTGTGTTCTCGGAGACAGATAATTTCCTATTCAGTGTCAAATTACACAAACAGTATTCAAGATAAACGCTCAAATAACTTATCTTAACCTGTCCTTCTTGTATATGTATTTAGCCACCTTCAAATACATATGCAGTTAAAGACAGTACAGTTTTCATCTTAACTTAAACAACACGGGCGCAAAATCCTTTCCCAGATAAAGTCAACACTCCCAGCGCCTGTCTCTGTTTTCTGTCTCTTTCTAGCCTGCGACATGAACGTGCACAAGCAGTGTGTGGTCAACGTGCCAAGCCTGTGTGGGACGGACCACACAGAGCGCCGGGGTCGCGTGTTCCTCAAGATCGAGGTCAGCGGGGACAGGCTACACGTCACAGGTTGGTTTTAATCTTCACCTGTGAGTCACTCGCCTGAAAAACAAGCTGCTCTGTTTCAGAGTGACGTTAGCAAGTGGCTCCCTGATGCGACTGGAAGATCACTTAAGGAAATCTTTGGTTCATTTATCTTTTTAAACTCGAGCTGTTTAGTGGAGATTTGCCTTGTGTTAACAAACTGTTAAGCACAATGTGTTTTTTTTTTTCCCCCTCAGTGTCCATGGAACAATCCCTGCAGGCATGCATTTATTAATTGTGGACACACACTCAGAGACAGAGTGGGTTGCGTTAAACAAACTAAATCCACACATTAGTGTTGGGTAGTATTAATTCAATATACAGTATTTGCGATGAATCGAGTGCAAGAGTGAACCCTTGATGTGATATTTCCAGGAGCCATTCTATATGGGTGGTTGTGGGATCAGATGGTCTGCTATGATGAGAGCAGATGCCATATAATATTCTGAAATCACATTTAGACACAGCTAATTAGATCCCTATACACCGCCTGTTTACTGAGACAATGAAATCAGATATTCTATCACCACCACCTAATCAAGTCTGGTTACAAAAGCTCATTCACCTGTAAATAACCTAATTTATCCAGTAGTTTGCAAAATGAGTGCATACACTGATCAGGCATAACATTACGACCATCTTCCTAATATTGTGTAGGTCTCCCTTGTGCCTCCTAAGCAGTTGTGACTCATCAGAGAATGGACATTGGCCTTCTGAGGGTGTCCTGTGGTGCCTGGGAACAGAATGTTGTTAGTGGGGCGGGGGGGCTTTGGGTCCTATGGGTTGAGGGGAGGGGCCTCTGTGGATCATCCCACAGATACTTGATCAGTTTGAGATCTAGTGAATTTGGAGGCCAGGTCAACACCTTGTGCTGTTTTTCATGTTTTTTTAGTTGTTCCTAAACTGTGTCTGTGTCAGGCTGCATCCTGCTGGGGATGGCTGCTGCTATCAAGGAGTGTCATTGCTATGGGGTGGGGGTGCCTGGTCTGGTCTAGGTGGGTGCCACATGTCTAAGTAACATCCACATGAATGCCAGGTCCAAAAGTTTCCCAACAGAACATTGTCACAAGATGGTCAATGTTATTCTCCTGTCAGTGGTTTTAATGTTGTGGCTGATCGGTATAAGTAAAATATCTTCATTCAGGCACATTCATTCAAGGTAGCAGATTGAGGTTAGGTATCAAGAATTTGCCACTTCCGCCCTAACATTTTAACAACCGCAAATCTGAATAATAATAGCGTAGGTACAACGGGAAATAGAAAATCTTCTAAACTTCTCCTGAACTGAGTCTGTAACTAATTAAAACTGTGACTTGACATGAAAACAAAAAGAAAAAAACAACAACAACAACAATGTAATCTGCTTTGTCGTCGGCATAAAGGCGAAGCCGCTGCTGCCTTGGCGTGTGCCGGCCTTTCAGTGCGTGTGTGTCGCATGCGTGCGTCCTTGTGTTTGTGTTTTCAACACCTCCAAATTATCCTGTCAGTCAAGAGCAGCACCTGGAGTGGAGAACTCTCTAGTGTTAAAGCGCTTTTGGCAGGGAGGGAAATGATTGCTGGGTTACTTTCACAGCCTCTCTCTCTCTCTCTCTCACACACACACATATGCTCACAAACTTGTGTTTCCATCTATGTTAGGGTTGTTCCATTGATTCAAATCAGTCCTTAGCCCACTACACCTAACCCTGACCCCCTCAACTAAGAGCCTAACCCTAACGTAATCGTAACCTTTACCCTAAAACCTTTCTTTACAATTTATAACCCTCATAAATTTGCGTTGTCCAGCCACAATGACCCCGCAATGCCATGAAAAATTTACCCTTGCAACTTTATAACTCTATAATGGCATGGCAGCACAATAGCTGTCAGGGAATATCATTGCCAATAATAGTTTCAAGCTCAGTGAGGATCAGACGAAACTAACCTCCAGCTCCAGCGGCAGCAGTGGACAGTGGCAGATGTGATTGAAGAATATTGCTTTCATAAAAATGTGTTTGATTGCTGTACCAGATGGAAGAAAAAATAGGGAATGAAAACGAGCTGTATCCTGACACGAGTCGTACATCGATTATTTGTCCAGCTTGTGTCTCTGTTTCTGTGTTGTATTGTTTTTTTTATTCTCAACAGTCACAACGTGCGGGCCTTTTGTCTGTTTTATGGCCGAACACACTTTGATCTACCGCGCCGCACTGACAGCTACACGTTCTCTTTTATGTCCTTGTTTGTGTCTGTCCGCGGCTTCGGCTGCGATGCGACGGCGGCGATGAGCAAACGAGGCGGACTATTAGCCGGGGACGGCGGCGGCGGTCTCGTTGACATGGTTACGTCGGCATTTTCAGATTAGGCAAAGCGGACACAACTAAAGCTTAACTGGCTCACATTTCCGGGGAGTGCAGCCGGAGAGGCGGCTGCTGCCATGCTTGCTCTACCTCCTCCCTTTTGTGTTGTCGTGGTTTTATGCTTTAACGCACTGAAAATCCACCGGTGTGCCGGTTTTTGTTTAAGCGTTGG
Organism: Chelon labrosus; assembly: GCF_963514085.1. Taxonomy (NCBI): domain Eukaryota; kingdom Metazoa; phylum Chordata; class Actinopteri; order Mugiliformes; family Mugilidae; genus Chelon; species Chelon labrosus. Next base: position 10,230,112 of record NC_140354.1, read on the forward strand.
CGAAGGGAACCCAGTTGAGCAAATGAAACCCTAATATCGTACTGGTGTGTTTGCTTTTGCAGAAAAGTGAGCCAATATTACATATCAGTGAGGTGCAGAAGTAAGTGCACCACTCGGATTAGAATACAGTTTGTTTTGAGGACAGATTAGAGTCCATCTGTGCAGAAATGTTTTCAATCAAAGTAGTGAGACTCAGGTGACTGTCAGTGCTTTATTTTTAAAAAGTCAGGGATTTGTCCGCGGCTCTGTGGAAGGGTATGACGACACTGAAAAAGGAGCTTTCCGAGGATCTCCAAAAAAGAGTCGCTCATCAGTTTGGAAAAGGTTACAAAACTATCTCTAAATAGTCTGGAATCCACAAATCCAAAGTCAGACAAATGGAGGAGGTTTTCAAGAGATATTAGCAAGTGGCTCTTAGCGATATTTCAAGATAAGAACAAAAGAATTGTGGTGTGATATTTAAAGACAATACAAACTTGTCTAGTAACAACGCCTGTCCCCAGGGATACAGCATCTATCTGTTTTCATGACCTTTACGTCTGTCGTTTAGACATCCATCCACGCCTATGGCTAATTTATGAGCAGAAATGAACCGAGCGAGTACGTCTTTGGAGGGTGAAGACATGCAGTGTAGAAAACAACGGAGCCACTGAGACAAAGCTCTGGCAGTTTCCCTAAGAGATAAGGAAATCAATGTATTTTATCAGTACAGATCGATATTTGGAGCAATTCGGTAGAGAGTGAAGTCAGAGGGGGTGTGTATCCTGCAGGGTTTTGATGTGGTTTGTTTTTCTTCTCCCTAATGGCAGCGGTCTGACCAGCAAAGCCTCAGCTTGTTTTCCGGCTCCCCTCTGGTCTCCACAGACAAGTGGCAGGCATTTGTGGTTCACCGCACCGATGTGAACTTGATTAAATCTTGCCTGCCAAGAAAACTGACACATCTCCCCACTCTCTGTCTCTATCTTTGTTGTCCCTCCTCTCCTCTTCCGTCTCGGACCGCTCTGTCGTTTCGCTCCATGCCTTCTCCCAATATTGACTTTTCCTGTCATATTCTCCTACTTGTCCTTTGAGACCTCAATGTCCCTCACCCCTTTCTTCATCCCTTCTCCTTCGATACCTGCCGAGCTCCTCCATCCACTCGTGTTCGGCCTTCTCTCTCCTCTTTCTTCCTCAATACAACATCAGCATCTGCCCTATTTCTCTTATCCTGTTTTTTAGCAAGCTGATATTGTTGCTGTCCCTTTATCTGAGGTATGAGGCAGTTTATACAGCGGTTTATTCATGGTGAGACTTCATATTGTTTACATGTTCGCCTCAAGTTCAAAGCACAGTTGAGCAAGATTACATTTTTCTCCGCACTGACACCACCATTAGACCTGTAGTTCAAGTAAAGGATTAATATATCATATTAGGCCTTTCATTCTAAGAGGTTTTTGACAAAAATGAACTGTGTGCGTCTTTATCTGTATCTGATTCGTGCCTTGGCATAGTCTGTGGGCATGTCTGAAAGAAAATGTGGACACAAATAATTAGTTTCCTTTTATATTTTTCATATATTCAACAGGTCAGCAGGTTTATATTGCACTTTAACTATGGCTATGTCCCCTTAGCATAGAACTCTTTCTCCAAACCTAGCCACAGACACTGGTAAGGCTTGTTCAGAATAATGGCATGGTAGACAATGCCACAGTGTGCTCAGTTTTCCCTTTAAATCGGACGGGAGATGCCGGGTCGGTCCCAAATCCCACAATGCGCTGTACAATGCGCCGCTCTTCCGTAGCTCACCTGCAAAAAACAGCTGAGTGAGAGGAAACGTTAAGGAGTCTCACCTTGTGGTGCAAAGCCACACCTCAAAACCAACAGGGATGCTCGCTTTGAGAGGAAGTCACCTGCATCCACAGCTGTTGATGTGCCTTCCGGTGAAAATTCACACTTCTTGGCACAACACGCCCGCTGAGATATCGCAGAGGAGTCCATGCACACTCCTCAAGAGCCTGATCCTTGGTGGTGGCGGCGGTGGTGGTCTGCAAAGCAAAATCCTGGGCCTCTCTGCAGTATTTCATCTGTTTCTGTTCGTGTAATACGCTGTCTTAGTTTTAAGCCACTGATGTGTTGTCAGGCCCCCAATCCAATCCTGATCCGATCGTCTTCTTCAGCTTTGACGCTAGACAATTAGCTGCCATGAAAACAAAAGAAGAAGAAGATGTTTTGATGCTGCAGGAACCTAGTTCTGGTTTATGGCAGACTAGAAATAAAAAAAATACATCATATCAGGCTTGGCTGAGGTTCAATCCGATCGTTTCAAAAATGTCTGGATTGGCAATGACACTGATCTCCCGATACTGATCGGGACGTCCCTACTTTGCATATATCATTGTGTACTGAAAGAACAAATGGTCTACACTTATGTGGCACTTTTCTGCCTCAGTGGTACTTAAAGCACTTTACATTGTTTGCAGTACACTCGCTCACTGACAGCAGTAGAATTGCCATTGAGGGTGCTTGCATGAAATCGGAAGCAGTTTTGGGTTAAGCGTCTTGCCCAATGACACTTGGGTATGTGGAGTGGCCAGGGACCATACCACCCACCCTCCGATCAGTGAACAACCTGCTGTGCCACAGCTGCTTAGTATCAATGCTTTGCATGCAGTGGTATGTGATGTCTCATTCATTCTTGCAGCATGTGTCACTTTCAATGGAATTATTTACTTGGTGAGTGCCCGTAACCTTTCTCTGTTGCCTTCTTGAGCTTGGCATTTATGGTTCTGTTCTGAAGTACGTTGCCTTGTTGTTGACTTTTGATGTCACAGTGGGGCAACGACTACATCCAACTTTACCCTTATCCCACTACTGACAGATCTTTGAGGGCGTAGCCTATAGAAGCAGAACGTTGGTTATGACTATGTGCATAGTCTACTCTGTTTGGCGAAGTTGGAGAAGAACTCAGGTTGTAAAGATGAAGATGTTACATAGATCATTCTTGAGAGGCCTTTAGCGGTTACTTAGAACAACTCTGTGAAGGTTCTCCTTATCCGGGTTATGGTGTATCGTTGAAGTGTTGAAGAAAGGCAACTGGACCTGAAGAGTTTCTTGAAGACGTTTCATCCATGTAGCTTCTTCGGTTCTAAATGACTGCTGGGGGGTTTAAAAAGAAACGTCTGTGGGTGTTGCCCATCAGAAACTCGCATGACTGATGTCTGTAAACGACCCAGACACTTTTCCAATTGGAAAACCCTTCTCTGAACAGGGGACGTGGACTGAGATCTGCAATATCTGCATCAATTGATGGCAGATATTGTAGTTTCACCCCCATTCACACCTTGAGACTGGAGCTTCTGATTGACATTGGGTCGTCAGAGAACCATTTATTGGAGAAAGAGGACAGGGTCAAATAGTCTCCTCCAACGACGCCAACTCCCCACCAGTAACCAGTCCTTTAGAACTATAGTAGCTACTTAGATGAGTGGCAAAACGTTTTCAGGAACCTCTATAAATCCAGTTGCCGTTCTTTAGTGTCATTAGAACAACTAATTGTGAAAAAGAGGATCCCATGCATGTTAACGTTAATAATACCCTACAGAACTGATGAAGCCACATGGTTGTGTAGTGAAACTCAGTTTTAATGATAACTAAGAACCTTCACATAATCGCTGCAATTGCGAGACCAAGGGGCCCTTTGCTGGATACTGGTTGCTAAAGAAAATCATCTATCACTACTCAGCGGGCCAAGTTGTCGGCCAATTACGTGTTTATGTACCAGAAATATATATAGCCTAGAAAAGGAGGTTGTTAAAGTGCTCATCAGAAGTCTTTGTTCAACGTGATTCTCATTTTCACTCACAAATTATCCTGGGAATATCTGTTACCAGAAGTAGGTTTAAAATCAAGACTGATTAGTATGAGTCCTAAATGACCTCCCACTGAGAACAAACAATATCCACACAGTGGATTTTACTCCAGTAATGTGCATGTAGGATTTAGTGGGAGCTAGTGGCGGGGCTGCATATGGCAATAGAACAGAATACCTCTCTCTCACTCCTCTATAGTAGGTAAACCTACGATGCTTCAACGATAAAACCCAAAAGACCCGTTCTAGATCCAGCGTTTGGTTTGTCTGTTCAGTGGTACTGTAGAAATGTGGCAACACGTGATGGGCTTCGTGGAAAACGACCTGCTACCTACATAGATAAAAAATGACAGTAACATGAAAAAGAAAACAGAATTATTAATTATTAGCATTAAATTCCATTTCCTACATACGACAGTACGGACCTTAAAGGAATGTGAGCTGAATTTTACAGAAACCCGGAGCTCTGCGGCCTTGTTTCACAGTTTCTAAGGATTTGTCTTTGTTTGTTTGGCGTAATTGCGTCTCCCTTAAAATAGCCGTTAATTTCGCTTCTCCCTCTCCTTCCTCTGCGTGACATTTGTTTTCGAATCCTTGACACTGCACGGCAGCTCCCGTTTTGGCCGCGCAGCTTTTCCTTCAGATTATCAGGCTTTTTTTTTTCTTTTTTTTCGTTCGTCGCACATGGCATTGTTATGCAACTGTGCATTTGAATTTCAAAGCCTGTTTGGGAGATCACACTGTCGGCCCACCACGGACCCTCAATCACCCGCCCTGGGATCCAAATGATATGTCATTTTTTTAGATGCACTGTATTTATACTAAGCAGGCGTTCAGTCCATTTGCAGGAGATATTGTTGATGTGAATATGTGTGGATATAGGAAAGGTTTTTTTTGTTTTGAGACTTGCTGTTGGAGAGACATTTGCATGTCACTGTAATCCATGTCTACAGCAGCTTTATGTCCAGGTTAAACTAGGTTCACTTGCCACTTCATTAGGTACACTAGGGAAAACACTAAATCCCGCTTCATGATTAAATTTTTAAATGTTCAGTTTATGTTAAAACTGCACGAGAAAGCCGCATTTAATTAAGTGTTTCTGTTATTTAGCCTAGCCCACTGTTTAAAATGGGGGTGTCAAAATAATAGGAACGCAGTGTAATTCAGTGGTGCTACAAACCACAGCCTCCAGCATTGAAGTTGACTCAACAGCTCTCTCAGTTATATCAAACAAATGCTGAACACCACACCCTTTGTGAAGCTTAGATTTCTACTAGAATGCATTTGTTATCACTAGAGGACCTGATGAACTGGCAAAGAGGTTGTGTGTCGTTCTATTTTACCCCCAAACCGGCCACAAAGACAGAACACACACATAATTTTGTTTGTTCCTAAGGAGCTAGAAGAAGAAGAAGAAGAAGAGGGGAGGATACGGGAGGCAAGCAGCTCTCTCTCTCTTGTTGTATCCAAGCAACAACAACAGACAGTAGAGATGGTCCTTGATCGCTGCCGCTGATGATGTTTATGATGTTTCGCTGTGTTTGTGCATGTGAGAGGGAGAATTAAAGGCAGGCAGGGAGAGAGAGAGAGAGAGAGAGAAGGGCTGCACATGTTGCAGTGCATGTAACTTACACACTTACTTGTGCAGGGGACAGTAAATATAGCATGTGAGCCCCCTCCGTCCCCGCGCACGGCTAGGAGTCCTCATTAGCGTCTTCACGGGCTCGTCGGAGTTTCTTTGGCATTGTTTGGTGCCAGCGTTGCCATGGAAGTGACTGATGCCTGCGAACGCTTCCACGGCCAGCATGGAGGGAGGATTTAGACGAGAACGTGGGATGCTGAGATTCTCCTTCTGCCCCTCCTACTTTGGTGTGTGTGTGTGTACATGCATGTGTGTGTGTGGGCGAACGAGAGACACAGAGAGAGAGAGAGAGAGAGAAGAAAAAAAAGACAGGGAGGGCGATTACTGTAGCTGAGACCAGGGGTGAACTATGAGGTTGGAACAACACATTCATGACCAAGGGGAAAGCTTCAGATAGATACCTAATGCAACTCTGGACGAGAGGCCAGCAGTGCCCTCTAGTGTCTGAAACTGGCAGAGCATGAAAGCTGTTGAGAAATGTTAGACAATGATTGCGATGGTCAGTTATTCAACTTATCCTCCTTGTTGTTGTGTTTTATTTTTACTTTTGTCATAATTGCAAAGATTTATTTAATGTTCTGTTCTGCCTGGCTGTTTTTCCCCACTACTGGAGAAGCCAGTTGTTCTCAATTGGGGCAACTAGGGCAACTCCCTTTCTCTCTCTTTCCCCCATATATATTTCGCCTATGCCATCTAATAAGCTATCTAAGACTTATAAAAGCACAATTTCAAAAGAGGATTTGAGATATTTTTGCTTTCAAAGTTTGTCCATTGATGGAGTAACCGGTTGATCAGCTAGTCCTGTTGGCCCCAGTCAAGTGAACTGTCTTTGTGCTCCTGCTTTATATTTATTTATGCTCTCGACAAAAAAAAAACAAAAAAAAACACCTAAATGTCAAACCTCGAACCCTCACGAAAAGATCAGAACAAAATGAACGGCTCTCCGCGTGCCGTTTGGATTCACTCTGCAGGAGGGGGGAAAATGCATTGCCACTGTTTTAATGAATAATCTCAGTACGGGATCTCAGACGAGGTGTCCCTGTGTGCGAAGGGTTCACGCTGACTCTCTGAAAACCTTCAGTTTTAACGGCTTAATTATCCCGCGCTGTGGTCTGATTACATTTAAATATGCAGAGCTGGGAGAGTGGAGCGGATAAACGCGGTTTTAAGGGATCAGCGCGATCCTGTTTCTGCCCTCCGTCTGTTGTGTGTTTGTTGTTTGTTGTGTGTGCTGGCTGGATTTAGCTCCTCTGTTGTGTGGCCTATTGTTATCCTTTCTTTCTTTCTTTCTTTCTTTCTTTCTTTCTTTCTCATTTTGTGCCTTCATGTGACGTTGCTCAGTGGGGGAGTGGCCACTCACGGCAGATGCTGTCGCCATGGTGAAGGCGCCTCGCTCCAGCCACCTCATCCTTTCCCTCCTGTTGCTATGTATTAGCTCTGCATGTTTTCCCTTTGTCCGTTACTACACGCCTCCCCCGTTGCTCACCCTTGTTTAAATGCACATCCACAATGCATTCACCGAGGAGAGTGCACATCATCGTATCGTCACTAATCTTCCTTAGCTGTTGTCTAACAGAAGACGCGAGGTGGACTTTTAGGCGTGTGTTTTTATTTTTTTCCACTTCTTCTCGATCTACATGTGCGTGCTCCCCAACTCCCACCAGTGTTACAATCCTGCAAGTGTTGTTTCACACTTCAACGTTAAGTAAATTTTGACAGTATGCTCGGCTTCGCGGCACCTGTTAACAGCATATGTGTCGCCTTATTATTTATATCTGTCTGCCTATCTCTCAGAAGAAAAAGCCCAGCTTCTGGAGTTAGTGCCCAGGCATACTGACAGTCAGCTGAAGCATAACTTACATTTATGTGTGCCTATTATACTTCTAAAGCAGCTCTTTTGTTTATTTGTTCGTGCATGGTTTATAGCCTATGCCAATTTCTCAAAACTTTGTTGACATTAGGAAGCTAAGACTGCAATATATACACCGATTAGGCATAACATTAAAACCACTGACAGGAGAAGTAAATAACATTGATCATCTTGTGACAATCCAATGCTCTGCTGGGAAACTTTTGGACCTGGCATTTGTGTGGGTGTTACTTAGACATGCACCACCCATCCAGACCGGACGAGGCACCCCCACCACCATCCCCAGCAGGTTGCAGCCTGAAACAGATACACACACAAAAACGGTTTAGGAACAACTGAAAAAACATGAAGAACAGCACAAGGTGTTGACCTGGCCTCCAAATTCACTAGATCCCAAACTGATCAAGTATCTTTGGGATGATCCACAAAGGCCCCTCTCCTCAACCCACAGGACCCAAAGGCCCCCACTAACAACATTCTGTTGCCAGACACCACAGGACACCCTCAGAAGGCCCATGTCCATTCTCTGATGAGTCACAACCGTTTTGCAGGCACAAGGGAGACCTACACAATATTAGGTCATAATGTTATGCCTGATTGGTGTATATATAGATAAAAAAAAAGCCAGATCATTTGCTGGGGCTGAAGGCGGGATCGTTCCTATCTGTCCGTGGAGTGACTTGCAGTGACTCACCCCTCCTTTCGGTCCATCTGCAGTCTCCCATCTGTGTGACCCCTGAGTCAGTGCGGAGTCACGGAGTCTTCTCTTTCTGTCTGTCGCATGTCTTCCAGTGGGCGAGGCCAGAAACCTGATTCCTATGGATCCCAACGGCTTGTCAGACCCATACGTTAAACTCAAGCTCATCCCGGACCCGAAGAACGAGACCAAACAGAAGACCAGGACCATCCGCTCCTCCCTCAACCCCTGCTGGAACGAGTCCTTCATCTTGTGAGTGGTAACGTTCAGTTTGTGATGGAAGCTCTACCTTTTCACTGTTAATTACGTGATTTTTCTCCCATGTGTTCAGTAAGCTGAAGGCGTCGGATAAGGACCGGCGTCTGTCCATTGAGGTGTGGGACTGGGATCGGACCACCCGGAACGACTTCATGGGTTCCATGTCGTTTGGGGTGTCCGAGCTCCTCAAGGCCACTAACTGTGGATGGTTAGTCATCTTTTTGGGTTCAATTCACTCAGTTGAGAAGATGCTGAGCTGGTAGTTTTTATATATATATATATATATATATATATATATATATATATATATATAAATTACTGCTGCACCAAAAACAGCAACATTTTCATTGAGGGCATTCAGTTCGGAGTGGTTTTCAAGTCCATAACATTGTTCTGCTGCTTTATTTTGACTAAAGGGAGTAAGTGTCTTTCCAGAAAGGAAGCATGTCTTTTATCATAGCAACACGACACTACACTAACCTCACATCAAAACAGAAGCACAGCGTGCGTAAAGCAGACGTAAAACTTCCCGGTCGCTTCCACCGCCATCCACACACCGCCATAATTTCCCCATCTCTTCGTCTCTGGCTGGCTGCTTTGTATCAATGTGATAAACACTCACTGGTGCTAAAGTCCCCCCCTCCCCGCCTCCCTTCCAAGGACCATGTTATCATAACAGCAGAGACCTAGCCTAAACCAAGCCTGATCGACTGCTGCTGCGAGCCCACTTAGAAGCTACAGGAAATACCTGCGCGGAAAAATGTCTGGCAGCCGCGTCTCGGAAACTACCACAGTTCAGTGGCACTGCAGACAGAGAACAGATCCAGAAACGCTTTAAGAATGGAAATCAACAGCTAATTAAAGCATTGCACAAATACAACGATTTATAGCTGCGTGGGATCAGGAAGGAATGCACGGGTGATAGATTAAAGGGGAACAACCGTTTTTTACAACCTGGACCTTATTTATGGCATAAAATACGATCGTTTACTCACCCATATAACTTTGGTGTCATTTGTAGTCGTTCGGGAGATATTTAGATCCGCATATATCCATATAGTGCGAGTGACTGGGGCACCGAAACGCAGCCTCTAAATAACGTATTATCTGCCGCGAAACTCGATCATTTCACCAATATTTTGTTATGATACGCTAGTGCTATTCGCCGTTGAGTCCGGAGTTACCTGTTATCATCATCTGGGGTCTGTAGATTGACCTACTAACCTCTGACCTGGATGATGTCATCCCTGAGCATCGCGGACACCCCGCGCGGCTTGTTTACCTGTAATTTGCTACTGCCAGTTTTTTGCGTCATGGCTGAATATTTTCCAATTCTGAGGTTGTGGACGACGACTTTGTTTATGATGGACGTCCTTACCGTTTTGAGCCCGAGTATACGGATAAGGAGCTTGTTGAAAGGAGGATCCGGAGGCAGAGAGAGGAACAGCTGGCCAAAGAACAACAAACCGCTGCACGTCCGCGAATAGATAACAGGTAACTCCAGACTCAACGGGGAATAGCACTAGCGTATTATAACAAAATATTGGTGAAATGAACAAGTTTCGCAGCAGATAATGTGTTATTTAGAGGCCGCGTTTCGGTGCCCCATTCACTCCCACTTTATGGATATACGCAGATCTAAATATCTCCCGAACGACTACAAATGACACCAAAGCTATACAGGTGAGTAAACGATCGTATTTTATGCCAGAAATAAGGTCCAGGTTGTAAAAAAGGTTTAAATGCAAGCTGATTTACATGCTGATGTGTTATGTATCATTTATTAATTTATTTATTTGCTCTTTCAGGTACAAGTTGCTGAACCAGGAGGAGGGAGAGTACTACAACGTCCCCATTCCCGAGGTGGACGACGTCAACCTGGAGCTCCGGCAGAAGTTTGAGGTGAGCCGCTGTGTGCATTTATTATTTTATTTTTCTGTGCATTTTTAATAAAAGCGCGTCAATTTTCTTTCTTTTTTTTCGCATATAAGCTCACACAACTGTCGCGCCGCCCTTTTCTCCCTTGTGCTGTTCACCCCGCGTGTCAGAGATGGGACATCGTTTCCTCCTGGCATTAAAACGACTGCTCGTGTTACGGGGCCCAGCCTGTGGAAGGAAGCTGTTTATTAGTGTTCTCATGCAAAATGTGTCGTATTTTTGGGGCCTGAACAAAAAACATTAATGGCTCTTACGCATCGGTGTGGGGCTTTATAGCGTCCCAACAGTCATGGGCTAAGTTTTACCTACATGTACAAACACTGGGGTCCCATGTAAGATTTTTAAACTCAACCCAAAGTCTCCCATTTGGAATTTCCTGCAGCTTTGATACACTCACAGGCTTTACACTTTGACCCACTCTTGAAAACCAATCAGACTGACTTAATATTTGGTCATGCGATGCAATATCGAAGCCGGACAACATCTACATCCCAACGTCTCTTACCATCACAGTCTAAGTTAAGCCAAAAATTGGTATTCATTGGTATTCATATTGATTTTAGACTCTCTCTGTTTTCAGTGAAGATTATTGATATTTTCTCATTTTTCGTTATTTGCTCCGTTTTCTCTCTTTGGGATTGAAAAAAGAAAAGGGGAACAGCGGAGGAGGGATATTTTATTAGAGTCCATCTCTGCTTGTGCATACATGTGTTTTAATACCGAGTGTAAATGTCATCTCTTCATAGCAGTCCTCCAGACTAGTATTGCTGTTTTAATTTTTTTTTTTTCTGCCGCTGACATCGACACACGGATTATCTGAGGCTCACAAAAACCGCAGCGAAAACTGGGGCGCGATGCATCAGATGTGACAGACAGTGATTTATTCTGCTTTCTTGTTGTGTCTTTAATCCACGTGCACATTTCGCCACTTTTTCTTCCAGCAACACACACACGCACACACATGCGCCCATGCCACATTTCCGACCGCACTAACACGTGAGTTTCTTCTTTCTCCTAGGCCTGCCAGTTAAATATCCACTATCTCAAGGTAGCTCTTCTGCCTGCCTCCCCCTCTATTGTGCTCACGTCCGGCTTGAATCACACGGAATTTACTTCCTGAGTCTGGATTGTTTGCGGATCTCTAACGGGTTTCCCCAAATCAATCACATTTACTAACAAAGGCTTGCACAGCATTAAAATGATCCAGTAATTGAACCACTCCAATTTGCTCGCTGCTGCACACAGATTACATGAATGTGTTTGCTTTCTCTAACTCCCCTCACATGATTACTCTTTTACACTAACTTCATGCATATTTCTGACTCACACCACTAAAGGGACTGCATATGTATTGAACGTGAAGGAGCAGCAAAATTAAATACTTGCATTACTTGTGTTTAGTTGGATAGGTTCACCGTTGTTGAAGTCTGTGATAAAGCAATCAGGTGGCCATCATATATACAGTATATATTTATACACCGATCAGTCAAAACATTATGACCACTTTAATATTTTTATATTTTATATACACAATATTTTTAATATTGTGTAGGTCTCCCATGTGCCTCCAAAACAGTTGTGACTCATCAGAGAATGAACATGGGCCTTCTGAGGGTGTCCTGTGGTGTCTGGGAACAGAATGTTATTAGTGGGGGCCTTTGGGTCCTATGGGTTGAGGGGAGGGGCCTCTGTGGATCAGTCTTGTTCTTTTTCATCCCACAGATACTTGATCAGTTTGGGATCTAGTGAATTTGGAGGCCAGGTCAACACCTTGTGCTGTTTTTCATGTTCTTTTGAGTTGTTCCTAAACCGTTTTTGTGTGTGTGCCTGTGTCAGGCTGCATCCTGCTGGGGATGGCTGCTGCTATCAAGGAGTGTCATTGCTATGAGGTGGGGGTGCCTGGTCTGGTCTAGGTGGGTGCTACATGTCTAAGTAACATCCACATGAATGCCAGGTCCAAAAGTTTTCCAGCAGAGCATTGTATTGTCACAAGATGGTCAATGTTATTCACTTCTCCTGTCAGTGGTCATAATGTTGTGGCTGATCGGTGTATATAGAGTATATATATATATACATTTCTCTCCAGATTTTGTTGCAGTGGGAGATTAATAGCAAATATGTGGACTTGGGAGAGCATCCATTTAATAGTCTCACTCAGACTGCTGCAGCATCATATTCGCTTTTGCTAAACTCATTTGAAGGAGGATGATGCATTTGGTGTGTGACTGTGGTTAATGTTCCTATGAGCCTCTGACTGTTCAGACTTGAAACACTGTGAATTATGTCTGAATTATTCTTGGCATTCACTCACTGGCCATTTTATTAGGTATGCTAATGAAGTTATGGCGTTCAGCATTTGTTTAGAATAACTGAGAGAGGCGTTGATTCATCTGTGTTTTCATTTTGGAGGCTGTGGTTTGCGGTACTGTCTAATTCAATCCAGTCTACATCCTCCAAAATGATCACATAGCTGAATCAACACAAACTGAACATTATAACAGTCATGAAGGGGGTTCTGGTGTACCCAATGAAGTGGCCCGGGAGTGCACATCTGCCATCTTTAATACATGCAGTCCCTACCTTACGCCCAAACACCAGACAGCGTTGTTGTTAGTAAATTTGTGGAGCACTCATTTCTTCTGGTGGTCTCATCATCTTTAATGCTATCAGTGCACCGCCATTGGTCAAGAGAGCTTCACAGCTCGTCCTCACTAGCTGACAGCGAGCCCGCGGCACTCCCCTTCTACTAGTCCGGCCCGGACTATAGAAGGCTGTTTGGACGTGAAGCATGGATGGGCTCCCGCTCACAATAACTATCGTACTTTGAAGTGTTTTTATGTGTGTGGCTGCTTTGTGTGTGCTGCAGTACAACTTGTGTTAGTTACATGTGTACAGAAAATGAACACTTGGTGTCTCTGTAAGGTAAGGGCGACGGCTGACGTAGTGGATGCTGCGGGTGTCTTATATCATGATGTGATATGACATGAGATGTTAATGTGATTTTAAAAAGTGTGCCTCCTGGTGTTTGTACTTCTGCTTGTGCACATTTCTACGCACTTTAGATGTTTATATGCCTTCCCTTCCCTCGTCGCAAAAATTCATTCTTCAGCACCACAAACGTTCAACCACAGTCATAAATAGCAGTATTGGGTGAAAAAAACTGTACAGAAGAGAACTGGCACTATTCTATTGATTGACGTACCTTTTTAATGTTTGTGTCAGTCAGCTGTTAATCAGGAACAAATGTGCAGCCACCTAACCTGAACCCAGACTCAAATATATATGCTGCGATTATTGCGTTGAGGATTTTATCACCTTGAGTCAAGAGTAGAGAAATGGTTGTCCTGGCAACAGCTCTCAGTGCCCCACCGGTTGCCTGCCCCCCCTTTTGTTCAGTGATCATTCTTAGGCCAGACATTATTACAACTGGGATCCTTGCAACACTGGCATCCCCCGCCACCGGCGGCCCATCATCACGGATTGATGTTTTTTGCAGAACGCTGTGAAACGTCTCCAAATGGAAATGAAAATGTCAGTTTCACAGTTTAGATGGTTGCATGTTCAACCTTTCAGACAGATACTATGAGATGTTTTTGTAGTATGTGTAGTGTTTCAGTTTAACTTTGAAAAAAAACAAAGGCAATAAAATGAAATGTGCACCATCAGGACAGGCAAACCAAGCAAATGTTTGGAGCCCCGTGGGGAAACAAGGGAGGAACCCCAAATGGTTACCTTTGGCGTGTTTTGCAATGACAATCATAAACCAGCTTAAGCCTATGCTTTGACAATACTCCACAATCCCCCTCATAGGGACCCCTACCCAATGCCATATTTCGCCAGTTTGGACTTCTGTCTTTTCCTTTGGTGTCATTGCTATTGGGTGGGGGTGCCTGGTCAGCATCAGTGTTTAACTGGGCAGTAAATTTCTACGTCCACATGAACATCAGGGCCAAGAGTTTCCCAGCAGAACGTTGCATTGTAACAAGATGATCAATCAGCGTTGTGGCCACACTAATGGTATTTATGTGTGTGTGTGTGTTGTGCACCACAGAAAGCCAAGCTAGGCCACGGTAAGAAAGTGATCACGCCATCGGACCACCGGCGGTTCAGCCTGCCTTCAGGTAACATGGACCGGGTCCGACTCAGCGACTTCCACTTCCTGGCCCTGCTGGGGAAGGGCAGCTTCGGCAAGGTGAGAGCCAAGATCACAGACAGTACCAATGTGGCAACCTAAGGAAGACTAGTGGTCAGCATTTGTTTGGTTTTCGGTAGTCACAATCTCTTTTTTTCTCCGTTGTGACCTCGTGCCTCCATGAACTGCAGGTAATGTTGGCAGAGATGAAGTCGACGGAGGAGCTCTACGCCATAAAGATCCTGAAGAAGGATGTAGTGATCCAGGATGATGATGTTGAATGTACGATGGTGGAGAAGAGGGTCCTGGCCCAGAGGGACAAACCGCCCTTCCTCACGCAGCTCCACTCCTGCTTCCAGACTGTGGTGTGTAAAAAAGCGTTAGCAAATCCTGTAATCACAGTTTTTAACGGATGGTTCAGGCTTCTCTTTGTTTAAGGTTCAGCTGTGTTAGGGTTAGGGTTAGAGTTAGGGTTAGATTTCAGACAGAGTGCACCACAATGGTACAACACAGCTTGTGCAAAGCATCCCTCCACAGAGGATGACTATTCCTGCAACACTCAAAGTTGCATTATTTTAGTGATGATTATCGTTGTCTTTCCTCAATACTGAAAAAAACACTCAGCAAATTTCATCACAGATGGCTGTAGAATGTAAAATAACATGCAATATCACGTGTACATTGACTGTAATCAGTGTAATGGATCCTACCGTTCACGTGATTAAAGTTGCTCTTTGCAATTGTATTTCTTGTGTTTTTTTCTAGGACCGGCTATACTTTGTGATGGAGTACATCAACGGGGGAGATCTCATGTATCATATCCAGCGTATGGGCAAGTTCAAGGAGCCACAGGCAGTGTAAGGACTCACTCTGGTTCATCCCCAGACATATGTTTTAAAGACAAGAATGATTTCCTGCAGAAAGCCAAGTTCTTCACAGACTTCTCAAGTAAGGGCTTTGGGTAACAATGCCCCAGAACCGTTTTAAAAATGGCATTTCAGAGCTTAATTTGGACAAAATTAGATACTGATAGTAGCACGATGACAGGACCAACAACTAGACCACTATATCACCCCAAGATTTATTAATATTTATGGAAAGGGATTATTGTGTATTGTTTAAATGTATTTGCTACACACGCCTCCATGACAGTTCATTTTATGAAAATACAATATATATTGTATTGTATGTTATGTATATCGTCTTTTGCAGGTTTTACGCTGCAGAGATTGCTGTCGGTTTGTTTTTCTTGCACCGAAAGGGAATTATCTACAGGTGGGTGACAGATAGATGATGTTGCACGAGCGTTTGTTTGTGCGTCACAAGCCTCTGGTTTCTCTTCTAATTTCAAACAGAAAGTGGTTTAGTATTTTGCAGAACATTAGATGGACAGACCAGGATGTAACAAACAGGCAGAAAAGTGGAAGGAAAAATAAGAAAATGCAGAAAAACTAATGAGTGAAAGAAAAAAAATAGACACGTAGATTTCACTGTGCTGGCCTGACTAGATATAAACTGCAAAATTTAGAAGGAGTTAGGACACATTCGTTCTAATCATGCTGATGTTAAAAGAAGAAAAAGATAGGGCAACATGAGGTGCTTCAAAAAAGCTAAGTTTACCCTTCAGTACTTCAACCAAGATCCCACATCCCATATATCCAAGGAGCCTTGTGCAGTCCATCCGGACTTTGGTTTGTGGCAAATATAACCGACAGAAATGGTGACTGAAGGGCAAGAAAATGAAGAATCGAGAAATACGAGCAGAGATGCAGGCTGAATTTCAAATAAAGCACAGAAGAAGAAGGCTGATACCCAGTGTGCATGCATGATGTGTCCTGCAGTCAGATAAACGTCTCGTAGGCTTTGCGGCGGCGTAGGGCAACGCTAGCAGTCAAAAAAAATAAATGAAAAAATGCTACAAAGCTGTCTCTGCCACAGGGATCTGAAGCTGGACAACGTGATGCTGGACTCCGAGGGCCACATCAAGATAGCAGACTTCGGCATGTGTAAGGAGAACATGTACGAAGGGATGACCACGCGTACCTTCTGCGGCACCCCGGACTACATCGCGCCAGAGGTCAGATGTCTGTGATGTGGAAACATGGATTACAGTAAACATGACAACACTAACAGGATATGACCACAGTGGATCTTATTTTTACATTTGTTAACGTAGGGGTGTCAAACATATGGTCCATGGGCCTAAATCGGTCCACCAAAGGATCCAATCTGGCCCATGGGATGAACTTGCAAAGTGGAAAAACGAAATAGAAGATAGATAGCTTTTTTAAGTGAAGAATTTGCTAATTGTTATGCTAATTAGCTAGAAATAATAAAGTGAAGACATTTTATAATCAAAAGTCAACTTCACTGTTACGTCATTTATTAAATCCAGATGTATGAATACAATAATGCATTAATACATTAATGTGTCATAAATACATACTAAATCTGTGCTGACTTTGACTTGGAAATCTAATAGTTTTATTAGAAAGCTGTGCACCAAATTCTAGCTTTTCAAACTCTATTAATCGGTGTATTTTTTCGTGTCAGTCGAATACAAGTGCAGCTGTAATTTAGCTCTGTCATTGTGCATCTGCATTATTATCAATTTGTGTTTGTGTGTGTGTGTGGGGGAGGAGGGGGCGGGGGAGGGGAGGCGCTGGATGGCAAATTGAATGGTAGGAGACTTTATTATGGCAGCTCAAAATAGCTGACTGTATTTTAACGGGGGCTGATTTGGTCAGAGTTTATATAAGAAAAATGATACTGTTCAGTTGTCGCTGATGTCTTTATTTAAACACTATCGACAGAGCAAAAATAGGTTAGAAAAACGTTAAGCGGCAAAGATGGGGCCATGTTTTTTTTTTTTGTTAATAATTATACTTATTTAAAGAGAGGAACTGGGCAGTGGACGTATGTTTGATTAGTCCAGCGTGTTTAAACATTTTCTCTTCTTATGTCTGCCAGATTATAGCATACCAGCCCTATGCAAAATCAGTGGACTGGTGGGCCTATGGCGTTCTCCTGTATGAGATGCTGGCAGGACAGGTACCATGTTTTTTTTTTTTTTTACTGCACCTGTTAAAACAAACCACCTTATCTCTAGAAATCTCAGTTGGATGTTATACATGGAATAGGGAGTAGATTTTTTTTTTTTTTACAATAAACAGATTAACCGAGAATGACAATATCCCATAGGTCCCAAACCGGCAATAGTTAAAATTTTTCTTTTCCTGATGAGAATAAATGGTTATGTGCTGTATACCTGTTGTAAAGCATACAACAATAGTGAAACGTAATTGTCATCCCGAAGGAAAAGAAGCTGCCTCAATAGCTGATATAATTATACCAACAGTTTGGTTTCATGACTCCCTGAAGCAAGGCATTGTAGGATTTAACAATGTAACTGTGACACTTAATATTAGGCTATCATTATTAGCAATGTGCGTCCATAGAAGAAGAAAATCCGGTTTTGTTTGTTCCCAAGCAACAGTTTGGAAGATCATTTTCTCTCCCGCACACAAACAGTCTCACAGTAAACACTGTTTATTTTCACATGACAAGACTAATCACTTAGATTAGTGTTCATTTGTCAACACAGGAGCCTTAGCTGAAGCGTGACACGCCTGACGTTGTCGTCTGTTTCTCTTTTAACAACCCGTACATGTTCTATCATCACAACATTTCTCTGATGACTCTGTGTTCGTCCCTTTCAGCCGCCTTTTGATGGAGAAGACGAGGACGAGCTCTTCCAGTCAATCATGGAGCACAATGTGTCCTACCCCAAGTCCATGTCTAAAGAAGCTGTTGTCATCTGCAAGGGGGTAAGTTAGGTTTAGAGTGGCAAAGGAATTAAGATTCAGGGCAGCTACTGCTTTTGTTTAGATTCTGGTGTGGACTTAAAATCAACCGATCTATCCGTTATCTACTACGGTTATCCTGTGGAGAGTCACTGGGGGCTGGAGCCTATCTCTGGAGGTATACATAATTAGGAAGTTGGTCATAATGTTATGCCTTATCTGTGTATAATGTAAGCTGTAAGTTGGGGCAGTTTGGCACCAGTATCGAGGGCGCTGTTTCGAACCATCGTGGTAAATAGGGAGATCCAGTCGATTTAACCTTCACCTATGGTCATCAACTCCAGGTAGTGGTTGAGAAGCGTTGTAGAAGCAAGCGGCTTTGCTCTGCCGTAGAGGAGATGGGGTGAGGCGCTTGAAGGTGGTTCAGGCATCTGGCGAGGATGTCTCCTGGGCGCCAACACTTGGAGGTTTACCAGGAATGGCCAATTGGGAAAAGAAACCCTATTGCACTCCCAGAATTAACTAGAGGATTTGTATATCTAGAGTAGGCTGGGAATATCTCCGGGTCCCTCTTGAGGAACTAGAACGAGTCGCTAGTGGCTGTTGAATCAAGCTATGAAAAGTTTACCCGTTCTTCCTTCCAATCACCAAACTGCCTGTCCCATGCTCTTCATCACCAGCTGATGACCAAGCACCCATCGAAGCGTCTCGGCTGCGGCCCAGAGGGGGAGAGGGACATCAGGGAGCAGGCGTTCTTCAGACGCATCGACTGGGAACGCCTCGCCAACAGAGAGATCCAGCCGCCATTCAAGCCCAAAGTGGTGAGCGATGCTGTTAACGAGTGTGCAAATGTGTGCAAATGTTGATTTTGATCT
This sequence comes from Chelon labrosus, assembly GCF_963514085.1. Taxonomy (NCBI): domain Eukaryota; kingdom Metazoa; phylum Chordata; class Actinopteri; order Mugiliformes; family Mugilidae; genus Chelon; species Chelon labrosus. The sequence continues at coordinate 10,249,174 of NC_140354.1, forward strand.
TCATGGATTGTACAACTCAGTCAATACAAGAAGGCATCACAGAATCCAATTTCCCCTTAAACATCTTTGGTTTCTAATCTTTTCATTGATAGTACTCCCTTTATCAGTTCGGGAAACAATGCCAAATGTGGATCTAACTATTTAGGGAACTTTGTGAGGGAGGTGTATCACAGCTCTGTTCTCCAAGGCCATGTTCAGACCTGGTATTAACATACAGTACATCCTGAGTGATCCGATCCCAACTGGCTGCTTTAAGTACGTCCACACCTGCCATTTAAACGTGCCTTCTTGTGCATTTGGAGGTCCGATCTCTGTATGCAAATAAATCCAAGCATCATTTGAGGGCCATTGTCTCGGTGCATCAAAACAATGGATCTCTACCCACCACTATGTGGCAACGTGGGTGAGAGCACGCCATTTGTCCACATTTTAAACAGCATTTCCATATGGAATACTGGTATAACCACACTTATAATTTGTCTGTTTTAGCCACACGGTTTTTCCATCATTGATTTGTAACTTCCAGAAGCTTACTGTCCTCTCCAAGTTTGCGTTTTGCAGTACATCTGGTAACTTTTCAAATACGTCATATTGTTTGGTTTGTAGAACTATGCAAAGTATTGAGTTCTATCATTATGTGTTGGATTTTAGTGCCTTATTTATTCTTTTTTTTTTTTTACTTGCCTTACATGTGTTTCCAAGGAACAAAAAGGGGGGAAATGCCCAATCAAGCATTGATTAAGATCTGCTGTGATATCACTGGGACGAACCATGTGTGAGGGGGAAACGGAAATTAGGGAATGTGTTGTCTTTGTCATATTTAGTGCAAGATAAACGTGCTCCGTTTATAAATGATGGGGAAAGCGTTCTACAATAAACAGAAGTGAGTTTCATTTGAAGACGATAGAACTTGTCCTGTCCAGGAAGTCTTGTTATGGTTCAGCCCAGATTGGTGTCCTGCTGATTGAAGGTGCTATAAAGGCAGAGGTTTTTGCTTTCGAGGGAGAAGGATGTCAGAGTGTAGCGGAGTTATGAGTTTATTTTTTTTATTTATTTTTTTTTTTTTTATTTAAATCATGTTGTACTAGAGTCTGCCTCCTACACCATTCATGTCACTCTGGCCAGGCTCCCCACGCACTACTTTAGAACCACAAACAGGATCGTGTACATCCTGACATGGGGGCACGATATAAATTGAGCTGTAAACGCTTTGCAGAAAGCTCAAGTTATAACTCACAGACACCGATCATCATTGAGTAAGCATGTAGCTTGACGCCACATGGCTACTTTGCATAAATCAACATGAGCACATGGCCGATTCAGAACATTTTTTCTTGAGGGAATTACATGAGTTACTTTCATTTGTTAACATACTCTTTGGTTAGTTAGTAAGAAGCTGTGAGGAGAGAATGTTTTAAAGGGATGTCAGCGTCAATTTATTTAAAACCAATGTTGACAAAAGTGCTGCACAGAGTAGTCAGCAATTAAAAATGCTAGATTGAAATGCAATAAAAAAAGAGCAGCTCTCAAACTGAATTAAATGCCAAAGAATCAAAATAAGTCTTATTTTATAACTCCTTTTAAAAACAGGCACTGTGTGGGACTACCTAATATGCAGGGGCAGGCTGTTCCAGAGTTTGTGTTTCTGCAGCCGAGCGAGAGCACGATCTCCCAGAAGTGACCTAAACGGGACGTGTGGTTGTAGGAGATCAGAGATTTGCAGGAGCCCGACCATTCAGTGATTCATTTCATAGGCAAACACTAAAACTCTTAGTGAATGGAGGCCAGAGCGGGGGAGATATGCTGTCATTTGCCTGTTTGTGCTAAAAGCTGCAGCGTTCTGACATAGAGGCCCGGCTTACACCAGCATAGAGGGAATTACCGTAGTCAGGACAGGATGAGATAAAAAACATGGATTATACTTTTAAAATCTTTAAAAGATATAAAAAAAAAAACTTGACTTTGGATAAATGGAAAAAAAGTGGACTGAATTGATCTGTTTCTCCAATTTAAAATCTCTGTCCATAACCACCCCCAAGTTTTTAGGAGTAGTTTTCACATAAGGGAGAAGGGTCCATATGAAGAGCCTCAAAGTCACCACTAGGTCCAAACATCCTGATTTCAGTCTTGCTTTCATTGAAGTTAAGGAAACTTGAGGCCTTCCGTTACACACAAGCTTTTGTCTTTTCTGGCGATCATTCATAACGGCAGTTGTGTCTTATTGTGTCTTATCTGAATGAATGAGACAAGACTCTGCTTATGCAAGAGGACATCAGTTTGGTAGGCGGACGATCATCAACGTGGCCAAGACAAACTATGATCTCACGCTACTAAAGAAATGTGGTCACAAGTGGCCCAGACCACCTCTGAATGCGTTTTGGTGCTGGTGGGATCTCAAATACATCTTCAGTAATTCTTGGTACACAGCTGTACTTTAAGCTTAGCCACTTGATCAGATCACTCAAGACTCGTGTTGGCGCCAGGTCTGAACAGGGTCAGGCGTTGCGTCATTGATTGGTTTGAAAGGACTGGCAAACAAAGTGTCCATCTGAGATTTCGTGGCTTGGCTTCTGTAATATCAGCAGCTGAAAGTGCACGGCGTGCTGATGCGTTTGCCGTGCAACACACACTCGGAGGAATTTGCGTCGTGACTGTGCTGATCGTGCGCTCAACGCATAGGTGTATCCATCTGTAGGTACATTTAGCTGCTTGAGACACGTGCCAGCCCTGAGAGGAGCTGCGCATTGATGCTGAGGGTTAGCTCCTAATCTGATCTGCAAGATTGAACATCAAGCTTCATTTTCTTTTATCACCCTCCCTCTGGGACTGTATAATAAAAGACTCAATCCCGTTACTGTCTTTGTGCTCTGCAGCGATCAATTAGAGATGTGACGGTCGCAGACGAACCGGATCTTTTGACCGGCTCTTTAAAACGAACGATGGGAATCGACTCCCAGTTGTTTTTGGCTGTGCATAGAAGCCTCTGCTTTGCTCCTCTACTGAGTGTGATGGTGATGGAGATGGTATAGTGGTTCGATTCCTGTTCAGCACAAAGTTGTTTACTGAATTTCTCATGCCACAAATAAAGCACCTGTCAATCTGGCATCTATATTTTAGATATAGATAGACTCAGATATCCATCCAAAAGAATATGTATTGGTTGGATGTCTAAGTTTGAATGATGCAAATCATACCCTGAATGCTTATTTTGAGGATAAAATGAGACACCCCCAGGCTGGCATCTTAAATATAAGATGATATCAAAATGAGCGAGTCCTTTGAACGGCTCTTTTAAAGGAATGGATCCACAAGATGCGGCTCCCTTCAAAGAACCATTAATCCCATCTCCACAAACGATCCTTTCTGCACCTAACGTCCTTTTCATCTCTTTCAGTGCGGCAAAGGAGCCGAGAACTTCGACAAGTTCTTCACGCGCACCCAGCCCGTGCTGACCCCTCCCGACCAGCTCGTCATCGCCAACATAGACCAGAGCGAGTTCGCCGGCTTCTCCTACATCAACCCTCAGTTCATCCATCCGTCTCTGCACAGCGTGGTATGAGGAGAGAGTTAAGAAAGAGAAAGAAAAGAAAAACGCACTGACGCCGAACACAAGTTCCTTCCAACCTCCACCGAGCATCCCCATGTCAGCGGACTCATATCATCCTCTGCGGTACTCTGTCTACTAGTTATCGGTATCTGTGTGCGGGAGTGACTGAGGGGAAAGCAGCAAAGCGGAAAAAGTGATGGACAATCCGAAGGGAGCGGGACAGGACAGTGCTTCTCATCATCCTTTCCTTAAACATCTCATGACGTGTTCTTTATTCTAAATCTGTATCTGTGTTTACCCAAACCCGCAGCCTTTATCTCGTGAATGAATGTCGGTATCAGTTACTATCTCTTTAGATATTGAAGATACGGTCGTTTTTTTTTTTTTCCTTCTCATCCCGCTCACGCACCACCCCACCCCCGCCCCATCCTATTACGCAACGAGCTGCAATGCACGACAAGAACAGAACATATTATTCTGCTCTGTCCCAGCTTTATCTACTTCTGAACTGCTATATGTGTATATTATATTTCTATACTAAAAAAAAAAAAGAAAAGAAAAGAAGAAGAAGAAGTAGTTTACTGTTACTTGAGTGCCAAAGTAGAAGTGGAATATTACATTTCTATTGCAGTGGCAAAAGTCCTTTAATGTTTTTTTCCCCCCTCTTCTGTCCCATCGAAGCTGTGTCCTCACACTAAAAGCCCTTAAACAAGGACTGTTTATATCTGTTGTTTTTTTGTAGGACGTGTATCCAGAGTATACCTAACACAACACATGGAGACAGAGGCAAATCGCGGTTATGTTTACAAGCTGTCCAGTTCTTTTCAACGCGGCAGATGTCGCCCGCGGTTGAAGGGCGCAAGGTCAGAAAACTGTACGGGGACAGTGTTTTAAAGTATAAAGATGCTATTTCCATATGCACAAAGCAGATCTCTGTTGCATGTTTATTTTTCTGACTCTGTACGACCCGTAGACCCTAGGATGCAGTACACGTCTGGCTGAAGTTTAGTATTATGATATAAACCATGTTAGTATATTATTAGCTGTACGTTTATTCCAGAGAAAAGTTTGGAAAAAGGTTCCTGTTTACTTTTATGTCGAGAGATATATATATATATATCTATATATGTCTAACCCTCTGTTGTAAGTCGACCATTTTTTCTAAATATGTTTCAAAAAGAGAGGTTACTTGCAGATTTTATACAACAAACTGAATGTGCTTTTACTACCATAGATGGTTTCTATGTTTAGATTAGCCCGAAGAATAGTTTTAAAAAGTTTGGCTGAATCTTTGGTATCTTTGGTATCGGCAAACCTTGTTGTATTGTATTTCCACTATATACCCGTCGTTTTTTTCTACTACTCCGTATCCTAAACAGAATATGCAGCACTTGGCGTGCGTGGAATGGTTGAATTCCCTCCTGCCTTGGTCGTTTCGGGGCCTTCTGAAACAGGCCGAACTCAAAATCGCGTTAGTGTCGCGGGGATTTCCGAGCCCTCGTGTGCTTAAAAAAAACAACAACAATAATAATAATAAAAAAACGTGGGATTTCTTTACGTATTGTGTGCATGCATGAGGCGAGGAATCATCTAAGCATGAGAAAGACCCCTGCATGTGGAGCACGGACTTGCCGCCCTCGCCCTCGTCGCGCAGAACGAGACAACCCCCCGCCCAACCGACTTTTTTCTGCTCGCGTCTTTTTTCCCCCCCCAACTCGCTGTCATGTAGCCTGACTCGTTTGGCTAAAAAGCTGAATTATAAACAGACAAATGTGTGTAAATCGCTTCCGATGGCTTTCTGTTCTCTCGTGCCAAACAGCGTCTTCATGTTTCCCGGTCAGGTGTCTACAGCGGTTTATTTATTTCAACTTCTTTGGGGGAGGGGAGGGGAGGGGGGAGGGGGGGATACAAAGGCTTCAAAAACTGCCAAATTCAGAAAGACTGTCTACCACAGCTGGTTATTTAACATGTGATTTGATGCTGCAGTTGCCACATACATATGGAAGTAAATGACATCTTTGAGGTTAAACTGAATGTTTATATGTCTCATATTGAGAATCCCAATTGGGAGATAGATTTAAAAATAAAAAAAATATTTAAATAAATAATATCATATATGGCTGTGAGGGTACGAAACCACTGCAGGCTTCGGTTAAAGCCACAGGGATATTTGTATGTTTCTTTCGGTAGCCCAACTTTGTTAACCTGACTCTTGTTGTTCCTCTCTTCATTGTGGTATGACGGATACTGTGTCTAAATAAAGTATCGGAAATATTTTAAAATTATTGCTCTGTGCTGTCTGTTGTGGTGGAATCCTTTTTCAGTTCTGCTTAAACGTGAGACTCTGACGGTTAGCCTACTTGCGACACGTCATACATGTTCACGGCTAGAAATAGGTTCTGCAGCTAGTGTTAACAATGTTTACGAAGTCATTTTTGCTGATATTTGTTTTGATTCTATTCTTGTTTTTCCTTTTTGTTTGACATTTTTGTGATGGTAAAGTCTTTAGAGTCTTTAAATGTGTTGACTGACCAGATTGTGACACAATTGTGAGGGTATACCACCCTCTAGTGGTCACAGCCAGAAACAGCAGTACTATATTTTCAAACCAGTATCAAAACAGCAACATATTAGAATAGTTACAACCTGTTCATGAAGGACAGCTCAGAGGAGATCTAGCAGCCTCATCAGCCTAACTTGTATTGCTCTTGCCTTAGCAACCGCTCCAATCACTCTTGATACAGCTACCGTGCTCCCCTCAAATGCCCCAACTATGATCAGTGGTCACCCTGCTGACACGGTAATAAGCATCAATGCAGAGGCCGCCTAAAATGTCACTGGAACATCGCGTAGGATAAATAGTCCACAGGAGTGTTGCAAAAATGCAAGTTAAATATTTATTAACTCAGTTTGGACACAGGGTCAGGGTGCCCCGACATTGATTGTGGCCAAAGGAATTGTAAATGACTTAGTGTCTACTTTTGATCAGAGCAGAAATGCTTTTGGGGGATTTGTTGTAGTAGCAGAAACTATTTTTTATTTTTTATTTTTTTAAGTGGGTTAGATTGATCTGCAGGTTTTACTAGAGAAAAAAAAATACAAAACAAATACGTGGCTACCGTGTGGTGCCTTTGAACTGTACCTGCGTTTTTATTTAATTGCATCTAAGCATTTTACCTTCCGGGGCCTCGCCTGTTTCTTTCTGTGAGATCTTTGATCCCCAGCCCAGAACTGCTTTAGTTCTGAGATGTTGGTAGGTTTCCTCACATGATCTTCTTGCTACAAGTCCTTCCACAACATTTCTAGTTGATTAAGGTCAGGACTTTGACTCGGCCATTTCAAAACATTCATTTTGTTCCTCTTTAACCATTCGTGTGGTTAGTGGCCTTAACATTTCCACTCTGGCTATGCACACCGTGGTTGTTCAGTGTTCTCCTGATGGTGGATTCATGAACATTAACAACAGCCAATGAGAGAGAGGCCTTTAGCTGCTAAGAAGTTACCCTAAGTTCCTTGTGACCTCTCAGACTATTATGCGTCTTGCTTTTAGAGTTGTCTTTGTTGGTCAACCACTCCTGTGGAGGATAACAGTCGCCTTAATCATTTGTGGACTTGCAAAACAGCAACTCTTTTTCTGAGGTCCTCAAAAAGTTTTTTGTCCGAGCCATTGCATACTTCCACAAACATGTGTGGCCAGCATTGATTGGAAAACATCTCAGAACAGATGGAATAATCTGGCTTTAAATTTTACTTGTAGTCCTGACAGATATGTAATATTGGGTCATTTTCTCGAATAAACACATAAACAAGTCCTATATTTCATTTTCATTTGTTTTACTGGCGTCTCTCAGGACTTATGCAAACACCCGTTGATGTTCTGAGTCATTTTTATGTAGGAATGTAGAAAATTCTGAAGTGCAAATACTTTTAAGGGGCACTATATTTTTTCTAGCACTTCTTGCATCACTGACACCACAACGATAATCTGGGAATCCATAAGATTAAAGATTAAGGTCCTGGATGTAGTAGTCTTGGAGAAACAATAATTAAGTATTTTACATTTTGTGCTATGATTTCTATGAAGTTAACTCAAAATTGAGGACATTTGGATCAGTGACCTGTAGAGGGTGCCATCTCTCCAGTCATTGTGTGATTCCTCCTAGAGTCCTCCTCTAATCCAACCCCAACATGTTCTCCCTTACCTATCCTGTTCTACTTCCTGCTCATTCACCACGTGTCCTATCAGGTACACTAATACGCCCCTGCTCTGTATGATGTAAAACGAAGTGGCATGTATTCAGAAAGCTTATCAGAGTGTCTCGCACGACCTGCGTGTTTCATTAATGATTCAGTCATTATTCATGCACATGCAGTAAGTAGGTCAGGACCAGCATCAATAATGAAGACAGCATAAATCTACTATAGGCTTTATGTATAGTTTATGTAGATACACATAGTATACAACGTGATCGATAGCTTTTACAGAGAATATAAAAGTTAATGTAACTGTGAGCCCGACACGGGGCAGTAGAAGATAATGCTGTGCCCCGACCGCGGGGCATTCGTTTTATTTTACAGTTACAGTACATAGAAAACTACACGCGCTTTTTTTTTTTTTGACATCATCTTCAATTATATATATCATCACTGACATATCATTAGACATAATTTTCACTATAATCTTCTTCATCATAAATACATCCATCTTTCTCACTCGTCAGTCATGGCTTTTTAGTTTTGTCACAGTTACGGACCAGTATCTTCATCATCATTATCATCATCATATATTTTTAATTGTTTATTAGTTTTTAAGGCTTGTCGTAAAGGAGACCCCAAAACTTCAGCTGATGCAAACCTCTGCCGCTTGGCTCAAACATATTAAAGAGTGTGCATACTACAACAAAGAGACCGGAAACCTATACACATTATATATACATACACACTTAACTTAAGCATACACCGTTCACATTTACATGTAGTAAATGCACTGAAACCATTTCACGAAAGAAAATAAATACAAAAATTATAGGTATAACACATCATTTCTTTTTGTTGTTTTTGTTTTTTTTAAAGAGGAACACAAAAGCAAGCAAGGGATCTTTCCGGAGTACAAACCAAATGCAAACAGGATCACAACAACACATCGACCTTCACTGATATCGGCAGCTGACAAGAATAAAAATGCTCAATTTGGCTGGTACCTATTGGGGCCATTGCACAGACGTAGACTGAAAAGACCTTCTCAAATGAAAGTGCTTTTTAAGTCATAATCCTCAAGATATTACTTTATATGGTATGCGTTCATTTAGCATTAGCTTGTTATTAGTTTCTCTGCAGAACTTGAGAGATTAACATGTGTGTCACGTTCTATATAATTGTTTTTTTGAAGACTGTACAATGGGCAGATGTTGAACATGCATCTGTGTTCCCACTGGCCGACAAAAAACTTAGGGGCGTGTGGAAATTGCAGTTGACCTCTTGCTGGCCTTCTGATAGGTCTGCTGACCACCAACCAGAGGTCTCGACTTCCTATGTTACTGTCGCTAGGCTAGTCAAGCGATGGCGATGTGGGGGTTTACTCCAAAAGGAAAAGCTTGAAAATCCAAAATTATTAGAGGCAACATGGGAGAGAGACAGCTAATGTTAGCAGCCACGCTAATGTTGGAAGACATTGGAAAACTAGTCTTGTCACCAGTTTTCTGTTTGGTTATTACCGCCATTGTGCCCACACTTTTCAACTTTATGTTTTTCACGTTTTTGATGAATCACAATTGCGAGTTTCACTGCTATTTTCGACAGGTTTTCAATGTTTTTGTGTAGGAACAGACCCCCGTATTGCTAACCTAGCAACAGTAATGTAGGAGGGGCCTTGGCAAAAGACAGGAGCCCTCTGATTGGTGGTCAGCAGACCAATCAGAAGGCCATAAAGGGTCAGTTATTAAAGCTTACTGGGCTTTACTGTAAACAGGTAAACCAGTTTCTCTTTTGCTGTATTTGATGTAGGCGAATGCTTGATCAAATCTGCTAGCACTGAAATCTTAAGGATTACAACTCAGAGTACAAATCCCAGTTAAATCTGAAACCTTAGCTACTCAACTCAAACAAAAAAGTATGCACATTTAAAAAATTCTCCACTGCACCCAAAGAAATGAAATCAGCCCAGCTGACTCAAGGCTTTGATAGGTAAGCCAGCTTTTTTCTGAGGTTACTCCGAGCTACACAGCTGCAGCCGCGGCGCCCGAAGAGAGGGATTCAGCATCAGAGTGAGATGATGATGGTCCAGGTGAGGTTGCACTCCACTGATTTGACCACCTCCTCCCCAAACGTGCCCCTCCGTCTCCTTGCCAGAGATGACCATTCATCTGGACTCTGATTTTGAATTAGAACGATTTCATAATGCACAGTGGAGCGAACCATTGCGTCTCGTATGCACCCATACTGTAGATGCTGTGTGCACTGACAACATGCACACTGCTGCACACACACACACACACACAAACACATTGGTCTACAAACACCTGCATGCATGTGGCACCTGAAACGTGGCAGTTGTGCTTTAGGGAGACCATAGCTTCTTAGTATGATCATGAGACGGGGAGGTAGGGGGTTGTGAATGAGATGGAAAGGAATCAGACTGGCTGGTTGGTCGTTACGCTGCTCCATGCTAGAGCCAAGACCACATATCTGGAACTCTGCTGCGCCCTCGGTGGTGTGTGACGCCTCCCCAACACTTGTCATGCGCAAGTCCAGGGAAGAAAATGAGGTTTGTCTTCAAGGTTGAAGTCCTTTCTGTAGTGAATCGCCTTGTGCAATGTGGTATATGTGATAGATGGAGGGGTTCCCAGGTGTCCCTCTTCACTTCTTGTTGGCGACGCGTCTCTTCCTGGTGGCCAGCATGTCGTAGAAGGGATCTCTGCTAATGCTGGCCCTGGAGAAGTCAATCAAAGGACAGCAAAGGCACTAATGAGAAGATGTTTAATATGGAAATACGGGCACATCCATACAAACCCCTGCTTTAACTAGATCAAAAAGAATAAAGTTTGTGCAGTGACCTAGTTTGGTTTCCATGGTTTCTGGAGAAGAAAACACACACACACACACACACACACCAAATGTATTATTTTTTTTTCTTGGTACTCTGATTTGCCTCCCTCAGATTCCCTCCTCCAGGACCCCACCAAGAATGTAATGAAACGTACATTTGCGCACTCTCCCCCGATGCTCTGTACGCCTATAGGTCTGAAGGACGGAAAACAATAGCTTTCAAAATGATTCCTTTTTCTCAGAGCAAAGGAAAGGCTGCGCACAATGGGAGCAGAGTGAGTCAAGAAGCCATTTGGGCTCTTCTGAGAAGCCCAGCTTCACGGCTGCTAAATCCTGTTAGCGCCGGCACAAAGCGAGAAGAGGCTCAACCCCCCCCCCATTGCGGATATCCCCTTTATATCGCCACGCGCTAAATTCCGTGAAACAATAACTCAATCAAATCCAAGCAAGCCTGCCATGACTAACGACGTTTTTCTCCATTTTCTGTCCTCAAAATATGTAAAAACCTGCTCCTAAAAATACACACCGCAGGTTTCACTCTTTCATCGGCATCCATTCATGAGAAATGATAACCCACTTCCTCGAGTGACCTACTTGGTCCAGCATCATCTGGGTCCGTGTTTGTGACTCCAGATAAGCAGACAGTGTGTTGCCTCGGCGATCGTCTCATCTTCAGAAGAGGGGGAAAACATTTCCATGAAAAGCCTTTCATCTCCCCAGACTCCAAGTCCTCTTGGACCCCTCTGGTGCTGGTGAATTGCAAGCTGTGGCTCGTTAGCCGGGTTTGGAGCCGCTTTTCCTGGATAGGTCTGCTGGCTCATCCCTCGTGTGTTATAAGCAGCGACTGATTCCCTCCATCATTTCTCCCGCGAATACTCTTTCACGCTATCTTTCATCATACAGTAGGTCGCCGCCGCCCATTGTGCCATCGATTACAGCATCCGGCATTCATAAACCGCAATCAGTGACTTACGATGTGTCGCTAACAGCAAAATCTGAATCTTGAATCTACTATTGTGGTGAAACGTGCTTGTTTGCAGGCCCGTTTGGTCATGTGACACTGATTCCCAAACTTACAGGAAAACTGCAACAGTTTGCTGCCACGACAGGCACTCACTTCCCAAAACTTTGGGCACATTAGTGAAAACTAATGCACTTTACTGTAAGAGTCCTGCACTAAATCCCCCTTCATGACAGTTCTATTGTTCAGTTTGTAGGGAAAGGGTGTCAGGAAGGTGAGGGTTCAGCTGTGTGATAGTTTTTGGAGGATGTAGGTTGTGGTTCTGTTAAACCGGACTGAATCAAACAACAGGTTATTTTTAACAAATGCTGAATATCATAACCTTTGCGAAGCTAAGATTTAGTGCTGTGCTTGACTTGTTGAATATTTTCCGTAATCCTGGTTCCTGGTTTTCCTCGCGTTTTCCTGTTTCTATTTTAGAAACTTTTGTCTTGTCTTACTTCCTGTCTGTGTTTTCCCTCCACTGATTTTATGATTGGTTTCTCCTTGTGTGCTCCTCACTCTACTGCCTTTCCCCTTGTCCTTGGTCAGGTCGTCCGTTTGCTCGCACGGTTTCTTTCTTTCTCGTGTACCCTTGTGTGTAAGATTAGCTCCCCAGGCGGTTCCATGTTTTCTGAGTTTTGTCTTGTTTTTGGTTTTGGGGTTTTGGGCTGGATTAACCTGCCACACTCTTCAGTGCCTTTTGTACCTTCATCGAAAGCCCTCATTCCTTCAAGTCCTTCATCTACATTAGAATGTGAGTCCTGCATTTGGGTCCTACCTCTTTGCTTCTATTGTGACAGTTATATTACAATGAATTTGTTTTCACTAGTGTACTTAATGAACTGGCAAGTGAGTTTAGAAATCCACTTTTTTTGTGCAGAGACACATTTTAAATGTTTAAACGTCCAAGAGACAGATTTGCTTAGCACTTCACTTAGCAGGTCTTGTATTTATATACTCATCAAAGTATGGACATGGGTCTTCTGAGGGTGTCCTGTGGTGTCTGGGAACAGAATGTTGTTAGTGGGGGACCTTTGGGTCCCATGGGTTGAGGGGAGAGGCCTCTGTGGATCTGTCTTGTTCCAGTGCATCCAGCAGATATTTGATCAGTTTGGGATCTAATGAATTTGGAGGCCAGGTCAACACATTGTGCTGTTTGTCAAAGTTATTCCACTAACCCTCTGGTTCGTGGACAACCTTCTCTACCTACTGAGCCTCAGCTGCCTAGTGGTGGCAACAAAACCCGCCTACAGCACCTGTGAATGGGCGGGGTGTATTGCGAGGAATCTTACTTGATGGATTTGATCCACTCCTCCTTCTCCTCTGGCGTTGGAGCCGAAATCCTGTACACCACGTGGTTTCCCTCAACGACGCGCCCATCTGCCTCCGTCTTGCAGGCTTTGATCACCTGTCCCTTGTGACCGGGGTTGTAGAGCTCAAAGCAGTTCTGGAGGAGCGACAACGAGCCGGGCATCAAACATTTGCAGCCGTCAGAACAAGAAATCATTTTCAAAGGGAACATTTACCCAACGCCGGAAACGAGAGGAAACAGACACTTGATCTAGGGATGATCTAAAGTCTCTAACAAGGCAACGCTCACCGGTTTCCTGGGCTCCTCCACCTCCCTGATGCTTAGATTCTCCAGCGGGATTATCCCACGAGGCTCCTTGTCCTAGAAGAGAGAGGGATCAGAAGCAGAAACTTGAGACGAGGGACCAAAACAAGCAAATGAGCACAAGGAGAATCTGGTGGAGATGTAAATACCAAGCAATCACGAAAGACCACAGACCAGAGAACAGCCAAGATGTTAGAAGACAATAACAGGAGCAGTGATTTAAAAATATAAGATGGTCATAAACAGCAAGGAAAAAGAGATTTAAAAGAGATTGTTAGCCAATCAGATATTTTGGAGCTTCTTTATGCGGTGATGGACAGTAGAGTAGCAACATCATGTTAGAAAAAACATGGTTGATGTCGGAGAGATGAGTTCAGAGTCCGCTTTTGCGTCTGGTGTAACTTTAACAGTCAACAGCGAGCAAGACATTTGTCTCACGTCACATAATTGGTTGCTCTGATTGGTTGCAGGACTACCCAACTGCGTGCGGAGGTGTTTTTTTACTGTATTGTACTGTACACGCCCGAAAATGAAATCCAAATGGCGTGTTGAAATGAGTCTGGCTACGTCCAGGCTAGAAAAAATCCACTGCGACGCACATAATCAACAGCTCTACGATTAAAAACAGACACAATATTTTTTTTGTGGAAATCGGTGCATTGGCTCAGGAACACTTCCAAAAACCACCGTTGATCATCAGTGATAACCAGGAGTTCTGCCGCTTTATCTGGATCCAAGTTCATTGGACGACTGACCAATTGGAATTAAAATGTTGGGGAATCATGGACGCCTCGACCTATGAGCTAGGTTTCTAGGTTTTTCTAGTAGGACCATAATTATTTCAGCAAGAAAATGTCAAAGCACTTTTAAAGAGTCACTGTGCTGAAGTGTCCCTGCCTACGATCCAGACCTGTCACCCTTCGAAAACATTTGATAGAACAATAGAAGCCATGATCAAGCCTGTATCAAACAACAGTGGAAATCATTTTGTTCTTTTAAACAACAGTTCAAGATTACTTCAACGCTAGAGCCTTTTCCCAGATTTCAGGTCGGGATCCCTTCGGGTCGGCCTTGCGGTCACACATACCTGCAAAGGCGCCTTTAATTAATCAAATACATCATCTTGACAGAAGACTCACCGTTGTGTATTCGAAGTAGTAGAGGCAGTTGTCCGTGAGAATGAACCACCTTCTCTTCCAGGTTTTCACCCGACCCCCTGACAGGAAGAGAAAGAGCAGACAGGGTGTGACGCGGCGGCCGCAGTGACAGACTGGCTGTCTCCCCTCAGGAAGAAGAGCAGGAATGTGCCGCTTAATAATGAAGACACGTCCACTGTTATTCTTATGTACTCCTGTGCGTTGAAATAACAGCATTATAAATCATTCCAAGAATATGCACTCCGAGACCGAGGCAGAGAGATATTAATCTCGGGAACGAAAAAAGAAAACAATGCATTTTATTGATTCTACACGTTTGCTCGGATTGCTGCTGTAATTCAATTTCCTCCGGCTGCCGACGCTCGACCGCATAGAGATGTCATGTGACGATTAAACACATACAATATCCCTCATGACGTTTGACATTTGATTAATAGGTTTCTTGTGGTCCGGAAAGATAAAGAAAGATCTGCATTAAAAATAATCACTTTATTAAAACGGCTTAATAGGTCCTCTTATTTACGCACCACCCTACCATGCCCCAGAGCAAGTTCATTACCACCCCACATTTTAACTTGCTCAAACTACATCCAAAAATGTCCAACATGTTGGTCTGAAGCAGACTTTTTGGCCTCTGGCAGTGACTTACAGATACCAGACATGTAAAGCCAGGACCCTGAGGAAACTCTGCTGGTGGGAGAATCATGTCTGGTGTACAGGTATGCCAGCAGACCTGCACAAAATATGGATCAAAACGTTGTCTGTTCATTGACATATCTGGTTCGTTCCATCTCTTAAATTCACAGCGCTTTTTTATTCCTTTCCTGTTTTCATAATCCTCAGAGAAGCGTATGTGAGCCGCGCATAATTACAAAATATCCTGGCCTCCTTTACATTTCAACGGACTCTGGCTATTGAATTAGCGTGGCCAAATTTCCTGTCTACGCAGAACGAGATTCGCTAAGAAGGCATTTATTCATCCACATCCCTCTGGGTTTATTTTTAGGGAGTTAAATTGGAAATGAGAACTGGTGTGGGAAATGGCTCTGGGGAGGAACTGCACTAAAATGTAATCATGTGGGACTGTGGGGCTATTTGCATTTGTGCCCAGTTGCTTGATAAGGCTACAGAGACATTTTGAGGAGTTACAAGAATGTGCAGGTCAGACTCGTTGATGTACAGCGCCTATGACAAGCATTTGGATGTTTTTTTGCCGTCAGTGAAAACAAATTTCCTGTTCATTCAATGGAGGTCCATCCAACTGGTGCTCGTACCTTTGTAATAAGTCAAGTGGAGGTCACCTGAGTGCAGTGAATGTGTCTCAAGAGGCTGTGCTATAAAGACAACTGTGTCTGCAAGGTCCAGACACTGGTTAAGCGGCGTCCTGACTACAGTTACACCATCAAGGCAAAAGAACACTCCATGAAACGCAAAGAAAAGATTATTAAAGAGGTTAGGGGATGGGCACAAGTTAGCGAATATACCTTGGAATTCAGTCATAAAGAAATATGGCAGGTGCAAATCTGCCTAGAGCATGCCGTCCTCACAAACAGTGAGTGACTGTCCAAGAAGGAGACTAGTAAAGGACACCCATGACTACTCTGAAGTAGTTAAACATTTTTTTCACCAGTCAAAGTCCTATGGGAGCGGGAGATGACAAATTAAATCTTGGTCAGAGTTCGCCCAAAGACATGTGGGAGACCCCCAGGTCAACTAGAAGAATGTTCTTGGGTCTGGTGAGATAAAAAAAATCTAGCTTTTTTGGTCATCAGACTAGACGCAACATGTGCTGCACATCACCACAAACGCACCGGCACGGTGGTAGCAGCATCATGCTTCTCGGCAGCAGGCCCTGGACGACATGTAAAAGTAGAGGGTAAAGTGGATGGACAATTTGATTCACATCGATAAGGGCATGGTTTAAAGACAACAAGGTGACTGTTGCGGAGAAGTCAAAACAGATCATTTGTGGGAAAATAGCTGTTCATGCACGGTCCCCATGCAATCTAACAGAGCTTGAGCACTTTTGCTCAAGATGACAAGACCGGATCTGCCATAAATACGACAAAGAAAGCTTCTTCTCCAACTCTGTCTTCCACCTTATGTTCATTCAACAGTGGAAGACAGTCAAGATGGATCCATGTTTTTAATGGCGCTCCTCGCTTCGGTTCAGACTCATCTTTTCAATTCTGAACAATTCATTGTTTCAAGCTTTTCAATCATCGCAGCTTTTAACAGTAAAAAAGCTGCAATCTTTTACACACACGAGCTCTTATTGCTGCCTACATGTTTGTTGTGTCGCCCTCTGTTAAGGGTTTACTGGAACACTGTTGAAAATGTTTTCTGCTCAAAGAGTCACAGGTTCATTTTGAGGCGATATCAGTTGAATTTGAGATAAATTGTATTGCAATAAAATGGTTTACTCTACCTTTAACTGTGGAATCAGAAATCAGGCGTGTACATATTTCTAGAGTTTATACAGTTGCGTAAGTTTGATTGACTGCATCTTTCAGCTTAGGCGCCACACAAGACACTACATACCACATGTGACGGTCTAATACGCGATATGAGAACAATTTCCTCTTTCCTTCTGATTCAGTTCTTGAGAATATAGCCCAAATTGTACTGTGAAATTCGCAGGAGTGACCAAATAAAGTCACCCCGCCAGACGCTGAATGCGCAGAGAGAGTCACACTAACCTAATTTGAGCAGCCAGCCTTCTCTGTCCGGATTGAAAAACGTGTGCGTCAGGTCGTTCCCATCGTCCTCTGGGATCTTAAAGGGTTCGCTCTTGATGCTGTCGTATAGATTCTACACAGAGAGAGAGAGTGAGAGAGAGGGGCAGAAAAGCATTAGTCCACATTAAAATTTCCACATAAGTGCACACATTTCTAATTCCGTTACAAAAATTCAGCCGAGCCTGAAGAAATGTTGACTAAGCTGCCTAAAACCACCTCAAACAAAGTCCCAAAAAACTAAATCTCTGCATAAATGTACAATATATTATATTTAATAATAATCATATTTAACAGCGTATTAGCACAGCATTGACAGATTCTAGGTGGGAGAGTTTTTAACTGTGTCTTTTTGTACTTTTTACAAATGAAGCCAAGGACACGGATGTCAGAAAAGATCACCATCAGTATCTAGGTTGAAGACCTCATGAGAGGCCATTTGTTTGTAATCTGAAACCTCATTGCTATGGGATTAATATCAGAAATAGAAACTGCACAAAAACATGTTCTGTATGGGTTGAAACTTGGCATTTGAGTGCTTGCAATCCAAGTTCAGAAGGCTTGCATAATGTCTTCAGAACAATTATGTTTGAGTTTTCCATCTTCACAGCAGCAGCACTTAAGAATTCCAATCATGCCACCAGTCTCCGGGTGGATTTATTTATTTTCCAGGTTCAAAACCTTGTAAATGGCAATCTGAAAACTGCTGCACGTATGCGTGAAACACACTTTACACGTTTACACTAACAACGTTTGAAATGCATGCTGCGTAGGATACATCTGTTAACCCGGACAAACTAATAAAGTAAAAGCTCTCACCCTGAGTAGCTCCTCTGGGAGGTCTCCCCCTTCATTGATCCCTCTGTTCATGGAGATAAAGCGCTCCACTGGAGGCTTGTCTCTGACGTTGGGATTGTGCAGGCTGGTGTTCAGCATGATAATGGCAAATGACAGGACGTAGCAGGTGTCTGTGGAGGCATTTACACACAGTGTAACTGGGAAACATGAAGTACAGCACAGGCCTACACCTGCATGTGTGTGTGTGTGAGAGAGATTGTGTTTCCATCGTTGAAATCTATGAATCAGTGTCAAACTTTTTCCAATGCACACAAAATGATCCATGCGTCCACTACCTCATTCATCCACACTCTAACCGCCCCAGTCAACATCCGCAGGAATGTAAATTGTACCTGTGTGCGACCCCGTCATGAGAGATGACTAATGACTAAATGATCTGCACAGCATCAATATTCCTGACCTGAGCTGTCACTTGTGTCCTCCTATATACGCACAACAACAGGGGCAGCAAAGTACGAGCAAGGAGGCAAGGCTGCACTAATGGTCACCATTGACCAGTGATCCATTTTATTGAAGCCTTGTTTTCAGCATCTCGCCTGACCCCCCTGTGCAGCAATAACACAAACTAAACATTTCCGGCAACTGCTCATCAGCCGTCCACAATGGCTTAGAGGACTTTTAGCCCACTCCTCAGCACAGAACCGCCTCAGTTCTGAGATGTTGGTGGGTTTCCTCACATGAACTGCTTGCTTCGGGTCTTTCCACAACATTTCTATTGAATTAAGTTCAGGACTTGGACTTGGATGTTCCGAAACATTAATTACGTTCTTCTTTGTGGTTGATGTCTTGCTTCATCACCCAGTTTTTCTTTAGATACCAGGAGTTTAGAACTAATAATAAACTAAAGGCTAACAAGAACACAAATGTGGTCATTTTATTGCTTACCAGCTCTTACCAGAAGTAAGAGTCAAACACACAACCCTTGCCTAATGGCCAATTATAGCACAAACTGCCAAAGTCGCAAATTCCAAGAATGGCACATAACGCAATCTTTCTGAAGGTGTCTGTCTATGTAGTCAGAAAGCATTACATTCAAATCTGCAGTTATCATTTGCCCTGGACTGGCCAGCTGAGTCACACATTTGCTGCTGTGTGTTTGTGTGTATGTGTGTGTTACCTGTGGACTGGAAGACGCCGGGATTGCATTGGCAGTACCTGGAGGCAAACGCCTCCATCATGCGATCAATCTTCTGGGCCTCGCCAGGAAGTCTGAAGCTCCACAGAAACTGCCTGCCAAAGTCGAGAGAGAGAGAGCGAGAAAATGTATAATACCATAGTGCCTCATGAAATATTGATGCCAGCGTTTGGTACAGTATGCGGATGTTCACTGTAAATTACAAACCGAACTGTATGCCCCAGATATTTCTTTACATTAAAGGAGAAGGAGGATCTATGGAATGGGAATGATGCTGGCTCAAATTTGGATCTCTTTTTGCTGCCATATAATAGAGTGGCATAGGCAAATTCACACACCAAATACATTATTGCTTTAATCTCGTTCTTGAATTGCCATTGTTAAGGCAGAACAGTACAAATGCTATGAGTTGAGAAATTGTGTTTTGGTATCTTTTGAACTGTTCTGGATATATTTTGGGTAATGCCACCCTTTGAAGACCATTGTTTTCTATATTTAGTCAAGTTTCGTGCCATACGGTCTATACGGGCGCTACTGGTGACGTGTCAGTTGGCAGACCCAGCTTTCTCCTAGTCACACTTGACCTCCTGACAGGTCTTTTCCCACCTGCTTTAGCCTATGACTCCCTCTAGTGGCAGACTGAGGCCATGGCATCTGTGAAAGACTACGTACAAGCCCACCAAATTTCGTTTCGTTTCGTTGACTCTCATTCACTTGTCAGCCGAAGGATTCCTCCGCAGACACTTCGCCTCCTTTCAGGCCATGTCCCACCCGCTTATGCCTCTGCGTCCCACTTGGGGACGACTCGCCACGGCATGGACCCCTTTGGGTCCCAAAGTCAGGACCCTAGTTAGTCATTTACTCACCTTAAGGCTTGAACAAGGTTGAGGTCTGCGAACTCATGAAGCTCCACAAATGCCTGTAGGACCTTGATGTTAAAATCATGCCTGCAGGAAAGGAGATATGCATGTTTTAACTATTTCAGTGTCCGCAGTTCAAAAGTAAACCTTTGCAAACTTTTGCAACAAAATCACATGTTTTCACATAGAAAGCTGCTTTATTAGCTGGCCCAGACAGCATGACATTCCTGTATAATCCTATCTCCATTGACTGCCCCACACGTCCCCTCTGTAATTTTTGTGGCATGTCGCTAGTCTGCTCCATGAATCCAAACCGCCAATTTCCTGGGGTTTTATGCCTACATCTGAGCGAACGCAGCGCAGATCAAATCTGAGTAGGGGTAAAGAAAACTGGAAGGAAAACAGAGGGAAAACTGGAAAGCTCACCGTTCCCCTAAGTAGTCCCCGATGACTGTTTTGTTGAGCCCTTCGCCTTTATACAGGAACTGTGCAATGTCCTCTGGGGTGTTCTGGAGAAGATCATTCTCCAAAAGAAACTGGATTCCCTGGGAAAAAATAAATAAATAAGAACGAATACATAAACTTTATTTGCCTATTTTTGCCTATTTCAAGAGCCTTCATGGATCATCTGCTCAAGGACTGGCCTGACCTTTTGTGGGTCCATGTTGAACTTCTTCCTCCCCATGGCGATCTGTTTGTTTCTTTGTGTGGTTTTGCTGTGATAAAAAAATACACACACACACAACAACCCCATGATAATTAGTTGTGGTTGCTGTTGTCACCAGGCTGCTGCGTTCATAAAAACAGGAAATATGACGACACGTATCAGCCGCAATCGTTAACTCCTGCACACAAAGCCGAATTTTCATCTTGCCCCTTGAATTCAAACCCACACTGGAAACATTATTATTAGTATTTCTAATTTATTTTTATTTTTTTTAATGTTACTCTCCTTCACAACACATTTTGCATGCACCTCGCCGGGAATTCTCCACCCTTGTGTTTCTGTGAACGCTCCCTAAGGTTCTCATGAGCCCAAAATAGCCCAAGCCCCTTCACCAGCTGCACTTGAGACACACGACCTCATCAACCAATCAGACGAGGCCCCCGAACACAGACCGTATGGCTAATGTTTAGCCGAGGGACCGTCTCGCTTCGCTCCTCAAACAGTGGGGAATTAATGTGCGTGAACACGAAAAAAAAAAAACACAAAAAAACAACAGGTGTGAGGCGCAGAGTGGAAGGGACTGTAAATCTGAATGTCTTCCGTTAGGAGTGGAGGAGACAGAGCGCAGGCGAAGTGAGTTCATGTGTTGATTGTTTGAAACTCACCTCTCCCCCACACAGGTTAGATGCTCGATCTCAGTCATCACCTCGGCAATCTCAAACTTCAGCCGCTGCAAGACAAGGACTCTGTCGGTTATTTCATACGCTACAGTTTGGCGCAGCTCTGAAGGAACAAACAAACTATGAAGGCTATAAAGATTTGACAGTTGACGTACCATTTAGTAGAAAAGAGCATCCTAATGAAGAACTACTTTATGCACTGGGCTGGGTCATAAAAGTCATAAAAGGATCATCTCAGTAAAGCCTTTGCATCTATTAGCTAGTGGAGGGAAACTCCTGATAAGAGTACTTTCCTGATATATGTAAATATCTTACAGCAGCTGTATGCAGAAATCATACAAGATTATGCTCAATGCAATGCAATAGTTCTACATTAAATCAGGGGGGTTCTTCAGACGTGCAACACATTTGAATAATTTGTTCGAATAGTATAATTTGCTCAGAATCGTTCACTTTTGATTTGATCGTGTCGCCCGGTGATACTTGGTGACCAAACAAGCAAAAGCACAGCCATAGATGCTCACTTCAATGTCATCCAGCAGCTCTTTCTTCCTCCGCCGTATGTTCAACAGCTCGTCTCGTTCCTCCAAAGACAGGTCGTCGGGTACTGGAAAACACGGAGAGCAGGAAAAATGTGAGCGAGTCAGGGACGACCGGGGTTTTGAGGATGGATTAAATTAATTCACCTTCCAACCAGATCCTGTCAGAGTCGCGGGGATTAAGCTCGACGGTGCTTACGTGTTTCAATAAATCCATCCCAAAGACATTTCTCATGACCTAAATGAATACGCTAACGGGCATAAGTGCCACTTCATCTTGAAACGGGAGGCGTGGGGGGGTTTCCAGGTTGTGTTTTGCAGTCTTTTATTTTCTTGCATATTTGATTTAACCTTGCAGGTGGGTACACATGTGGCCTTGTTCACACCTGGCATTGACATGTGTCCTGGGTGATCGGATCACAAGTATACAGTTTGATGACCAGCCAGTCCCAACATTAAAACCACCAAGTGAATGACACTGATGATCTCATAAACCTTGGCAGTGTGGATGTTACTGTGATACCTACCACCACCTGAACATTGTTGCAGCTCGAGTACACCCCCTTGTCATTGACGATGGGGATGTGCTTGGTCTGCAACAATGTTCTCCATGACATGGCAACAGCAAGAAGGTATTCCTTGCATCCTGGTACCACACTATATTTCCCCCACCTAAGCAATGCACTAGTACCATGCCATCCATATGATGCAAAAGACAAGGTGATACGTCAGACCAGGCCACCTTCTTGCATGGCACCGTGGTCCATTTCTGCTCAAAGCCCTAATGTATGCAGTAGATGGTCAGCACAGGCGCGCCCTGACTAGTCTAGTCAGCCCCATACCAAACAAACATTGATGCCCTGTGTGTCATGACACCTTTCTTTCAGCATTAATCTTTTCATCTGTTGAATTGGACCACACGAGCCAGCCTTTGCAACCTCACGAGCATCAGTGTGCCTTGGCCGTCCGTGACCCTGTCCCCAGTTTGCTGCTTTTCCTTCAAATGTCTCTCATTTAAATGAGAGATCAAGGGTGGTAGTCCTACCAATTAAGGGTTCATTTGAAAATATGAAACTTCAAATATGCTTTTGGTTTGGGAAGTTTGTGTCTTCATTTTGACGCCTATTATGTCTTTATAGAGATAAATCGGCACAATTTGGACGAGTTAGGACATTTCTTTTTGTGATCTCCAAAGCCAGATCCCCGACACTGTAGCCAGAGGTGTGTCATAACTCTGGATTCAAGTTAATTCATGTGGAAATATACTGGTCAATGTCTTGGACACTAAATAAGATGTCAACAAGATTTATGCACGTTCTGATAAGCTTCGTCCAAAGATATTGACAGATATTGACAAAATCCTAAAAGGCAGAACTGTCATCACTGTGGACAGATGGGTATACGTGCAAATTCTGAAGTCAATTGGGCTTAAAGTGTGAAGACAACTAGACCTTTATTAGCCACAGAATCACGATCATGTTTCTCTCGATGCACATGATCACATCATTTTCGGTTACTGCGCCAAGTGAGCAGCAGATCACAGAAAAGCCACGTACGAGAAAGACGTTTCTTGGGAGAACCAAATTGAAACCCCCTCTCTCTCACTGCTGAACGTAGATGACATCCATAACTAACATCCTGTGTGTTTGACATACACACACACCACCGAGGAACATCTGGTGAGGCCCGCCCCCTCAAATATTGGCTTTCTCATAGCCATCTCTCATCAGCCTTCTTTTGGGGTGATTAAAACAGAGACAATATGCATGTTCTAAAGCACGAGCGTACAAACGCTGTGTACACAGGTGAGTACACATGCGACGTGAATGTACATTTCACACACATATCATTTAACCACCGCACGTCAACCTCTCCCCTGGACTCCTCGGAGGACCTCCCGCTCTCTCTCTCTCCCCCGCACATCAGAAAACAGTGATCCATTTGAGAGGGAGCTGACAGGAAGTAGGTCATTTTCACATGGAGCTACACCAGATTGCGCTTCTCCTACGCCGTTACACCCTCGCGCACACACACACACACACACACTCCCCCCACTATCTCGCTCTTTGTCCGCCTCAACTCCGGCGTTTGAAGTGGGGGGCGAAAGCAGATTCAAACCCCCACCCTCCACCCCCCTCAACTGAATCATACCGCTAAGCAGCTTTGCTGTTCAGGCCCACCCCCACCCCTCCTCCCCCCCCAACGTGACTGTAAATAATGGAGGAAAAAAGGGAAAGTTACTTCCTCTTGTCTTCTTATCTACCCCTGTATCAATCTCTCGCCTCCTGAATAAATATCCCTCTCTCCCCCATCTTGCTCTGGAAGTGACAGAAGAAGCGCACGGGCAATTAGGTTATTACGTTCTGAGAGCGCGGAGCTGATGTTATCACAGACGAGGAGTTAGTCAAGAGAAAAAAGATCCAGATGGGTGTCCTTTTTTTTTTTTTTTTTTACTCTCTCCTTCTCTTACCTACAGCAAAAGACAGAAAAGCAGAGGAGTGATTTAAAAAAAAGATGTATAAAGAGAATAAAGAGAACTCAACTTGTATGGATAATTATGCATAAGTGCAAAGTGGGTCAAATGTCAATGGGGCATAAACACCACGTCTAGCAGCGCGAGACTGAATGGTGACTCACTGTTAATATCTCAAGATTTCAAAAGAAGCTCTTTAACTGGCTTACTTTAAGACGACAGTAATATGATGCCGGTGTCCTTCTTCCACTGGTTTTCAGTTTTTTGTATTCGTAGAAACGTTTGTCACGTCTGTGAATGTTCTTAATGAGAAGGCACCAATTACCACTGATACAGTACCAATAATATCGGTGTAAGTATATTTTTGGTGATTTGATCAGTGAATACGTACACCATTTTTTTCTGCAGATGGACTGCAAAGCAAATTACGTAGTTGGTGCAATGGTCACACAGTTATACCCGTAATTGAATGTTGGAAATAAGCAAAAAAATAACAGGTTTTGTGAGACATGGAGACGTGGAGAGAAAAAAAAGACACAGAATGGAGGAAAATCACGAAAGCACCAATTACACGGCAAAGCAGTTGTCAAAGCGGCAGAAATCTCCCGGTGCCAAACAAAAAAAACAAAGAAAAGAAAACGAATGAAAAGGACCCCAGAGTGATGTAGAAACTGATACCAGCCCACCAGAAGTCTTCACACTCCTGCCTCTGTCGCTCTCCTTCCTTGGCTTCTGTTAAGTAGCCTCATAAAGCAGCAATTGTGGAGCCGAGAGACCCCGCGGGCAACCTACGTCCGTAATGCGCAACACTCCTCCATCCCTCCCACTCTGGCTGGAGGAGCACGGCTGAACCGGAGAATGGGGCAATTTGTTTGAGGGGACGGGATCTGTTTTGGTTAACAATCACCCGTTGTGCGTGATGTGGATAACCCAGACGTATCTGACATTAATGTGAGGTCGGCCTCTACTGTTGCGGCAGCCAGTGGACATCTCATGCATTATACATGAAGGCCCTGAAAAAAAATCCATATTCGATTATATATGTAAAAACACTGATTGCTTAACCATGCGTGCACAGCCACATGGATTTCCAATGCAACTCTGCTCGGGCTTTTCATATTATGGCCCAGAGGAACGCTGTTCCATTTGCAATCAATACGTCTTCATAATGGTTCGAACGTGCGTGCTTGACTTTTTTCTCCCTTCAATGGTCTCCAAGCATGCATGGATGAGTGACTGCCGCTGTGCTGGAGGTTTTTCAGACAGACGCATGGTCCGGTCAACAAAAAGCTTCCCCTTTTCAAGTCTCATATTCACGCTTAGCTCTCTCTGGTCTCCACCATCTCTACGGGTCAGATCGTAAAAACTTACGAGTCAAATCCAGCCAAGGCCGATGTGACAACAAGACGGCAGGCATGGTAGAATTTACTGGCTATAGGCTGATATCGTTATCCCAACTTAGACCGGTCAATCGCATGGATAGGCGTGGATAAAATAAATAAAACGGGAGACTTTTTATGTCGTAATTTTGTCAAACCCCATTTTTAATACTTATTATGGTTAATATTTCATTGATAATAGCAATTCAGTGCATTTTTATTCAGTAATTCTGCAGGTGTGTGCCATCGACTCCACCATTACTGCGTTGGCATTCAAACTACCTTCACTTGAACGACACATTCGGGCATGAAATTGTGTATGCGTATACTTTAGTGTCACTATTTCCACTTTCCCTGTTCACGGTTTGCTCTCCGCAGCCTTGTCAGATCCACAAATCTAGTAACAAAATCTAGTGAAACCGAGTTTCTACTCCGAGACAGATCAGGTACGCCACTCCAATGGAGAGCAGGTGTTGCTGAGACGACGCCAATGGGCTCGTGTCTATTTCTGGTAATATTCTGTTGACGTATGCTTCAGTTTTCCTGCTGCCTGTTCTTACTACAACATGTCTGTCAGGTGGTCAGCCATGGAGCAAAGGGTTTCGGCGCATTCGGCATCGTGGACAGCTCCGTTAACAGGGGAGTCCGGTCCTGTTGACAGTTGCTGATGTGAAGAGACGGAGGGCTTTTTTTTCCCCCACTTGTGATGCCCGTGCTGTGTATTGTCAACAGCGCTGCTTGGCACATTTTGATAAGGTGTGCCGAGCCAGAGAGTGAAACAAGGTTAACTAGGCTGTGCTGATGTCGTAGCTGGAAGGAGAGGAGGTGGCATTTTCTGCGTCTGCAAATCATGGTCTTGTCTATCAGTATCCACGACACTGACAGCGTTGGTCACATTTAGTACACAATCAGATACTATTAATGGTGATATGCAGTCTTATGACTCGACTTTAACAGTATGTTGCTGGTGTAGACTATCATACAAACAGAAGACGGACACCACATGCAAAATTATTCACGCCACATAAAATGGAGCTTGTGTCTCAGGTCCCGATGCACTCATACGGTTATGATTTCAATGTTGTTCTTTGTTGGGGCCCGTGTCACCGTCTATGTTAATTGCTGAAAGTTACTGAGGGCCTTAATGACACATGATTGTCCTGTTCAGGCAGTATGTGGATCTAGGCAAACCCAAGTTCATTGTCTGATACTTCTGAACAGACTGATCTGATCCCTCACATGGCTTTTTCAGGAAAAGCACAAGGACACATCTGACACCAACGCCTTTACAAAATCCTTGGCACCTTAGACAGTATAGAACAAAGCTTTGTACGCCAACCCCCATGTAGTAACCGTAAGTGCTAAATACTCCACCTGGAGAGTTGTGTTCAACCATTACAACTGTCTATTTTGACATTATATGAATCAAATTTCTGCTCCCTTCCTAGTTACCTCAACAAAAGCTGCACTGGCGTTTTAAAAGGCAACAGCCAGCAAAACACTTCCTTATTTTCGCCAGGCTTTCTTCAGGACAATAGGGGTGATGTCTGTGGCGGCTGGGACGTTTGGTCTTCCTGTAACAATAGTAACCACATAAACATGGAAGGGGGGAGGGCGCAGTCCCTTCCAGAAAGAAGCTAATTAAGGAGCACTGACACAAGCTCACAATGCAGCCAACTCTGGAATGTGGCGTGGCTGCCGCTGTTATGTGCAGACCATCTGAGGCGAGAGTGATGTAAGAGAGTTGGATGCGAATGTCAGTGTCAAAGATATATTGACAAATGAACCCCCTGTCACACTTTCACATTCACTTTTCCTTATATTTAGAGAAGTAGAAGGACTTGAGCGACTTTAACGAGGACTAGAAGACTTCGTCCAGGCATGTCGTGGGATGTTCCCAGTCTACAGTGGTCAGTGGTCAAAGGAAGGAAAAGCCCTGAGCGAGCAACAGGGTCATGGGTGGCAAAGCTTCATTGAAGCACATGTGGAGCAAAGGCTGGCCGGTGTGGGCCCATCCAACAGATGAGCTACTGTAGCTGAAATGTGTGTGAAGGTTCTCAGTCCTCCAGGTCATGGTGCATCCAAAAAGTGTTTAAAAAAGGCGACTGGACTTGTTTTTTGAGGAGACGCCTCACATTTTGTTTTGTACGTGGCTGCGTAGGGGTAGACCAGAAGTTGTACTTGTTCTGCAACAATGTTCAGGTGGTGGTACGTATCAAAGTAACATCCACAAATGCCAGGACCCAGGTTTCCCCAAAGAACTTTACATCGTAACAAGATCACCAAGGTTATTCACTTCACCAGTCGGTGGTTTTAATGTTGTGGCTGATTGGTGCACCTTCAGCTGCAACCATCTGGACTGACCACTTCTCTACAGAGCAAGTTCTTTTGTGCTATACCCCTCCACTTGTGCCTACTATCCACTTATTTCTAATTGTCATGCTTGTATTTAAGTAATTTACGCATTTATAAAAGAAACATATCAAAATAAAATAATAATTAAAAAAAAGCCTTAGAGAAATTACTGAATGTTTTTCCATGCTTCCAGCAGTTCTCCTCGTCTCAGAGGACACATCCGCAACATCCCCTTTATGAAAATTAGATTACAGAAAACAGAAAATCAGAGCTTACATCAAACGCAACACGGCCGTTTGATTCTTCAAAGCTTCAAAGAACCTATGACACAATCCCTTAAAGCATGGCAGCCTCTTCACAGAGCCCACACTAGTCACAGTCACTTATTTATGAACAATTACTGCCGAATTTCACTCTAAGGCTTCCTCTTTCCTTTTTATTAGAAAAACATCTTCTAATCGGTCTATTTTTAAGCCAATGTAAAGTCTCTGAGACAAACTGGTTGGGTACTTTTGCCAAATGTCCCCTCATTCGATAACTTCCTCAATTCTAAGTGTCTGCGAGCATAAATGGTCTTTCATTATTTTTGTAGATCGTACCTCATGCATCATTTCCTCTTCAGCGTACAAGTGCGTGTTGTTTGCAAAGTCATTTACAAAGTTTTGCAGCGGTTTTATATTCATAAGCGCAGCCACCGATCTATCAACCGCCTGTCAAACGCAGAAAGACGGAGACGTTTGTTATCTTATCACGCAAACTTCATCATGCTCAGATTTAAGTGTTTTTTCATGAGAGAGCAATTGGAAAAGTAGCTGTTTCCCCACTCGCCAACTGAAAGTATTGTCTAATCAATCACGGCTTAGCAAATGTGACTAGCAGAGGTGGGGATCTGGAATGTTAAATGTGCCGCTAAACTCAAGTGTTACGTTGCAAATACAACAATCAGTCGCGTCCACATCAGAGACTTACTAACCCCCCGGTTTGTACTTGCTATTCCAGTTGATGAGTTTTGAGTTTTTGAACCCCAGTCACAGTCGGTGCATCAAAGACGGAGGCTTGGCAGTTGCATATGTTTAACATTAGCTCACTATCTGTCATTGACGGAAAATTGGCTGCTGATAATTATAGCGCCATGGGCCATCACGCCATGGGCCATCACGCCATGGGCCATCACGCCATTTGCCGCGTGAAGTACATGAGCACATGATAGACTGACGGAGTTTGGGAATTTGTGGAGCAGGAGATTTGAGCCTCCCCTGCACATGTGTGGTTGAGTCAAAAGCACGTTCAGATGTCCATGATCCTAGGATTGATAGTTTACCTTGTGCGAAGTCTAGTTCTGGCGTGCATAGCTGTTGAGTCCGTACATGGTAAGGGTTTCGATATCTGACTCTGATCATGCCCGACACCCATGCTGCTTTCCAACACAAGAATCCCCACATTAAATCTGTTGGTGATTGAGCTGCTTGATAGCTTTTAAAGCTCCCCAGACTGCAGAATGTTTTGCTTCCTCTTCCTTTCTCTGTGATTTTCCACCGATCTAGTTGCTTGAAGTTAGCCCATGATAGAGTGATAGACAGACAGTTCATCCAACCATCTGCCAAGCATTTTTTTGACTTGAAAGTGCCAGTCTCCTAGGACAGCTTCTCAGATGGCTCTGTGCAACAAACCAGCACGCCAGGTTGCTCTGACTCCAAGCGGGGCCTCTCCAAAGACGCCCACAACCCTGAGCTGGGTCCCCTCTGGGAAAGAGCTGTAGTGGAACACGGTGTGTGCACAGTCTGATACGGAGGCCCCCGAGCAGACGACCACAACGTGAACGTGACTGAAAGACTACGGAGGAGGCAGCAACACAGGCGGATAATTATGGATTCAGGCCGAAAATCTGGAGAAGAGTATAGTGCAGGGATTTACGCAGACAGGAAGATAGGGAGGGAGGAGCAGTGAGAAAGATGAAGAGAGGTTCCAGCTGCCAAGTAGGACTATACTTCCACTTTTGTTGTTCCAAGAGAGAAGAAAAGAGAAGGAGCAGATAAAGAGGAGAGAGAGAGAGACAAAGAGCCAGAATTTTTTTTTTTTTACTAGACAAAATATGTGGGTGGTTCAGGGCAGACGATCACTCTTTTCTAAGTTCTGGGTAAAAGGGGTTTTCCAGATTCTGTGCTTCTGCATTCAGCCGCCCTCTATATAAACTCCTCTATTAAAACCCACCAGTTGAGCGCTGACTATAAGTAAACATGTCGGATTCTTGCATCATTTCCGCAGTAAAGCAGAGGCTTGTTTTTCGCACAGAGGCTTGTGATGACTGCGTTCCTATGTGGCCTCAACACAGCGGTAACGGTGAAATGTGTTCAACCCTGTCTCTTCTCCATGCGTTGGTAAAAGATTTTGCCAAATGTACCTTGGTGGAAACATAGTTGATGTCAAAACTGCACTGTCAAGGGGGTTTGATAGTGGAAGATAGTACAAAGGCTTTAACACTGGACGTAAGTTAGTAGTTATGGCAGAGCTGAGAGTTTGTCGAGCGAGAGCAGCATTTTAGAAGCGTCAGACGGACGGTGTTTGGGACAGTTTGGGATCCAGGGAATTTAGAGGCCAGGTCAACACCTTGTGATGTTTTTCATACTTTTTTTTGAGTTGTTCCTAAATTGTTTTTGTGTGTGTACCTGTGTCAGGCTGCATCCTGTTGGGGATGGCTGCTGCCGTCAAGGAGTGTCATTGCCATGGGGTGGGGGTGTCTGGTCTGGTCTGGGTGGGTATTACATGTCTATATAACTGTCTATGGAAACTGATATGAGGGAGATATTAAAATATGGACCAGACAGGGGCTGGCCAGAATACAGGATCACAATTGAGTACTTCCTGTTACATGTTTTCCATGCCGCACATTTGAATATCGGCTGTTCTCATCTAACTGAAAGGCGGCGGATCGGTCTCCCGTTACAGCGCCGCAGACCTGCCGGCGCTTTCAGTTTCGTAGCGTTATCGAGAGATGACGACAAAAATAGAAGTTTTCTTTTTTTAAGGCTCCATGAATTTCCAGAGAAATTCAACATGACGGAGTTCAGCTAAGAGATTAAATACATGTGTGGAGGAACACTTCAACCCAAGAGCAACTGTAAATCACAATCGCCCACTCGGATAACCACTTCAGTCATTTTATGTGTGTTTTAGCGGCCACGGCCCATTCAAAGCCACGCGCATTTATCAATCACACACGTCTGTGGCAGCTGAGCATTGCTGTATTATGAGTTACGGGGTTGCGGGCGCAAAAAAGAAAGAACCTCAAGTGTGGCCATGATTCCCCTGTAGGAACAGCCACAGCTACAATCCAATCTTGGAAACCAGTTGAAGGGGTGAAGGGGTAGAAGAATTCCAGTGACACATCATACTATAAATTACAAGACAAGCTATGTCAGGAATGGAAAACACTACACTAAGCTTAAACACTGACAACAAGTGGCCCAAGCCCTTGACCTGCAGTACAGTCCTTTAACTGTTATTCGCTTCCCTTCGTACTCGATCTCCTCCAATTTTCTATGCATGGGAAGGATTCTGTACATGCGCACGTGCCTCCACGAGTGAGACGTGGAGACGTACACAGCTGGGTTGAATTTTGCACCACTAACCTACTTTGAGAATCCGACTGCAGCATCCAACTTTCCTGTCAGGCTCCCTCTCTCTCTCTCTCTGAATCTGTGCCACTGCTGCTCGTCCTCCATCTCCCGCCCCGCAACATATACAAACACGAATACATCACCGCGCAGGAATATACACACACACTGAGCGGCCGCTCGAGAGTCTGCTCGAGTCACACGGCCATCCAGCTGCGCCCCGTGTAGCCTTTCTGCGCGACAGACGGAGCGCTGCTTCTTCTCTAAACAGGGGGGTCGAAAGCTGTGCAACTGCGGCAACCTCGGGCCTTCGCGGCTCAACCAGCAGGATGCAGCGGGATATTGGAAAGAAAGAAGGGGATTAGGAGGTGCAAACATGTCTGGAAGGCAACAGGTCTTTAAGAGACTGGAGGCTAGATGCTCCACACATACAAATGCAAGACTGTAAGTTTGTCCTTTAGTGGAAGACAAAGCATGTCAGCACACATGAAAAAGGGGATTCAGAGGAGTTGAGAAAGTATAAAAAACTAAACTTTGTGGAGTCTTGAGATTTCACAACAGTCAAAACTGAATCAAGTGAAAAACCAGAAGAATCGTGCAAGAAAGCTGCAGAATACAGATCTGAGAAGCTACACTACGCATGCTGGTCTTAAAAGCCATAGCTGCACATGACATTAGGTAACCACAAAACACTGGATTGTGATTGTGTTTCCAGTGCGCAGTCAGAGGGATACACCTTTTTCCTGCTGTGGCAGGTCAAACAGTCTTTGTGCGCTTGCATAATTGTCCCAACCCTCCCTTTTCCTGTCCACTCTGCCTTCTCTTCCCTTTCCAGCAGGCCTGAACCACGCACACATACACGCACACATACGGTACACTTTAACGCGAGCCATGAACCCGGACTCCCACAAAGGCCCAACCGGAGCGGGACGTTCTTTGCCTGAAATTCACTTAGCACATTATATCAGCCTCTCGGGACCGCTTGCACTCTCTGATTTCTTTTTCCAAGGAGTTGAAAATGAAAAAGAAAAAAAAGCTTGACTTGTCTCACATCTCCCCGTTATGAGCACCTTGATAGTTTTAACGCTACACAGGCAGACTCCAATCTGTTACTATGTAAAGCACCGTGTGGAAGATGAAGGGGAAACTGGATAGTTCCTTGAAAATTCGCTTTGCTGAGCCAAAATTAAGTCTTGACTGTCACAGCCTCTTATCAATGGACTTCAGACTTGTTTTATAAGACACAGGTCCAGTGGGATTTACACATACAACTCATGCCCAATTGAAACTTTTATTGTTGCAGTATTCATGTATTAATTTAAGTGAACTAAATCCAAAGTGCTGATTACCATATGGCCAGTGTCTCTTTAAATCTTTAAACCAAAGGTGCAAGGGAACGTTTCCTTTAAGATACTACATAAAAATCTAACAAATTTATATCACCAACCTCCCCCTCAGTATTTTTCCATTTACCCAGCCTCTGCCAGCCACTCCCATCTCATCATTCAACTGAGCTCACCTGTGCACACAGCTTCTCCTCATCCTCTGTAATCAGGCTGGCGTATATATTCACCGGTTCTACACTCACTCCCAAGACTTTCCAGTGCTCGTCTACCTGACTTTCCTGCACTGACCCTGCCTCTCTCAGATTTACCTGCTCTGTCTGCCTCCCAGTAGTTCATCTTTGACTTCTGTTCCCAACTGAGAGTCCTGCCTTTGCCCTCCTGATTCCTGTCTGCCTTTGGCTGCCTGATTGAATGGTTGAAGTCTTCACCGATAAGCCCGCCCCACCCCACTGTGCTTGCTTTTCTTCAAAAATTCTTAAGGAGATTAAAGTCACATCTTAACCAGCTAGTTTGACACTTTGGGAAATACATTTGTTGTCTTCCGAAGAGTTAATTGTGAAGGTCGATACCACAACAAAAAAAGGTATTGATGGTAGCTGTGCCATGCTGAAAGAATTGTTTTGGACAAAAAACAGTTTGGGTGTTTTATCATCCACACTTAAAACCATTAAACACAATCTGGACATCTTTATCTTCCATCAAGAAAAAAGGAAGATACCCTTTAACTTGACTTTCTCAAGTACTCACTCACAGTATTTCCCAAAGTGTCTTATTACGTGTGCCTTGCTAGTACCGTTTTGTACCCCCCTTTTCTCTTCAGAACTGCCTTAATTCTTAGAAGCATGGATCCAACAAGGTGCTGGAAATATTCTTTAGAGAGTTTGACAGCATTACACAGTTGCTGCATATTGGTCGGCTCCACCTTGATTATGCGACTCTCCAGTTCCACCACATCCTAAAGGCTCTGCTGGATTGAGATCTGGTGATCGTGGAGGTCATTTGAGCCGAGCGCGCAATCACAAATCAGGCAATTTCTTTCCAGTTTTCTATGAGACCTCTTGAATTGTAGACCTTAAAGATAGTTGTGAGTATCACTCCATCTATGACCTCAAGGTACAGTAATAATTATGAGATGTGTTGGAAGGGTTGTGGGTTGGTGGGGGACTTTACTCATATATTATGGGATTGCCCAAAGATTTTAGATTTTTGGAAGAATATTCAAAAGGAAATAAAACATGTTTTGGGTATTGAATTTACTCTGGATCTAGCATTGTACACACTGGGTATAGTTCCAGATAATGTCATAGATGGGAACTTGACTTCCTTACTGAGAATTCTGCTTTTAATAGCGAAGAAAACAATGACAGCTTCCTGGTTGAAGCCACAGCCTCCCAATATGACGGAATGGAGAGAAAGAGTAAAAAATGTGTTCATCATGGAGAAATCACAGCGAGGTTACAGACAAACAAAGATGGTTACCAGTAATACAGACAATGTCAGAACTTTAGTCACCTCTTTTTTTTTTTCCACTTTAGAGGTATTTTTACACTTACTGCGGTATAATTGGCAGTAAATGCATGTACTCATCGATATATGTTGCTCATGTCACCTCCTTTTAAGAAGGAGGAAGCAATATTTAAAGATAGGATGTGAGGACATGATAAGTTGGAACTGAAACCGAAATAACTTCTCGCAATGTGTGTTCCTAAAGTATATGTTATGTGTATGTATGTTTGACATTTCGTGTAAAATAAAAAAGTATGTTAAAAAAAAATTAAAAAAATAGTTGTGAGGATGAATTAGAGTTTCCCAAATCCCAAATAGACCAGGAAGACTGGCACCAACAACCATGCCACGTTTAAAGTTACGTAAATCTCGTATCTGATGCTCGCAGATCATCTCGATCGTGTCAGATCAGGTCAGATATTGATATTAAATATGCTAGTCATGGTTAGTCAGTTAAAAAAAAAAGTGAAAAAGAGCGTCAGAAACATGTAATGCATTTCATGAAAAGTTACAGCGGACACCGAGTCCTGTTTGTTTGTAGAGGTCTGGGCCTATTCTGTGCTTCCCACTACTGCTCCCTGACATCCTCCAGGGCCCTCAGGAGCTTCACCGTAACACAGCAGGCATATACACACTGATTGCCTGCCTGCTGGGGCCTTCTAGGGCTGGGTGTAAACATCCGTGTCCTACCTGTTTCCCCAGAGCCGCAATTCTCTAGACGTCTACCGCACAACTGAACCAGGTGACCTCCTGTGAAAGAGTTCAAATACAGACAGGGCACATTCGGCCTGAATACCACTCAGAAATGTGCACTAATAAGGTATGATTTGTTCCTACGGTACGCTTCTTGAAGGCCGCTTCACAAAAATACAGCAGCGGCAAAATCTGCTCCTGAGAGTAAATCCAACATAACAGGCAGCTGCTGGTGGTGTCCTGTGGCCGGCACAAGGACATCTCCGAGATCTCAAAGCCAATCTCATGAGGGCTGCAGCGTTCCATAACCTCAAAGGCTGCACGCCGAACTGTCAAGGTAAATGGAACGGCGTGTAAACAGGTCTGTAGCCAAAATCACAAAGGTGCGGGAATCAGGCTTCAGTTAGGGACCATAAACACCGGGACTTTTCCTGGAAAGAAACTCCTATAGCGCTCTCGCAAATTAATTTAGCCCAGTGCCGCACTCCCTCGCCGCCATTCACTGGCGGCATTCCTTATTTCTCTGGACATTTCCCAACTTTCCTTTGGCACGTCACCCTACCCCGCCACACGCACAAACACACTCGTCTCCTGTCTCATTCCCTTTTCAAACATCTCGCCATCGCTGTTACCAAGGAAAAACAATGGACCACAGTTTCACTTTCGCTCATCGTGGTTTTCATCCACACATGCCTTTCTTGCTCTCCCGCTGACACCTCGGTATCTCATTATATAAACCTACCTTCCGTCTATCCTCCACATTCACGGTGAGTAGATTCCCGGCACAAGTGCTCATCTTCTACTTTTTTTTTCCTGTCGCCCCCACAGCGCCCGACCCTGCTGTGGGCCCGTGTGTGGGTGTGCGTGTAAGTGCTAACTTGTTCAAATAAAAAGCAGCAAATTGTGGATGCTGGTTTCCAATGCACAAAGAAGAAAAAAATGTACAAAGGAGATGTTTGCAAAATCCAGGACACGACAAGAGAGGATAGACAGAGGGGCATGAACCACAAACAGGCTCTTATCATTCTAGATCATGAGCCTAGAATGATAAGAATCAACATCTTTACAGAACAGAAAGTACCCAAATTAGCTCGTCATGTACAGTTTATATATAAATGTCTACGTGAGCGCATGTTTACGCACTCCTGGCTGTTGTCATACTATCCCCCGCTCTGCACCATACGCCTGTCTGTGGGGCTGCGCTGATGTGTGTCAGCGCTGAAGGGCAGGCCGGCCGAACGCAGCACAATGACAGCTTTATGCCTCGGTGCCATGCATGCGGTACTCCAGCAATAAGTCACATCCTGCAGCTCCGCGAGCGCCGAACACGTGGGACTGAATGCCGCTGACTTGCAGAGACGATACAGCAGGGGTGAACTTTTGTTCACCTGCGGAGTTGCATCCAGTTTTGTGCAGTTTATGACTAATACGCTCAGCAGACTGTAGTTTGCTGGAGAGGAGATGGGGCCAAGAGGGATGGCAACGGGGTTCCTCAGGAGACCTGTAGCTGGGTTCTTAGTCTCATGGATGATTATCCAGGTGCACACCCAGGGTCTCCTGGGCCGGTACCTCATTCTAACAACATCTAAAAGCTGCAGAACGACCACGGTTTAAACTGAAGGGATGGAGGAACCTCTACAGTGCAACCTCTACTGAAATTGTTTCACGGAAGAACATTTAAAGTTGGAGGGAAGACGGGTTCTGATGTAAGTCAGCACACCTTTAGAAATTCTACAAAATTTCACAAAAAAGTCTGACCTCCCCCTCTCAAAGTTTCTTAACCTTCCCCCTGGGCTGAACTGTGAATAGATGCGGTGCGGCCGGCTCGTGTTGCAGTGGTGCAGCCGAACGAGTTCAGTGCTTTTGACCCAACAAATGAATCCGTGTCTCACGGGTGCGCTTCGCTGACCGCGACGGGACCTGTTGGGGCCACAGTGGCACGAGCCCGAGAGGGCTTAGATAAGAGCTCTGGACCTCGCACGGTCCAACACGGTGACACCTTGTCACTGATCCAGGCTCATCCACCTAAGCCTGGTAACCTTGGGTCTTAATCACAACCTCAGGTCAAACTTTCTATCTTTTAAAAAAAAGAAATAAATGAATAAAAAAATAATTAAATAAAAATAAAAAAACATGTTATTATTACAAGCAATATAACAATAATACTACCTGCTTGTTGTTATGTCATTATTAATATTATTTTACTGAAATAAATGCCCACATATTAGAGATATGACTTGCATTGAATGACCCATACCTTGGTTGTCTTCGTTCATGGCTGCAGCCAATAAGTAATCAAGATCACCCAAAAATTGGTCAGAGGAACTTCCGCTGCACGGACAAACATCTATTTACGACAAATGCGCGTTATTCGCAGGACGCATCTGGACACACAGGTTAGTCTCGCGGGCAGCTTCTTCTCTTTAGGAAAGTGTTGTGGCCATTGACGCTTCACGAGCAGCTCCCTCCGGTCCCCCTGCAGTCCTCCGGTCAGCCAGTCAGCCAGCCAGCCAGTGAGCGGTGTGCCTCCGTCGCAGCCCGTCGCTCCGCTCGTCTTTCAGCGCACAGCGGTGAGCGCGTTATCTCTGTCCCCCTCCAAATACGCCTCCACTCCACTAGTACCAAGAGAGCGGCTCACAGGACTCAAGTCAAGTCGCTGCAAATCAACACCGGAAGCGACGCTATTGTCACCTTCAAAATAACACACTCGTTTTCACTTGCAAAGCGCGGCGTGTGGTTCGCTTTTATTTTATTTTGAAAAACTCCAAACGGGAAGTGGTGTCGTTTTCGGGCGCTAGACGTTAATCTCGTCCCCGATCAATTCTCACGTGACTCCAGGCAGTAGTGAGATTAAACCAAGCCCACTAAACCAATTGTGTTTGGGATTGACACGGACGCTGGCTTGCCAGTTCATTAGGTAACACAAGAGGAAACGAATAACACGGATACAACAGCCAAGCAGTAAACCTGAGCTTCATGACGGTTGCGGTGTTCGGCATTGTTTGAAATAACCGACAGCTGTTTCCATTTTGTAGTAGGCTACTATCCAACTGTATTGTTTGTCTATTGTTTTTGACAACCTCACTTTAGTCAGTGGGCTAGGCTAAATAACAGAAATGCTTTTGTGTTTAATTCAGTCCAGTTTAACAGCACCACATCCTCCACAACGGTCATACAGTTAAATTACCACCGACCAACCCAGAGTGATTGACCTGGCCTCCAAATTCACTAGATCCCAAACTGATCAAGTATCTATGGGATGGTCCACTCAACCCATAGGACCCAAAGGCCCCCACTAACAACATCCTCTTGCCAGACACCACAGGACACCCTCAGAAGGCCCATGTCCATTCTCTGATGAGTCCCAACTGTTTTGGAGGCACAAGAGAGACCTAAACAATATTAGGAAGGTGGTCCTAACGTTATGCCTGATCGGTGTGTGTATATTTAAGTTAAAATCAGCTCCATATTATCAAGCAGTTTTTTTTATTGAATTGTATTTCAGGCCGAGGGCAAGCCATCCTGCATCCTGTAACTTATTGTAGACGAGTGCAAAAGACAAATACTATACCATACTATAATATCCGTACATATAATGCGCAACATATTTTCAAGGCATCATACTGTGTAGTGATCAGGGCAACCGGTTCAAAACATAATAGACAAATTTCGACACCTTTGAACAGACTCACACAGAGATGTCTGACGGGCTGGTTTCTGCAACACACATGGTTTAAATTAGAGCATTCCTGCCTGCGCAGAGTGGGAGGGAGGGGGGGTCTCACTTCCTGCGTACATTACTCCAATGGTCAAGCACCAGCAGATGTCTTAATGTATTCATTTGTTTATTCAAACAGTGTTACTTTGACACAACGGCTTTGTTGTGGCTCGGTCATCGAGTGACGCGCTCATTTTCAGCTCCCATCGCTCAGGACGCGTTCAAGACGCCCAGGTCTGAGCAGGGCGGTTTGCCTCCCTTTCCAAACGTGATAAGGCTCAACGTTCCTCGTAACCATTAACTCAAACATATGTAAAACTTCATCGTTTACCTTATCAGACGGGCAGACGCCACTGCATTCGGTCTGACACCAGGAAAAGTAAATAAACGAACTAAAACAAGTTGGCTTTGACGTTTTGCGTTATGACAAAAAAGACGCATAAATGGGTGACACATCGACAGCAACTCATCAGTAGAGCCGAAGAGTCACACAATCCACTGAATCCCTTTGATTCAGCTCAACGTCTAGTTTGAAGACAAGAGCAAAAAAAAAAAAAAAAAGCTCCTGACATTGCACTTGATAAGATTAGCTCTCACACTGCCCTAAGGTATGGGCATAGAGGAGAGATGAAGGGTTTTTTCCCCGACACTCTGGCATGAGGCATCAACTGTGAAGGCCTAACCATGTGTTCTAAGGGAAACTTAATTCATTTAGATGTGTACCACTGTGAAGAGTGGAAGAACAAACAGGAAATTCTTCTTTGCATTGTTCTATTTGTTTTTGTGAATGGGTAAAAGAAAACAAGGAAATAAGGAATGTTAAGTAGGGGAAATCTGAGTGAAGTCCCTTTAGTTTCGGGCCCAGACAGACTCACTTCCACTAGTTACGAGGTTTTACATACTAGCTGGACTCATGCAAAGTAGTAAGGACACAGACCAAGGCCCCAAACAACACTCTCTGTGCTGCAAGTGGAAAATAGGTCGTCGGCAACGGGCAATACGAGTAGACAAACGCATTATACATTTTCTGTCCATTTACGCCACCGCAGGGCCTGTCTGACGGAGCATCCTCATTGAAAATCAATGCTATTAAAAGCAATTAGGTTCCGGGGTGCGTTTTCTTGGCGTGCACACACATTCGGGTTGCTCAATACCGCACAAATGGCATGCTAATGTGTTTATGACTCACAAACGAAAGCCTTGGCGTTGCCCGGATATCGTTAGCAGTGGGAGAATGCTAGCATGCAAAATGAACTGTTTCAAAATCAACAAACTGGGTTCTTTTACAACGATCAACAGAAGCCTTCAAGTCTCCACCGCCCTCAGTGGAATCGTGTGGAATTATTTTGCATTACAAACACTACCCCTTAGATATCAGGATCCATCTTTTCTCATCTTTTAGTTCACTGTTGTCAGGGATATTGGGCCAGCATGACTCGAGTGTGCGCAGATTGGATCTAAAATTGTGCTAAGACACAGAAAAACAGTCTAGAGTTACTTACTCATTTAATCATTTTATATATAATTGGGTTTAAACTAAATGATTTGTGAAAAGAAACTGGATGACATCTCGACTGATGAGTCAGTTCACGGTTCCCTGATGATGTATCCCAGTGTGTGCTTCTACTGTATAGCATGTTAATGATTGTATGTCCCTCTTTACATCTTCATTTCCCTTCCCTCCCTAAAATATAGGACAAATTTAAATCTATAATTTGGTTGGTAAGTAAATAGCCTAAAACAAATACATCTCTACCAATCTCAACTCTACTTTGTGTTTAGCGCTAACCCTAGACTGTAGCCAAAGTGGATGTCATGACAGCTCCTCAAAAGTGAAGTTAAAGCATGTGGAGCTCCCCCTGGTGGCTGCCTGCAGTATAGCTTCTAAGTCCCACACCCTCCATGTTACTGGATGGGTCTTGAGCCAAATTAAAACACCTAAGTACACATCAAATAGTTTATTTTTTTCAAGAATTGTTTCTGTCATTTTAGGTAGTTTAAATAATTCTGATGTATGTTCAGGAGTCCATTTTTCTGCTAGCCCTGTGATAGACTGGCGACCTGTCCAGGGTGTACCCCGCCTCCCCTCAGGATCCTTCACAGGACAAGCGGTTACAGAAGATGAATGAATGAATGAATGAACTAGCTAGCTAAAACAACACAACAGTGTAGGTTCTCTCAAGCTAGTAGGTCTAGCGGAAGTATGACTGGGTCGTCAATAATGCAGCTCCACTCTTGGACAGTACTGGGCAAACTCTGGCACCAAGCTAGCGAGACGGTGTCGCCTGTATCCCCAGAATTCTAGCATCACTTTGACCAATGGGAGGAAGTGGAGACATGTCATCCATTTTTTTTCAACAGTCTATGGTGCTAACTAGCAAAACTGCATGCTAGCACACAAACTAAGATGGCAGACATGGTAAATATCAAACCTGCTATGCATCAGTCATTGTGGCACGGCAATTAGCACTGGTTCCAAGTGCTGTGCCTGTTTTCATATTATAACCCTAACCCTAACCCCAACCCCCATAATACATAGCATAACCCTAAAGTCTTTTAATTGTGGAAGAACTGAGAAAGTGAATTTCACCAAAGACATCTTTTAAGTACAGTACTTAAAACTGGTACTGTCAGTGATATCTTGTCCGTAGGTGAGTGGGTTTCATTTTTTCCGGTCAATCTTCCGCTACGTGTTTACACCTATAACCTTGTACTGTACCAAAACCGGGGGATATCACAAGGTTTTAGATGTCCTTCCTGTTGTGGAGGGCAGCGGTGTAAACCTTTGGGTGGCAGCATATGTGTGTGACAGGGGTCACGGGAAGCAGACCACAGCAGGATTTCCTCCTTCATTCTCTTCGGTTCAATATGGAGCTCTGCATCTCGACACCACATATTTCCTGCGACCATCTGATTGATGAAAAAGTGATTCCTACATCCAAAGACACACGTGAGCAAAGGCAGCGACGTATGCCCCAACTTTACAAACCATTTAACCTCATTTTTAAGAAGTTGGCGATTATCGGTAAAGTGGTTATTAAATGATCAGGATACAGTTTAATCTATATAAAACCTACAGGAGAGTGGAATATGGGGGTTTGCAACGTGCACAGTCAATCTGTAGCATGGGATAAAAGCATGACTATCACAGCAAGCATCACATGGCTATATGATCCTTTAATACTACAGATTTGGCAGATTTTTGATGCGCACATCGTGAAACTGTGCTGATCCAACAAAGAATGCAGGAACAAAAAAAAACAACAACACGTAAAAACTAAAACACCTTCCAAAATAGACTCGTGTTAGGATACTCATTTGCCTGTGTGACCTATTTCAATCCCACAACTCGGCTAAAGCAAATATAAACCTCCCTCTTCCTCCGTATTCTCCCCCTCTCTCTATTTTCCACCTCCTCTTTTCCTTCCCCCCGCTCCTTTG
Source organism: Chelon labrosus (assembly GCF_963514085.1). Taxonomy (NCBI): domain Eukaryota; kingdom Metazoa; phylum Chordata; class Actinopteri; order Mugiliformes; family Mugilidae; genus Chelon; species Chelon labrosus. The sequence continues at coordinate 10,291,539 of NC_140354.1, forward strand.
ATTCAGTTTTCAGGTCAGCATGGAGCTCATCTCGGCTCCTAATCTCATCCCTTTTAACGGTTTGCATGCGCTTCCGCAGTCAATGGACTTTGAATCGAAGGGGGTAACTCGGGTGTATTTAAATAATCAAGGCATTATATACACGGCAATGCCCTCTGGTAACACTCTTCGACCTCAAAGCCCCACACTGAGCATCATGGAGGGCGAGTTTATAATAATTCACCGTTTAAAGACAAATGCAATAAAGCTAAATTCATGCGGATTAAGTCAGTAATCCACTCTTTATCTATGGACAAGTGTATTAATGGATATACTGTATTTGCCCGTGGGTGTTAGTTGAGTTGAGCAGTTAAAAGCAACGTATTCCAAAGAATATTTAACAATTGATACAATTTAGGCACAATAATGCCTTTAGTTGCTTTCTTTAATGGACTACTGCCATTCTCTCTCCACAGCGAACCACATGACGATGTCTACCTGGAGAGTGGTTGTAACAGTCTCTATTGTGAATCTACATTTTGAGGGTGAGCATGGGTGCTCCTGGGATGTGGTTTGGTGCCACCCTATATCAGGAAATCGGGGCAGTTTGGCCAGGACTTAGGCCACCTGATTACATCCTGATGAAATATGCCACAAACTTGTGGCCAGTGACTGTCTCCTCCAAACCCCCAGGTGAGATTTCAGGGCTATGGTCGGGTTTCATATGTTGCCCTTAAGAGGAACTTCAGTCTGGCTTGTGGCATCCTCCAGATGTGGTCCTATCTGTGGCGCCTATTGGCATACTGTCCCACTGGGTCCAGGCTCCTTCTCTAACCTGGGGACTTTGTCTACCACTGTGGTCCTCTGCTGTTTCTTGGTGGATTTTGATCTGAACTGTCGTGGTGCTCCCCAGCCTAACTCCATGCGACCGACCGGGAGTGAACCCATAATGTCTCTGAATTTTTTCCTTCCGTATCATCTGGCCAGAAAAGTCTTTCAGTGCCTTCTCTTGCTTGTACCCTACGCTGATGGATTTCACAGGGCGTGCCAAGATATTCCAGCCAAAGAGGCCAGCGTCCAAAAAGCAGCAGGACAAACTCTTTTGGATACAGTTGTTTGCTAGACTGTCCACAACACCAAGTGGCATAGAGTTTGTTGGTTGCGCCACACTTTGTGTCTCCCAGGAATCTGGCGTCAACCAGTCTCCACCAGACCCTCTGCAAGTTGAAGCCTTGCCAGTTTCCCTAGACAAAGTCGCCAGAGCATAGGGTCTCCAGGCTTTTGAGTGGACCCTCGGCCAGGGGTGGAACAGGTTCTCCTCCCTCCACGTAGATGGTTCTGCCTTGCGGCACTCGTCTTCTTATCGAGGGACTTCGTGATTTTTCTGCCTTGAACTTTCCATTCTAGCCCCAGTAATTAGCTCATGGAAGTGAGTGAGGAGTCATGCAGTTCAACTTTTTTTTTTTTTATATATACACCGATCAGCCACAACACTAAAACCACTGACAGGAGAAGTAAATGATATTGACCATCTTGTGACAATTCAATGAACTTTTGGACCTGGCATTCATGTGGATGTTACTTAGACATGTACCACCCACCTAGACCAGACCAGGCACCCCCACCCCTTAGCAATGACACTCTTTGATAGCAGCAGCCATCCCCAGCAGGATGCAGCCTGACACGGTTTAGAAACAATTACAAAAAAACATGAATAACAGCACAAGGTGGCCTCCAAATTCACTACATCCCAAACTGATCAAGTATCTGTGGGATGATCTACAGAGGCTCCTGCCCTCAACACATAGGACACAAAGGCCCCCTCTAACCTTAACCCTAACCCTAACCCACAACATCCTGTTGTCAGACACCACAGGACACCCTCAGAAGGTCCATGTCCATTCTCTGATGAGTCACAACTGTTTTGGAGGCACAAGGGAGACCTACACAATATTAGGAAGGTGGTCATAATGTTATGCCTGATGGGTGTATATAAACAACAGCATGCCAAAACAAGGTCACTTTAATCCTGAAATTCTAAACCCGAAGACACCATATTTTAAATTCCCACAGAAATAAATTCTTGATGTTAATGACTAATGGAAGAGGGTTGAGCATTGCAGCCGCAACCGAATGCCTTCCCTTTCCATTTGCAGCGTCTCTCTTTACCACTCAGTCAAATAAAACATGAGCTGCTGCAGATTCCAAAAACCCCTGAAACTCTGTAATCTTTATTCCACTAGCGAGAGGGTTCAAATGATGGCTGGCAAAAACAAGGTAAAGATAACCCGATTTATCCTTCATCTCTGGATCGCTCCATCTTTGCCAGCCCTCCACGATAACCCTATTAAAATGTTTCCTCTGGCAAATCCATGAGAAATAAATCCTCTTTTTTCCCAGAAAAAAGGGGGGGCGGAATGGGAAGGTTTGTCTATAACGTGGAGAAATACAGTTGCCTTGGCAACCCCTGGTGGTTTTACACTGCAGCCTGGCATCAGAGTGGCTGGTTAGGTTAAGTTTGCTGGGGACATTTTGAGCCGAGTGACGGTGTCAGCAATTTGGAAATCTGTTTAAAAGAGGAGGTTTGTGCCAAATAATTCTGCTCGGTAAGATGCCGTCATTCAGAATTATTTTTAATGAAGCTATATCAGAGAAAGTGGAAGCAAATACACCTCATAAGGTAGCACTACAGTATATATCTTTTCCAGAAGAAGACATATGAATGGCACATTTTGTACAAAAATCATAGAGCAAAATGAATTAACCGTACAGTCACTGAAATTCTGCTTTCAGTGGCACGGTGAACGAATGCTATGTTTCGGCGTCACCTCCTCCGTCATTTTCTCTCGTCTCAAAGAGGCTGACGGCTCTTCATGTGTGCTCCAAACAGATAGGAAAGGCAACCCGGCTCAGTGATGGGCTGCCTCCCTCGTGTGGACAGATGACGATACACTACAACAAAATCATTACCCTCTAAAGAGAGGCAGGAAGTAGGTCGGAGGTATCTGAGCTGGCTGCCGTCGTCAGAACCCCTTTCCTGTGGGACCCAGCTCCCGGTTTGGGTTCAGGAGGCAGACGCCTTTGTCCTTAAGGTTGAGCTTCAGACGCCCCTTTTTTGGCAAAGCTTATAATTAGGTCTGGCACAGGGGGCTCTGAATCATCCCGTAGTTGTGCTGCTGCATGTACAGACAGGCGGGAACTCCCATGATGACTCCAACCAAACGACACGATTTGGCGCTCTGCTCGTGCTGCATCTCACATTCATGATTTACATCATCCTGCTAATATAAACAGCTCCTTACTGAGTCAAGCTGCTCCGTCGTTGCTATTTTTTGGTCCACTGTCAGTGTTGCTCTTCAGTTCCTTCTCCTTTTCTGGCTCGCTACCTTAGCAGGTCTCTGGGTTCAGCGAAGGATCTCGAGATAATGTCAGTCCTCAAACTCAGACTGGACTCAATTGACTTGCATTGGGCATTAGACAGCAGCTGGCCAACCTCCTCCCCCATATTCTTGTGGGTGTCTCTGGCTCTTGAGCTGCTTGTTTCTGACCTTCTGTGGAGCTCCATTATACTCATCTGTGGTCTCATTCCCGGTCATGGTCCTGGTCTCATCAGCCTGCCCAGTCTTCATGGCCTGCAGTAATCCACTGCTACTAGTATGCTTCATTCTCCAACCTGCCCGTGATACCTCTTGTATTCAGCTTTATTTATATTCATTATCGAATGGTCTCTGGTGGCTATATCTCTATGGCTGTGCTTCTGCTCAAGGTTTCTTCCCGTTAAAAGGAACTTATATTTTCACGCCACCGTCTCCTTGAAGCTTGCTCTTGGGGGTCTCAGGCCAAAGTTTGATTAAGCGTGTTGAGGTCGTTAACACGTTGACCACCTTTTGATGGACGCATACGTTTAAGTACACTAAAAGCTCAAAGACAAATTAATTTTGTGGAGGAAATTTTATGTAGTTTTAAAAATTGATGTAAAATTAACGTATTCCCTGTGTTATAAGAGCCTGACAAGTTTTTTGACGTCGTGTTCAAGTGGTGCGTTTCTTGACGTAATGGTCTGCCATATACAACTGGGTCTCTGGTGATGTTGCCACATTGGGTGGTTGAATTTTATTTTGTGGTTAAAAACAGAGCTGGGCATGTGAACAAAATTTTGACTGGGTTAGGAAAATTTTTGGCCGCATTTTTTATTTAATTGTGAATGCTAGTTTCAACTGCACTGTTTTTCTGGGTGGTGTCAAAGTACTGATCCAAATATTGATCTGATTTAATTTGAATGTAATTTGTACCGTTTTTGTAGAGTGCATTTTATGTCTGATTTAAGCTACACTGAACCAGAGATTAGTGAAGAGTATAAGGATTTCGGACGTCAAATTACTGGTGAAGCACCAAGAATAAACTAACTGTCTTAAAAAAAACAAACAAAGCAAGTTAGTAATCTAAACAATAATGAGTTGTCACCATCCAGTAACAGAGAAATCATGCTTTCATTAATTTATTTATTCCAAAGTTCGAACATTCTCCCTCTCATTTCTGTAACTTCAGACTCCGTCAGACACACACACATGTATAGATTAAAACTTGAGCTGAATGTAGCTAAAAAACAGTTCTGCTACGTTTTTCGTTCACTTTCCAGTGCCACTGATAGAATAACACAAAACAGTGAGGGGTGAAAACCTGTGCGCACGAACACAAAGACATGCAAACATAATGCACTTCCAGCCTGCAGATTTCCAGTTGTAGCAGCCGTACCGTTACCCTCCGACAAATCTCTTTTAAAACACTACAACCTTCTTCTACAGCCGGCCTTAAATAAAGTGTCAAAGCCTCGGAGGTAAAATAAACAAAAAAAAACCAAAAAACACTTGTTTGTGTGGAATGCGATAAAATTAAAGTTAAATTGTACCGTTTGTATTTCTGTGAGATGTTTGCACACCGAGCGTCCAATAAACATACACGTCAGACGATAAAGAGTAGCTACGAAGTTTCACAGCGACAATCGTCCGTTTTTCAAATCCACTCCGAGCTCCGTCATCCGGAGAGCAGAGAGAAAAGGCAGAGTTAAAAAAAAATCTTCATGGACCGGATGAGCAGCTCCTGAGTCAGCAAGGGCCGCCGGGAGGGGGTGGGGGTGGGGGGGCATCTTCTACCGCCTCCTTCTCATATCCCTACTCACCGGGCGTGTCGCTTTTGCATCTTTACCCCAGATTAGAGAATCAGGCGTCCCGTTTTTCCATGTTGCCGTGGCACTGAGGACTCAGTGGATTTCGATGTGGACCTGCGAAGAGATGAAGGAGCGGGTCAGGCTGCACACCGCAGACAAAGTCGACACACAAGACAGTTATGTGTAACAGTGAAGACAATGAAATCAAGCTTTAAAACCTTAGATTACATATTAGCTTGTATAATATTATAAAAATCACAGCTGAGACGTGACAGTTACTCAAGTTTAACTGAAGCAGCAGCTAAAGAATAAGAAAAGAAGCAATATCAGTAAATTTTAGTTGAAGTTGAAGCCTGAGATTTTAGTTGATGTGTAAATAATGATGGAAAAAAATATCTTTTTTTGTTTGTTTGTTGTTTATAATTCTTTAAATGTCATTAAATCACTTAGTGTCAGTTGATTAGTGGTTTTAAAGTTGAAATTTTTAAAAAATCTAATCTACTGAAGTTTATTTAAAGCCTTTTACCTTTTAATGAACATCAGCTACAGCCAAGCCCTTACCCAAACCTTTCAGTCTCTCTGCATTTCACAGTACAACGGAAATTTTAAAATCTGGTCCCTGTGATCGATTCGCCAGAGCGGATGAAGAGTGCCTACCTCAGCTAGGACTAGGCCAAAGCTAATGACCCTCCACATAAAGAATCAAACTACATTCAGGGGGAAGCTATGCACGCCGTTTACCATCGGTGTACGGCTTTTTCCTCGTAGGCGGAAGGGACCGTACGCCGCAGTCCTACATCCTGCGCGCGCGTCGACGCCGTTTGTGCATTTTGAAGGCCCGAGAGAGAGTTCAGCACCGTGGCTTTAATGTGACAATAAATTATGAGGGCAATTAGAGCAGGACATCAGCTGATTGGACTGTCACATGAGGTTTAATGCTCTTTAGGAGCACTCACTTGCCAGTTCATTGGGTACACTGGTGAAAACATATGCATTCTCACAAAACAGTCCTGCACTAAGTCCCTCTTCTTAAACTTAAAATGATACGGTGTAAGAAAGGCGGTGATTCAACTGTAGTATCATTTTTGCAGGAAAAAATAGCTGAATCAGCAGTTGTTTTTAATGTAAATTCAAAATTTATAATGCCATAACCTTTGTGAAGTTAAGATTTATTTGCAGGGCTGTTACATTAGAGATAATTGATTTAACTAGTGTACCTAATGAGCTGGCAAGTAGCTGTATAGTCGTTATATTCTCCACCTGACAACCTGATAATAGTTTATATATATATAATTCTTGGCGGTGCACACCAATATTGATCTGTACTGACATTTAAATAGTCAGTTGCAGGGTTCATTGTGCTGCATTGATAATTCAAGGGCTTCCCATCAGCTGTTGGCTTGCTGACATTAGCAAACTGACAAACTTAACTGTTGTTGTTGTTGTTGTTGTTGTTGCTACGAGTGTTCGCATAGTTACCTGCAATCTCACATTAAACATCATGGAGGCGACTAGGTAGATGTAGGGGAATCTGATTCGCAGCCGCCATGCGAGATCAAAAAATATCAACAAAGTCCTCGTCAAGCCTTTGGAAAACACTCCGTAGGTCCGACCAGCGGAGCCCGAAAATCGGAGCACTAAATATGACAGGCTCGCCATAAAAGCAGCCGAGTCCGCCCGGCGGTTCCTATGGTCGCTGTAACAGCTGGTGCGGCGAAGCTGAAAAATAAAAAGCTGGGTGCCGTGTGACAGTTCATATGTCTGTTGACTGAGTGACGCCCAGCCCCATTATTTACACTGGTTTGTGTTAGCTGGGCTGCTCCACCCCGACAGCTTCTCCGCCGATGTCTGTTATGATTATCCGGGGGACTGATAAAGGTGTGACACACCAAGGTGCGTCTTCTTCTCTTGTTCTGTGGCGGCTGGCCAGCAGCGTTTTAAACGGAGCACTGCCACCTACTGGACTGGACCAGATTTAGTTTTCAAAAATATTCGCTTGAAAATGAATCAAAACATCAGCCTTTTTATTTGTTCAAACAAAAAAATAGCCTAAATCCTGAAAGTAGACAAAGATAACCCAGTCAAACAAAATGTTATCAGAATCAGAATAAGCTTTAATGGCCAAGTATGACACATACAAGGAATTTGACTCTGGCAACTTTTCTCTCTAGTACAGAAGCATCTTAAATAAGTGAAATAAAAATAAAAAATAAAATAAGATAAAAATAAAATAAATCTCAATTTGTACACATAAAATACAGGATAATATATACACCAAGCCAGGGTTATTGTACAGTGAGTATATACAACAGTGCAGAGTTATTGATTATTGTTCATGTGGATGGTCTCACACTCTGTGACTGCTCAGAGTTCATCAGAGTGACAGCCCGGGGGAAGAATCTGTCCTTGTGACGGGTGATTTTGGCGTACAGTGCTCTGTAACGGCGGCCTGAGGGGAGGAGTCTAAACAGATTGTGACCAGGGTGTGGGGGGTCTGTGGTGATTTCCCTGGCCCGCTTCCTGACCCTGGACCGGTACAGGTCCTGGATGGAGGGAAGATCAGTACCTATGATCCTCTCTGCAGACCTGACTGTTCTCTGCAGTCTGTCCCTGTCTTGCCTGGTGGCGGATCCAAACCAGACAGTGATGGATGTGGTCAGGACAGGCTGGACTGTGTATTTGATTATTTGGAGAAAAAAAAAATAGCCAATATTACATATCTGTGAGTTGCCATGCCAGAAAAAAACGGATCAGTATCACGTATTAACGTAACGTATCGTAAAACATACGTAACGTATAATTTGCTATTACATAATAACGTGATAACTTGCTATCACGTCATTAAAGCTTTTTGATAACCCGCTATCACGTCATTAAAGCTTTTTGATAACCTGCTATCACATTATCGTGATAACATATTGGTTAATTAGTTGGTTTCGGGCGGAGGGGGACTCCGAGTTCTGTGTCATCACAATGGCCCAATACTCAGACACCACACTGTTTAGTTTCCTTAGAAAATGTTAAGTATAGGGATGACAGCCCTGTCGTTAAAGGAATTAAAATGATTTGGTATTGGTAAACGAAAACTACGCCAACACACACTTGCACATTTTGAAATACAGTACCATGGCAAACAGCGTATCTCATTGCTGTAACCTATGTGTTTAGTCAACACGTTATAAAGTCATATATTTAAGTTATCTGTTGCTTGGTTCAGACAAGCTCATTTCACAGAAGGCAAGCTTGTAAGTGAATGCTCTTCCGTACAAAAGTAAGCGCACCTCTAGGGTTACAGGTTAATTTCAAGGCCGTTAGAGTCCATCTGTTCAGAAGTGTTTGCAATCAATGTAATGATACTCAGGTGAATTTATCACACCTTCACAACACACGTTTGTGGAAGTGTATGATGGCACAGACTAAATGAGCTTGAGCACCTCAGAAAAAAGAGCTGAAATATTTAAAAATGACTTTAACCCTCCACAGGAGTGGTCAACCAACAAAGATCTATCTATCTATCTATCTAATCTGAAATCTGGTGTTATTACCGCACAAGGGAGTCACAAAAGGCACTGAAAACAAGAGTTCACATACTTTTTCAACTTAGAGATATGACTGATTTCCTTGAATGAATGAATAAATAACACAGCAAAATATTTCCGTTTCATTTGTTTAATTGGGTTCAGATGATGTTTTGAGTCATTTTTTATACAGAAATATAGAAAACTGGCAAGACTTAACGTCACTTATCAATACTGTAATGTGTCTTGAATGCTTGGTCATAAACTTGTTTGAAAGCTGTTCAAACATGACGCAATTCAACCTCTTACGAGAAGTTCATTCAAACACGGACGAGTTATGTATATATAGAAGACGCGGCACGCTTCCTGTCAGGGATGCCTGCTTTAAAACGACACCCAGCCCCACCTTAACACTAAAGTTTCTTTCTGATAGAAAGTCCCACCCTTCCTACGGCTGACTGTAATCGGACACCAGCTCCAACCTCAGTAAAAAAAGTCGATAGTAATCAATGAACTCAGTTCCTCATTCCGTGTCACACGCTAATTCGTCCGTGTTCCTCTGTTTTATTATAAATTGCTTTCACAAACCAGTTTAACTTCTTCTTTTTAAACACTTTTGATTATTATAAATTTGCTTGCGCATTTCAAACGTCAAAGCCAAGTGGATTGCCACAGTTAATGATCTTTAGGTGGTCTTAAACGGTTTAATTTTCTGTGGGCGTTTCAACCCGGATGCACCGGATGCACCAGCTGGCGGTGGCGTCTAGCTTCATTTTTTTTTCCTCTCAGGGGTGGTGGCCGCCGCTGTTTTGCTTCCTAGCTTTCCAGACCAGCCTCGCGAAAGCATGGGAATGTTGGGAGGGAATTTCTGAGCAAACTCGCGTCAAAAAAAGTCTCGAATACGTTACCGCAAGTTCCCCCCCATCCACCCACCAACCCCGCGAGAGGTTCGACGTACCGGGAGCTCCGCCGTTAACACCGAGTGGCCGGCAGAGAGACGCTTTTTGTGCCCTTTCACCAGCGAGCAAATCCGGACAAAGGAAAAAAAAAAGAAGACTTGAGCTAACGTTAGCTGGCTCCCGGGCTAACTTAGCATTCCTGTAGCTGCGCCGCAATGCAGGCCATAAAGTGTGTTGTGGTCGGAGACGGGTAAGTTCGTTCCTCCTAAACGGTGTTTAACGTCGAAGTGTAACGTTAATGGCGAACGTTAGCTTAAAGGCTAACACTTTGACTCGTTTTGTTGCCCCGAAACCGGTGAAGTTAGCAACCAAGCTTTAAACCACACATTTTAGCAACCCTTGATATTATTTAGCCAACTTTTACATTTTATATTATGTTACTTACAAAACCACGTACTGTCTCAAATCTTAGCTAGCATGCGTGCTACTAGCTAATCATTAGGTTGTCCTGGTTGCATTTTTCTCACACTTGGCTGAGTCAGACTTCACAGTTTACTTATTCCTTCTCGCCAGAGTATAAATACGAGTTCAGCAACAAATACTTGGGCTGTTGAGAAATTTGAAGAGCCCGGCTTCGTGGTGTTTCGCCGGCGTTGGTGGTTTTGCAATGCGACTTATGTGTGTCAGCCTCTTAAAAGTTGCCAATAAAATCCCAGCGAAGGCTTTTATTACGTGTGGCAGTTCAAGGCTGGTGGAAGGATTAAAAAAGGCATGAGCAAAGTCTTGACACTCGGATGTAGAGGAATATGTGGGAGGTAAACACACTCATCGCGTCAGGGTGTGGTGGATACCACAGCAGCACACTCATTCACAGGCCCATGACTCTGTTAAATCCTTTATTTTCGTTTTAGACCAAGGAGAAACGTGCAGTAGACGGGATGGTCACACTAAAAGGGAAACACACTAGTTTCATATTTGGCAAATCCACTCAGATTATTTAAGAAGTGTTTCCGTAATTTGGCCTGGCCCGCTGACTGGAACAGCTGTGTCAAAAGTAACAGGACCAGTTCAGATCTGGTTTTAACCGCAACGCGATCATCCAGCTTTAAGCACCTGTGGTCTCACTTTGCATTAAAATGCATCTCCACATGTGTCTCAAGTCACTATTCAAGATCTGATCGCTGGTGGATGTCTCTACCGCCCACCGCTGTTATCAGAACCGTGAGCAGAGCTGTTTGTGGTTTAGGGGGACATGATAATAATTTTGGAGCAAGCTGTAAAGTCTGTCTCTCACACACACACACATAGAGAGAGCGCTTATTTATCTCCGTGCGACCGTTAGTTGCTTGGGAAACCTGCTCAAAGGTCAGATTAGGACTTGAACTCCGGCAGCTTCTGTTTGCAGAGTCGTTTGCAGCAGTGAAATAAAAAATCTCTGGTAATAAACGTATATAAAGGTACTGGCTAATACTGAGGAAATGCGTAACTTGTTTTATTAAAAAGATACGCGCAGTTCTCGTGTTCGATAATTTGGTTATTCTTCTAAACAACAACATTATTAATGAATAGACATGCTTTTCATTTAATCATTTAAAAAAAGCAGTTCTGTGGGTTTATTTCCCCTGAAGATAGACAACTTTATTGATCCTTTTGGGAGGTTCCCGTAGGGAAATTGACAAACGAATGGATGAGGCAAAAAATTCACACTTAACGCCGGAGCACTCCAGTTGAGTAGGCCGTCCTTAATGCGACCCTGGACTCGTTGTGTGTCCGCGCTGCCGAAGGAATGCGGACAAATATGTCCCAGACCACCTCAAACGCATCCTCGGTGAGCCCTGGGTGTGTTTACACCTGCTTTTCTTAAGCTGGCCAGTAGTGATCAGATAGATAGATAGATAGATAGATAGATAGATAGATAGATAGATACTTTATTGATCCCGAAGGAAATGCAAGCATCCAGTAGCAGTAACATACATTGAACGTACAGTACAAAAACTATATAAAAAATAGAAAGTAACTAGAAATAAAATGTTTTATACAACTATAAACTATGTTAAAAATATAAAGTGACCAGTAGAGGTAGAAGTTTTTGTTTTTTTAATATATAAATATGAGAACTACAAATGGGGAGGACCGTGTGCAATTAAATTAGGCTGTAAACAGATGAATGAAATGAATAAATTAATGAAAGTCACAGTCACCACATGTAGCAGAGGTAGACAGACATGGCAGTGACAGAGTGTCCCGTAAAGTAGATCAACCAGGACGCGTTTTAAAAACCAAGTCTGAACGGCCTCACAGAAAAACACGTGTCGGTACAACAGAGTACAGCTCAGTGGTGCTACGAAGCGCTGACTCCAAAATGAAAACACAGGTGAATCAACAGCTCTCTCAGTTATTTTAAACAAATGCTGAATACCATAACATTCACGAGGCTGAGATTTTGCGCAGGACTGCTGTAATTCATTCACTTTCACCAGTGTACCTAATGAACTGGCAAGTGAACGCATCCTTTAGTGACATTATGATTATTAACGGTGTGTGTATTTTACTAGAACACTTGAATAGAAATGAAATGACAATATTTGATCATCTTGGTATGTCTGTTATGTTAAACTGACTATATTTGGATAATTGGAGCAATAAAATAGTTTTGGCAAACTCACATATGATGGGAATTTGTAATCTAAATAACTGGTGCTGACCTGTCTCTGCACTAATGTAGCGGTTAAGACCTCAGTTGCACCAAAGGGAAAAGCAATCAACTGGGATTTTGCCTGCCTGTGTTGTTTTTTCTCCACTAATACTGATCAAGCGTCTTCTCTTCTTCCAGAGCTGTGGGTAAGACCTGTCTGCTCATTAGCTACACCACCAATGCCTTTCCTGGAGAGTACATCCCGACAGTGTGAGTACCTGAGACTGCAATGCAGTGTCTGTTTGTTTGTTTGTTTATTTATTTATTTATTTATTTATTTATTTATGTGAGCCTCGCAGTCGCTCAATTGTCTCTCCACTCCTTTTTCCTGTGCAGTCGCCGCACGATTAAGGGGCCCGTCTCATTCTTCCGAGGCCTTTTTTTCTTTCAGATGGTCATTTAGCGGCCTGCAGAAGTCTTTACAGTCACTGCTGTTTACTGCGTCTACCGTTCAGGGAAATACGAGCTGCAGGAAGTTATAAGGAATGCCGGCTCCTTATCTGATTCTAGACCATCTGTGTAATCTGCGTCGATCTTTGATCATTCTCAGTGTGGCGTAAACTGGCTCGGCAGGCAGCTATAAAAAAAAAAAAAAGTTCCTTGTGCAGTCACATTAAATTCACATTAAAGTCACATTATTCAAAAGAGGCAATAGAGATCAACAGATGAGTTAGGGCACTGATTTCTGCTTTGGTGCTTTAGTTTTGTGTCTGTTTCAGGTCTTATTTTACGTTGGTAATAATATTTTATGTGTTTATATTAAACCCGATGGGTTTGGCTTATTCGCGCTCAATCGCTTGTGTCAGGTTCGACAACTACTCCGCCAATGTTATGGTGGATGGGAAGCCGGTGAACCTGGGCCTTTGGGATACGGCGGGACAAGAAGACTACGACAGACTCCGCCCACTTTCCTACCCACAGACGGTATGACGCAACAACAGTAGTCATGTGTTGGATAATGTTTCACTAATCATGCCCGGTATATGACCCGCTTGAAAAGTTTATTTGACAGGAATGAGTGAATGAGGTAGTTTAAAAGAAAGTAAACGTCACGCCTTTGTACACATGCTTTTTTTTTTTTTTAAAATACTTAACGGGAAGTGATTGTCATGGGATCTGATTGCTTTGTTTCCTCCGTCTTACCAGGATGTGTTCCTCATCTGCTTTTCTCTTGTGAGCCCGGCCTCATTTGAAAATGTCCGTGCGAAGGTGAGTAGCGCCTGTGTGGGGAAATATCAGCTATAGACGCAGCATGAGGGGGATTTTTTTTTTTTTTTTTACTAGCCTTTCAACATAACTGGGTTACTTGTTTATTTGAGTTACCCTCGTCTACTTGGCAGTGTCAGTGCAGTTATTACAGTATTGTGAATGTGCTGCAGAACTAACCAAGTCCAAGCAGCTAGAGATGGAAACCTAACCTTAATATCCAAATCCTCACGGTGAAGTAGACGGCATTCTGTTTGAGATCAACTACTATCTCTATTCAACACAAAAACATGGACTCATATTAATGTGAAAAAAGATTATAGCACAATTAGACACTAGTTGATTAAAAAATAGACTTATTTCAACACTGAGGGTAACATGGGGTATTGTTTTTCTTACCTGACAGACCTAAAAGTTCATTAAGATTGATTTCCTGTGCTCACCCTGGACTAGAACATGTTAAAAATGTAAACCACATCCAGTATTCATGTTCACTAAGCCATACATAATAATCCTCGTACTCATTTTAACCTTTTACTTGGAGAATTTGGTTAGTGTCTTATGAAGTTATCAAGTCACTCTGTTAGGGCTTCGACAAACTGTTCTTTTTTTGTGTACAAGGTATCCTTAGGACACAGAAACAAAATAAATCCAGGTAGTTCTATGTATTTCCAAGCAAACCGTAAAAATACCTCACAAGCAAGAATAAAAATAAATAAATCATAAGATTAGACTTGACAAAAACATCCAAATATTTCATGGGATAGATGAAACTAAGCTCCACTTACACCACAGCGTATAACTCCATATGTAAATGTGAATCTTCAGCAGCACTGGAGCACTGGAGCTGTTTCAATATTGATGATGAGTCAGACGAGTACTGGAGTTTGTCGGGAATACAGATTCAGTAAAATACATCAGAGCTGATGGGGCTGTGCTTCACAGTACAGATAGACAATGAGCCAAATTAAACTGTTGATTTTAAGCCAGATGGGTTGTTCATTTCCCGGTACATGGACCACACGTCTTTAGTAAGACATTTAACTTTGTGTTGCTCCCAATGTCTGGGACAAACGTGTGCTTATGTGAAGATGTATCATTGGGACTGTAAAACTCTTTAAGCATCAGTATGTAGAAAAGTGCTTTATAAATATGAGACCCTTTACCAAACGTCTGCAGCCATTATCTACAATAGATGTGTGACAAAGTAGGTATATATGTTCAATTACATTTGAGGCCCTGAGAATAAGAGAATAGGGTGCCATGTATACAACAGATGGTTGAAATAAGTCACATATTGTTGTTGAACCTCTTCAGTTTAAGCTGGAAGGCTGCACTTAAGAAGTTTCTATTGCGGTAGCATGTGGAGAGAAGATAATGAAAACCGTCACAGCTCAATTATTTCTGGACCATAGCTGTGTACATACAGTGTTTTCCGCAGTGATAAACACACAGGAAACTATTATCTGACTCTGCAGGAACCATCAGCTTCACAGAGCGCTGCAGCAACATTGTTGTGGTTCTCTGGCCCGAGACTTTACCGTCTTCATTCAGTCCCACTGTACAGCATTTAAATGTACTGCTTAGTCATTCTACAAGTTGCCCCATGCCCATCCTGCCAAACAGGGTTTTAGTAATAATGATTATTGGCAGCTCTTATAAAACCACATCTGGAAAGTTGTACCGCTAACTTGTGAATGTTGTCCGTTTACAGTGGTATCCTGAGGTGAGACACCATTGTCCCAACACTCCCATCATACTCGTGGGCACCAAGCTGGATCTGAGAGATGACAAGGACACTATGGAAAAGCTGAAAGAGAAGAAACTCTCTCCCATCACTTACCCCCAAGGACTGGCCATGGCCAAAGAGATTGGTGAGGACTTGTTTCTCTGAAATAGTATTTGTCAAAATTATTATTATTTATTTTTTTTTTGCTGAAAGAATTTAAGAGAACATAACGTGCGACTGACATCGCTTTCTCCAGGTTCTGTCAAGTACTTGGAGTGCTCAGCCCTGACTCAGCGCGGCCTTAAAACGGTGTTTGACGAGGCCATCCGGGCCGTCCTGTGCCCTCCGCCTGTCAAGAAGAAGGGGAGGAAGTGCTCCCTCCTCTAAGACTTTCTCCGCTGAAACGGTTTCAGGGGAACATAACTGCTAGTGGTGAGGGTGGCTAAAGACACAAGAGAAACACACCAGTATACACACAAACAAACCATGTACTTCAGATTCTGTCCTTCCTACGTGTAGCTACAACAGTTATACCTACCATTACTTTGAAAACAAAATGAGCATAGGGTCAAATTTAGGAGAACAGGATGGACTATAATAGACCATAGTTCTTTTCTAACAATGTATACTGTATAGTCTTTGAATTTCTCGAGGCCTTCTAAAATCGATTGGATGTTTGTAAAGCAGACCGTGGAATGTCTTCAGTGTATTCCTCCGCTGGTTATCCACCTTTTATTTTTTTGTTTACAGCATTGAGTGGAAGAAATATTGCCAAAAAACATTCTGCACGCATTCTGTGTTTTAGCTGAAAAACAGAAAAAAACCATTTGTCCTGTCGTCTCAAACCTTTAACACACAGGCGACGGTTCGCTCGGCGCCTCAACCAACGGCATTTTCCGCAAGGTCACTTTGCGGCGGCGTTCGCGTCACCGCGCCGCCGACACGGGAGTTAAAAGCATCCGCCTGTGCTCGTTCTTATTGCCTGAAATGTACCATAACCTCTTTGCCAGCAGTTTCAGTCCTAGTACAGTTCACGTTAGTCCATCCTCACGGGTTGAATGATGCCTGAAACGCGCTGAAATTTCAGACTGGGGAAAGGTATGCGAACACCAACAGTGCTATTAATCCTTAAAAATCGAAAGAGATCCAGTATTTTATGCATTTGGCTCCAATCGGACCTGTTAAGTCTATGGTATTTTAATTTCTTTTCTCCTCTCTGTATCTTCAATATTTCCCTACGAGTGTCTGAACCGTATAGCTACCCAGGAGTTCAAATCTGAAAACTTGACTACATATTGGATTAAAAATGTCCAGGTGTTTTGGTGACGGGGAACAAGAGAACCTTTAATGCTCTGTGGGCATTTCTAAGAAATCTTTTGTGCAGCACATTTGATTTTTATTCGCATCACTACTGGCTGAGCAATGTCACTAAGAAGAGCGTCATGCTTGCTAATAACAGTAACAAAGCTACCGTCGGTTTTGGTGTGAAACACAGTGTACTCCTCCTCTCTTTTTGTTCTAATCATGTTATTTGACTCTTTTTTTTTTTTTTTGTATCGTTCTTCTCAGAAGTTAAACTCACTCACTGTATTGTTAAACTAACACTATGAATATCCTTTGTTTATTACCTCTACAGTTAACGCTACCTTAATCTCCCTACAAGCCTAGCTTTTTGTAATTAATGCTGACAGCATGTATGTGCATCATATACTGAAAACTAAAATTAGAATTGCTACAGCTCTATTTTTACAAAATGTATTTGAACAGTTAAGTACATGTTGCTCATCTGTATTGTATTCAGACATCAAGCTGTGCTTTACTTCAAGCCAATGTTGTGACTCCTTAGTTTTATGGGTAAAAAGCTATTGTCACTTTTTTGAAAAAGCCAATAAATTCCTGTAAAACAGACGCTGTTGTGCCCGTTTGTCAGACAGTGCGACCCCTTCAGTCAACACGAAGTCTTACAGATGTAACTGGTTGAACCCTGAAATGAGATCTTGTGCTTAAAAGTTGAAAAGATTATTCAAATGATACCAGTAGTGCAACAAGTCGTTTATTACAAAGTTGTAATACATTTGGCACAGAATCTGTTGAAAATCTTATATTAAATCTCTCTCTCTCTTCATATAAACACTGTTTTGTACATCCGAGGTATTTCTTCAGGCACTCGATGACTGACGCCAGCCTCGTAACAGCTCAGGAATCCACAGATCGTAACAATGTCCCTGAAGTTGTAGGTATGCTGGACAGAAAAAAAAACAAAAGTAAAACAAAAAAAAAAAAAAAAGAGAAATCAGTCACTAAACCGACCTCTGACCTACTGGAGTAAAAACCAGAAGTTACAGCATTCCACGTGTTAAAAACAACCATTACCTCTCCACCAGCTCTGCTCCAACAATGTCGTGGATGTGGTATTTCATGTGGAATTTCACGTGTGACGTCGTCCGCCGCTCCTCTATCTCTGACTTTAAGATTTCGTTGTATTTGGACTTCTTCACCATGCCCAGCACTGCCTTACGGCCTGGCGGGACAAGGAACGAGGCAACGTGGTTAGAAACGATCGTACAGCCGTTGGTCAGCTGACCACCAATCGGAGGGCTGCAACCCTACATTACTAATGTCTGCCAAGATTAGCACTGTCGCTAACGTTAACTGTTTCGCTTCCAAGTTACCTCCAGACTCTGTTATTACAGGTGTCAATGACGGGAGTGGACCCCAGCATTAACATAGTTTGTCTAACCTAGCAACAGTAACGTAGGAAGTCGGGCTTGACAAAATAGGGGCCCTCTAGTTGGTGATCAACAAACCAATCAGAAGGATGACAATTAGGGTTTATTAACAATGAAAACAGTTGAGCTCCGTTCAGACACGTACCTTGAATGAAGTACTTTGTGAATTTGCCAGAATTGGGAATGGAAAGCCACCAGCTGCCTGCATCCCTCACCGTCAGGACCCCTGACTTCACCAGCTGCCTAGATGGTGAGAAAATATATATATGCTGATGGATGTGAAATGGCTAAAGTGAGTTTACAGACTGACACTGTTAAATTCTTTTAAATCCTTTTCAAAATCTACTAAATTAACATCAAGCGCGATGATCTCGTGCAAAATCTTTTATGACGCATGTCTTTTTTGCCAGTTGGGTTATCTATACGCGCTAGGGTCTGCGTCACGAGACATGTTTTAGGTTCAGGCAACAATCTTTTCTAAATCTGAGTGTAAATCAATGATTAGATTTAGAACTAAACTTGTATTTGACGAAGCCAGAGAAACAGAAGAAACCCATCCTACGTTATCTCGGAGTCGGTGAAGAGAAACTCCCTCAGCATCTTGTCCTTGGTGAAGCTCAGCTCCACGCAGGAGGACACCACCTTCTCCAGGAACCTCTCCACCGTCCCCCGAGAGTCTTTGCCCTCCTCCCCCGCCAGGACTTTGGCCTTGTAGTCCGAGGTGAAAACCAGCCCGAAGGCGTCCGTGTCGAACCCGAGCTGGAACATCAGCAGCTCCCCTTGCTCGCGCAGTTTGTTCTGGGATGGCAGACGGCAGCAGCGGGTTTGAATTCCACATCCACATCCACATAAACATGATCAGTCAAACATCTCTTGACGCTTACCAGCTCCTTGTCCACCCAAGTCTTGCAGCTGTGCATGCTGTAGAGCTGGTGCTTCATCACGATCTGTGGCAAAGCGTCATTGAAGAGCTTTCTGGGGAACAGTGTCATGAGGTACATCAGGCTGGATCTAATGTCAGCGGGCCCTTTTAGGTGACAAGTTGACAGAGAGTGTTAATTGTGGATTCTTTCAGTTCAACAAAACGATCATTGGTTTGTTTACTTAAACACACCTACCACACTCATCACTGACTACTCCAAACTTCTCCGCCCCATTTTTTCTCCTTTTCACGCTGAAAACGTCTGAAACCAGACTCCGTTTCCTGTTCATACCTGGTGGGAAACATCACGAGAAATCATTCATTCAAACAGGTGCCCACAACACAGACCCTGTGCGAGTGTTTGATTTTGGGGGATAAAAACACATCAAATCCACCCCACACTCCTGCCACGTTTATTTGGAATAATTAGTGAAGCTTTATCATATTTATAAAGACAGTTTAACTTTTCTCAGAAGTCATAGAAAATACAAGCTAGCATATATCTGGGTGGACACTGAGTGCTCCGTTGTCCCTTTAAACTCGACTCACCCGTTAGCTCCTCGCTAGCTTGGCTAACGCAAGCTAGCAGTTTCCCTAACAAATGTTTAACCAAGCTTTTTGAACCCTTCCACTGTGATAGCTAGAGTCGCCAACAGTGAGTTTAAACTTTTGCCGGTCTCCTCCACCACTACACCATCTTCACCGGTTCACAACAGTCCCTTTAACACGGCTATTTCAGACTTATGAGCGGAACCTAGACCGTCTGTGGAGACGAAGAGTCGCGGTTGCCACGGAGCGGATTGGATGAAAAACTACACCCGGAAGTAGACATCCATTTAAATTGCAGTTGTAGTACACATTTCAACCTGCGGGGGCGGCAACACAAGCAGCAGCGTCAAAACTGCCCAAAACCCTAAAAGAAGACGAAGAAGAAGAAAAAGACGAAGAAGAAGAAAAAGAAGAAGAAGAAGAGCGTTAGCATCTATGGCGCCAGTTGGCTGCTCTGCTAGCAAAACAAACAAATGCACGTCCTGTTTCTTCCTGTTATTTTAACTTCCTGTACTGTGTAAGGTAATTAGACAAAAATATTTTTTGTCGTGTTTACTCAAAGTTTTTTTTTTGCGACATGAACGGAAACTCGGCGCTGTAGGCTGACCAAGAGGTACGTTTTAATTTAATCGTACACATCGTAAATATACAGTCAGTTACCAGTTGATTAGGTAAACTAGTGAAAAGGGAATGCATTGTAATAATATAACGGCTTCATGAACGTTATAGTAATCAGCATTTTATTAAAAATACCAGAGAGCTATTGATTCAACTGTGTTTTCATTGTGGAGACAGTGGTTTGTATTATATAGTGCTGTATTGACACGTGTTTCTATTATTTTGACAACCCCTTTTTAGCCAGTGGGTTAGGGTAAATAACAGAAACACTTTAGTGGTTATTTAAATTCAGTTTAACAGCACCACAAACTACATTATTTCAATATTAACTGAACATTCACTCATGTGGATGTTACTTAAATACATACCATTCACCTAAATGTTGTTACTGACCGGGCACCAACAACACAAGACTGCATAGGGTTAAAAAACACATGACAAACAAGCCAAGGTGCTGACCAGGCCTCCAAACTCCCCAGATCCCAAAGTATCAGAGAAGAAGACGGCTATGAAGCTACATAATCGGACTAAGCATCATCCTTATCAGCTGGATAACTGCTCTTTTACCTCTAGGTATGGACCACCACAGACCCCGCAGTCCCACCTCCAGCCACGACGGCCGCCGCTTCGCGCACAAAAGACAAAGGGACGACGGTGGACGAAATCACTGGGAGGACAAACGCATCCGGCCCAGCAAGCACCACTACCCTGAGTCTGGGTCGGCCGCGGGACGTGACCCACCGAGCTCCAGGACTTTGAGCACCAGAAGGGAGCTTTACGAGAGAGACTTTCCCGTCTACAAGCAGCCCGTGGAAGTGGGATGCTTTTCCCTCGACGCTAAGCGTAGATTCTTCAGCGACGGCAGGCAGCTCAGATACTACGTGGAGCCAGACAGGAACCCTAATTTTGACCTGAGGGATGGGTACAGGGAGCGCTTCGTAAAGAGAGACGACAGCGTGAAGGAGAAGCTGGACCACATTCTTCGGTGGGTCGTAGCCAATAGATCGAGGCTCAGCTCAAGGGTGACCGCGGCGCCGTCTTCATGGTAACTAGACAGATCCTCACTTTTAATGTTTGCTCTGTAATCCAGAAATCTCTAATCGCGCCCGTTGGGACGTTCTCTGATCGGCCTTTCCTCTTCCCAGCGCTTTAGACGTGGACTTCGTGACGTGGCGGGGCCACCTGACCAAGCTGCTGACCGCTCCGTACGAGACCAGAGAGGGGTGGCTGCTGGCCGTCACCAGGTTCAGAGGCACGCTTTACGTCAGCGAGGTCGAAACGGAGGCCGCTCGCAGGGAACGGGAGAACCGCACCGAAAGGCACGAAGAGATGATGTACTGGGGATACAAGTTTGAGCAGTACACATGTGCAGGTGGGCGGGACTGAGCGCTAACTCGTTTGACTTGTTCTCCTCGAAGACTTGGCTGTCGAGTTGTTAACTGTCTTGCACCAGATCAGCGTTTAAGGGCCTGTTCAGACGGTGCGTTAACATCCAATGACGCTTAGCATTAATGCGCGTCTCTACATGCGTCTCCAGATCCAATCTCAGTTTTGCGCTCTGTATGCAAATGAACACAGACATCATTTGGGAGCTAGTGGTATTATCGCAGCTACTACAATGTCCAACAACCAGTCAAATTAATCTCAGATAACCTGTATGACTAATTCAATCCTCCTCCGACCACTTGAAGCCAAAGCCAAATGATTTTCTTTTTGTCCTGGCAGATACCCCCCACAGCTCACCCGACCCCGGCGGAGTGGTCAACACCAACGAGGCCTTCTGCACCGTGGTGCAGACCCGCCTCGGCGATCACAGGCTCCTGTTCTCCGGCGAGGTGGACTGTCGGGACAGAGATCCCAAAGCCCCGGCTCCCCCCGCCTGCTACGTGGAGCTGAAGACGTCGGCGGAGATCTGCACGCCCAAACAGCGCAGCAACTTCCACAGGTAGATGAAATGGTGAACAACCGCATTACTGGTGGCTACTTTTCATGCCGTGTTGATTTATTTATTTATTTTTTTTTTTCCCCCCACGTTTTGGTCGTCCTCAGGTTCAAACTGCTCAAGTGGTGGGCTCAGTCTTTTCTCCCGGGAGTCCCTCGCGTCGTGGCGGGTTTCCGGGATCACGACGGAGTTGTTGTTTCCCTGGAGACGTTTCACATCTCTAAGATTTCACAGCTCATCAAGGTGCAGTACAACATAAATGACTTTTCATCAATTCAGCATCTGAGGACTGGACAGTTGTATCATACGCTAGCTAGGACATGACTTAAAAGATTAATACAAAATACGTACAACTCCTTCTCTTTGTCTTTCCAACAGAATGAGTACAACTGCTGGAAGCCGACCGTTTGCATGAACTTCTGCTGCGATTTCTTGTCTTTTGTGAAGCATGTGGTTACTGAAGACAGTCCAAGGTGAGTTGTGATGATAAACGGCGCTTTTGCCACGTTTAAGCACATTTATCTCAAGCTCTTCCACTCCTTCCGTTTCAGCGTGGTGTACCTGTTCTCCTGGGAACCCCACAAAGACGTGACCTACACCGTCCACAGGGACTCGCAGTATTCCTTCCTGCCACACTGGTACGTGGAGGAGATGACCAGTAGACAAGACTCACATCATCAGTCCTGATTTAAGACTGAGGCCTGGTGCGCTTGACCTCCAATGGAGGGTTCTTCACAGACACACATTTGACAGGTGATTTGTTAACAAGTTGTCCGTGATTACAACGCCACAATCTTCTGGGATGTTCAGCAGCGCTGGTCCATGTTTTATTTTGCTGAGCCTCTCCTCGCTGTGATTGGGCGAGAGGCGGGGTACGCCTTGGACATTTCACCAATCTTTTAAACGGATAATACAGTAAAGATGAAGCAGTCAACCTAACACGGATGCGTCAGGACTGCGCCACCGTTTATCTGTCGATTTTAAATAAAACCCTCAACACAGTGCGTTGTCATTATCGTTTCTCAAACTTTATTGTTCCCCCGGTTATAACAATAATCCAAATCTCAAAACAGTCTTGATTTAAACATAAAAAAAAAAAAAAACCCTATCAAGTAAGTACTGGATGAGCAGTTACAAAGTATTTTCATGTAAACATGGTCATTTTAAGAAATAAGACAAGTAGTCACTGTGAGGAGGAAAAAAGAGTTGGAACAGTAATGGATGCAACTGTTTTCCAAATGTGTCCCTGTCTTTGCTGTTGTGCCGTAATTACCAGCAACGCATTCACCAGCTTTCACAACTGACCTAACTCTGGAGGAGCTCAAATCTGGTAATTACACTGTGTCGCAATGCCGTTACATTTAATAAATGCCTCACAGGTTCTGCATAGACCTACAGTATAGATGTTGCCACAGAGCCGGCTTAACACCTCCTGTAGGTCGTGAATGAACACCAACAGGATGAATAACAGCTTTAACAGCAACTAAAGAAGCAAACTGTCAAATAATTGAGGTCAAAGGCGGCTGCGGCCTCCCGTGATGATTGAATACTCTTGCGTTTCTGCGATCCCCGACTACTTTACAGACCGTACAAGTCACCGACATAAATATACACAGACAACGACGCTGACGAAAACGAAAAGTAGACGTGACTCAGTGCATCATGTGTTTGCATAAATCAACAGTCACCAGTATATTTTAAATGACGCTACAACTTTCTTTATAAATTCAGAGGCACTTGTCGAACTTCCAGTGAAGGATTAACCATTAATTCCTATTTATATTAATTCAATCTTCATACATTAGGATTGTTGGAATCGTTTAGAGCTGGAAAGGATTTACACACGAATCAATAAATATGCAGGGGAGCTCTTTACTCCCGTTCACCACTGATGTGTCTAATAATGACATCGGCACATTAAAAACATCTCAATATAATTTCACGAGGTTTCCATTTTGCAGGTAGTTAAATTAACAGTTAAAAGTAATGTTTTAATTTGGTCCAGGGGCTTAGATTAAGGCAACACACACAGGTTTATTAAGAGGGATTTTCCTAAAACAACAGGTCTTTAAAGAGCCTGCCTGTATTTTGTTCTTGTTTCCGGTGTCCGAGATGCGTCTAGCTGCCGGTAACGGCGGTCGCTATGCGAGAGCGCAACCGTAGGCGATGAGGTTGCGCCACTTCCTCTGTGTTTGTTGGACCAGAATAATGGACGAGACTTAAGACTGCCACTTGGTCGCACTCTCCACCTCGGAGGTCGCTAATGAACCCCGGAGAGTTGCGTCAACCTTTGGAAGCCGCTGCTAACCCTCCGCGAGATCGAATCAACCGTTTTTGCTGAACTGAGAAACGTTTCATTCGAAGAAACTTAAAAATAATAGGATGTTTTGCCCAAATACAGTGGAGAAACCCTGTCGGCACTGACGGAAGTAGTTAAAGGTTAAGAGCGAGGCAGCGGTGCGAGCATTAAAGCCACCTCTGCTCACGGTTTACGTAAAGGCACCGATATAAACTCGAGTGCGCCAATGCCACGCTGTGTTCGAGTAGCCGATCTCAGTGCTTCAGTTTCTTGTTCAGGCCCATGACTTTGAAGGTCGCGGCGGTGATCTTCTCGTAGACGACAAACATGAGGGCGGCCGTCATCACCGTCTGCAACAGCTTCGCCTCCAGCCCTTTGTACAAGCCGAGGACGCCGTTCTTCCTGGGATTTAAACGGAGCGTACGCACGTTAAATGAATAAATGTAAACGTGTCGGTGTGCAGGTTGTGCTTTTACACAAGCGTGTCCGCTCACTTGATCCTGTCCATGAGCAGGAACATGATGTTGGAGAGGCTCCCGATTACACCACCCTTGCCGTCGCCTTTGTACTGGCCGAACTGATGAAGAAAGAAAGATTCAGTATCATTTACTTCACAAGAACTTGTCCTTCCAACCACAAGACTCGTCATTTATTCAAGATCTTGTTTAAGAAGACCCAATTCATTGTTTTTATGAGATTAGCTGGCAAAGCGAACAAAAGAATGACACTTTATGTGTTAATATTTACCCTCAGGATGGCCTGAACTGTCTGAAGAGGATACGTTGCGGTCGTAGCGATGGCCTTAGCAATGGCTCCAATAAGAAAGATCTCTGCCGAGGATATCTGTGGTAGGAGAAGAAGATTCAACACACTTGTACCTGGTGTTTTAACTAGTTAACGCAAGGATCAGCAAATTAACAGGCGGTTTAGACTTCAGCGTTAAATTGACGCAGAAGCTACGCGCATACGCAAGAGCTGTGACTGGTTTGCTTGGGTGTTGCATGTCTCCGCAATTTTAGAATTTGATTGTTTCGGATCAATAACGACGGAACACATCGAGGAAAGGTTAACTGAGGAGGTTCGGAGATACAAACATTTGTACGACTTGTGTTTGCCAAAATTTCGCCGAAACTTTCAGTCGCCAAAGTGAAACAGGAAGTGGACACAAAAATGAACCCCGAATGGCAAAAAAGACAGCGACGACTAGCGTTGTTGTAGAGCGAGTCGGACTGACAAGCGCACGAGTATAAATGGCTCGCACCGACTTCGGCTACATGCACAGGTTGCGGCGTCTAGGTCCCGCAGCACTGATCGGATCTCGAGACACATTTAAAATGTCAGGTGTGAGTACGTACAGTATATTTTTAGTTGGTTACTTGTGACTGGATCACTGAGGACACGTTCAGATACAGGCTGATGGACCGACTTTGGTCTTCTAAAACTCTAAACGGCTTTCTCATGTCCTCTCACCTTCCTCCCTCCCTTGCCCGCCTTCCTCTTCATGGCTTCATAGAACATGAACTGCACAGCCGGGTTGAGGACCAGGATGAGAGAGGGCAGAGTGCTGCTCCACAGGGCTCCCACTCCCTCGTTGGTGATGATCTGCGAGAAAGCATCTGAGAAGGGGAAACCCAAATGAGTCACAACTACACAGTGACGCCAAAAAAAAAGAAAAAAGTGCAGAATTATAACGGAGAGATATACTACACACCAAATATGCCCCTGTAATGGGTCTGCTGGAGGTCTTCGTTTCTGAACTTCACCCCTTGCAGCTTCAGTCGTGTGTTGACCACCCACATGGGAGTGGTCAGGATCACATTCACAACCCCTGCATGGGCAACAGAATTTCATATTCATCAGTTAATATGCATTGGTCAGCAACACTGTCTGTAACCATACTTTAACAGTGTACCGGAGTCTTATAACTGGTGCATTTACCTGATACGACCCCCATGAGCAGATCTTTGGCAGGTCTGGAGTTCCCTGGACCAGATACCGTCAGTTTCTTCAGCGTGTTGAAGGTGTAGAAGTAAACGAAGTTGGAGCAGCAGAGGCTGGAGATGACCGGGAACCAGCCTCTGTACAGAGACTGACTGGGAAGAGTGGTGGAGAGACACTTGAATGGTGGCTGTTCTTTCTTTGCGGCCACGTCATCAGATCAAGTGAGCCAATAAAAGTTTAGTTTAGTAGTCTTGTCATTACTTGGCGATTACTTTGTCGATTCGATCCCTTAGTTCAATACAAAATTAGCAGAATTTCAAAACGATAGTTGCTGAATTGCTCAAATGCCGTTAACAATGATTTTTCAGAGCGTCGCCAATGTGGTTGCAGTCTAACATAAACTACTTGGAGGTTTTAAAAATTGTTTTAGCTTAATCTCACCACTAAGACATTAAGGTGCAGCTAAACCAGCCAATAAAAACACACCGGCAAAAACATGCCGACCCAGTGGGACCGCACGTGCTACGTGCTAAAAGCATGCAACAACGTCTCAAGATCTGATCGCAGCTTTGCGGCCAACATTTGGGGCGCATATTGAAACAGCCGCCGTCTCTAATGGATCTTCTCAATCTTGAAACTGTCATGTAACATCATCAGTTTGTATCATAAGATTCCACATGTACGCTTCAGTCAGATATGTGTATCTATGACAGATGTATGTTTATCTTGCTGTTCTCTTCTCTCTTTACCCGGCTGGCCTTAGGCAGGTGGGTCCCTCCATATGAGCTGGGTTCTGCTCGAGGTTTCTTCCTGTTAAAAGGGAGTTTTTCCCTGCCACCGTCGCCTTCAGGCTTGCTCTGGGGGTTTCAGGCCGGGTTTTTGTAAAGCGTCTTGAGACGATTTGTATTGTTGTTGACGCTATATAAATAAAACCGAATTGAATTGAATTGAATTGAGGAAACGACACACATTTTGGAACAAGCTGTAAAGTTTCTCTCGGTCACTGAAATGACGGACGTGCATTATTTATTTATTTATTTATTTATTCACCTCTACCCTGACCTGCGCAAAGCTATAACTCGATCTCTGGAAGAGTATCCACACGCACGTCAACTTCACAACTGCCATTTGCAATCAGGCAACTTAAGTAGCCAGGTTTGAATAAGGCAATAATCTCTCAGTGAGCAGAAACAGGCTCTGGCAATGTCACTACTCGCCGACGTTCAGTCAGTTCTAGCTCTGTTTGAGGAGTTAACCCGAAAAGCTAGACCCTCGGACGCTTTGACATCAGGTGTGATTCTGACCTCTGACCTAAGAAAAAGACACAGGGCAGCTTCCCTCCACCAGACACAAACACAAACACATCCCCGACTTACAGGCCTTCTTCCTTTGCTATCTCAGCCAGGATCTTGGGGGTAGAGTTAGCCTTTCGCTTCTCATCCACTGAAAAGAAAACAGAAATGAACAAACGTCAAATAAGGGACAAGGAAAGGAGTCTTGAGGACTTGCTCTCTGCTTCCTCATTTAATCCGGAAGTGCAAACCCTAATTATTTCACCAGTGTCGTTAGTTACTTTATAATGAAATAAGCCCTCACAGTAACTTCATTAACACTGCTTCCTGAGTGTCTTGTGAACTATGCCCCAGATGATAACGCTTCCAACTCACCCTGTAATCTGCTTTTAGCCGTGTCCAGAGGAAAGAAGACGGTCATCGCTGTCGCACTCCCCTAAAAACACAGAGCACAGTACTAATGTGACATCCACAAACACAACACTGGAAGCCTCAGTCTCTCTCGGTTTCAGTTTCCAACCTGTTTAATGCGCTTTAATCGACGCTACTGCAAACGCCGAGTAATAATAAATAAAACTGTACTTTTATTACACGTTATCTCACCATTGCGCCAGCCACAGCGTGGACCAGCGTCTCGTAAGACAGAAGGCCCACAGGCGAGCCGCCGTTGCCGGACATCTCTGCAGGTTCCTCCCGGTCCGCTCGGACTTCGCAGAGTGGACTAAAAGCCGGTTAGTTGCAGTAACTGCGAGGAAACCCGCCCCCCTCGAGGGAAGATAGCCACCGCTCAGACCAGATACAACACTGACACTTACAACTGCAGCCCCATGGTGCTGGAAAGTCAGCGGCGACCTGAAAGGAAAACCATAAACCAAAGCAAACAGTTTATGCAATGAACCGATGTTTCTTCCCACTTTTTCCTGATTGGTTGAGTTGACGTTGAGACGCAAGTGATGCGTCACTGCCCCCTGCTGGACTGGAGGAAGAAATGACCCAACAAAAAAACATATATAAACAAGAATCAGGCATAACATTATGACAACTGACAGGAGAAGTAAATAACATCTTGTGACAGTACAATGTTCTACTGGGAAACTTTTGGACCTGCCATTCGTGTGGATGTTACTTAGACACGTAGCACCCACCTAGACCAGACCAGGCACCACCACCCCATAGCAATGACACTCCTTGATGGCAGCAGCCATCCCCAGCAGGATGCAGCCTGACACAGAAATGGTTTAGGAACAACTAAAATATGAAAAACAGTACAAGGTGATGACCTGGCCTCCAAATCCACAAGTATTTGTGGGATGATCCACAGAGGCCCCTCCCCTCAACCCATAGGACCCAAAGGCCACCACAGGACACCTTCAGAAGGCCCATGTCCATTCTCTGATGAGTCACAACTGTTTTGGAGGCACAAAGGAGACTTACACAATATTAGGAAGGTGGTCATAATGTTATGCTGGTCGGTGTATATCAGTGTTTTCCCTTCTTTAATTCATTCAGTGGCCTTCTGTTTCTTAATGATCAGTCAGACACTAATCTGTTGTTCCATAAATTGAATATAATTGTGTAATTCTGTCACTTGAACTTATTTGTTGCTTGATTGATGGTTTGGAAACATCAGAAAACTTTGAGAAAAGCAATTGTGAGTTCAGAGTTCAAAACGTTTTACACAACAAGTGACTTAAACGTCCACAGATGGCCTTATATGTGGTGAAGAGAATATTATAACTTGTTAAGTCATCAAAGGTAAAAGTTCAGGACGAGGAACGTCAAGAGGAAAGACTTGAGACTTCCCTCTGAATTCCAAACACCTGGTCCAACCTTTGGCTTTAAGTACCTGGCGATAATAAGCTGTTGAGCGCTGTCAGCTGGACTTTGCTTTTGTTTTATGGCTCTGAGCTGGCGATCCGTTGACGCCCAGTGATTTCTTTGTTTGCCCCGCTCGGCCGTTGCCGTTTGCTCATTAGTTGGGGGTGCCGAGAGGTAGACAGTGCCACACTTCTGTCCGTTGACCATCTCTGTTCTTCTCAGAGATGACGAGGTACCACAAGGCAGCGATTGATGGGTACTTGGACATCCTGAAGGAGGCCACGAGGAGGGACCTGAACACGGCCGACGAAGATGGCATGACCCCCACCTTGCTGGCTGCTTTCCACGGACATGTCGACGTTCTTCAGCTCATATGCAGCAGAGAGTAAGTAACATTAACTCCTCTCTATTACTGGTGCTTGGAGCCAGATGTGACGGAGATAAATATTTTCCATAATCATAATCTGCTGTGTATTTTAATATTAAAATACCACTGAAATGCATAGACTTCATTAGTTTCAAGTGTATTTTATGTGTGATTCACAAAACTAAATATTAATCTACAGTAGAACTATAATTATTGTCCAAAAAAGTATGGTTAACAATATATTACAGCAGAATTTAGGGCTGGGAAACATATTTTTTTATGCTTATTGGTAATTTAAACCAGTTTTTCGATGACTGTAGTCCTAAACGATCTAAAACTTCATTCCACTTATAAACTTCTCACTCCCACGAGCTGTGCCAAAAGTTGGATCATCCTGTGAAACAAAGGAACCCTTTATCTGTCCCCAGCGCCCCCCCCCCCCCAACCGCCACCACCACCTCTGCCACTCGTGCGATTCAACAAAGGACAAATCTAGACCAGCATTCTTGCTGACAAATGGGATTCTGAAAATATCCTTGTGAGACGTTTGGCGGGGCGTAAGCTACATGAGCAGCTTTTCTGTCATTATCAGCATGAAACCAGATTTACAACGTTTCTGCGTTACAGCAATCAAAAGTTATTCACGGGACGGTGAGGCATGACAGCAGGGGACTTTGAATCTTAATGGCTTACCAGTTATCTTGATCCATCCTTAGTTATATTTTGTTTTGTATTGTGGGTGTGGTAGGGCTGAGAATGTATTCTTCACATTTAAAGACATTTTTTTGGTAAATTTGTTAGCCTGAAGGCATAGCAGCAGAGCACAGAGTGTAAAGCTGTAGCTGGAGCTCCGCTCTTGGTTCAGTGGACAATATACAGAGGCTTTAGGTCCCAGACTGCACTGCGATAGCTGAACTTTTGGCATCAGGCATTTATGTCAATCAGCTCCCCCTCCCAACTTTATTGACAAACTCATCAGAGTCTCATGGTTGCCTCGGCCACCGAGTACGGCAGTGCGGCGCTCTGAAGCTACATCAGTCCATACGGTTGACCAATTAAAGCTCAAGCCGCTAGTTATGGGAAGTACATCTCTTTTCTGAGAGTCGGTTCTTTTGCCACGGCTCCCAAAGAAGAGTCGGCTCCCGAACGGCTCTTTAATTAGTTTCCTTTATAGCCTGATATTTTGGCCCAACACAGCAAATACATATGGTTTGTGTGTTGGTAAGTCCAATTGCGTTCAATGTTTCTATGAGAAGCCTAATTATTGTCTCATTCTGTTACGTGAAAGCATTATTGCTTTTGTTTAATATTTTAATAAAACTTTAATTGTGCAAACAAATGAACAAAACACTGCAATCAAATCCACACAAGCGAATACAGAACCAAACTCAGTAAACAAACGGTATAAATGTCCTTATTTATGTGCATACTGGCATTGAGAAAAGTCAGATGCCTCAGCTGTGACGGGCTGATGCGATTTCTTCTCACCATGAGTGTCTGCCCTGTTCACCGCTGTCTAACAGGCGGTTTAGGCTTCTACGTCAATTTGACGGCGTAGCTAATGCCGTAGCTGACGCTCACCTCCCCAGAAATGTAACTATGAGCCGCGGCTACACAGACCGCAAGAGCTGCGATTGGTCTAGTTGGTAGTAGTGTGTTTCCTCTTTAGTATTTCCGGCAACTTCTCCATCTCCGCAGTTTTCTAATTGGTTGTTTTGGATCAACAAAAATGGAGCACATCTAGGAAAGGTTAAGTGAGGAGATTCGGAGATACAAACATTTGTATGACTTGTCGCCATTGCTGAAAGTGAAGCAGGAAGTAGAAACCAAAATTAACCCGACTGGCAAAACAAATAGAGTGGCGACTAGCGTTTGGGTGGTGTTTTTGCGGAGCGAGCCAGACTGACGAGGCACAAGTATAAATGGCTCACACCGGCGTAGGCTACGTGCATAGGTTACGGCGTCTATGTCCCATAGTACCCTAAATGAGCCTTTAGGGTCCGCATATGGTCTGAGCTGTTGCCGTAGCCATGGCGTCAAATTGACACAGAAGCCTAAACTGCCTATGAGTGTGAAAGATATTAAATATTAAATATTATGTGATTCTGCTTTCACATAATCATATGATCCTAAGTCCTCACATGTGATTGGCCAAATGGCGTGCCCACCAAAACAAAGTTTTGCGCTCTTTTGCGCATGACACATCACTACAAGCCACAAGCATTAGAGCACTAAATACTAAACTATGTTAACGGAGATTCTTACACAAAGACGTAGTAGGCTAACGCTGTACCAGTTAGCGGACAACGGGCTAAATCGGTTAGCCTACGGTAGCACACGTGGCAAACATAAAACTTACTGAAATATAAATGACAACACCACTACAGCTAAACACCAGTTGGTTAACATACACACTAACATACAGAAAGTGTCCATTAGCCAAATAACTGGAGCATGTTTAACACAGCCTTAGCATGCTAACCTAGCCTCGCGGCTAGCTCTGCTGTCACCGTATAGTAACCAGCACATTAGCCCCACTACAGACATACAGCATACAGATAATGTTAGGAAACCATACTGTGGACTATTAATCTTACAGTGTTTTATGAAAAATAGTATTGTATTGGCCCCAATTGGTAAAACAGTCCAGGTAAAAGTGTTTGGAACACAGCCCCAAGTTTTATTCTGAATTCTTTATTATGGCTTAGAAAACGTTAAAATCATATTTCCGTATGAACGATTTCTGATAAGACAACTGAAAAGACAAATGGTGTCTAATTTTAAATAAATATCCATTCTGGTTGGCCCGTGATTTGGAGTGAGTTCTTCATTTTAGCCCCCTCTCTGATTGAGTTCGACACCACTGCTGTAGAACAAAGGAACCTTTTATCTATTCCCAGCAGCCCCACCTCCATTACTCATTCACTACAACAAATGACAAATTCTTACCGACTAGAAACTTATGTTTATTCGTCGGTAAGATGTTTTGAAGTTATTTAGTGGGGCGTAACACATGTCTGGGCTTCATGACAAGAATTAACCAAAACATTTCTGCCATAATCAGCAATACCTATGATTTATGACAAGTTGTTTCAGTATCACAGCAATGAAAAGTGACAATGAGGCACGACACTGTAGGACTTTAAAACTTAATAGTTTACCAATTATCTTCAGCCATCTTAAATCATTTCTAAAGTGGAAATGTGCTTACATACTTGCTTTCTTAAGTCCACCTCACATGGAAACGATAATTCACAACACTGTGCAACATGCTTTGCTGGGAGTGGATATACCGTAAAAGGATCAGTGCTTAAAGAAGGTGAAAAAAGCAGTGAAGTCAAGGTAACGCAACGTTACCAGACAACAACAACAACAGCAACAAACATCATCATCTGTAATTCACGCAAAGCTGCAGTGGTGGAGGAAGTATTTAGATATTTTCCTTAAAAGTACTAATAATCCAAAACACTGTAAATATACTCTGTTTCAAGGGAAAGTCCTGCATTTGAAACATCACTTAAAATAAAAAAATATGGTAGTTAATTACTCCCAGACCCATGTGATTGTTAACTATTGTACTATATATAATACTGTGTATTATTATCACTCAGGCATGCAGGGTTTTACTGTTGTAGTTGGTTGAGGTGGAGCTCAACTATTCAACTATTTCAAATAACAATAAGACGGCAACAAATTGTTTTCATTATGGATTAGATTGATTGTTTGATTGGTAAAAAAAATATTAAAAAAATCTGCAAACAGGGAGAAATGTGAATAGCAGTCTGAAAAAACACACTGGTACTTTTATTCACCAAGATCAATGGTTTTTGCTTCTGTGTCATTTTATGAAATAGTGGCTTTATTACTAAGGTGAAAAATATATATATATATCTGGTGAAAGATTCCTGGTGTTTCAGAAATAAGAATGGGAGGTAAAGCCTTAAGCGATCAGACTGGGTTCTCCACCCTTAAGGTTAGGCTTAAGACTTTCCTATTTGATAAAGTTTATAGTTAGGGCTGGCTCAGGTGACACTGAACCATCCCTTAGTTATGCTGCTGTAGGCCTAGGCTGCTGGAGAATGATGCACCTGTCCTCTACTTGCTACTCTCTTGCACCAAGCACCTATCCTCTAATTTCTTCTCCATTACTACTCATGCATTTGTGTTCTACTACTGTATTGCATGTTAATAGCTGTGTAACTAAAATGTAAATATATTTTAGATCATTATTTATTTATTTATTTTTTTGTTCTTTGTTATACAGAGGCGATCCCAACAGAAGTGACATCTGGGGAAATACACCGTTGCACCATGCAGCAGCCAACGGCCACATGCACGTCCTGAGCTTTCTGGTCAACTTTGGTGCCAACCTTTTCGCACTGGACAATGAGTTCCACACAGCCATGGACGTCGCCGCCGCCCGCGGCCGCATGGACTGTGTGCGCTTCCTCGATGCCGCCGCCTCCCAGCAAACGAACCAAAATGCGAAAAAGGTCGCCAACCTAAAGAGTCAGGCCATGAAAGAGGCAGAAAAGCGCGTGAAGCTCTGCGAGAAGGTGAAGAGGAAGCACCAGAGCAAGATGGATAAATTTTACCGTGGGCCGGATTCTGTTTCAGAAGTGAGCTCGGTCTCATCGTTCTCAAATGGTGGCACCATGAGCAGCGTCAATGAGCAGTTCTCCAAACTAATCGCTGCGGATAAGACTGGTTCTCTCTCAGGCAGGGTTCCAGGGTTTGGATCAATCCAGAAGAGGCTTGGGAAGAAACAAAAAAACACGCTGCAGAGGGTAGGAGGAGATGGGAACGTCATTTTCCTTAAGCAGGACAATGGAATGTCCGAGAAACCAGAGCTCATGGATGTCTTCGATGAACATGATGAGAACATGCTAGATGATGATAACTTTGAAGAGAAAGGTGGCAGTGAAGACGGCCAGGTCAGACAATCCATCTTCAAACGGCCTGGACTTGGAGATCTGACTTTCATGAAGAAGATGGGGCTGGAGTCTGAGGAGAACGTCAGTGGGAACAATGAAAGTCTTGGCTACCTCGTTCAAAACAAGTTGTTTGAGGCGGAGGAGGACTCTGATGGCTTTAATGAAGCCGGTGGCGGCGACCTTGATCTGGAGGACGACCTGGGACTGAATGACGACGAAGACGAGGAAACCTCTCCTCTGAGCGTGTTCCTGTCTACCATCAACCTGATGGAGTTTACCCATGCTTTCAACAGAGAGCACCTGGATCTGGAGGCTCTCATGCTTTGCACTGATGAAGACATGAAGGGCATTGGCATCCAGCTGGGACCCAGGAAGAAGATCTTGGAAGCCGTTGCTCGCAGAAAGAACGCGCTGGGGACACCTGGCGCCATGAAGGAGAGCAGCATGTGATCTGAAATAGTAGTTACTTATAATCCTGTTTGAAGCTTAAAACTAGTCTGTGTCTTTTGTAAAGATAGCCAACATTTTGATTTTGTACAAAACAAAGATTGTACCATAAACTCTTTCTCCAAAAACAGAGCTTAAATTTCAAAGTGTTACTAAATGTCTAGTAAAAAGCAACAATACTATATGTGATTAAGGCATAATCTCACAGCAGAATAGAAAACCTTTTTTTTCTTTATCATAAAAATATAACATGGTCCTGGTTGGTTGGGTTGTGGTGTTGTACGTTTCATTATGATTTTTACGTAATTCCGAAATAAATAAATAATTCTACAGTTCATTATTCTCTGATGCAAATACGCATGGGTAATTTATTTTTCTCTGGTTCTTAAGGTATCAGATTTTAAGGATGGATCAAACAGTTACCAGTACCATGCACTGCAACCAAAGAAAACATATAGTTATAGTTTTTATTAGTCATTTTATTTCATCAAGTAAAACTCAAATCTGGTGGACCTCCCAGTGGTAGTAAAAAATTAAACGGAAAGTGTTTTCCATGTTCCTCATTGCAACTTCTATGCATTTATATGTAATAAAATTGATAATCTGAGGTATTTTCAGAACTAGAAAGTTGCCTGCTTAAAAAACACACTTGGGGAATTATTTGAGACTTGAGTGTGTTCAGTGGCCAGAGCCATTTTTCTTATTTTCTACTCTTCTTTTTTAGTATTAATTATTATTAGAAGAAGCCTAAAGTAGAGCTGGGCTACCAAGGCTGCTACCTATTCCTAGTGCCGTAGGTGGCAGGCCATGTAATATCCCAGTGGCCAATGAGGCCAAACAAGACGAGCATCAAGTGAAAGGCGAATAATTGAAGGAAAATTTGCAATTCTCGTTTGTTTTTGAGAAAGAAAACAGCTGCACAGATTATTGAAATGTGGGAAATACCCTCATGCTTAAAGGGGAATTACCGTTTTTTACAACCTGGACCTTATTTCTGGCATAAAATACGATCGTTTACTCACCCATATAACAAGAAAAAAATAATAACAGCTTACTATCTATCCAGGTGCAACAGAAAGGATATTCAATTAGTTAGATCAAAATCAGATCTTTTCTAAGCTGTATAAATGAATGGACGGGGAAACTTTTTGTATTCAGTCTGTGTTTAAGAAGACGACTCATCATTTGGGAACCAGTAATAGAATGTCTTTATTGTCATTGTCCAGGTGCAACAAAACACAGTTTTACAGTTTTACAGTTTTCACAAACAATGCGGTGCTGTAAGATCTCAAGTAAGGTCGTAATTAATTGCTTTTTTTTTTATTGCCGGAGGCAGTACCGCATATCAAAACTGCCAAAAATCCCAACAGAAAAAGAAGAAGAAGACGCCGAAGACACGGGAGTACTGGGATGATAGTGAAATAGGGAGGCATATATATATATATAGTATACAAAAACAAGTTGGGGTTGAGAGGAAAGTGAAATGGAATAGGAAATAAAACATCAGCACACATATGAGGTCACACATTACACTGTACACCCAATAGGGAAGTGTTCACACTGCAAACAACCAGGAACATGAAATACAACACAAGTACGATATAATAAAAAAAACTTGAATAAGACAACACACAGAGCACGAAGTTAGATCACAATTTATTTATTTTTAAAACTAGAGTAAAATTAGAGTAAAAGATTGTGCTTTTTGTCGTCTTTTAATTTCACGCTCCACCCTCCAGGCCAGGTGGTGGCGGTAATGCGCCTTTAAGCTCGTTTGTCAACCGCCATTAAAAAAACAAAAGAAGAAGAAGAAAAAAACAGAAGGAGCAGAAGAAGAAGGACGCTGGATATAAAACAGTGTTTTTTCACTGTGTCAACCACGACTATGTGTAACAGGTAATATATTTAAATGTTACAGCTGCTGAGAGTTTTATCTAGTGTGTATGTGTCTATTCTCCTGAAGTGACTGACTCGGTAGAAAGCCTCTCCTCTGCGCCGCTACATCTATAAGCCTCATTAGTGAGACAATCTCAGATCCTCCCTCTGCGCCTTGTTGCTGCTCCCGCTATCCCGCTCCTCCTTCACACATTTCCCCCTCAAACCGGACCTTGTAGGTTTACCCCGGCTGTTTTCTTCCAGGCTCGCCTAGCAAAGTCACGTATGGCTGATATACTTGCCGCCAGCGTCGGTTTGCCGTCGCCGTCCACTATGAACGCCACCTGCCGGGTCCTGGAGGACCCCAGCTCCGCCGCTGGCGCCTCCTCCTCCTCCGCCGCCGCCGCCGCCTCCACCTCCTCCTCCGCTCCTCCGTCCTCTCCCAGCAGCGAGGACTACCTGTTCGTGGAGGCCCGGCATCCCAACACGGTGCTGCAGGGCCTCAACAGCCTGCGGCTCAACAACGCCTTCTGTGATGTGACTCTGTGCTGCGGGGGGCAGGAGTTCCCCTGCCACCGCATCGTGCTGGCTTCTTTCAGCTCCTACTTCCAGGTAGAGGTGGACACACTTTCATCACACCACATCAGAGACTGGGACTGTGTCTCCAGGTTCATGTGCATGTACTAGAAACATCCAAAAAAAAACTAATAAGAAAGGCAACTGGTGGAATTGGGGTTTAAATGGGAACATCTGTGGGTGTAACCCATCAGAAACTGGCATGACTAGAGTCTAACAGCTGCTTATCTTTAGCGTGTTTGGATACACGCTGATCAGCCGCAACATTAAAACCACTGACGGGTGAAGTGAATAACACTGACCATGTTGTGACAAGCCAATGTTCTGCTGGGAAACTTTTGGACCTGGCATTTATGTGGATGTTACTTAGACCCACCTAGACCAGACCAGGCACCCCCACCCCATAGCAACGACACTCCTTGATGGCAGCAGCAGCAGGATGCAGCCTGACACAGGCACACACACAAAAACAGTTTAGGAACAACTCAAAAAACATGAAAAACAGCACAAGGTGTTGACCTGGCCTCCAAAATTCACTAGATCCCCCGTGGCATGATCCACAGAGGCCCCTCCCCCAAACCCATAGGACCCAAAGGCCCCCACTAACAACACTCTGTTACCAGACACCACAGGACACCCTCAGAAGGCCCATGTCCATTCTCTGATGAGTCACAACTGTTTTGGAGGCACAAGGGAGACCTACACAATATTAGGAAGGTGGTCATAATGTTATGCCTGATCGATGTACCATGACCTGGACGACTGAGAACCTTCACGGACACATGCTGCCATATTCACGGTGACCTCCGTCCCTCTCTCCAGGCCATGTTTTCCACCGACCTGATCGAGTCCAAACAGGACCGCGTCGCCATCAACGGCGTCGAACCTCAGATGATCGGCATGCTGGTGAGCTACGCCTACACGTCAGAGGTCTACATCTCTAAAGCAAACGTGCAGGTAAAAAAAAAAAAAAAAAAGAATCCCCTCCTCCGCCCGTCTTCGCGAAAGCGCCCGTGCGCTGACGGCCGGTCTCCTTTTGGGCCCAGGCGCTGCTGGCCGCGGCCAATCTGCTGGACGTCATGGCCGTTCGGGAGGCTTGCTGCCGTTTCATGGAGCGCCACATGGATGAGATGAACTGCGTGGGGATTCACTGCTTCGCCGAGGCCCATTCTTGTAAGGTGCTCGAGAAACGCAGCATGGACTACATTCTCAACCACTTCAGCAGCGTTTGTCAACAGGTGAGTGTCAACTAATTGACTGATTCCTGGAGTGCTCTTTGATCAAAGTTTCAATCAGCATGAGAGATTTATTCTGTGAGCGTGAAAACTATTTACTATAATGAAGCTACTGCAAAGCTGCCCGCTCGCACGTCACGAGTACCTCACCTGTAAAATTGGACCCGGCAGTGTGCTCGTCCACCCTCATCTTCCGTGGACAATGTGTGTGTTTAGAAAGCAATAAAAAAAGTTTTATTATTTACACTTGATGCTTTATTACTTCCCTACATCCTCTTTTCCCCCCACCGCAGGACGAGTTCCTGTCACTGTGTGTGGACAAAATGACGGAAATTATTGCCAGCGATCATCTCAACGTGCCCAAGGAGGAGATGGTGTTCGAGGCCGCCATGTTGTGGTTGAATAAATGCCCCTCTCGGAAGCAGAGCTTTGAAAAGGTTGGATTCATTTAAAGTTGTCTTGCGCGTTACACAGGCTGATGTATCTGGCTTTTGTTGCGGAGTTTTGACCAGTTTTGATCTAATTATTGAGTGTTTTGAAAGAAACTTGAGGAAACGATTGGACAAACGTAGATGTACCTGCATTACTCGACAAGCTAATAGCTGAGCTAGCTCGACACACGCTGAAACGGCTTAAAACTGTGAAGAAATGGGCAACACGTTTGGCGAAACGAATGGACAGAGTAATGGTGCTGGACCATCGCTGGCTGCCTTACCTCACCTTCACACAAACGATTTCATTCTAGCTGCAGCCTTTTACCTTTTGAAGGACCCACTGTTGGACCTTTTTTACACTGCCTGGCATATATTGGATAATTGCTGCATGGGTGATTATCTCTCAGCTGGCAACAAGTTATTTAACCCCAACTGATGCAATGAGTAGCTTCTCATTTCACAGCCATGTCTAAAGACACATCCTGTGGTCATGGAAAATATGAAAGTCTGTTTGAGAAGGCTCAAATCATTGGCATGCATCAAGCAGAGAAAACATCTAAGGAGATTGCAGAGACTACTGAAATTGGG
Source organism: Chelon labrosus (assembly GCF_963514085.1). Taxonomy (NCBI): domain Eukaryota; kingdom Metazoa; phylum Chordata; class Actinopteri; order Mugiliformes; family Mugilidae; genus Chelon; species Chelon labrosus. The sequence continues at coordinate 10,331,298 of NC_140354.1, forward strand.
TTAAGAACTGTCCAATGCATTATTAATAACTGGAAGGATGGTGGGGAACCATTGCATCAGGGTAAGAAGAGAGGCAGATGAAGTGATGCACCCATCATGCCTAGTGCCTACTGTACAAGCCTGTGGGGGCAGTGCTATGATCTGGGGTTGCTGCAGTTGCTCAGGTCTAGGTTCAGCAATATTATGTGCTCAAAGAATGAGGTCAGCTGAATACCTGAATATACTGAATGACCAGGTTATTCCATCAATGGATTTTTTTCTTCCCTGATGTTCACGGGCATATTCCTAGATGACAATGCCAGGATTCATGGGGCTCAAATTGTGAAAGAATGGTTCAGGGAGCATGAGACATCATTTTCACACATGGATTGGCCACCACAGAGTCCAGATCTTAACCCATTGAGAATCTTTGGGATGTGCTGGAGAAGACTTTGTGCAGTGGTCAGACTCTCCCATCGTCGATACAAGATCTTGGTGAAAAATGAATGCAACACTGGATGGAAACTAATCTTGTGACATTGCAGAAGCTTATCGAAACCATGCCACAGCGAATGCGTGCTGTAATCAAAGCTAAAGGTGGTCCAGTGAAATATTAGAGTGCGTGACCTTTTTTTTTGGTGGTGACTTACGCAGCATTTTACAGATGACATTAGATGTGCAATAGCAGCACCTGAGACGAGCCACCTAATCCAGTCGGATATCTCTCCTTTTAATTTGTTTCTCAAAGGTCCTTGAGCATATCCGCCTGGCTCTCATCAGCCCCTACTACCTCCATGACGTGATCGAGTCGTTGGATGTGGTGAAGGAGCATCAGGGGTGCCAGAGGCTGATCTCTGAGGCCAAGGACTACCTGCTGCTGAAGGACCGCCGTGGAGAGCTCTACTGCGCCAGGGCAAGGCCTCGCAGGTCCACAGGTAAAAACACCCGCAACCATGGATAGAGGATGCACCATCACCTCTGTTAATTTAGTGTTTTCTTTAGTGGCGTTTGGTTTTGATACACTTAAGTGTAGTGCTAGTGGTCTTTCAGAACTAAGATTTTATTTACGCAAAGGGCTTAGGGCTTTTAACTATTTTCCTCACACAATAAAAGTGGGCCGTGCCAAATTTCAAGTTTATCTGCAGTGTTGTTCTTTATCATTGAGGGCTGTCCGTGATAGCAGGATTATTTTGTGTAGACACACTAACCTTGAAATCAGTTTCAGAGCAACACGCGCACTGGAGCCTCTGTCCCAGTTTAGGGGTCATGGCCCCAAGTGTTCCAGTTACCACTGGGCCACTGGTGTCTTCACCTTTCACACATTTTCAAACTCTTCCTTCAGCCTCTTTGGTATTTCTCTAGCGTCTCATGTTCCTTCTTCCTGGTCTTGCCGTCGCTTCGGGACTGCTGTGTCGACCACTTCGGCCCTCTTAAGCTGTTTTTCCACCACGAATCCCAGATCTTCCCATTCAGTGGACTTTTCAGGACTTGCTTCAGCCACTCTCTGTTGGTATTTGAGTGTGGCTACTTTCCTTAAGGACTCTTCATGATTCCCATTTACCTGTGGAACTCCAAGGTGCCTGTAGTTGTCAGCATCTGCTTTGTTGCCATCTGGTGGTACAATCCCCTCAGTTATGACAACGTTCCCTCTTCTTGTTACGTCCAGCCACTGCTAAGGATGATCCGAAGTCGTTGCCGTAGATCCTGGTGGTGTGGAATCTGGGCATCCAGCTTTATATCATCCAAGTAGAGTAGGTGGCTAAGGGTTTAATCTGGCTTAGGGGGGGTTTAGGCCTATGCAGAACAGCAGCAGGGACAGAGCATCTCCTCTTACAGTCTCAAGTGACTGCTCTTTCTAGAGGTGCGGTTTCTACCAATTCCTTTCTGGGCCCCACTCAGGTATTGAGCCATGCCCTGCACATCTTAGTCGCTGTGAAGCCTGGCAGGAGCTTCTATGTCGTGCAGAGGCAGGTTATCAGCAGGTATAGTTGGATAGGACCGCTTCTTTCTGGGAATGCCTTCAAAACCAGGAACGTCGGGCCTTTGATTAGTCGTTCAGGGTTGGTCCCATCCATAAATCAAAAGACATTTGTGCTGCCAGGTGCTAAAGGAGTGCTGCCTTCTTTAGCTCGTTGGCAAGGATCATTTCAGGGTCTTCAGGGGAAGTTGCTGGGATCTGCCCTCAGGTCAACTTGCATTGGTGTTATTGGGGAGTTGACGGCAATTGCAGTTTTTCTAAACTGCGTAGCAACAAACAAGAAACCATGTTAACATCATGGGTTAACGGTGGTGATTGTGGTAATGGTCTCTTGCCATGAGGTTCAGTCATTGTCCTATTCTGTCCTTCAACATGTGCAGGGCGTCTTCTTCCTCTTCTTCTTCTTATAAAGGACTGAGGCCACACTGGGCTCTACATTGACTTGCCTTCCCATCCTGTTGTACAGTGTGGTATTTGACAAGCTTCCAGGCTAGGAGCAGGTGGTTAGCATGCAAACCTAAGCAGATATATCTGCCAACATTCGCATACATTCTCTACTTTTTTTTTAACAAATAAACTTTAACTTCTATCCAAATGCCAGCAGTTCACGGCTCATTCCTCTCTCTGTGCCTCTTCTTTCGTTGCTGCGGCAACAGGGACAGCTGAAGTGATAGTAACAGTCGGCGGGGAGGACGACAAGGTGGTGCTGCGCAGCGTCGAGAGCTTCGACCCCGTGATGAATCAGTGGAAGAACCTGGCTTGCCTGCCGTTCGCTGTGAGCAAACACGGGCTGGTCGTGTCAGGTGAGGTTCATTTTGATTGAAGTTCATAACTCACTGGATACGATGGAAAGTGAAAGACCCTGCGTTTCTTTCTGCTTCCGCTCCTCCTGGTGTCCCCACAGGTACGACTCTGTATTTGGCAGGAGGAGAGTTTCCTGACGGCTCAGCCAGCAGAGAGATGTGGCGCTATGACCCCTGCTTCGACTCCTGGATGGAGATCGCTCCCATGAATGTAGCTCGCTCTGAGTTGGGTAAGACAATCTCCACATGACAGGCCCTCCTTTTGTCACGCACTGAAAACAAATACCTTAAAGCTGCCTATGGAGAAGCCCATTATGAAGACTCCGAAGATTATTTTCAGGGCCAAATGCACGTGTATTTGTATGCAAAGTCAACTTCCTAGTGTGAGTGTTGGTTTGACCTGACGTATGTGTTGCTGTAGCATCTAATCCAACAGCTGACAAGTGGACATTAGATGTTCTACTGTTTGAGGCGTCGGCTAAATGACGCTGTTAATTAATTTCCTTCTTCCATCTGCTCCTCCCAGGCCTGGTGATGCTGGATGGCTTCGTGTATGCAGTGGGAGGGTGGGAGGGACACTGTCGTCTCGACTCGGTGGAGTGCTACAACCCCCACACCGACTCCTGGCAGTTCACCCCGTCTGTCAAGATGGCTGTCACGAGTCCTGCTGTGGTGGCCCTAGACGGTCTGCTCTACGTAACTGGTAGGAAAAATAACAGTTTGTGTGTCGTAGCATATGGTCTTAAGAGCTGTCACAACTTGGCTTATTCAGATTTTGTTTCCAGCACGGGTCTCCTATAAGTTCTGAGTTCTACATTCGCTCCCGTCCTGTTGCCTGCATGCTGACGTGTCTCTTTGCCCGGCGTAGGTGGCGCAGTTCTGGAGGATGGGGACGGCACAGACCTCGCACAAGTGTACAACCCTAAAACATCCGTCTGGACAGAGGTTGCCCCCATGCAGATCGCTCGCTCTGGTTCCGCCGCTTGTACGCTCAAAGGAAAGATCTACGTTATAGGTAACCGTATAAGTGGTTCTTAGAGCAGAGACTTGTCCTCATTGTTCTGTCCACATCGCTGAATCTCTTGTTGTTCTTCAGGTGGATGGCACGCCTCGACGGAGAACACGGATAAGGTGGAGTGTTACAATCCCAAGACCAACCAGTGGACTATGTGCGCGCCCATGAAGGAACGGCGCTACCGGCCCGGTGTTGCTGTAGTGGATGGAAAAATCTATGTCTTGGGCGGAGAAGAGGGCTGGGACAGGTGAGGAGCTATGCTGAAAAGTTGTGCAGATTAGATAAAGAGAGCAGGGCTGTGTCAATTTGATAATCCAAACAGTAAATACAAAGATTTATGTGAAACCAGACCAATTTACTTACCTTTTGTTGAGTTTACATGAATTTGAAATGCAAAAATTAATACTTTTGTGCTTCTGAAATGGTTCCTGTCAGTTAAAAACAAGAGAATAAACTTTTTCCTCTTTCTTTTTCCCTTAACGTGCAGATATCATGACACTATAGAAAGATACTGTGACGAAGCGGACACGTGGGAGATTGTTGGGGAGATGCCCACAAGTCGGAGCTGGCTCAGCTGCGTGTCTCTCCAGCTGAGGAAAGACATCCACGTGAGCAGCTGTCCCGCGACGCCGAACGACAGCTGAGCGACGATGTTGCAGGGGTAAGTCTTTTGCGGTTATTCTTTGCACCCCTCCTCGGGGACAGTGCAACACGAAGCTCGGGAGCTTGTGGAGCGACTTGGGAGACGATGCCGGTCACTGGCGCCGACCTGTTTGAGCTGTTACCGGCGACACAAAGTTGTTGGGCTGGCGGAGGCGGCCTGTGTGGGACAACGCCGCGTTTACCGTGATCATGACAAGAGTCCACGTGAACGGCCCTTTCTTGTGCTATTCACGACATCGCAACTGGAATTTTTCAGCAAGGTCCCTCCCGTTGGCGCGGCAACAAAGCGAACGTCATTGACTCAAGTTACTGTGATCTACGACTAAAGTCAGCAGCCTTAACGCGCTCTCCATGATGTGAACATGTTATAAGGTATTGTTTTAATATATGAGCCCCTCAATCTGAAGATTTTCCCTGGTCAACATCTCTTGTTGTTGTGTGATGTATTTATTGGGTGTGACTAGGTACGTGAATGACCTTTTGAAAATGGTAAACGTTTAGTTTTATCTAGAGATCCTCTACTGGGGGCAAAGAGTTGGGATTATTTTTCGAAGGTTACCTGTGAGAAGAAAAAAAAAATGTATTTGTGAGCAGTGTATTTAAATCCAGAGTGACCGTCTTTACTACATGTAATATTCTGACTATATTTTTATAATGTAGTGTATTTTAGTGAATTTAAGTGGAGTTGCGTTGTAATAAAGATGTTTAATTCTTTAGCGTGTGCCTTAATTTATTTTTCCTGCTTTATTTTCTATTTCACATGGACGCACGAGTGATCAGTTTGTTTATTTAAGTGTTATATTGACTATATATGTATATCCATGTATGTCTCAGCTCTTTTGGGTATCCAAGGGAATCATAGAGCTGACAAACTGGCAAAAGAAATCAATATTAAATGATCAACTATGGCAACAGTAAGACACATTTACACTTAAAGGGGAACTACTGTTTTTTACAACCTGGACCTTATTCCTGGCATAAAGTACGATTGTTTACTCACTCAGAGATGACGTCATCCAGGTCAGAAGATAACAGGTAACTCTGGACCCGACGGGGAATAGCACTAGCGTAAGACAACAAAATATTGGTGAAATGAACAAGTTTTGCGGCAGATAATGTGTTATTTAGAGGCTGTGTTTCGGTGCCCCATTCACTCCCACTATATGGATATATGCTGATCTAAATATCTCCCGAACGACAATAAATTACTCAAATGTTATATGGGTGAGTAAACAATCGTATTTTATGCCAGAAATAAGGTCCAGGTTGTAAAAAAACAGTAGTTCCCCTTTAATCCACAATGGGTTAACTTTTTTTTTTAAAAGAAAGGCTAGATTGTAAAAGATGGCTTTAAAGTGAGTGAACAGAGAGAAGAAAACTGAAGGTGGCAGTCATGCAACATCGGGGATGCTAAATGGGTCATTTAAGGTCACCCTACTCTCAGCCGTTGCACTTTACAGTAAGACAGGCTGACGCTGTCCACTGTTAAACATGCCACACATGAAAGATTATTGTTTTATTTACAGTAAAACTATCTACATAGTTACGGCGTAGAGGCTTGGAAAGCAGTCGCTGTGGATTTTAGACCAATTTAAGCCATAAACTTGTCATCGCTGCGAACTGAACCAGACATTCATTTATTTCCTGCTGGATTCCGACAACCAGACAATCCCTAAAGTGGTCTGAAAGGACAAGGGCTCGATGGAAGCTCTCATGAATAATAAGTGCTTGCGACTGGATGACATTGGTAGTGTAAGCATTTATATCGGCTATCAAGCATCGTCGGTGCAAGGAGGTATTTCTTCATTCATCGTCAAGTGGGGGGACCCAAAGGCTCTTGCATTCATTCATTCATTGAAGGGTTGTAAGACTGGAAGTGGCCTTTAATACAAAAATTATCATTTTATATGTTTTCTGTTAGTAGTAGTAAGCTGGTTGAGGTTGTAGTAAATGCCATAAATGTCACTAGCAGGACAGTTCCACTGAAGCTTCTTTCTTAATATGAGGCTAAATGAGACATGGCCCGGTTCACGGGACAGGTGATGGTGGTGGACGGTCCTGGTTGGCTGGATTCTTCTGTTTTCTTTCTTATTCTTTTTCTCTAGCGTATTGCAGCTTGTTTAGAACAATTGCTGTGTTAGCTAGTCCTGTATACGACAGCTAATGGAAAGGAACTTATGTTAACCTGAATGCAACGTTAAAGCTAAGAGGACCGGTACAAATGGACGTAACAATCCTAAGTGTACCAAGTATGTCTGCAAAGGTTCTCTGTCGTCCAGGTCATGGTATATCCAAAAAACAACAAAGAAAACACCTCCAGACCGGACCACGAGACCATTCATCGGTGAAGGAAAACATATCAGAAGATTTGTCCAGTTACAGGTAAGTTTCTGGTCATGAACAGACACTTGTCATGTGAGATTCTGGTCAGCACCACCCACAGATGTTCCTGTTTTAACCCCAATTCCCCACCAGTCTTTTAAAACTAAAGAATTTAGTGTCAGTCTTTCTGGTTTTAAATGTACATGAATTTGTCATATTACACTACAGTTAACTGTAACCCTTTCCTAACCTCAGGGTAGAGCATGACCGGTGCATGAATGTCAAATACTACATCATGTTGGCAGCACTTTAATGCTATTCCATAATAATAGTCACTTTTTGCTATGGAAAATTATTTGTATTACTTTCACCTGTCATGCATTTTACAGATAATTTGACTTTCAATGTGTTACTTCTCATTAAAAGCAGCTCTGTTCTCACAGTCACATTTGGGCATTTCAAAAGAAGTTAAGCATTAATTTAGGCCTTTGTCCATCCATCAAAAAGCGTTTCGGACATTTCAATCTCATTATGGTAAAGTGAACCGTGATATACCTAGGTCAAGTTGGGTGATGAACGTCATAAACACACACATATACACATACAATATAGCATCTACATATGCCTGTAGTGCAGCAGGAAAAATGAGGCTGTGTACAGGCTGTGAGGTCCTGTCCAGTCTGTCCCTTAATCCCCAGCAACCCAAAGACAAAACCTATATGCATACTAGAATACAGCACATTTATGTTTTTTTTATGCATGCATTGAAAACTCACAAGTATGGCCGATTCATTTTCAATAGCATGTAGCAAAAACAATCTGGCTTGCTTTACCCTACGTATACATGAGTAGCAATGAGTACCTACCATCAACGGTGTCCTTCAGTGACATAATGGCTAAACTAGAATGTGGATTGCCTGCTTCCCACGATTTACACCACTACAGGCTGTCAGTGTGTACTTTCTTTGCTGAAATTATATTCATACTTAAATTCCTGCCGTCCGTGCTAAAGCCAGACTTGTAGTTTCGCGTCACTTTTACGCCGCAACCTACACCATAGACTGACAATGCACCTCCACAGACGTCACAAAAGCCACGAACAAGTCCACACAAGTTACCTCGTGATGAATCCTTGACAAAACGTGGGGTGTGAACGCCTCCAGGTGTTTGCACCATGCTTGGTCAGACTGCGTACTTTGCGTAGGGACAGTAGTTGAGCAGCGACTGATGACATTGCACAGGTCTACCACAACACAAATACAGACAAGAAGGCATACGGATAAACACCCAGAGAAACCCGTCAAAATGGCTAGTTTCTGACCGGGGTTTAAGCAGCATATTAAGCAGTTTACGGGTATAAATTGGCGGCGTAGCCCTCTACGACATAGACTCTGCATAGATTTGTTGCAGGAGTATAAACCAGGCTTAAAAAGTTAGTGTAAAGCAGGATTGAGCAGGATTCATGGGTGCAGCCAACTAATGGACAGTTTTTTTTTTTCGTTTCTTTTTTTTGATACTTAAATTTTTATTTGTTTTTATGACAGAACAACAACAGCACAGTACAAGTATTGCATCCTAACCAGGCACTTGACATCTTCCACCTCAACAAAAAAATAGGGGTTTTGCATAATACTTAGTAGTTTGTACAATTTATATCACATGAAAATGTAACGGAAAAGTAAATGACATTTCAATGCCTTGGCAGATGTAGTTTAAGTAAGAGAAACCTCAAAAATTATCAGTCTTCCTCATTCAACAGAAACATTGTCCATTTTGTCCATCTGAAACAATACAAATCTTTTCTCAGTCTGAGTAAAAAAGTCAGTCTTTCCAATCTCATGAATCTCCTTTATGATTTCTAGCCAATCGGTGACCGTAGGCGGGTCGATCCGTGACCATTTACGAGTTATTGCTTTTTTTGCTGCTGCAATCATTATTTTTCAAGAGGTATCTATCATTTCCTGTGGACAATTTTTTTTTTTTCATGAAAAGGCAACAGCACAAAGATAGCTATAGCATTTTCTTTAGATATCCACATTTATTAATTTATTTTTTATAATTCTACACGTATGTATTTATTATCTCATTTTTTTCTTCTTTATATTTATTTATGTATTTTTAATTTTTGCTTTTACTATTTTTTTAATAACTATTTTCTCCCCGCACATTAAATTATGGCATCATCTTGACCCCATAGCTTAATTGCCACAAATAGGCCGACTCAGGAGAGCGAGACCCCAGTTCTTTCTCACAGTATCGCGAGAAGACAGCGCATAGCCCCCCCCCCTTCTCTATGTATGTGTGTGTGTGTCGCTGCGTGGGGTGTCCGTCTGATGTCATTTGGCATAAGGGGGAGGTTGAGCTAGCGGTGGGCTTTGAGGTGGAAAGCACAACAATATCATCACCGTCTCTCCGTCCAGACTGGGATTCGCTTCTAGCTTGAAACACGCAGCGTTCAACCACCCGGTGCCGTAAGTCTCTCTCTCTGGGGTCCGGAGCCGGAGAAGAGGAGAGGAGACTGGCTGGCTAACGGACCGAAGTACCAGATGCTAGCAGCAGCAGGAGCAGCAGCAGGAGCAGCGAAGAAGAAGAAGAAGAAGGAGAACGGGCTCGCATAGGCAGTTCAGGGTGATGGGTTCTCGTTGTCCTGGCGGGTAACTGCTTAAACCTTCGCTGAAACGCTCGCACTGCGAACTGAACTGGACTCGCGTTGCTTCTTCCGCGCCTCCCTTTGTGTGACATTGCGTCCGAAAATGCTAACGCAGTTGCGGGCTCGGCCCTCGAGCAGCCTCTGGGCCGCAGCTCGGGACACCGAGCCCGAATCCGTGAACTAGCTAGCTAGCTAGCCGCCTGCTAGCCGCAGCTGTACCCGATGCTGCTGTTGCGGCGGCTGCTGCTGCTAAACACATTCTCACGTCAACAAAAGCGGTCCAGGGCCTCGGCGGCTGAGCGAGCTGTTTGTTTTACCCGGCTGGACTACAACGGGCATTTGAGATGTGATGCTTTTGCGCGTCGTTTTCGAGCCTTTTGTTGCTGCAGGCTCCGACTCGCTTGACTCGAAGGGGCAAACGTTGCTGCAAAATGCACGGCGGAACCACAACAACGAGCTCCCATTGAAGGGGGCGAGGTTAGGCTGATAACAACCCACCCCCGTGTCCCCCTCAGCGGCAGGCAGGCAGGCAGGCAGGCAGGGGGGTAACATTTGGACAAGGACCCCGTATAATCCTCCACACGTTGTTCGTCGCTTCGCCGCCTGACAGTATGGATAAACTAACCATAATCTCAGGATGCCTGTTTCTGGCAGCAGACATCTTTGCAATAGCTAGCATTGCAAACCCAGACTGGATCAACACTGGTGAATCAGCAGGTAAAAAAATGAAGCAGTCCCCTTTTTGTTTCGTGTGCTTTAGCAGGATGTCTTGCCTTGCACTCAGTCAAAGGTTTGTCGTCCGGTGATCTTGACAACAAAGACGTGTCTCGGTGTGTGCACAGGGTTTCATCTGCAGCAGCATCTTTTGTCCTTCACAGCTGCATTGTTTGTGTGTTATTGTCCCGTTTCTAATTGAAGAAAATGTCAAGAAAAGTCTAATTGGCCACCTCCGCTGTGTTTTCGTAAGTGTGAATCAACTGATCACTCATCTTGGCTACACACAAACACTTTGCCATCATAAATAACTAAATTACAATATAAGAAACAACAAAAACTCTGAGATACGCAGTTTTCAGCAAAACCAATTCAAGCAGGAACTACTTACATTTAAGAACCAGAGACGCACTGGTGCAAAATGCTCATTGGATTTTCAGATACTCAACGAAACAGAACAGCCATCAGCTTAAGTGTTATTGACAGCAGTGATTAATTACAACCTTCGCGTCTAATCAAAGAGCTAGAATCATCCTGGTGTCTCTGCATTTTCCTAAACCATCAGTACGAACGCTGCTACAGTCGATGTAATACTGATTGGATTGATTCGGCGTCCGCGGTTCAGCGTGCGCTTGTGAATTGCGGTGTTTTCAGTTTTGCATACAGCTAGTTTGCATGATTTATGTTTCTCTCTCTCTCTCTGCTTTTGGCCGGAGACAAATCAGAGCCTTCCTCTCGCTGCATATAGTTGGAGCAACAAGAGAGTTACCTCACGGCGACAGTTTACTGTGTGTTTACTGTCGAATTGGGAAATGAAGAGCGCAATGCTCTCGGACCTGTCCCGCTGTTTTGAAAGTCAGGGAAAGCGGGGTCGGTCAACGCTCTGTCCTCTTCCCCCTCTTGGGGAAAAATCAGAAAAAATAGTGACTCACTTTTCCGCCCCGGGCTGTCTGAGCCGAACCAAAAACTGGGAGCAAAAATGGCTGAGGTGCCCTAATGAAGGTGTTGTTGCATCTCCAGTAAGTTCATACACAAGGAGCAGTGACCACACTCCAAGCTGTGGGCAGCACCGGAGGAACAGTGTCGGGGTAGGTGCCTTGCTCAAGGCCACTTCAGTCTTGAGAGAAAAGGCCCTCACACATTCGTAGTTGATTAAGGATCGTATCTTGTTCCTAAACGTTATGTCACTGCTGTTAATATGGGTGCCCTCCACGGGATGAGGCTAATCAGTGAGCGTGTGAGGACCCAGAGCAGGCACTGGTTGTGGACAGAAGCACATGGTGTTTTGTCTTGTTTTATTTGTGTCCGCTCCGAATACACACTCAGGCCCGTTGATGGACAGATGCTACTCTTTGTTCTCTGCTGTATGACAGCTTAGTATCTGGGTCAGGGATGGTTCATCCTCCACCAGCACGCCACACGTCCAGACTGTATTAGCTTAATCTGCGCCGAATTAATAACAGGATGCGTGTGAAATGTGGGCGTCCTATACGTTCCCTTCCATTTGTTTGTACAGTTTCAATACGAGATCGTGGACATTTTGTCTCCGTTCTAAACTTAGCGCTTTACAGCCACTGCAGTTAACTGCGTGACGACCGCACACCGAGATCCTCAGTTCTGTACCTGCTTGTACCGAAAGCTGAACCTTTGCTATATTTAAACTGACGCGTTGTAGTGAGCGTGGGCGTTGTTATTTGAGTGGCTCTTGTATAGCAACCAACTTGCTCCCTATTACTCTTCTCATTTTCCCTCGCAGGTTGTGTGTTTCTCTTTGACAATTGTGTCTCTTCGGTGGTTTTGTAGAGTAGAGCTGCTTCAAATGGTCAGCTTTTTAAATTGGTTTATTAATAGATTATGTTTTTAGATTTGATCTATTCACTATTTTTGGAAGTCGTGAATTCATCCTTTTGTTAATATGCGCCAGTCAACACAACATTATGACCACTGACAGGAGAAGTAAATAACATTGACCATCTTGTGACAATACAATGTTCTGCTGGGAAACTTTTGGACCTGGCATTGGTGTGGATGTTACTTAGACATGTACCACCCACCTAGACCAGACCAGACACCCCCACCCCATAGCAATGACACTCCTTGATGGCAGCAGACATCCCCAGCAGGATGCAGCCTGAAACAGGCAAACAGACAAAAACGCTTTAGGAACAACTAAAAGAAACATGAAGAACAGCACAAGGTGTTGACCTGGCCTCCAAATTCCTAAGATCCCAAACTGATCAAGTATCTGTGAGATGATCCACAGAGGCCCCTCTCCTCAATCCATAGGACCCAAAGGCCCCCCACTAACACCTTCCTAATAATGTGTAGTTCTCCCATGTGCTTCCAAAACAGTTTGGACGGTACTTCCACCAAGGAGTGTCATTGCTATGGGGTGGGGAGTACCTGGTCTGGTCTAGGTGGGTGCTACATGTCTAAGTAACATCCACACTAATGCCAGGACCAAAAGTTTCCCAGCAGAACATTGTATTGTCACAAGATGGTCAATGTTATTCACTCTCTCCTGTCAGTGGTTTTAATGTTGTGGCTGCTGTGCTTGGGTCCTCGGAGCTCCAGGTCTGAATTGCAATGGGATGCTTGTACCTCTTTGTAGCTCTCGTCATCGTCACATATTTTTAAATTATAACATAACAGCTCATCGACTGCCATCAGCCTATGTACAAATCCAATTCCATTCCCCAGTGGAGACGGATGATGTTTGTCTCAGATTTTCTGCCAGTATGTTGCAAGCAAGCATTCGCTGGTTTAAAAAAAAAAAAAAAAAAGGAACATGCTACCGGAAAACGGATCAGTGTTATTTGCCCTCACTGTTAACATTATGAAGCAACATTAGCTGGACAAACAGGTTGGCAAAGCGTAAAGCTGGTGTCAGTTGGCGACTGTTGTTTGCTTCAGAGGTGTGTGTTGCTGGCCTTGAGGCGTACCGGGATGAGTTTGACGTCCGCTGTGGCGGAACGTCAAAAGATGCCACGCTTTTTACATTTAATGACATTTAGTTTATTTTTTTACAAATATATTTTTTGTTGGACTGAGATGATATTTTCCCTCTTAGTGGAAGATGTTTATTAGCACTAAGTGCTTAGTGTTCAAAATCACTTTTACAATATTAAACAGGCTGCATCAGCTCGAGTGGCTGCTCCGAGTTTTGTTTGTCCTTAAAAACCCCTACAGTACAGACACTCTCGATAATAGCTGATCATGGCTTTACTCTTTTCACAAAGTCAAACACAAATCCTGACTAACTGGATTTTAGCGTGCAAACCCCAAACAAACAGAACATAAGAAAAAACAAAAAAAACAAGCAATATTTGGTCAACATGAAGTACACAATGACTAAATGACCATGAACTCCTGCTTTGGTCAATGTGAATCTACCTAAAATAGATGAAACGTTAGACTGCTACCTCCCGTTTCAAAGCACAAGGACACACAGTGTTATCGATACGGAGCGGCCTGAAAACCAAGCCCGGCCGTTATCATCCGGTTACAGCCTCGCAGTGCCGACGGTTTTGCCAAAACGGTGGCACTGAAAGACGAGGACGGACGCCACAGCTTGCAGAGGCAGGAGACGCGACGGTGTTCGCCCCGGCCGAGAAAATTCAGTTTTCACGCGCGCCGCTGTGTGTTGAGGGTTTAAAAGCTGTTCGAGCAAACCTGAAAGCTTCACCTGTTAACACCTTATCTGCAGGTTGGGACTGCGGCGACCATCTGTTGCTTTTCCTGCGGCAGTGGGATCTTCACTTCTGCTTATTTGACATTTTTCAGTTTTCCACGGGCGCTGGAGGGTTGTCACGCAAAGAACTGGGTTCACATTAAGTGAAAGGCTCCCGCTTGATTTACAATCTGCAGGATATGAACATCTAATTAGAAATATATCACAGATTTGTTAGCTGGAATGGATGCAATGCAACACTACACCCAGTGTGCCGTTTAAGTTGGCGCGTTTGGTGCACTGGTGTTTGTATTTACGCCATTTGTGTCTCATTTCTGAGACCTGTCTGCCTCGTTATCTGTATGACTTCAGACCACTCCCACGAAGTAAGCGGTAAAAGCCTCCAGCATCAGCAGAAGAACCCCGTCACCCATTAGATTGCCTGCTTGCCACCCCCTCCCCACAGTTCAGAGGCCTGGTTGACTCATCCCTCCAGAGCTTAGAAACATCAGCACCCCTAGTCCTCCGCTAATGACGGCATCATCATGCTGAAGATGAGCAGGCACGGCATTCATTTCCTCTCATTTGGACAGAAACCTGGTGAGAGGAGTATTTTGATCAGCGTGAAGGCAGACCTGGCTGCGTGCTGCCAGGACATGATGGGGGTGTAAAAGCGAGCAGACCCTCCGAAGGGAGAATTGGCCCATTATTTTCTTTAAATGAGAGACAGAGGAAACCGTTTAAGAGCCGTTTAAACTAATGCATTTTAGTTGATCCTGCTGTTGATTCTAGCAGGCCAGAGGAGCGTTCACGTTATAGTCACATCTTGTGAATATTTGATCAGTCTTGCACTGGTTTTTAATTAAGCACGAATGACTCATGAATTTAAACTTTCTGTCCTGATGCTTTCTTGATTTATCTGATTCTGATGGGCTCTCAAAGGCAGAGGTCACTTTCTATAACTATGACTCGGCTACAGTACGTGGTAGGGCCGGGTATCGCTATGGATTTCCAGTCAATTCTTTGAGATGTTTCAGTTATGAAACAGTTTTACTTAGTTATGAAAGATATTTTCACAAAACAGTAATGTTGGCATTGGTTTTGGAGATATTTTATTTCTGGTTGGAACATCTTGCCCTGCCATGTGGTATTGACCAGACTACAAACTGCATTCTTACAGGGAGTGTTGAATAATTGTGAGCAACATTAGTTGGATATACATATAATAAAAATATTGAAATATTGATGCTGAATCCTTGATTACAGTTGTTCCACACAAAATTGGTGAAAGTCCGAGTTGGTTTTGCTACTTAGGATCAAGAATCCAGAGCAGAACCAGCTCAAAAACCAGAAAGAATTTGGTGGAAATGGCCTTGCGGTGATCTCTCTCGCTTTCTGTTATTTCATACCACAGATTCATCGTGGCATCGTGTCCTTCTTCCGTGCTGTGTGAAAGGAAGCATAATGTAACATAAGCTCTGTACATCACGTACAAGTTGCTCAAGGTGCTTTGCGCACATACACCCTTTCCGACGTGTCCTCATCATCCTGTCGCAGGATGAAGTAAATTTCACTCTTATGGTGTCTTTCCTGACTTAATAAAATCTTCTAAGTAAATGGAGTTAGACGACAAGACTGAGACTATTGTAACATATTTCTATTAAATATAAACCTTCATCCAGCTGCTGGTTAGCTTAGCACGAAGATTGGAAGCTAGCCTCGCTCTTAAAAGCGACAAAACCAGCATCTCTAAACCTTCCTCATGAACTAATTTGTTGCAGACTAGTTCCAAATCACTAGTTCATTTGATGTGAAATGTCCCATGTTAAAACGAAGAACACGCATCACAAACACATGGTTGTTGGATTACGATAAAGACCTTAACCAGAACATGTTGTGTGTTCCTGCCTCTGGAGTTGTTTACCTGTGTCTGTGTACCCTAGCGTGCCAACCTGCTGTAGGGAAGGAATTCCTCAGAAACCCATGAAACAGGAGGAGGCCTGGGGATCCAGGAAAAAATGGCCATAAACCAGTTCTATAAAATCAAACTGTTCTGCTCCACGCACAAACCTCTACTTTCTCTACCTTGCTCACCTTATTTTCTTTAGAGCTGATGTAAACCTGTAACGTCTACGTATAATTTCAAGTTGTTTTTTTAGAAAAACGTCCAACTATGCAAATAGCAGGTTATTTACAAGTTAAATAAGCTTCTTTTTAAAGGTGTTGAATGAGAAGAAAAACTGGCTGAATATAAGATGCAATTTTAAGTCCAGAGAAGAAGAAGTTACAAAAGTTAAGAAGAATAAAGTGTAGTACAAACCGTAACATAATTATTAGAATAAGAAACCTAAAAGTCTAACTATACGATGCTGTTTACAGTGAACGTGGAGTGAAGGATTGAGAGAATAATGTGTCCCATGCCGTTGTATATTGGGTGCAGTAGAGGATACTGGTATTTATACACCAGCCTCACAGTATCCGCTGTAAAGTGCATGAATAGTCCTGTGATGCGTGGGAGTGTTCACGGTCCCTACGGCCTGTGGGGAGAAGCTCCCTCTCAGCTTTAGTTCTGGCCGTGGTGGAGCGTAGCTGCTTCCCAGAGGGTAGTGACTTGGAACGGTTTGTGGTTAGGGTGATGAGTGGACGTACCAGGCGGAAACTCTACCAAAGGACTGGACGGTAGCGGTGTAGAAAGTCTTGGTCAGCACTCAAGAAACTGAACATTTCCTCAGCTGCTACGCGTCCTAAATTCTTCCACCACCTCTTTTGTTTTGGTCGCTGTTCTGCACCATAAAAACAGACTGACTCGTTGTTTCTTAACATCAGTCCTGCTACCGTGTTGTCTGTGAATTTCCTAGTGGTGCTGGAGCAGTGGCAGGCTGCGTCGAGGGAGTAAAGCAGAATTCTCGGATCAGAGCCTTGGGGAACGCCGGTGATAATACTTTAATTATAACTCGACATTGACAGACTTCCAGGGTGTTTCTTTTGAGCCGGTGCCATTGCATGGTTAGGCTTGGCTGTAGTTGTGTCTGGTTGTTATTGCAGAAGCAGTGCTAGTCAAGGGTACAGGACGTCCTCTGGATATCCTGCGCAGACCACAGAAATATTGGGAGCTACCATGAGCCATCGGCTCCAACACAAATGAACTGATGTGTTCCCTGTCTGCTATCCTGCTACTAAGCCAATGTAATAAGAAATAAAATCATATCTGAATTTGGTAAAAAATGGGTAACTACATTTGTGTGAATAGTTAGAGAGCTATGTAAATAAGTAATATTTAGTGATCAAGCAGGAACTAGTATAAAAGTACATACACCGATTGAGCAACTTCCTGTCTCTGCAGTCCATCTGTAATAGCTGTATTCCTGGTGCATGATCCTGCTCTGAGTGTTGGCGTTCACCCTCTGGCGGAGGTTGAGTCATGGCGCAGTTTGAGGCATTAATCCGTTCTCTCCTTGTTTGATCAGTGATGGATAGGTGCAGCGCTCGGCACGAACCTTGAGTCATGATATGTTTTCTGAAAGCAGATGTGCCGTAGCGCATCAAAACGGAACACTTTGCGGGGTTGGCGGTTTTAGCCGAGTGTGTGTGAAAGAAGAATGCAGCATTGAGGTCTGAAAGGGGGAAGGCCGAGTCTTAGACCTGCATTCTGCCTCGTGGCCAGCAGGGGGCGATTCAGGTTGCAGAAGAAGTCAGTCGTGTTGAATTCTCAGACATAAGGTGACCTTTAAAGCACCTGCACTGTGTCCAAAATCAATGCAGTTACTTGCAGACTGTGTCTCACACCTGTGTGGAATAATGGCAATATAAAAACGATTTGTTGTTTAAAAATAATTATTTAATGTGTGATGTTAATGGTGAATTAAATCAACTTTCGTTCTCTGATTGCAGGTGCCCTTACGGTCGGCCTAGTCCGGCAATGTCAGACCATCCACGGCCGAGACCGGACCTGCATCCCGCCGCGGCTGCCCCCAGAGTGGGTCACCACCCTTTTCTTCATCATCATGGGCATCATCTCCCTCACGGTCACCTGTGGACTGCTGGTGGCGTCGCACTGGCGCAGAGAAGCCACCAAATACGCCCGCTGGATCGCCTTCACTGGCAGTGAGTAAACAAGACAACGCCGTTCACACTGAGTGTAGTCAGACTCATCCGGTATGAAGCGGCACGTTCCAGATGCGTTTCACTTTAATTGCGCTTCTGTGATATTGGTTTAATACGTTTCTCTAAGAGCTACATGCAGCTTTCAGATTGTCTGTGGTTTTAATGAGTCCAGTGAGTATAAGCAGGCTTCTCCTCTGGGGTAACGGTCGTCAAAGTCTCCCAAATGTTTCATTCCATCAAATCAAGCCCCTCAGCAGAAGTTTGCAAAGACACGGTCCCGACATACGGGGCTTAGTGTCCTCCAAGACAACTGTTGCTGGTTTACAGTGCATCCAGAACGTTGTGCGGCTCTGACAATTATCTGCCTATGCCACAGTACAATGAATGAATGAAACTGTTTAATGCACTAGACTTCCTGTCGGTGTATTTTCTGTTTGTATTACGTCAATCGTGACATAACCTCTAGAAAATCACATATGCCGCATTAGTATACTGATGCAAATGGTATCTGTGAGGCAGGGAATGATAAAAGGAGAATGGGTTTAGTTAGAAATTGGTTTGAATTTACGCATTTACATGCAGCGATGAGATCAGAAGCGGAGATTGACCTGCGGACTTGTGTGTGTGGGTGTGTTGTTGTTGTTTTTTTTGCATTTTTTTGACAACTCCTCTCGTCCCTTAAGCTGATTTATTTATTGAGCAATGCAGCTTATCTGCACGGCGAGAGGCTTTTGTCCCTCTTTACTTCCCTAGTGTTTTTGTCTCCATCTTTCTTTCTGTGCACGGTTTCTGTGTAGCACCCAGCCCCGTTGCCGGCTGGTTTTGTAAGACGGTGTGGGAGGGTGTAGTTTGATTGGTTGGCTAGTTGATGGGCCAGTGGTACGAGACGCTCTGTGTAGTTGCTAAAAAAGCTGGATGCGTTTCTCCCGACGCCGAAACTAGAAGGAAAAGAAGCAACAACCCGAGTTTCTTTCCCCCCCCCCCCCGCCAGGTCAAATGTAGATTAGTTGTTTTTGCCACTCGACGAATCACCAAAATCAAAAAAAGCCCCTCCAGAAAGTGTCGCCGTGGGGAAGAAGCACAAATCTGTGTCACAAGCCAAATAGGAAGCCGTTGAGTCACTGTTTTAACAATCACAACCAAAGGAAAGGAAGGAGGTTGCCATGGAAACTGCAAGCAATTGTCACCCTTAGCCCATTGTTAATCTCCTGCTGGCTGAAGTAGACAAGAGGGACAGTGTATTATTAGTTCAGACTTCTATTTTTTTTATTTTATTTTTAACATTTAAACGCACCATGATGATTATCACTGGGGAAATGAGTAAGGAAAAAGACTGGTGGACACTTTAGAGACTTTAGAGGGCCTGCCTGGGACCGTCTCTGAATGCAGCAAAGGCGAAAAAGCATCTTGGCCGCGACAACAAACGCTAATTCTGCAGAAAGGGGACAGGCGGCGCGGCTCGCCGAGGGCTAACAGGTGATGGATGTTGAGAGGAGGTGGGCCGTCTGTAGTGGGCGCTTGGCTCCGGGGCCGTCGGGCACTTGAATGGGCAGCTTTGTATGATTGACGCGGGCCTTTCTCCTCGTCTCAGTGCGCATCAGCAGCGGCCTCCCGAGTTACAGAGGTCACGCGTGGGCGGCGGGGAGTGGGAGCGGAGTCGTAATAAATACAATTCTGACAATGCATCAGCAAATGTAACTGCAGGACATGTGGCCGGTCATAAAATAAAAATAAAAATGGCAATAATCTCCCAGTCCCTTTTAAATAGTCTTAGCATTAGCACAAATTGCTTCCTTCACATCCTTTTCTTTAGCGAATTCTTTCTCTTGATTCAGCTGCACTTGCAAACAGTTGTATACGATTTTTTTTTTTTTTTTTTTTTAGACAGCCGAGGTGTGATCACTAATTTGCAACTTAACCTTGTGGAGAAATGTTAAACTGTTAGTCAGCCGTAGGTGGCTTGAAACGCTTGTTTGTGCTTCATGGATGAATACACAAACAGCCGCAGTGAAACATAAAAGACAAACAGGGAGTTTTCTGTGATGTTTAGGGGAAAAAAGATAGCGTGGAAACATTTATTTAATATTCATTACTGAACGTACCGCGGCCTGGAACAACAGCTCCCCAAAGGCTCCAATAGATTGTCGCGTACACATGTCTAGTTTCTTGCTCCTGTAAGTGTGTAACCAACATTTTCTCTGTGGCTCTTCCCTCCCAGTGATCCTGTTCTGCATGGCAGCGCTCATCTTCCCAATAGGCTTCTATATCAACGAGGTGGGAGGCCAGCCGTACAAGCTACCCAACAACACGGTGGTGGGCTCCTCATACGTGCTGTTTGTTCTCTCCATCTTCTTCACCATAGTGGGACTGCTGTTCGCCGGCAAAGTCTGCCTCCCGGGTTGAGGCCTCCTCCGTACTCGCCTCGGCACTGACACAAGAAGTTGTGAATTTTTCGTGGGATTTTTACGAGAACACGCCGTGACCGAAAAATCAGAAAACGACAAAACTCTGCTCAGAAGCCCGAAACGGGGGGGAAGTCACTGCTTATGTGTCAAGGGACCGCAGCACCGTGGAGTACCTAACTACTAAAAGCTGAAAACAAATAAATGAACATAACACTAAAAGGGGACACGGGCGCAGAGGGGGTGGAGGAGTTTGATAGAGGATGGCCAAGGCTGCCGGAGCACCCTGCCACTTTTGATTTAAAAGTCTCTCTCTGTTGTTCTGTTGGAAGCCGGCGCTTAATGCGCCGCCGTCATGGCAACCGCTGCCACAATGCTGGTGCACATTTCTGGAGGACCACTACAGCCACTCCTCGGCTCGATTCCTGTCCGCCTGCAGAACCTCCCCCGGCACAGATCTGCGCTGTCACGTCCGCTCTCGTTGCTATTTTTGGCTTCTCTTAGCTTCTCTCTGCTCATTTCAGTTTTTTTTTTTTTTTTTTTCTTTCTTCACGTTGTTGTAAAATTTGTGTTCTTTCTTTTTCTTCCATTCCCGATGCAGAAGGTTGAGTGTCGCTGAGATTCACTGAACTGGACCCTGCACGGGGAGGAGGGTCCTGCATTTGACTTTAGAGCAGCTGTGATCTCAGCTGGTCCGCGCCCACACACGGGCTGCTGGACATGGGAGGAAGATACAGGTGTGCTTCCTTTCCTCGTAGCCTCCAGGGCGGTAGAACAGGTCGAGCGCCATAAAGGAGAATGCCACTCAATGTTAGACCACGCATAACGGTATTTATACGAACAGCAGCGAAGCATTGCGGCTATTCTGCTCAGCTGGATCCATCATGCCGAGTCAGGTCTTTTGCCAATAACTAGAAGACTGTGAATTATAGAGAATCATCTTCTGAACATAAACACGCCTTTTGTGTTTGTAGTAACAACTTTAATTGTGTTAGGCATAGCCACATGCACAGTGGCCTTTTTCAAATTATTTTCTAAGCATCCCTGTGACGTCACATGGACCCGTATTTCAAGTTACATGTGGTGTTAAAAACACGTGAATGCTCAAAAATCGGTGGTATTCTCCTTTAACGTTGGACAGGAAATAAGTGAGCCAGGAGTATCTTTATTCTTTATTATTGTCCCTTTTTTTTTTGTCTTTTTTTTGTTTTTGCAACATTTGAAGGACACTGGAACTGCAGGTC
The DNA here is from genome assembly GCF_963514085.1 of Chelon labrosus. Lineage (NCBI taxonomy): Eukaryota > Metazoa > Chordata > Actinopteri > Mugiliformes > Mugilidae > Chelon > Chelon labrosus. The sequence goes on from NC_140354.1 coordinate 10,352,842, forward strand.
AGGTCCATGCGCGGGGCTGTGCCTCGGTGTGTGCTGCTTGTGAGGTCTGTGAATGCAACACACACACAAACACACATTTTTCCACTTGTGCGAGCGCCACAGTCTTCGCTGGCTATAAATAGACCTGCAACCATTATTTTTATTTCACATCTCGCTTGCCTCCCATCAGGGCATTATTGTGTAAGGTTATGGTTCTTAATATGATACAAATATAAATTAGTACGTAATAAGTAAAAAATAAAACGCATAATATTAGCAGATATAATCTACTGGTAAAATTCTACATCCATATGTCTATACTAGGGGTTTAAAATATAGAGATTCACAGATGGGTGTCATTAAAGAAAAGAAACCAGATTTACTCAACTTAAAGGGGAACTACTGTTTTTTTACAACCTGGACCTTATTTCTGGCATAAAATACGATTGTTTACTAACCCGTATAACTTTTGTGTAATTTGTAGTCCTTCGGAAGATATTTAGATCTGCGTATATCCATATAGTGGGAGTGAATGGGGCACCGAAACGCAGCCTCTAAATAACGCATTATCTGCCGCGAAACTCGTTCATTTCACCAATATTTTGTTATCGTACGCTAGTGCTATTCCCCGTTGAGTCCGGAGTTAGCTGTTATCATCATCCGGGGTCTGTAGGTCAATCTACAGACCCCCCGGATGATGTCTTCTGACCTAGATGACGTCATCTCTGAGCGCCGCACGCACCCGCGATGGTCAGCTTGTTTACCTGTAATTTGCTACTGCTGTGGTTCGTCCACAACCTCAGAATCGGAAAAAAAATATTCAGCCATGTCGCAAAAAACTAGCAGTAGCAAAATATTGGTGAAATTAATGTGTTTTGCGGCAGATAATGTGTTATTTAGAGGCTGCGTTTCGGTGCCCCAGTCACTCCCACTATATGGATATATGAGGATCTAAATAGCTCCTGACTACAAATTGCACAAAAGTTATATGGGTTAGTAAACAATAGTATTTTATGCCAGCAATAAGGTCCAGGTTGTAAAAAAACAGTACTTCCCCTTTAACTTAAAAATGTGATACTTCTCAGACAAGTTTTATAGTCAATAGGATCCTCTACTGACTGGTTTCAAAGCAGAAGAGGATCTTAAAATGTGGGTTAGGCACGTCTAAGTGAATTTTTAGATGACTCACGCTTCACTTTCACTGAAAATGTCATTATTCAGAATGTAATACATCTACAAAATTAGGTAAAAATTAGATGTCTCCATGTAAAAGCCCTTCTAACCTTAACAGAGGCAACGCTGTCATTGTAGAGCCTGGAACCAGCGGGCGCTTGGGATTTCTGCAGGTATATTTGCTTCCAAAACGTCTAATTATCGCAGCTCTTTTCCGTATTCACAAACACGCACATGCAAAAATATATAAGCTACAGACACTACGGATATCCCAGAAAGTGTGTGGATGTGTGTGTGTTGAACTAAACACGACTGCCCAGTCGCAAAGTCTTAGTTTGGTTTTGTATTTCCGTTTCCCGCTCAGCTTTTCTTACTCTCGTTCTGATGATGTATACTGCTAAACTATCCACTCTGCAGTGCCCTGTCTCGTTGGTTTAGTATTGTGCCATGACCTGTTTTTGTTTAATAATGTACAGACACGAAAAAGACATGATTTCTGTATTAGGAAGCACTGTGCATTCAACAGTATAGGTAACAGACATAGAAGCACTACAAATGTATAAAAAGAGAACTTCTTACCTCATTGTTTTTTTGTTTCTGCTATTATTTTCTAATGGTGGCAACATGTGTGCCCTCTAATTTGTCTCTTGCCTTGATCAAATGTCTACACATAAAAGCCTATGGTCATAGGGAATTATTTATCACTGAATAAAAAGAGAAAAATGTGTGTGTGTGAGACTCTAACGTATACGGTATTGTGCTTATTAAAACAGCTGCAAAGAAGCAGTCTATAGATGAGCGGGAATTAAACTTGACGACCCTCTGTGGTTCAAGAGAAGATGCCCAGGATGCAACAGTGAAGGGAGTACATAGGTTAAATACTGATGAACGGCCAGGGCTGAATTTACATCTGAAGGTTTTGTTTCACCTACTTTATCAGTGGCCATGAATCTATATTTCAGACAATGTTAACATGTCATTTTGAATCTTTCCCCGCCAACATGACTTGCTTAGACCCCGGTGCAACGGAGATCACCATGGGAAGCAGCCCAGGAATGAAACTATGAAGGAAAATTAGTGCCAGTGATGAGGGATGAATGTTGAGGATATGGCATCTTCAAGAGAGGTAAACATCTGATCTGAAGGTTTTTACTGAAGTGGGACATGGTACAGATAAGCAGCTTGTCAACAAGCTACCTCCCTAAAGGGCCCCCACCTGACACAACTCCATACACCCAATCCTGATTACCTATCAGGAACAATAGTGAGCCATGTTGTCAAAGCCAGAGACAGGACCAGAGCAGACTGATGAACCTGTTCTCTCTCCAGCAGAGAACATCTGGTCGACCTTGGCAGCTCGTCCTCCCACAGACAGGTGCACAGCATCCTTCGTGTTTCATAACCTAGCAAGTCACGTTGTTTGTCATCTTTTTTTTTAATAACATTTGTTGGTTGTTGTATAAAATTAACTATTTCTCATATAAAATACATCTAGTATCTAACTTTCAGAACTGCGCACCTGGCATTTGGTTTCAGCTTTGTTGTGAAATAACATGAAATACTTTGTTCTGCAAAATCTTAAGTATGTAAAAATAATGTTTTACGCCAATACCAGACTAAACCTCATGAGCAACATGTCAGAAATGACAACAAATAGACTGAACTACAACAACAAAAACGCACGTGACCAGTTTGGGGCTCATATTGTGTCTAAATGCTGTGCTCTGGCGCCCCCTGCTGTCTGAAAGAGACCAACTTTGAGTGCTCTTGATGTTTTCTTTGGAATCATACTGAAATGATTCAATACACCTAAAAATTTAATTAAAAAGTTTATTTTCTTTCCCGAGACTCATTTAGAGTGAAGAAAATTTACAACTTAGAACATTTATTATAAAAAGGTTAAAACTCTACACTGTCTTGGTGAGGACCTTCTATTGACAGACTGCATGCCCTAGCCCCTTAGCCTAACCCCGTAAATGCCTTAAACTGTAGCGCTCACCATAACATAATTGTAATTGTATTTGCGAATTAAGTCTTAACAGGTTTTAACCCTTAAAAAGGGCCCCACAATATTAGTATTCCATAAAAAAAGCCATGGCTATCTTTGTGAGGACATTCATTGATGTAATGCTTTCCCTAGCCCCTAACCCAGGGGTGGGCAAATTCGTGGGCCACAATGGGTTTTAAAATGGGTTGATAGAGGGGCCGGGCCAGGAACAGATAGATGGAGTGTTTGTGTGAACGGATATAAATGACATGTAGAACTTATTACATGAAAGGATTTGGCCTTTAACAGGTAGTAAAGTATGAATATACAGGGTCATTGTACAAATTGTTTTCAAAATGCATTGAGCCTTTTCTTACATGAATTATGACACCTGAGTCAGGTTTTTTTCCCCCTGTGTGTTTTTAAATTCCCCTTAGAGCATGAAAAAAACAAGATACAATTTTTTTTTACACAGATTTTTCAACATTTTCACATGTGCACTTGAGTAGACTACATGCATTTTTGTTTTAAAACCAATAAAATAAAATGATCTGAAAACTATCAAATACATCTAAGAAAATAATATAACTTAAAATCAGTTCAACACAGCCAGTCACAGTACTCTGTTGCCTTGCTACATGACTCTTTAATCGCAGTTTTGTTGGTGAAAAATGTTTCTGCTGAGTCTGTAAATTAGACGCCAACCTCTGAGCCGTAGCAGCCTGCTCTTGCGTTGACTGCTTGCTAGCATAGTTAGCATGCTTTGTGGCAACGCGACGGCTGATATTGTATTCTTTGAAAACCGCAACGGTTTCCTGGCATATCAGCCTTCCACCCGTTGATCAGACTTCAGTGAAAAAATACTTAGTTGTCCACTCCTTATTAAACACTCAGCACTCACTGTCCACTTTTCTTTTCTTTGGTCTGCTCATTTTTACAATAGGGTTCAAAGGGCAAAGCCAAAAAGTGAAGTAGAGAGTAATATGCGACACTCCAACAAAGGTCATTGTGGCTGGAGTGTGCTATCTACTGGGGTAATGCAGGCATTACAGGGAAATGGAAATGAAAGAGGTTAAAAATTTAATAATATAATTTGGGCCCTGCGATAGACTGGGGACCTGTCCAGGGTGTACCCTAAATGAGTGAATGAATAAATATAATTTGGACGAGTTTAGTGGGCCGGTTTAAAAAAAAAACACCGTATAACAGTGTATGGCCCATGGGCCGTAGTTTGCCCATGCCTCCCCTAACCCTTACCATCTCAGCTAAGTGCCTAATCCTAACCGTAACCTAATTGTAACCTTTACCCTAAAACTCAGTCGTAACCCTCAAACAGCCTTGTGAAGAATTGACCACCGACCCAAAATGTCCTCACTACGATGGCATAAAAACTGGTCCTCAGAGATAAGCTGTACAAGAACACACACACACACACACACACACCTTGTTAAGGTCAGTTCAGTTCAGAGGACATTGTAGCAGACAGGCAGACAAAATACCAAGAGCACCCTCATCCCCGCCACCAATGAGCGAATGTCCATTCCGAAAAGCAAATTCGTAACTAAATAATACCTCTCCGCAGGACAGGACATGTCGTGTCTGACAAAGTGCTATCAAAAAATAGACACAGGCTTTTATCTCTCCTCCTGACCTCCTCTGTGCTACAGCGCCACAAAGCTGCTGTTAAACCCAAATGAGAGTAGATTCAATGTCATGTCTCAATTAAACCGAAATGTACATCATATTAAAAAAAATAATATATTACATTAAGAAGTGCGCTCGACAGTTTTTGTCTCCTTCTGCACTGGAAGCTGCTCGGGGCGCATCCTTCTCCCCCTCCTTTTTATACTACGTGCAGTAGATTCAGCAGTCAGCTCAGGCCTGGCAGTCTGTCTGTTCTCTGCTAAATAAAACATGAAGCCTCTATTTCTGTCCTCTCGATAAACACGAGCCACCGCCGCTGCCGGGGCCTGCTTCACAGAAACAGAGACCAAGTTGTTTCTTTCTTTATTTTGGGGATTTTGTGCAGGGCCACTTTATGGCATTGGGGTGAAGCATATACAGCACTTTGCAATGGGAAAGCAAAATTCTCAATCTTTAAAAATCAAAAACAGTACATATGTGGTTAAACTAAATTGATCAGATTTGGGGTTGAGACTGTAAAACATTAGGCTTCTGACCTTTTGGAAAAGTAACCAACCTAAGTGGCTTAATGGAATAAAAGCCGTATATTAATGGCTAATTAAAATTTATAATGCACTAAGACTTCATTACTCAGCAGAAACTGAGAAACCCATGAGCATTTATTAATGGATGAGAATGGATGCCACCAGATGAAGGGTTTTCTTTTACAAACACATAAAATGACAAAACATTACTCACACCTTCAGACCTTTACATAAGGCAAAGCTTGTGTTTGTATTTACTTTGCGTAGGGCCACAGCCAAGGGTTCGCTTCGCCCCAGGCGTTGACATTTGAGGCCCTCTTCATTATGAGGCGTTAATTAACCATTTAAAACACCACAAAACACACATATCCTGATTAAAACGGATGTTTCCTATAGAATGCCGCCCCGGGGCGCGAAAAGGGAGAGGGGTCCCGCTTGGCCACCCGATGCTTTCTCGGAAACACGATCCCTTGCTGCCACGGAGCCCGTGCGCCGCCATCCAGACGTGATGCAGTAGGAGATCTCCAGGTGAAGGTGCGGGTACCTGACAAGGTGAGAGAGGTGACGTATAGACGGAAGGAGAGAGAGGGGGACCAGAGGGAAGACTTTATTTCATGAGCGCACCAGCCCGGCTATGGATGAGAGTCTAAGAAAGCTATAAGAAGGTGAGTGGATTAATATGGACAGGGCTGCTTAGCTGAGAGAAGGAAAGTATATAAGTGTAAAATATAAGCAAAGATTTTATATTAACCTGTTAAAACTTGAAATTTGTTATTCAGTTTAAGATGCCTGAAAATATTAAATATTCTCTTTCATTCATTTTTTGACTGCTTATTCAAATGTTTGAGTAAGTTTAGTTAGGTTTTGTTTTGTTCAATTTGATAAGTATACATGTCACAAGGTGAATGATGTGTTTATTACTGACGTACCAGAAAGAAAATGATCTTTGGTGACCTATGAAACAATTTTTTGAAGTAACGGAGTGATGTTTCTTCATGGGGCTGATGTCAAATATGAGCTAAAATTGTAAAATAGCAGTCAAAAGTTAGAAATCTCTTATTTTGTTTAATATGAAATATTTTTTGTTTTATTTCATTTTTTATTTTTTATTATTTTATTTTTCTTATTCAAATTTATTTATTTTATTATTTATTTGTCTTTATTTTTAAGAGATCAGTCTATATACATTGTAGCTTAACCATATATGTCCAGCTAATTTTCTGGGAAATGTGTATAAAATTAAAAACTAATAAAAAAAAGGCATGATTTTCTGATTCGTGAGACAAACAGCTGTTAGAAATAAAAACTTACTGATGTAAAGCCACTGTCAATCTTCCTTTAACATATCAGGGTCTCTATGGAGCTGTGTGGTCCCAACATGAGTGAGAGTGGAGGCTCTTTGTGCCAGGTGAAGCAGCTGCCCTGCCACAGCGTTCCTCTCACTGACCTGCAGGCCACCGGTCACAACGTGCACAACCTCCTGCACCTCACGCACCAGCGGCGGGTCAAGCGTCCGGCCCTGGCGGTCGCCTCCAGCCCGTCCTCGGCCCCGCGGCGCAGGATAAACGGGACAGCGGCCTGCGGCAGCCCGGAGCGCGGCGCCTCCACACCGGGGCAGGAGGCAGCCCCGGCCCGGCGTGTCTCCAAGGGGAAGGTGGTGGTGACGGGAGGAGGGGGATATTTTGGCTTCAGGTTGGGGAGAGGACTGAGCAGCGAGGGGCTGTCAGTGATTCTTCTGGACATTAGCCAGCCTTCCTGTGATGTTCCTGATGGAGCAATCTTCTATCAGGTACAGGACAGTAGAGAGAGGGCCTCACTACACAGGGAAAAATTTTATTTTCACGTCTTCTTTAAAGTCTTATAGAGGAAGATAACATTTCCTTATCTAGTTTTGGTTTATTTAGTATTTAAATAACTCAAAACTGCTTAACGATACAATGCATTATTTGCTTTATATATCAGCTTTCTTATATTGAAACCCTGTGCAGTGCTACTTGCAGCAATGGGTGTTACTTCTAGCTCATATGCAAGCTGTGTAAGTGGCGGAGTTTGGTGGAAGACTTAAACAGTTCTGTGCGGACCTGAAAATCGACTCTAGCTCAAGACTAGCGTGTCTTTGTGTCAGTGTCTCTCTCTGGGTAATACGTGTCCTGGCTGGAAACAGACACAGGTGAGTGATCCGTCTTGGAGCACCAGCTGCTGACTGGGTCATGGAGGGAGGACGCATGATTCAGGTTTCACCTGCGGGCCTCTTGGCACACTTACCTTAATTATAAGCGTCCTTTCTTGGATTAGCAGTTGAATCACACCCGCGGTGCCAGTTAACCATCAAAGGCAACATTTCTAGTCTGACTGTAAATGTGCTGAGAAAACAATTTTAATATTTTAAGAAACTGTTGTCGTTTTCTTCTTTCCCGTAGAGCGACATTCTGGACTATCCGTCCCTCTATAAAGTGTGCGAAGGGGTCGACTGTATATTCCACACGGCGTCTTATGGCATGTCTGGACCAGAACAGGTGACTTCTCTCTGGCTTTTTCAGCATATTCCCATCATATAATCATTCAAAGGATTCAAAAATCATTAATTTTATTCAGTCAACTGTTTGTGAGGGAACGATGCCCTTTAGCGTTTGCAATTTCAAATACTGAGTGAAAGACGTCCTTGCAGTCCTTGAAAGTCCTTGAAGCCACCCGCCAACCGACATTGTCAAAAGAAATGCTGTCTTTTGGTTTCAAACATGGAATGTCATATCTAAGTCCAGAGTTTTGTGAACCCGTCCATCCACCCCAAAGGAAAGTACCTCACCTCCCTTCCTCTCTCTGTTGCAAATTACTATGGCAACTCGAAAGCACTGTAACAACAAAATGGAACTATAGACGGTAATAAGCTACGTGCACAAACAACATATAGGTACCTATGCAATTTGACTGATCCCTTGTTTTCACACTGCTTTGTTTGGCGTCTGTAATTCTATATAATATCTGGACCTAGTGTTAGTCTGCCCCTAGTGTTCAACTCAAGGAAAAACATTTATTTATGGATAGAAATAACTGGAGTGAAGTAAAAGAGGCTAGCTCTCTGCCTCCATAATTGCCATGTTGGTAGGATCCAACACGTTGCAGTCTGAACATGATCGAGCCCGTTAGCGGGTTAGCAAACTTGTTTTTCCTCCACTTCCTGGCTCGGTGTGTTCTTGCCTGGCTCTACCTCAAAAGTTAAAAATTGCTCAATGTTCTCTCGAACAATCCCTCCCATGGAGAGAGTTTGGAGGGTTTGACTCTCGTGCATAAACTACACCACGTAGCTGAGGTAGGCTGTAGACCGGCAAGCTAACAAATAAACCTCCATGCTAAAACCACCAAACATACCTCGCTACAAGTAGCAGAACAAATAAATACAAAGGTTTATTTGCTGTTTCTTCATTCATGACAATTGTGCGGGGGAGAATCTTTATAAAGCTCACCTCTTTGAATAATATCAAAGTTTAATGTTCTGCAGAATTTAGGGTTTGGCTTCTCTGAGGGCAACATGAGTGTCCTCATAGGACTGCCTAGGCCTCAGTTCCGATCACGCTCCACCTCTTTGTCCGTCTTTGACGTGGTTGAAGGAGTCAGGCACTGCCAAGATGGTGGCAACCATGCCGCCCACACTGAGCTTCAAAACCTCTCTGCGTGGAATCCTGTGGGTGACACGACAGCAGGTTCATCTTTATATACAGTCAGTGTTGTCAGAGAAAACGAGCAAGTAGTCCCGATGTAAGGTGTCATCCAACAGGACAGGACGTAGACTCGTTAGTGCGTAGAGGTGAAAAGAGACTGTGCATTATGCATAACAGGAAAGGGTGTACATAGGAAATGACATGTGTTCTTCACTGTCTCTTTCATCCAGCTGAGGAAAGAAAAAGTGGAGTCAGTCAACGTTGAAGGGACCAGTAATGTCATAAAAGGTAAGAAGACATGCAGAGCTTCATCTTCATACCTAGGTATTCTTTATTGTACCATTGTGCATATGTACATATACAGTATATGTATTAGCGTGTAACTGTGCTGTCAGTGTGCAAGGAGAGGAGCATCCCCAGACTGGTGTACACCAGCACCATCAATGTGGTGTTTGCGGGGAAACCCATAGAGGACGGTGACGAGGCTTCGGTGCCATATGTTCCCTGTGATGGGGTGAGTGGCAGTAAAATAAACTCTCTTGCTGCCAAATATACAGTAATGGAAAGCTACACCAGCAGAGAGTTTACCCGTAGACAGTATTATATGTCGGTGTTCAATTCCCGTGTGCAGCCAAAACAGATGTATTGCAGAGGAACCTATGGAGCTAGACTCAGGTTGGGGTTCTTGTCTTCCTGGTTCCTGTGATGAAAGATGGAAGAGTGAGGAAAGAAAATAGAGGGATATGTAATGTGTGGGTTGAGAACTGAGATGAATAGAGAGGGAGATGTTTAAGATAAACCTTTAAAGGTTAGGGCGGGGAACTAGAAAGACACGGGGTGCGGTCAAAACTTCATTTTGTGATTCTGGTTTGCTGAGCAGTGTAGTGAAGTCTTCGGACAACAAGAGACTCAAATACATGAATGTGTGCTGTACAGCTGAAAGACATATACCATGCCATTTCTGTTCCAGCACATCGACCACTACTCGAGAACTAAAGCGATTGCAGAGCAGATGGTCCTCTCGGCCAACGGATGCTCCCTAAAAGGTCTGAAACTATCAGTGTGCGCGATGACAGCCCAATCAAAGAGTTACACGAAACTGGTGAATTCTGAGCAAACCGCAACCCCGCTTTTGCTTCCTTGTGTGAAAACGTGTTTGTCGGAGTGTGAGAGACAAAGGCGGTGATTACCGCGGACACTCAGTCTCTCAGTCAACGGTTGCTTGACGTTGATGTTTCAAGCGCGGCTTCATTTTAATGGGGTTTATGTTTATGCCAGCACGTGTGACGCGTCTCATTCCCTCTTCCAGTGTAACCCTACACTCTAGCACAGCCATACATTCAATCGAGCCTAAAGTGCGGGGCTCTTTCATTATGTACATCGGATTAAAGTTCGTGTATCTGCTGTTTTTCCACTGTTCAATGATTAAAAACACGGAGGCATGAAGACACCTCAGCTACACTGTAAAGATCGAAGTACATTCACTAAAGCGATTAGTATAAATATTAAGCACATACATAATAGCTACTTAACTTCTACTCTCCTACACTTCAGAGGTAAATATATCACTTAAGTATGAGTTTGAATCTAGAACTGGAGTGTCAAACTCATTTTAGTTTGGGGGCCAAACTAAATTTGACCTTAAGCAGGCCGGACCAGTAACATAACAGAATAACGTCAGCTCCAGACTTTTTCCATTTGTTTTAGTGCAAAGAAGAACGAGTAAATTACGAGAATGTTTACATTTAATAAACTATCCTTTAAAAAAATGAAATTCCTGAAAAAAAAAAAAAAGGTGCAGTTTGGGCACATTGCTGTCAGCTGTTTAGTCCTGGGTCTCAGTGTTGGGTTCTGTCCACTTCCCTTTCTAAAACAGTGGACAAATTAGGAATAGCAGTTATTTTCATTGAAAAATTGCCGTCTTCTACGTAATTTTTGCATATTCATGCTGCGGGCCAGATTAGACCCTCTGGCAGGCCTCTTTTGGCCCACCGGCCGTATGTTTGACACCTGTGATGTAGAAGCTTTACTTGTCAGTGTGTATAATTGGAAACGTTTTATTACTGGTACATTTGTCTGAGGAATAGTTCTGCATCCAAGACTGCACCTCAGTAAACTTATAGTACACTTACGTGCATGCTACACAGTGGAAGTGGGGAAAAAAGCTGTATCAGTGAGTGCCCTGATAATGACCACTTCCATAGTTTTTTTGCTTTACTGAAAAAATGCTCATGTGAATTGTCTCAGCAAGGTTTTGCTCTTGTCTCATAAAGACGGCGGCCTGCTTCGGACCTGCGTCCTGCGACCGTGTGGCATCTACGGACCGGAGGAGAAGAGGCACCTTCACAGAGTGATGGTGAGGGACGCGCACGAGGCGAAGCATGTGCCATTATCTCATGACGATGATCGCTTTCTTCCGAGTTGGGAGTTGAAAAATGCACGTCTTGCAGCGTCCGAAGCCTCCCCCCGCCCCGGGCAGAGTGTGTCCCTGTCTGAAGAGTTTACATTATTGATGGAGCTCTGTGGGCGTCTGGTTACAGCAGGGTTTTCTTCCAGACTGTAGTGAGGGCAGTCTGGCGAAGGGCGAAGGGATGTGTTTGGTTACGTTCTGGGTTTACCGTCGGGGCCAAACGGTCAAGGAAGCTCAATTAATAATCTTTATACAATCTTTAACCACTAGTCTTGAGTTACTGTGTGCAAAAAAAAAAAGAAATCCTATTAATAAATTGAAAAAAAAAACTGTAAAAATGTGCAAATCTTTAGTTATAATCCAAATTCAAAAGGATCATTTCACTATTCATACCCAAAACAGAGCAGAATAAAACTATGAAAATAAAAGGGATTTATGGGATTTATGAGAAATAAATCGAACCACAAACCGTCTCCTTACCATCCCTCGTCCCTGTGTGTCTATTCAGGTCAATGTGGAGCGTCGCTTGTTCAGTTTCAGGTTCGGTGACCCCCGGGCCAGGATGAACTGGGTACACGTTGATAACCTGGTGCTGGCCCACACACTGGCGGCCGAGGCTCTCACCCCGAAGAGGACCCATGTGGCTGTGAGTCACGCTGTCCACCTCAGCCAGCTATGAACAATTTTTTTTTTTCATTCTTGTCAAACTGACTTTAAA